>NC_136061.1:1415080687-1415705687 GCF_964261635.1 Lissotriton helveticus
CCCGCCAACCGCGAGCCATGCTAGCTGCTACTGGGTAATAATATGTCTAGGGTACAGTATGGATTAAGGAAAGGGAGAGGGACCATAGACCAGTACTTAAACTTAAGTTTAGTGGCAACCAATATATACAGTTGCTACGATGGTTAATCTATATACAGTTTTTATGGACCTATCAGCAGTATTTGACTATGGGAATTGATCCACTGGTAATTCAATATATCAGGCAACTATATTAAAGGGCCATGGCCAGTGTTAGATTTGGCAGAGAGGGGAAATGCCCTAAACCATTCGCCATCAAACGAAGGGTGAGGCAAGGCTGTGTCCTTGCCCCATTTCTTTTCTCCTTATATACAAACAAAATGGAGACAGTTTTAAAGGAAAACACCAAGGATGTTCCACATATAAAGGCTTCTCCGCTCCCAATTCCCCTTTACATGGATGAATCAGTGCTCTTGGCAAGGACTCCAAGAGCACTGCAGACACTTATAGTAGATTATACAGATTAGATTGCATTCCTGGGTCTCCGCGTGAATGAGACCAAATCGACTATTTGAATCATTGGTTCTCATGTAAACAGATGTCCGTTTTTTCATGCGACTGATCGTAAGGTGGGGGTAGTAAATTCCTCTCCATAACTGGGAATAATCTTTGACAACAAATATATGTGGAAAGACATGCTCTTAAATAGAGCCCTCCTCTGAGGGAGAAGCTTACCGGGCATTTTTAACCTTTCAAAAGAAGTGGGTTATAAACCAATACCGGAAATGTTGCTTCTATAGGAGGAAAAAACGAAAGCCATTGTCACTGACGGTGCAGCAGTCTGGGGCTGGCAGATATTGACCCACTGCAACCTGTGAAGGATTTGTTTGTGAAGAGACTTCTGTCCCTTCCCAAAGGCTGCTCTAATAAATTTCTCATACTGATTGGGTTTACGGCATATTACAGATGCAATCCTTTTGGCTCCGTTGTTAATGTGGCACTCTATTTGGCAAAGGCAGACGGTGCCACTGAACCAGGAAGTGCTAAAAGATTGTCTTAAATTAGATTTTGCTAAGGAGATACCGCGGCTTGAGTACAATCAGTCTACTTAGATAGAACTGGGTTTGTCTGATTTGTTTGAGTCCCCTCAAAACTGTTTAAAGTACTCTAGAGGCAACTTAAAACAGTTTTTTTTAGCACGCAGCAAGAAAAAGATGGGCTAAGTACAAGAACATCCCTACTGTTGGGTACTACCAATCTGTCCTGTCAGTAGGACATGTGTCCCAATCGTACCTTGCTGTTGTATCTAGTTTACAGCATTGCTTTTTCCTAGTAAGATTTTGATTGAAGTGTATTCCATTGCTGGTGGGTTTTCCAGAAAATACCTACCCCCATACTAAACTCTTAACCTGTCCCAGTGATGGCACTACTGTACAGTCCACCGTGCATATACTGTTTAGGTGCTCATTTATTCGCAGCATAGAAATGGCATTTTAATTCCCTTTCTGCAAAATATAGGTTCTCGTTATCGCAGGGCAATGATGTCATTTTTGCAACGCTTTTAAACCCCTTCAGTTTGTTATATCATGGCTACATTTCCTTGGGCTGCATGGAAACGGAGAAAATAGCTCAATTGTTAGGATGAGGAAAATGTTTAGACCAAATAATAGAATATAAGGTAGCATTTGTATGATAAATAGTAAAGTTTGCTTTCTTTTTTCTGTAGTACTTTAAGTGCGCGATGCACTTTTTGTCTTTTTCTACTTGTTCGTTTTGGATTGTATTTTATCCTGTGTGATATTCCTGCCGGTAAATTGTTTTATCAGATTATTGATCCTAGGTTTTAATGATAAACTTAATGAGATGTATATATTCTCTTTTTATTTATTCATATTTATATGTATATGCTTTTATTTATAGAGCATATTCCATTTTTATAGTGTAATGGATTTCTAGGACTTTTATGCGATAGAAACTATGCAAATAAAGTTTAACTTGACTTGACTAGTGTGATCTGAACTTTTCACCTGTTCTGGAGTTCCAGTGGAGATGGGGACATGTTCATTGATTTGATATGTGAGATGTAGACCAATTGTATGTGACATAGCATTGTGAGGGTTAGCATGAGGTAAGAATTTCAGCTTTGCCACTGTCCTCCACATGTAGCTGGCCCTTCTCCCAATGGCATATGTTGGATTTGTGTTAGGTGAATTGAAGTGTGATATATGTGCATCCACGCATGGAGGGCGTCAGCTTGTCATACCTTTCGGTGGTTCTCCATGAACATGTGCCCATTGAACAGTCTGTACCTTTCAGTTACTTCCTGTAGATGTCTGCCAGATGCTGTGGGTGCTGTTTTGCTTTCCTAGGTTTCACTTAACCATTACCTACACATGTGTGACATTTTGTTATAGAATTGGTTGTCCCTGACAACTGTCAGTTTTCAGGTCCAGTGCTCATGTAGTTTGTCAGGTATGTGCTCGTTGTGAAGTGACGCACTGGCCCAGGTTTTCATAGTTAACCCAATGGTGGCATTGGTATCCTGCAGGTGGTGTTTCGATTGAGCCCTTAGAATGTTTTCCTCACTGCTTCTATGTTATGCCCTTGAGTTACATTACCTTTTGATGTGGGACATGTGTGTGAGTAGACTACAGATCTGTAGCAGAGAAGGTGTGTTTGACTTTGTGGACACTTCCATACTGACACTAACGACGGGAGCAGGGATATGTGCATTGTGATCGTGTCATATTGACTAAGGAATCTTCAATCAATTAAGGAGTTTTAAGCATGCTACTCACCTGTGAGGATCTCAAGGCACTGTGGGGGAAGCATCTCTGGTTAGTCGAAGAGATAGGTCTTGAGGGTTTTCCTTTAAATGTGCAGGGTGGGGGCGCGTCTGATGTCGATCGGGATCTTTTCCAGGTCTTGGCCACGATGTAGGAGAACGTTCTTCCACCTGTTCTTGCTCTGCGGATGCGTGGTGGTTCAGTGAGGTCGACGTATCGCAGGTTCCTCTTGGGTACATGGAAGGAAATTCTATCATTGAGATATTGGGGTCCGGTGTTGTGGAGGCATTTGTAGTGGTAGGTGAGTATCTTGAAAGTTACTCTCTTCTCAATGGAGAGCCAGTGGAGGCTGCGTAGGTGTTCGAGGATGAGTCTGGCTGCGGTGTTCTATATGGTCTGGAGTTTGAGGAGCAGAGACTTGTTGATCCCGGCATAGAGGGCATTTCCGTGGTCCAGTCAGCTGGTTACGAGTGCTTGGGTGACGGTCTTCCTTGATTCGGGGGGATCCATTTGACGGTCTTTCGGAGGATGTGGAGGGTGTTAAAGCAGGCAGAGGCAACGGTGTTGACCTGTCGGGTCACGGAGAGGGAGGAGTCGAGTATGATGCAGAGAATCTGGGCGGGGTCTATGGGGGTGGGAGGGTTGCAGAGGGCGGTGGGCCACCAGGTGTTGTCCCACGCAGAGGGGGAGGGTTCAAGGACAAGGACCTCAGTCTTTTCAGAGTTGAGCTTCAGGCAGCTGTTGCTCATCCTGGATGCAACGTCCTTTATTCCTTCCTGGAAGCTGAGTATGGTGGTGATGGGGTCCTTGGTGAGGAAGAGGATGAGCTGGCTGTTGTCAGCTTAGGATACTATGCTGAGTCCCTGCTGTCTGATGATGGCGGTGAGGTGTGCAATGTAGATGTTGAAGAGCGTGGGGCTGAGCAACAATCCTTCGGGTACGTCGCAGTTGATTTCCAAGGGATCAGAGAGGAAGGGTTGTGGTCTGATTCTTTGGGTTCTGCCGGTGAGGAAGGAGTGGAGCCAGTCGAGGGCAGTTCCCTGTATGCCGGCATGGTGGAGTCTGGTGGTGAGTGTGCGGTGGGAGATGGTGTCGAAGGCTGCAGTGGCTCTATTGGAATATGCGCAAGGGCAGAGGTCCGTGGGGGCTCCTGAGTGGATGCCTTTCATGGTCGATGTGGTGTCTTCGGTGGTGGCTGGGGTCCAGGAGGAGATGGCGGGCTGGCTGGCGTTGCTGGAGAAGAGGGTGGTTTCGGAGTTGGGTGTCTGTTTGATGAAGTTATTGTACAGGTCCTTGATTTTCAGATGGAAGTATGAGCCAAGCTTGTTGCAAAGGTCATGGGAGGGGGTGAGGTCCGTGGTTTTGCTGGGGGGTTTAGTGAATTCCTGGATGACGCTGAAGAGTTCCTTAGAGTTGCTGGAGTTGGCGAGGATTTTGTTCTGAATAAAGGTCCTCCTGGTGGCTCTGGTTGTGTTCTGTCAAGGTGCTCTTTCAGCTGGTGCGGTCTTCCGAGGATTTGCTATTTCTCCAGTTCTTCTGAAGACATCTGTATTCCTGGAGGTTGGCGGTGAACCAGGTAGCCTCTCTTGGGTGCTGTCTGCTGGGGTTACGTAGGGGTGTAAGCTCGTCTGCACAGTTGGTGATCCATCTGTGGAGTTCCTTGGCTGCGAGGTTGCCATTGATTGAGATTGTGGTGGTATCGTGGTTCAGGGTGGAGTTGAGCTGCTCCTTGGTGATCTTGCTCCAGTTTCTTCGCGGGGGCAGGCTGCAAGTTTGGGGTGCGTGGGTTTGCTGATGTGGAAGTGCATGCAGTGGTGTTTCGTCCATGGGGGTTGCGTGGTGTGGCTGAAATGGATATTGTTACCTCCTGCGAAGATGATGTCAATAGTGTGTCCTGCCTTGTGGGTGGGGATGCTGACAAGTTGTTTCAGTCCGAGGTTGTCCAAGAGGGTGGCAGGGTTGGACTCGGTAAGGTTGTTGAGGTGGATGTTGTGGTCTCTGATGAGCATGTAGGCCATGGAGGTAATAGCTTGGGGTGCAAGGAGGTCGGCGATGGTGGTGGTTAATGCGGTTCGTGGCCAGGAGGGTCTGTAGGCGAGGTTGCCTCTTAGGGTTGTTCCGGGGCTGGTCTGGATCTGGTAATGGAGGTGTTCAGACATTGGCGGGCTGTCGCTCGAGCTGGAGGTTGTTAGTCAGAGGGAGCTCTTGTGTGCAATGGCAAGTTCTCCTCCTGGGCGGTTGGGGTGGTCCTTCTTCTGATACTTGTACCCATCGGGAATGGAGGTGGCGGTGGCGATGTGGGCGGCAGAGCTGGAGTTGGTCCAGGTTTCTGTGAAGAAGGTGACATCTGGCGAGAGGGTGTCGAGGAGGTCCCAAATCTATACGGCGTGGGATCACTGAAACAATATCAATAGCAAAAATATAGACCTACTAAAATATCGAGTAAAAAATATAGAATGCCAAAATATCGACGTCCTATCTCCAAACAGGTAAGTACAAAAATATCGAATCAAAAATATCATTGTAAAAAATATAGATAGTCAAAATATCGAATTTTTTAAATAGTTAAAAGTAATTTAAAATTCATGAAATAATAAATATAACTAACTTAAACATACTTAAAATACTTAAATAACATTAAATTTAATAAATAATTAATATAAATAAAAAAATGTTTTTTAAAACGTATACATATATATATAAACATAGTATTAATAAAAACAGTAGTGAAAGCGTTGGATAGCGTAGAGGTAACAATTACTAATCCCACTCCAGTGAGTGCAAGAGTAGGGAAAGTGTTGGATAGCAAGAGGGTAAAAATTACTATTCCCACTCCAGAGAATGCAACAGTAGGGTAAGCGTTGGATAGCGTAGGGGTAAAAATTACTATTCCCACTCCAGAGAGTGCAACAGTAGGGTAAGCCTTGGATAGCATAGAGGTAAAAATTACTATTCCCACTCCAGTGAGTGCAACAGTAGGGAAAGCGTTGGATAGCGTAGGGGTGAAAAAATACTATTCCCACTCCAGAGAGTGCAACAGTAGGGAAAGCGTTGGATAGCGTACAGGTAAAAATTACTATTCCCACTCCAGAAAGTGCAACAGTAGGGAAAGCGTTGGATAGTGTAGGGGTAAAAATTACTATTCCCACTCCAGAGAGTGCAACAGTAGGGTAAGCATTGGATAGCGTAGAGGTAAAAATTACTATTCGCACTCCAGTGAGTGCAACAATAGGGAAAGCGTTGGATAGCGTAGAGGTAAAAATTACTATTCCCACTCTAGTGAGTGCAACAATAGGGAAAGCGTTGGATACCGTAGGGGTAAAAATTACTATTCCCACTCCAAAGAGTGCAACAGTAGGGTAAGCGTTGGATAGCGTAGAAATAAAAATTACTATTTCCACTCCAGTGAGTGCAACAGTAGGGAAAGCGTTGGATAGCGTAGGGGTAAAAATTACTATTCCCACTCCAGAGAGTGCAACAGTAGGGAAAGCGTTGGATAGCGTAGGAGTAAAAATTACTATTCCCACTCCAGAGAGTGCAACAGTAGGGTAAGCGTTGGATAGCGTAGGGGAAAAAATTACTATTCCCACTCCAGTGAGTGCAACAGTAGGGAAAGCGTTGGATAGCAGGAAGGTAAAAATGACTATTCCCACTCCATATAGAGCAACAGTAGGGAAAGTAAATACCTCATATATAATTACAAATAAATTAAATATTAATACCAATTACAAATTAATTAAAATGAATTCCCAATTTAAGATATTATTATAATTATTCAATTAAAAATAATAAAATTAATTTAATTACAAAACAATAATTACCTATTAATATAAAATATTTACCAATAACAATAAATTATTAAAAAAAACAATAATTAACAATTGATTTAAAATAAATACCAATTTATATATTAAAAAATTTAATTAATTACAATTAAATGACTTCCCACCCAATTCCCCTATAAACCCACAACGCACTACAAAAATTAAATGCATAAAATTAACATAATTATCAATTAATCAATTAATAAAAATTAATTACCAATTATATATTAATTAATTACCAATTAAAAAATTAAATAACAATTAATTGTAAATAAGTAGCAATAAATAATTTAACATATTTAATTAATTATAATTAAATTACTTCCCACCCTATTCCCCCATAAACCCACAACCCGCTCCAGAAAATAAATACATAAAATTAACATAATTATCAATTAATCAATTAATACAAATTAATTACCAGTTATATTTTAATTAATTGCCAATTAATAATTAATTAACATTTAATTGTACATAAATACCAATAAATTAAAATATTTACTCAATTATAATTAAATTACTTCCCACCCTATTCCCCTATAAACCCACAACCCGCTCCAGAATTATATTACGCAAAAATTAAATACCATAAATTGACTTACTTACTTACCTAAAATTCGATATTTTTGTTGTCTATATTCTATCCATCTATATTTTTATTGTCTATATTCTGTCCCTCGATATTTTTGCTGTCTATATTCTGTCCATTCGATATTCTGTCCATTCTATATTTTTGAGTCGATATTATTGTCATTCTATTCGATATTTTTGTAGTCTATATTCTGTCTTATCTATAGTCTGTCTACTCGGTATTTTAAACTCGATATTTATCTACCTCGATATTTTTGTTGTCGATATTATGTCTGTATACCACGGCGTGTCTGTGCATAGAGCGCACATTGAGGAGGATGCAACTCAGGGCTTTGGTGGTGTTGGCGTCCGACATGGGGGCAGTGGTCATGGGGGTGTGGAGGGTGGTGAAGGTCTTGCTGCAGTGACGGCAGGAGTACTGGCTGTGGGTGGCGTTCGGCATGGACCATTGGCATCTATTGTTCCTTCCGGGGTTGTGTGCAAGGAGGGCAGCTGAGTCATAGCGGTGGGTGGTCGGATATCCAGGATCCCTGGCGCTGGTCACGGTCGGGTCGTGGATGGTCTTGCCGTTAGAACGCACCACCGGCATGTCCGCTGCGCACTCAAGACATTAAAAAGGAAAGGGGAGAGAAGCGCAGGTGGGAGAGGGAAAATGGCAGGGGCCAAGTGGCCGGGAAGAACCGGGCACTGAGGACACAACAGGACACCACGAAAGACAGAAGAAAGAAAAAGAAGAAACAGGCAAAGAGGCGCAAAGTAAAGAAGCACAATAACAAGACACTAATGAAACAATCTTGGGCTAAGGTAGAATGCCAGGGACTCATGGTACTTGTAGTCATTTCAATGTGACTTTATCGAGACTTGCGAAATGGTAAGTCACATGAGTTGTGACGATCAGTAGTGACCTGGCTGAGAAATGAGTAAGATTAAAAGTTGTGTGTGTGTGTGTGATATTGATCAATGTGATGTTGTGGAGGAGTTGGTGTTGTGGATCACAGATTAATGCAGACATCACTTTCACCTTAAATAAAATAATGAGGCGGATGACGTCCACATGTTTTTAGACTGTGTTAAACTTCAAACTTACTGGAGGGTAAGTAGAGCGCTGTCCCAAATGATCAAGCTTCAAGTCGAGGTAAGCGTGTTACTGGTTATCTTTGGCCTGATGGCGCCGGAAATAAAACCTACTAAGGGTCAGGTAAGGCTTATTTTTGATATTGCATTGTTGGCGCGAAGGGAAATCTGTAAACTATGGGTGTCTCCTCTCTCTCCTAGTCTAGATGGTCTGCTGAGTTCGGTTAAATATATATCTATTGTAGATGGAAAAAGTTTTAGAGAGGTGAACTTTTGGCTGCCCTTTATTGAATGGTGTGACAATGTAACCGATAGTGGTTGATTTTTTTCTTTTTTGATGTTCCAATGATTATGCCTTTAAAGCCTCGCTTGGCGGTGTTTTTTTTTGCTCTGCTGGTTGGAAAGTGAGAGGGGAAGAGCTGGAAAACTACTTATACCTGTACTGCTGAAGAGCATGAGAAGGGCAGAGGTGACTAAGGCCCATCAAGATGTGCAAAACCGGAAGAACGACATTGTCTTTTCTTCCTATTAAAAGAGGCTTATGAGGACTTAAAAAATAAAAAAAATAATGGCACATGCCCATTTGTGTCGGTGTCCCTGTGTTGTACCAATGGTTGAGGGTGCAAGAGCCCCTACGGCTTTGAATCGGAATATCATTAATACACAATAACATGCAAGGTCCCTGTATCTGAATGACATACTCGGGGACCCCACCTCCTTTGTCATGTCCATGGCAGTGAATTATTTTGGAGAGAATGGGAATATGAAGTTATGTGACTTACTGGCGATGTCGTTTGTGACTGTGTCTGTTTTGGATGTGATCACAAAGGTAGAGCAGTGGTATGAGGGGTAGGATGGACCCTGGATGCGTGAAGGTAAGTAAAGTTGAGTTTCGTCCTTTTATTCTTACCTTTCCACCACAATTGGTGCAGCTGTTGGACCGCCACACTTCCGCCGGTTGTGAGGCAACTCATAATGGGGTGGGCAGTTTGATTGGCGGGCTGATCCTGCAACAGTCTCATTGGCCCACTCCACCACTGCCGCACGCTGTGGCTGCCGGTGGTGTCAGCAGAGCGGCAGCGGTGCTCGCGCAGTCAAGTAAACCAACTTATAATCGGGTGGTCGGGACTGCCGAGCTCACCGTGATCACCACGCCACCTCCGGCATGGCAATCCATGGAACGTCAAACTCATAAGGAGGCCCTAAGTGTCTCTTTAGCTCAGCTGATGCTGCTCACATTGTTGTGGTGTCAACAGTTACTCATTAACAGCTTAAATTCCCTTGAACTGTGACTAAGCATTCCGACATCAACCCACAACAAGCTTTTATCAGTAAAAATGTACTGTTTTCCCAGGCTTAGTTCCCTCCCCCGATTTCTAATTAATCTGAATCTATAGGTAATACAACCTCTGTAGGCCATTGCCGACCTGATTAACCATATATTCTATAATAGTGTACATCACTATATAAGCATCCCAACAATAATATTCTCCAAATAATCTCCTGTTCTCCTAAAAGTGCAATAAACGTTATCCATATTCCTCGCTGCCATTCACATAATAAACTCTTGATTATGTAATTAAGTTGTGCGTCTTTCAGAGGGTATGTACAAGTCTGGCATCCTATGAAGGCATTTAATAGTAGCGATTGCGCTACAGTGTGATCTTTCAAAGTCTTCTGCCTTTTCGGGTTATTTCGAACATCCCGGGTAGGATTTTTTTCATATAAATGTTTCATCTTGAAGGAGCTAAGTGTCTTCAATCATTAAATAATTAATTAATCCACCCCATATTTCTTGAAATATGTCTATCTGGTTGTTTGGGTTCTATATCACTCTTTCACAAGGAGCAGTTTTTAAATCTCTTGCAACCATGATTATGCTAGGGGAGCAATCCCTTTTCCAATGCCTTAGGATACTGCACTTCGCTATGACTACGGCCGTAGAGATCCATCTCATTTGTTGGTGCGTGATTTATAGGCACATAGCAAATTCATGTAACAGAACTGCCTGGCTAGTCAAATGCCGAACATTTCGATTGTTTCATTCATTGTCTTCCACACTTCAGTGATTTAAAGTGAGGCATTCCCAAAGTAGGTGTACAATTTCACTTTTCGGTATTTTCATCTCCAGCATTCAATGTCAGGGAGTATCAAAGCCGCTATCGAGGGAACTAGTGCCATCTTTGTAGTATATTGATGTAACCTGGTTTTAAAGGTGCGCCCCTTAGGAGCCTGTCATGCAGTGTTATAAGGTCTGACCACTCCTCATCTCAGTAATCTAAATATAGTCGGGTTGACCTCCAGTCTATCCGTTGTTTGATCCCAGGTCTGAAAATAGCTGGTCTATCGGTATTTTTTAAAATCCGATAACCCTCTTTGAATGTTCCCTATGTTTATAATTTCAAGAATGAAAGATTTAGGCAGGCCTATTGGTGGGTCCCCAGTTGTCTCTGGAGACAGTGAGTGTGATGTTAATAATTCCAAAAACTGTGAGGTTGGAGTCCAAATACCTCTTGTACAACAGCAAATATTTTCAGATCACCATCAATGAGGAGGCAATTTAGGTTTATCATAACTATGGCTTCAAATTCCTCCCAGCATTGCTCTATTCCCCCATCTGTATGGTACTGTTACACCATATAAGTGCGTTATTGTGTGTCTTCTTTTTTTCCTCCCTTATAGTTTGTGCTCTTGACCGTGCATCAGTCATCTCCGACAACAACGAGGCTAGAGGCAACCAGTCACTTAGTGTCCTCTGTGTACAGTGTACTAATTCTACCTGCGTTGACTAATGAGGTTTTCTCCAATTCAACCCACATGGGGGTGTCTGGTGAGTGTTGAGGGACAAAAGGAAATAGATGAGATGACTTCTGTTGGCAATATAGTAGAGTTTATTTAAAAGCGTGCACGTGTGCGAAAGGTCAGTCAGTTCCGCGGAACTGGAATCTGAGCTTCAACTTACAATACGAAGGACAGTTTCTTATACATTATTGTAACAATAAATACATCAAACATTTGAATATTAAATCAACATGTGCTAAAGCACAACATTATTATTAACTTTATTAATAAAAGGTCATACTTCTGCAAAAACAGTTAGTCACCTGTTTACTTAATGCTACTCAGGTGCACATGTTATCATTAGTTACGCTTCCACACCACCAATAGACTACTGGTGTCCTTGACTTGTCTGGTAGCCTAGCAATGCTCTACTTCCTACACATCTGCTGCTTGGCAAAGCCTAATCTCCTGTTCATAAACATTGCATCGTAGTGCACGTAGTTTCTCAGGCAACTGTAGAGCTTGATCTTTCTCATTCATTACCTGTGTGGGACGGGCAGCCCACAGACACTGTGTAGCACACTTTATCATATAAACTTCCTTTACTCCAGGGCTAGTTTGCAGAAATTCATTTCCATACTATTGGAGTGCACCGCTAACTTTTATTTGTATCAAAAAGCCTAATCTCCCACATATTCTGCGCCTCTCTGCTGCCTTATCTACATAATTTCTCAGACAGGCCTGTGACCTTCCATTTCTACTATGCCTAATTATATTACTCTATGCTACTTACACTCCAATCTACTTCCCTCCCCCAATTGCCAGACTCCATCTTGGCTCTTTTTTTATTCTGCTACCAAAGACAGCTTAGGCCTGTATTATTCCTTTAACACGCACATCTGTACTTGTCTTTCTGCTGGTGTTTTCATCAACATGAGGGGGCCTTCTTCATTTTCAACATTTATTATAACAGGAGCTGGGTATTATGTATTTAATTTGTACCAATTGTAAAGCTAGCCAGTAAGTTTCCATGTGGGGCAGTCATAGACCACTGCTATTGGTTACTGCAAGTAGTTTTAACCCTATAAAGTGCAGGTCTCATCCACCCTACATCATTTTCAGAAATGTGTATCTATCACCTGTGCAGGATTACAGAGTGGAAGCCTGTAAAGTACATAACTGAGACAGGGCATCATGTTTCTCTTAACTATCCATGTCCTGAGTCAAGTAAGTTGGGACCACCTGGTCAATCCAGATTTCATGTTCACAATCAGTAGGGTTTATACTGGAGTCAGTTATAAGTTCCAGGCCAGTGGTTATATCAATCCCCAGATATATTATACTGCATGTTTTCCATTGGAATGGGTGGCAACATAAAGATGCAATTGTGGTGATTAGTGAGTTGGACTGTCTTACACTTTTACAAATTAATCCTGTACCAGGAAAATGTTGAAAAGCTTGAGTTCACATCAATGAGGGCTGTGATGGATGTAATTATCCCTTATGGGGTCACAAGCATATTGTCCACATAGAATGTGGCCTTTTGGTCCCCCCTGCTGGCATCAGTATCCCATTTATATTGATGGCTTGACGAATGGCAATTGCCTAGGTTTCTGATGCTAACATAAAGAGCAAAGGACAAAAGGAGGCACCCTTGACTGGTGTTTCTCTTAACTTCAAATTCTGGAGTGTTAAAACCAATGAATGCTACCATTGCCTATGGTGTTGTGTAGAATCATTTTTCTTTTGTTATAAACTGTGCTCCTAGACTCCTTTTTCCCATGACCAAGAACACATACTCCCACTTGGCCCTATCAAATGCTTCATTTTTCATCCAACGAGACCACCAATGTATAATCTTTGTCATTAAGGATTGCCAAAACACTTGTGTGAATGACCTAAGATGTGACAGAGAGGATGAGAGTGGGACAGCACTTACTTGTTCCCAGTGAACCAGGGAAGAGAGAACTGTTTTCAGTGTGTTGGCCAAGACTTAGACTAAAATTTTAGTATCCGCATTAAGACGGGAAGTTGGTCTATAGCTGGCACAACTGAGCTGATTTTTTACTGGGCTAGAGGATCAGTGCTATTCTGGCTTCATTCATTTCCTTAAAGGGGCGGTGTACTCCTAGGCTTCTCTAAAGTCTTAGCATAGTAAAGGGACTAGTGAGTCCTTGTTAACTTTGTAATATTCTGCGGGATATCCATCAAGCCCTGGGGCCTTGTTATATGGAAGGTCATCTATTACTTTTCTAATTTAATGTTCTGTATTTGTGTCTGTTCATGTAGCAGTGTTGTTACTTCAACGATGGACATTCATTTGTCCACTTCCAACTCAATAACCTGGCTGTTTGATGAGTGCTTAGTTTTGTAAAAGTCACTAAATGTGCCTAGAGATGAGATGCATGAATATGTTACTTTGGGCATTTTAAATAGCTGGAATGTAGTGGCTGTCTCAGCTGCATAATCAGTACATCCTGCTTTTATCCCCTTCCGCAGAGCTATGTCTGCTTTTTAAGTGATATAAAAGGGGATGATGGACGGAGCGTTTGAACAAATCAAACACTCACCCCCAGTCAACTGATCTGGGTTTAATCCATCACCATTCTTTAGTTCACTCAGCCACCCCAGTTCAGACATGGCTATATGCAAATCAGTCTGACCCTGTGCCTTATGGGAACAGTCCAGCCCGAACTGCCAAGCCATGTCTTCCCTGGACCGGAAACAAGCATCCTGGGACCGGTTTCGGATTCATAATCCTCATCAGCCAGGCTATCTTGAATCCAGTGGCCAAGTGAACAAGGGACTCACGTCTGAGTATACCCTGCCACACTTAGGGCGAACAAAGCGATACAAAAGGGGATGATGGACGGAGCGTTTGAACAAATCAAACACTCACCCCCAGTCAACTGATCTGGGTTTAATCCATCACCATTCTTTAGTTCACTCAGCCACCCCAGTTCAGACATGGCTATATGCAAATCAGTCTGACCCTGTGCCTTATGGGAACAGTCCAGCCCGAACTGCTAAGCCATGTCTTCCCTGGATCGGAAACAAGCATCCTGGGACCGGTTTCGGATTCATAATCCTCATCAGCCAGGCTATCTTGAATCCAGTGGCCAAGTGAACAAGGGACTCACGTCTGAGTATACCCTGCCACACTTAGGGCGAACAAAGCGATACAAAAGGGGATGATGGACGGAGCGTTTGAACAAATCAAACACTCACCCCCAGTCAACTGATCTGGGTTTAATCCATCACCATTCTTTAGTTCACTCAGCCACCCCAGTTCAGACATGGCTATATGCAAATCAGTCTGACCCTGTGCCTTATGGGAACAGTCCAGCCCGAACTGCCAAGCCATGTCTTCCCTGGACCGGAAACAAGCATCCTGGACCGGTTTCGGATTCATAAGGGACTCACGTCTGAGTATACCCTGCCACACTTAGGACTGATTTGCATATAGCCATGTCTGAACTGGGGTGGCTGAGTGAACTAAAGAATGGTGATGGATTAAACCCAGATCAGTTGACTGGGGGTGAGTGTTTGATTTGTTCAAACGCTCCGTCCATCATCCCCTTTTGTATCGCTTTGTTCGCCCTAAGTGTGGCAGGGTATACTCAGACGTGAGTCCCTTGTTCACTTGGCCACTGGATTCAAGATCGCCTGGCTGATGAGGATTATGAATCCGAAACCGGTCCCAGGATGCTTGTTTCCGGTCCAGGGAAGACATGGCTTGGCAGTTCGGGCTGGACTGTTCCCATAAGGCACAGGGTCAGACTGATTTGCATATAGCCATGTCTGAACTGGGGTGGCTGAGTGAACTAAAGAATGGTGATGGATTAAACCCAGATCAGTTGACTGGGGGTGAGTGTTTGATTTGTTCAAACGCTCCGTCCATCATCCCCTTTTGTATCGCTTTGCTCGCCCTAAGTGTGGCAGGGTATACTCAGACGTGAGTCCCTTGTTCACTTGGCCACTGGATTCAAGATCGCCTGGCTGATGAGGATTATGAATCCGAAACCGGTCCCAGGATGCTTGTTTCCGGTCCAGGGAAGACATGGCTTGGCAGTTCGGGCTGGACTGTTCCCATAAGGCACAGGGTCAGACTGATTTGCATATAGCCATGTCTGAACTGGGGTGGCTGAGTGAACTAAAGAATGGTGATGGATTAAACATAGATCAGTTGACTGGGGGTGAGTGTTTGATTTGTTCAAACGCTCCGTCCATCATCCCCTTTTGTATCGCTTTGCTCGCCCTAAGTGTGGCAGGGTATACTCAGACGTGAGTCCCTTGTTCACTTGGCCACTGGATTCAAGATCGCCTGGCTGATGAGGATTATGAATCCGAAACCGGTCCCAGGATGCTTGTTTCCGGTCCAGGGAAGACATGGCTTGGCAGTTCGGGCTGGACTGTTCCCATAAGGCACAGGGTCAGACTGATTTGCATATAGCCATGTCTGAACTGGGGTGGCTGAGTGAACTAAAGAATGGTGATGGATTAAACCCATATCAGTTGACTGGGGGTGAGTGTTTGATTTGTTCAAACGCTCCGTCCATCATCCCCTTTTGTATCGCTTTGTTCGCCCTAAGTGTGGCAGGGTATACTCAGACGTGAGTCCCTTGTTCACTTGGCCACTGGATTCAAGATCGCCTGGCTGATGAGGATTATGAATCCGAAACCGGTCCCAGGATGCTTGTTTCCGGTCCAGGGAAGACATGGCTTGGCAGTTCGGGCTGGACTGTTCCCATAAGGCACAGGGTCAGACTGATTTGCATATAGCCATGTCTGAACTGGGGTGGCTGAGTGAACTAAAGAATGGTGATGGATTAAACCCAGATCAGTTGACTGGGGGTGAGTGTTTGATTTGTTCAAACGCTCCGTCCATCATCCCCTTTTGTATCGCTTTGCTTTTTAAGTGTACACATTATTGATCTCATCTTTCGCCTTGAGCAACAAGCGGACTACCTCTTGTGAATAGCTATAGGAATAGTTAGAAATTAGCTTATTCATTTTGATTTCTAGACTTCACAGTGTCCTGATCATTTCTCTTTTGCGGTGCACTTAGTCCTGCATAAACTCCCCCAGTAAAATATGCTTTATCTACCACCCTGACCGTCAGGGTGGAAGGAAGTGTGCTCTTATTCTCCCCCAGATAAGTAACGAGGAATGCTTTCAGCCATTTTATATCATAAGGCATTTATATTAGGATATGTTCAGCCTTCATTGGCCTGCCATATCTAATTACCTCATGGTCTGAAACACTACTTAGTTGTATAGATGTGGACTTTACTCAGCATAGAAGGGAGGGTCGAAGCCAAGAAATAGTCTATATGAGTACACATGCCATGGGCACAGAAGATATACGTACAGTTTCTCCCCCTTGGGTACATAAGCTTCCAGCTGTCCATTACGGAATAGTCTGCTATCAAGTCTCCCAGAATGCCTCTATCTGTGAGATATCAACAAATGGTCTAATTTTTCCAAAAATAGGTCCAGAACTATATTCCAGCCCCCTCCTAACAGCACTGCAGTTCTGGCATGCTGGAGTAGTATTTTGGTTATTTCTCTCAATTTCTCATTCCTATTGTACAATGGTGCGACCCTGTGAGTAACATTTGTGTTTGTAGCATGGCTTTAAAAAAACAACAACTGGCAAATTTATATTGATTCCAACCTCCGCAGTCTGTAACCGAATCACTCCCCATTAGGAGACCCTTTTAATGTAACTAAAGCATCATGTAGTAGTAAATTGTCATTTACAAACAGCACATGTTCCGTTGAAATGAGCACTACATTTGCACAGACATGCAGATGTATTGGTAAAACTATATTGCCCACAAATTGTAATGTGTTGATATCGACTTTCAGTGAATATTTATTATTTATGCATCACCAAGTCAAGTGTCTTGATTTGTTCCGATCACAGTAAAATATTTGTTTCCATTAGACTTCAGCATTACAAAATATGTGCTTCCATTTTGCTTTCCAAACTGCTGAATCTGTGCAGGTTATTTACCTTTTGTTGTGTGTTACGAAAAAATGACATCCTACAGCCTTTCGTTTGATGCTTCATGTACCCCAGCAAGATTGTCTCATAATTCACTTTACTGTTCTTTCTCAGATTGCAAGGAGAGAAAGGTTTGTAAACACCAGTCCCCATCGTAAAAAAAGTAAGCAGCAATTTGTCTGAAGACATAGGCTGACATTTAACCTTTATCTTTAAAGCACAGCAAATGTGACAAGATAAATGTAGAATTTAAAGTCAACTTTATTTATTACTTGGACTTTTGCGACACACCAGAAACTAGCTTGCGCCCCACCCACACTTTGGGAAACAGTGGTATAGTTGATTTAGCCAGAGCAGAAGCTTAGAACAATTACTTATGTCTTTGCTTCTCAGGTCTATTGTAGTCGTCAAGCATTCGTTGAGCTTTTCTGGTGAACTTAGTTTGGCCCCTTTTTCAATTTGCATTAATTGCCAAGGGCTAACTTTTAAATTACATGTGTGCTTAGGCTCTGTGCCTTCTTTTCAGATCTTTGTAATCACTTGATTATGGACCTATGCCTACTATGCAATATAGAATGAAAGGCAGAGTTCCTCCCTAAGTAGGGCTCATAACTGAATGTCTGGTGAAACCAAATGGTGTCATGATCTGCTTGTCTTTAATGGGGTGTCCTCTGACTTTGGATAGTTGGGATCAAAGACAGGCCCCTTCTTCTTTGAGTGTGCTGCCAAACTCAAGATCCCCTTTCTACGATTCAGTGCCGGTCCACTCTGCCTCATAGACAGCACAACTCCCACTTATGGCCTATTTCCTGCAGGATTTATTTGCTCTTCATATGTGTGAGCAGATCTAAGTACTTCTTATTTAACCAGACCGACTCATATCTTTCTGTGCAAGTGGAGAGTAAATAAAAATGGGCATAATCAACCCTCTTTCTCTTTCTATGATCCATTCTGGTCTCTGTCAGCATGGTGAGGTGCCAGTGGAGGATGTGTGACAAGCCTGTCCCCACTGTGTGGTGTCCTGGGCCAGAGGCTCGATGCATCAATTCTCTCCAGAGACCTGCCCTCTAGGCCAAGTTGATCACTGCCCGATCTCATTTCTATCTCTGGGTCGCCATGCTCCCTCAGCGTAGATTTGCTGAAGGCTCCTTGCCAGTTTCAGGAGTTGCAGGTACTTTCACACCTCCTTCTCACCAGTAAGTGTTTGTTTTTCAGTTATTGAGAGAGACGAAATCAGTTCAAGAGCGTGGGTTAGCATGGAGCTCTAGTGAATTGCCGCCATCTTCCCAGATAAAATACTGCCCCTTGCTCACATTGTTTTGATAATTTAGCATAACCTTTTGTTTTACCAAAGAGTGTTAATGTTAGCCCATTATAAGTGACATGATTGCTTTTACATTCGGAAGGCTATCTCTGCCCTCTCACCAACTAGGCTGTTTAACCCTTGATCATTGCTCAAGAAGAAAGAAGGAAGAACGTCAAGAAATTGTATTTTAAAGTTCATATGCCTGCCTAGTGGCATTAAGACATATAATCAGCGGCGGCTCCACCGCTATGGCGGAGGATCTACGCCCTCCCCTGCCAGATGCCTCAAAATGGAAGAAAAAGGAAAAACATAAAAAACCTGTTTTATTATCATTTTACTTTTACTTTTCTGCTGAGCCTTTGGGGGCGGGCCATAGGGGATGACTATGACAGGCTGCAGTAGGAGTGGTTGGCACTGTTGTCAGTGTACATGATGGTTTGGCTGGCTGTCTCAGGCCGGCCAAACCATCATGCGCACTGAAGCTGTCTCAAACCTGAACTGCAGTGCCGGGTTGGAGACAACACAAGCCACACAGATTATGGACGGAATGTGGGCACAACCCTCATCAGCCAGGCTAGCTTGAATCAAGTGACACAGTGAGCTCGGGACCCACGTCTGGGCATACCCGGCGCACTTAGGGCGAGAAAGCAAAAGACACACAGATGATGGATGGAATGGAGACAGCAGGCACAGGCTCCCAGTCGCACCGGGAGTGCAAATTCAGAGCTTTCACAACAATCCAGAGGCTGCTCTCATTATATGAGAGCAGCGGCAGGATTGGCCGCAGTGGAGTCTGGGAGGCTGTGCCTGTGGAAGAGAAGAGCAGAAGCAAGCGTAACGGGCAGTTGCAGGTACGCTTTTTAATTAATTAATTTATTTTGTTGTTCCCTGACCCCTTCCCCCCTCGCCCACCACTTTTCCACAACACAAGCCGCTACTACATATAATACCATCAGTCATTCTTGGCTTTTCATCCAACTGCATGTGGCATTGTGGGGCTTTTAGTTTTTAATTTTAAAGTTCATTATGGACTTAAAACAACAGATTGCAAAGGGCTGTTGGCTAAAATGCCAGAACTGAGTTAAAGGTGTTATAGATGACCTGGAACCACTTGTCTGCTATGTTTTATAGTTTTACAAAATCGTCTATTCTATATTCAAATCAGCATCGCACCTAAAACAAAAAGTAAAACATGCCCACATATTTTGTGAATGTTCACTCATTCGTGTATATCATGTGTTAAAACAAGCATTGGCCATGTAAATTGTTTGTCTTTTTGTACTGGAAAGTTCTATAACAGGGTTCACAATACAACTAAAGTACAACATGGATAACAGAAGTGCAACCCTTTCAAGCACAATGAATAGGTGAATGTTAGGCAGCACTAAGAGGAGAAACATCACATGATTAAGTCACACATCCAGGACATTTACAACACGAGTATCTAACACACTAAAGAGGGAGTGAGAAAAATTAAAAGAATGTTTTACGCTTTCTGCAAGCGCATAAACATACAATAATTACATTACTCAAGGGAAAAGCACTAAAAGTTCTTATATGGTGATGAAACCACACCTGCCTTGTATGATGTGCTTAATTAGTGGGTTCTGCGTCTAGCACTAGGAAGCATCCAAGTGTGCTACTCTTTATTACTTGTATAATATTCTAATTATGGGTTTCCAAATTTAGGTGCTGACCCTTATGTCGCCATTTATGATATTCCATTGCTAAACTGTCAGGCCTATATTAAAATTGTGTGTGGGTGATGAAAGTCAAGAGGGTCGTGCAAAGGACCCTGCTTCTATTTTCTGTTGATATGTTTTGGTGTTCCAATATTAGCCCTCAAGCACCTCCCTCTGTACTGGTTATTAGGGCATGTACTGCATGTGCATTTAATATATATTTTTTCCATAAAATAGATGCTTGCAGTGGAAAAGTCCTTTTTCATGGAAAAGGTACACCCTGTGCAGAGACATTGCAAGCTTCCCCTCCTTCACAGGACAGGTACAACTAGGGCAGCTTGAGCGCAAGCCTTCCCCATCACAGGACCCATACAAATCAAGGACCAGCAGTTTAAGATTATCTTTCTCATAGAAGTAGCAAAGCAAACTTCCCTCTCTCACAGACATACATGCCAAAACACCAGAATCAGGTGGGATACTCCCCATTATTAAAGCCAAAAATGGCTTTGAGTTGCTCCCCCCCCTCAGAAATTGCATTCACTTAAATGGAAGTCAATGGGGAAAATAGCGTCCAACAATTTGTTTCTTTCAAGGGCAGCCTTTTTGTAATTCCAAGTATATTGGCAAGTACGCACAGGAGGCAGCAAGTTCAATCTTTAATTCCTCTCAGAACTGTTCATGAATGGAAGACTAGCATGAGCTTTCATCGCTTACACAATATATGCAGTAAAGTGATGAGTCACATGTAGGTTACTGATAGACCTCCGGAGTGGTTGCTTGTCTCACAGAAAGGAATGTATAGGCACATGATGAAGCCAACATGCAAGTTCTCACACCATTTTCATTAGGCCTGGGCAAAGCACTACGCTACGCTCACATAGTTTGCGAAATTTGCTCTACTTTGCACTACGCAAATTGCATGTAGCACAGTGCAAACACGCGTAGCGTACTGCAGCGGTCATTTTTTGCTTGCTCACGGTCCTCAACGTCAAGTTGGTGACCGCGGGCAAGCAAAATGACATCCCGGCGAGGCTTTTTCCTCATTCGCGATCAGTTACATCAAGTTGCCGATCGCGAGCGTGGAAAATAAATCTCCCGGCGAGATTCTCAACGCGGGGAGGTCAGGTTTCTCATTGCGAGTGGTCGCGTATGCTCGCGACCGCTCGCAATGAGAAACTACCAGTCCGCGTTGAGAAAGCTGCCGCTTGAGTAAAAATCTACTCGAGCGGCATCAAACGACAGCTCGCACTGTGCGAGATGCCGTTTTCAATGATTGCACAGTGCGGACAAGCATCCGGCACTGTGCAATCATCCCCGAACAGGCTACTACGCAGTTCACGTAGTGCTATGCGTAGCTCGCGTAGTGCGAAGTCCACTTCGCATAGCTACGCGTAGCGCTTCTTCGCGAACTACGCCCAGGGTAAATTAATATTTAGGTGATATTCCATGTCAACATCCTTAAAATCCTGCTGCAGCCATTCAGTCCTGCTATTTGTGTTGATTCTTTGTTTTTGACATATTGAGAAGTAGCCGTAACTTAGTAGGTCATTATTATTTGGACCACACCAACCACAGCCTATGTACTACATATTTGCCATTTTCAGTGGTGTAGCAAGGAGGGGTGCTGTCCGCCCCAGGCAGCACGAGTTTTGGGGGCGGCGACCTCACACCCCACCCTTAACTGAGGAATTGCCAGCAACCCCAGCTCTTACATTCGGCTGCCGCGGGAGGCAAATGCAGCGGCCACCACGGGTGGCATAATGCCTAGCTACACCACTGGTCAATTTAGAATTGAAATTTGCAGTATGAGAAGGGGTAGACCTTGGAGGGGTCGGGACTAGTGCAAGAGCTACTTATGAGGCTGCACTCTTCCCCTCATCAAGCCCCCCACCCTTCCCAAATAAAAAACAAAGGACCATTTATGCTGTCGCTGGTGTCCTAGAGTTTTTTCACACCTCTTAATGGACATCGGCTGCTTATCCGAGTGAAATTTACCGGTTCATGCCCTTATATAGGTACAATTCACATTGCCCTTATATAGGCATAAAAATCATAACCATATTTAGACATAACCCATGCAGTCCAAATACAGGCATGGCTACTTCCACTCGTTCCAAAAAGCCACAATGATTTTTTGGAAAACTCGGCTTCAGCAGTCAGGGACATCCCCTTGCTTGAATATTGATTTGTCCAAGAATTCATGGAGTTTTCAAAGAACTACCATTCCCTTGGGATTCTTTGATGACGTTATTATGTCCGACTTTACGTCAAACTAGGCACCTTCAAGGTATAAATATGCCTACACTTGCCCTAGCAAAGACACGGTGGTTCAGAGCAGCTCGACTATCTACTTGCCCGATGCAGCTCGCTACAGCAAGTACCGAAGGAAGCAGACCCTCCAGCTGACGCACTGATCGAGAAGCTGTCCTTTCTCTCGCTGAAAATCCAGCTCCAGTGATTCCAAGCTCCCCTTGCGGGGTGTTGGGAAATCGAGTTCCGAGACAGAGATACCAGACCTCCTTCATTCTAAAACCAAGGTACGGAGCTGATTAGACCGTAAGAGAAATCTTGGTGAGATTCTTGGCAAAGAAAAACTAAACCTATGCTACACCTCACTTACTTCTTCTCTCGTACTAGACTTAGGTTAGGTACATTGGGCTAGGCGTATTTTAGAAGCACCAGTTGATTATTTTTAGCCTTTGTTATTTATGTATGTATTTATCTAGGGTTTATAAACCATACAATGCTTTTACAGTATTATTTTATAATAATCTTTCTGCTGTATGCTTTATACTTTGCAACCAGTATTACGATTGTAGCAGTTCACTTTACTTGCATGAGAAAGAAGACTGTTCAATAAATCCTTTTATTGGAAACGCACATCTCTCTATTTCTCTGCACTTCTGATGAAACTAAGCATGCATGATTGACTATTTAAAATATCTTTCTATTGTTTCCGCGACTCTGAAGATGAGTTAATTCTTGGGGAAACAAAGTTGTCATGTTTATGCCGTTGTCAGAAACTAATCCCTTCTTGTGAATTCGAAAACGTTTCTAGTGACCTCTGAGCTTGCTGGCACTCACAATTAAGTCTAATATATTCGATATAGTCGACCCAAGTCCTACGTCAAATCTATAGGATATATTATTCCAATGCGCAGAGCCTATTGGGAATATAGGAACTACACTACATGGCGCCCAATGTTTGGTAAGGTACTAATCTAACGCTAGATACCAGAGTAACGCAGTTGTGCTTTTCACAGAGACCCCTTTTCCCCCTAAAATACTCCAATAGATGTATGGAGTGGGTAAAAGGATAAAATATCCGCCATAACTGAGTAGGACGAAAATCCTATGTATTAGTTTTTGGTTTGATTCAACTTTGAAGGATACAGTGTTCCAAAATATTGTGCACCTTATCTTTGTTTCCTTGAAACTTGATCTGCAAACTTTCAGCCAACAAAATGACTGAAAACGAGACAGGTGGAACAGCAGCAACTGCAAATCAACCGGGTTTAGACATTACAGGTTTCCAACAAACTGACCCGGATGCTATATTCATCCTGGAAAATTTAAGGAAAGCCATCACTTTAAAACTTATAACAAATGGCCTATCACCAAGAGGTGGTAGGGTAATTTTTGTCATAGAGGCACACGAATATCGGCAGACAGAGGTATTCTATTCATGGATACTCTTCCATGAAGCAAAAGCAAATGCAGTATCGCATGTGTTTCACTTCTACAAAGTTGAGGATAATCCAACAGAATAGTTCCTTTCGAGGACATTGAAATTCCACTAACTTACTAAGAGCATCAGCTCTGGTTTAAAGGCGCCCTACAACATCAAAATCACATTACCAGGCTCAGTCCACTAGGTAGACCAGGAGCAACATGGCCGGTACTAGCCAGCTATACACCACATCCTAACATTGAATAAATGTCAAGTGAAGAATTATTAGTGCAACTAAAACAACTAATAAAAATACATAGACAATTAGTTCAATATGTTATGTGGACTCTAACAGTCCAACCTCCTATAAGGATTCCACAACAAACCGCTCACCAGGGTAACACAAATAAAATCACACCACAGACTGTACAATCAGTCATTGGTAAATTACCCGCAAAAAGGGAGCACATTCCATTCTGGATAGCTCAAAAAATTACTCAAATCGAGGCAGTATTTCCTGACAGTACACCTCATGAGAAACACAGAATTTTATCAATCTTTTTACCAATGTAGATCGCACCACACCTGGAGGACTGCGACACTTGGGGTACAGTCTTTGCTGCAATCTACACAAAAACACATGGTGTTCTGTCTACGGCGGTAATACCAGATGTCCTGAAACAGATTCAAAATGAATACGGGGCAGAGCATGCTTTAAATCTGGGTATGAAATTACTGAAATATTTCAAACAGGTCTCAGCTATAATATTAGCTAATATTAAAGATGAAGCAGCATCCGTGGCAATCCGCCAAAAAATAAGAGAAATTGATATAACTAAGCAACCAGATGAACTGGCCAGAATAATTGAAAAATCCTATGAAGAACTAGTTAGAGATAGTTTGGGTGGGAAACCAGTAAAGCCCCAACTAACAGAAAATCCTGAAAAGGTCTTTATTAAAAACACTCTCACTACTCCTAAAAAGATGTGGGAAAATACTAAACAAACTTCTAATGAGAAGTGATCTCAGTCCCGAGGAAGGTCTCCTCATAAGGAGCCCTCTGAAAAGAGGTATAACCTAAGGAATAGGGATAATTTGAGAAAACCTGAGAGATATCAAGATACTGATACACGCTCCTCTCGTACGTTTCAGACTACCGCACAGAAATCAGAAAGAAGAGGACGGTCAGAACACAAGGTGTCATATAGTTACTGCTTACCTATATACCGTGTTAAGTTAGCATGAGCTTATTAAATGTTTAAACGCCATTTTACCTTTTGCTGCTTCTGTACACGACACATAATTGTTGTTTTAGCTTTCAGCCTAGAAGTGCGTTGTGATTTACATGAGAATAATATGTTATTGCTCTGATATCAGCTTTGCTTGGTAAACTATGTCTGTACAGTGAGAGCTGAAGCCTCAAGGATAACTCGACACAGTATTGTTGTGAGGTCGATCTTCACACCTTCCTAGACATAACATAAATGCAGCTGCTGCCAAAATCTGGCTTTAGGCGCGTTTTATATTGCTTTGCTTAGAGCACACAACACACACTTGATGCGGTTCGCATGCAGAGAGCTGGTGGAAGATGATGTGATCTCTTCACACTAGGATCATGAGGTATGGGGCGCCCTGCTAAAACCCAAAGAGACCTTCTTAGATATAATATAATATAATATATTAGATAGGGAGGGTGAGAATTAGGTGTTGTTAAACCCTATTCATTTCTGCATTTTAGCATGTTGTCACTTTTTGCCTTTTATGGACTAGTAACTGTGCTGATAACTTTGCTTCTGATAATATGTTTCCTTGTATTATCTAAGATACTGCGTTTGAGAAAACGGCATTAGGAAATAAATATTTCAAATGTGCACGTGTCCTCATTTACTCCACGTTCTGGTTTGAAATGATTGTATAACGAAAGAGTGCTCATGTATTCCACGTGACCTGAGGTATTCTAAGTTTATGTTCTGGTTTGTCTAAACATTGGGAGTTTGTTATGACCAATGAGACACTGTAGCTAGCTTGGTAAGGGGATTTTTGGTCACCCTAATTCACTGAGGTTCCAAATCTCTATGCACAGTTCTGTAGGAGATCGGAATCCCTGCTACAACATTAGATACTTCAAACTTTTTCTTCTGTCAAAACATTGCGTCTGAAAGCAGGTACTTGACAGGTTTCTCAATTATGGGGACGCAGGGTCACTTCTGTCGTCTCCCCCAGGGATTCAAGAATAGTCCGGGGTTATTTTCAGCCAGAGTAACATAGTTACTACAAACGTATGATGATGAGGCATTATCTTATGTCGATGACATCTATCTAACAGACGATGACTTGGACAGGCACTTGAACAGAGTGAATGCCATTATACTTGGATTCGCTTCTGAAGGGTATAAATTCAACTTTAAGAAATCGAGAATTGCCCACTTCAACATCCTTTTTCTGGGATACGAGTTATCAAGTGAAGGCAAAAGCCTGGCAGCCAACTTTTTAGAAAAGTGTGCGCTGCTCCAACCTCCAAAAACGCTGAAAAACTTACAGTCAATTCTAGGTTTCCTGAATTTTGGAAGAACATACATTCTAAAGTACACAGAAAGGGTTAAACCTCTCTACGAATTAATCAAACCTGATTTTACAACAACTAATTGGACTCAAAAACACACAGAAATTTTGAGTTCAGTGCAAACAGACATGTTAGCAACAACACATTTACAGACACGCGTAAACGTACGCAACCTTGTAATCAGAATAATCCCAGGAAGATGCAGATTCACGTACTTAACCTTTAATGAAGGTGAAAAAGTACCAATTGCTTACAAATCACACTTGTACACACAAGCTGAAATGAAATTCACTTCTACAGAAAAAAATTCTGACAGTGGTTCAAAATACAGTAGAAAAGGAGAGAGCTCTCACACAGGGTAAACGCATAATGGTTGTTACTCCTGTACCTGCCTTAGAGGCAATGACAAAAGCAAGCATTCCGAATGCAAAGGTTTTACATCCGAGATGGATACAATGGGTTAACTCTCTTGCTGCAACAGACGTTGATGTTGAATACGTTTTTGACCCCTATTTGAAAACACAAGAATTTCTACAATACGAACAAGAATGTCCTCTGCCCATTGAGATTCCGCCTCTAGAACAGTACAAATGTATAATTTAAACAGACGGATCAGCAGAGTCCGCAATTGGGGGTAAACAAGCTTATAGTGCTGCGTGCGCGATTGTTAAAGATTGCTAGCACGATGGTTAATTCCGACCTATGGTCACAAAAACTCAATCTCTTGGAGACTGTACAGCTCAACGAGATGAACTACAGGCTTTCAAGATGGCGCTTGAAAATACCGATCGCGAATTCCCCACACTCATAGTGGGCGATTCGTACTGCTTTCAATCCTACAATGAATACTTGCCGAACTGGATTCAAAACGGTTTCAAAGACACAAAAGGTTGCACAATCAAGCATAAGTTGCTTTGGGAACAAGTAGTTCAATTACAGAAAGAACTACAAAAGACTCACGTGATTCATACACTGAGTCATCAGCTTGATGGCGCTCATGTTGCAGGGAATTCATTGGCTGATGTAGCCATGAAGGCAGCTGTGCAAACGGCTTCCGTAGCTGCAATCACTCGTTCAAAAGCAAAAATAGACAGCGAGACAACGCTAGCTTTCAATGCCACAAGCAAAGGCAGCGGTGCAACGTTACCACAAAAATATCCACTTGAATATTCATACATAATTGATGCCAACACCGTTCCTTTTACTTGAATTCCTGAAGTGGGTGATAAAGTAATTCCAAACAGGAGACATAGAGTAGCTTTGATACACAAAGCACATTTGGGAGAGGGTCTGATACATCAAGGGATCTATAAATCCATTCTAGAATTAAAAGAGACATACTGGTGGCCAGGGATGAATACCCACATTTATGAATTTGCAATTAATTGCCCTGACTGCAACAGAGATCGCAGCAGAGAACGCTGCCAGATACCTGACTCCAGTGTAGCCAGCCCAGTACAGTGGCTATTGTTAGAGAGCATTAGGCTTTCGACACACAGACGTCACTATGGACGAATACGATCCCACAACTATTAGGACAAGATTCATTTGGATGCGGCCTCAGCGCTCGGCTGATGCCCAAACTGTTATAAAAGATTTGCGAGTCTTTATCGGCAAATACGTAGTCGGCACGCTACATTCTGACCAGGGTCCTGCATTTAGCTCCAAAGCTTACAAGGAGGCCGCGGCCAATTTGGGCGTTGCATTGCGGTATTCAAGTCCATTCCATCCTGAGGGAAATTCTGTAGTGGAAAGAAAAAACCGGGACATGGAGCAATCTATAACAGCTAGGGTATTAGGCTCGGGTGACGGGTGGGTCAAACATCTAAAAAGTGTCCGACGTAGTTTAAATAATCTGCCGAGAAATTCTCTAGGTGGAATCACTCCATATGAAATCCTTTTTGGTACTAGAATGCTTGTCCAAGACCTTGGTCGTCACACTTCAGTGGTAGAACAAAAACCCTTTGAAATCAAAGACCGTTTGGCTGTTTTGCAGGACTTAAATGAGAAAAGGAGAAGTCAAAGCAACACAATACAGACGCCAATGACCACTGAAGGAGAACCAGCAAGGCCTGTCTGGATTCCATAGATTGGGGCTCTAGTCAGAGAAAAGATCGCGGATAAGAAGGAATTTGGGCCTTCTTACAGAAAACCAGTACCTGTGCTAGCAATCCACGGATCAAGAACAGTGTTACTGCCGCCCCTTGCTGGAAGAAAGGAGAACAGGTTTGTATCTATCGACCTGGTCAAACCACATCATGTGGCCAATAATAAGTAGTAGGCCCAGTGGACTCCAAAGATGTAGCAGACGACCAAGTCTTGCTACTATTCAAGAGGTTCAAACTGAGAGACTCATCACCTCTGAGGACTCTGCAGTGCGAAAAGAAGGACTAAGCAATAAAGCTATGGAACTTGTGCCTCTTGATACCCAAATAATAGTTCGTCAAGAAACACCTGTCTACAATGATGTAGCATCTGACTATACTAATATGACAAAGGATCCGGTAGCTCCATTGATTTCAAGTAATCCTGATGCGATTCCTACAATTGACAGAACTGCCTCTGGTTATTTCATTAACTTTGATCTGTTTTTCAATGATCCCAGTTAGCCTGAAACGATGCCAGCAAGCAAAACTTTTCAAGATCAAGTAACAGAACTTTTCAGCAACTTGAAAAAACGTATCTGGTTTCACCATGGGTTGAATTTTGGATTATGCTAGGCGTACTCTTTCTACTACTTTGGCTAATTCTTGTATTAAGTTTGGGAATGCTGATAAATGGAAGATATAGTAAAATGGACACAGCAAGTAAGGACATCAACTTGCTCCTCAAGCCACACAAATCATCAAATCGTGAACAAAGAGACTTGACATCAGTGAACATCACAGCCGTTCCTATACCTGGTGGTATAGCATGGGACAGAACTGATTATGACATCTTTGGCCCCACAGGGCTGTTAAAGATTCTACATTAATTCAAGGTTTCCTTGAGTGACTTTGTTTCACCAGCACATTTTGTGATGATTGGGGCTTTGAGACTGTTCATAATATGATATCAGACTGCAATATTTACAAACCATGAATACTTAGAAGGTTCATAAGATTATGAACACATGTACTGTTATAATCACTATGGTCATCATTATTTGCACAAATCTGCAAACCCTAGAAATGTTTAAACTTTCAATCAATGGGAACATTGTCCAACGCCACCGAAAGGTAGCTCAAAAGTATTCTATGAAAAATGTCCATAATTCTCAGGTTTTAATGTCTCAAATCCGGAAACGCTTTACTTTAAAAATGTTAATAAGACAGGAAAGAAAATTATGTTGACTAATACTAAGCACATTTTTTCTGCAGATTTTTATGCCCAGCTGTCCTCATTAGGTTTCGACTTTTGAAGTGACAACATAGAAACAAAAACTGTCTGGGGTTCAAAAGACTAGCAGGTGCAGGGAATAGAAGCTTTATTTCGAGCCTGCATTATACCTGAACAAATAATGTTTGTGAACGACACTGTGCAACAGACATCCTGCCTTGGCCTGGCCAAGATAAAAGATTTAAACAAACCGTCCATACCTATACCTACACCTGAAAGTAAAAACACTTCAGAGAGGGGGGGTCGAAGTAAAAACAATTTTACTTAAAAATAGAACTGATCCTGATTGGAAGAAATGATTAATCTGGCCCACAGACACAAACAACTGTCAAGATAGATTCCTGAACAAGACACAAGGGTTTAAATTAACTAGGCCAGATCCAAGATATGTCCAGAGACAACATCCAGGGATAGTAACAACATACAATGTAGGAAAACTGTGCCATGAGTGGCTACAAAAATCCACACTAACAGAGGTTAAACAACACTTATCTTTACTTAAAGATGACGTTGATTTAAGGGACTTCTTACTAGGTCCTGCGAAACGGCGTCATAAACATTTTATATACGCAGGTATATACGCCATTTATAATGAAGCTTGGAAAGCGACACAGGCAGAGACTGCAGAAAAAATACAAGAAATTGACCATATTAATTTAGAGAAAGCTCTCTCTGTAGTTGAACAATGTTATGTTATGTTATGTTATGTTATTAAGTCACTTATAAAGCGCGCTAACACTGATTAGTTTCTTGGCGCTAAAATTGACAGTAACACAGCCTAAGGTGGAGGAGGAGGTGGATTAAAAAGCTTGTCTAAAGAGCCAGGTCTTCAGAGCTTTCCGAAAAGGTAGGAGGTCTTGGCAAGATCGGATCTCCAGGGGAAAGGTGTTCCATAGACAGGGGGCAAGGGTGGCAAATCTACGACCACCAGAGCGTTTGAGTTTAAAGGGGGGGGTCTGGAGCAGGGCTAGATGGAGTGAGCGGAGGTTACGGGAGGGGACGTGTCTGGTGATCAGTTGATTGATAAATTTAGGGCATTTGCCATGTAATGACTTGAAGACCATACAGCCTGCTTTAAAATAGCAGCGTTGTGTGACTGGAAGCCAATGCAGCTTGATGAGAAGAGGGGTCGCAGCCTGCCATCTAGGTTGCTTTAGAATCAGCCTAGCAGCGTAGTTCTGCACCATCTGGAGGCGCTTAAGTAAATAGTTGGGGAGACCTAGGTAAATGGCATTTGCGTAATCCAGGTGGGACAGGACAGTGGCGATCACGACCTGGGTAATCGCTTCAGGCGTTAATAAACGCCTGACCTTCCTGATTTTTTTTAGTTGGTAGAAGCATTTGGAGACCACTTGTCCCACTTGTGTTTTTAGTGAAAGATCACTGTCCACAATGACTCCGAGCGTTTTAGCCGAAGATGATGGTTGTGGAGCTTGACCCAGGTCTGCAGGCCAATAGTGAGGGCCCCAGTACTTAGCACTATCCCCGGTCAATACTAGTTCAGTTTTACCTGGATTTAATTTCAATTGATTTTGATCCATCCAGGATTTAATAAACCTCATGGTTGACTGGAAATGACTCATAGAGTCTTCAGAGTTATCAATGGTGAAGAGTAGTTGCAGGTCATCTGCGTAGTTAAAAACTCTCACCTGTTTGTCCCTCAAGGTTTGTATAAGGGGGAGTATGTATATGTTAAAAAGGTGAGGTGACAGGGAGGAGCCCTGTGGCACTCCACATGGGATGGCTTGTTTAACACCGGTCAAGTCCCCCAGGCGCACTGCTAGGGATCGGTCCTCCAAAAAGGATCTCAGCCAGCAGGCCGCCACACCCTGTATGCCGGTCTGTCCGACACGGTCGATCAAGATTTTGTGGTCGACCGTGTCGAACGCGGCCGACAAGTCCAGTAGTACCAGGGCCTGGGGAGAACGTCTGTCTGCGCAGTCTCGGAGTGTGTCCAAGACTGCGGTGATCACTGCCTCCGTAGAGTGTGCTGGCCGGAATCCGGCCTGGTGAGGGTCAAAGCAGGAGGACTCCTCCAAGAAGTTGGAGAGATTTTTCGCCACGTGTGCCTCTAGAATTTTCGCCAAGTAAGGCAGTAGGGAGATGGGCCTGAAATTTGCCTTGCATCCAGGATCCGCCCCGGGTTTTTTTAATAGGGGTATAACCGTTGCTTCTTTAAAGGTAGACGGGACAATGCCCGAGGAAAGGGAGTTGTTTAAGAGGGCAAGAATAGGGGTTGGGAAAGTGGAGAAACATTCTTTCAGGATGCGAGGGGGACAGATGTCTAATGGGGAGCCAGATTTGACTCTTGTCGTTAGTTCAAGGAGCTGATCGTAGGTTATAGGTTGAAAGTTGGTGAGGGTGGCAGATCCTGTCCTTATTGCCATACCAGTAGTGAGAGGGGTCTTTGGTTGAGGAATGCTAGTTTTTATGTCTTTGATTTTGTCACTAAAGTAGGAGTTGAGTGAATCACACAGACTCTGGGTGGGGATTACTTTAGGACGAACATTCTCCAGATTGGTCAGTTCGTTGAAGACAGAAAAGATATCTTTGGATTTATTTGATGAGTCCAGAATACGAGAAGAAAAGTACTCCACCTTTGCAGCAGAGATGGCATTCATGTATTCTTTCCTCGCCCTGGTATATTTGATTTTTTCCTCAGTGTCATAGTCACGACGCCAAAGGCGCTCGAGCTGTCGGAGAGCCAGTTTCCTGTTTTTTAACTCGGCAGAAAACCATCTGTTGGCATCTGTGCGCCGAGCAATTTTGATTTTTTTGTACGGGGCATGGAGATTGCTGGCCGTTTGTAGCCAATCGGTTAGAGAAGCAACTGACAGATTTATATCACTGTCCAAAGAAGGGACATCGTTAGCTAAAGACTGTAAAAAAGCATTCCTATCCAAGGCATTCCAATTCCTAGCTAGTCTGCCAGTGGTTGGCACAGTGGTTCTGTTTTGAGTGGCATGAATCTCAAATTTAAGGATCGTATGGTCTGACCACAGACAAGGCAGGGTAAGTGGGGGGGTCACGCAGGTAGTGTTGGACCACACGTGATCCAATATATGTCCTTTTTCGTGAGTAGGGGAGAGTACCAATTGTTTGAAGTTGAGGTTGGACAGGAGGTCAGTCAGTTCTGTTGATTGAGGGCCCTCTAAGGGATCCTTGTACCAATAGTTGAAGTCACCTACTAACATGACCCTGGTGTAGTCCAGGGCTAGGTTGGCAACCTGCTCGCTAAATGCCATGGGGAACAATGGCATTGAGGTAGGTGGTCTATACAACAGAACGCATGCTAAAGTCATGTGAGAAGTGACAATTTTTAGCACAAGGTTGTCCGTGTTGGCTAGTGTCAGACAGGTAAGACTGGTGACTTCCAAGCTGGAATGGATAATGGCCGCAACTCCACCTCCTATTTTTGCACTTGCGCGATCTGCCTGAATAATGTAGTAGTCAGATGGAAGAGCTGCTATGATATCCGGTGCCGAGGTAGGAGATAGCCATGTTTCTGCAAGCAGGAGGATGTCAGGTTTTTCCGTAGCGAGTAGCAGAAAGATATCCAGTTGATGTTTAACAAGGGAACGGGTGTTAAGGTACAGGATAGAGAGCGTATTAAGGGGTGGATTGGGCGTAGCTGAACATGCTGCAAGGGTGGTAAGGTGACAGCCTTGGCGCAGGATACCATGCTTACAAAGCAGATGGAGTGTGTCTTTAGATAGGAGTAACAATGGGTTAACGACTCTTACAGATAAACAAATCACTCTGGCACAAAGAGGAGCAGACTATATGGTGCTGAGCATTGAAAAACTGGATAGATTACCATTACCTGTTTCCGAAAAACCTGCAACAGAATGGCATATACATGGGACATTCGCTCTGCATGTCACAATTTTCAATTTTCAATACTGTTTGAAACATATACCAGCTGGCGTGTATGAAAGGTTCAGTAAAGAATACATTAAATCAACCTGGGGATTACCATATACACACAGATGTTGGAGTGGGGGAAAATAAGTATTTCTTAGTGGTACACAATGTAAAAGCACACAAGCGGTACACTTTTATATCAGGGTATTAATTTACATGGAACCTGTGACGGTTCTTCAAACAACTTATCCTGCTTATCCAACTTATCCTGCCACCTGCAAGGTTCTCCAGCAGCAGTGATAGATCCAATTTTTAGGCAGCTTTCCAACGGAAGCTATATAATGTTGAATGATCACAGCTGTTGTGGCATGTTGCCAGGAACAGCCTATCTGAAAACTGTGTCAGCAGGGCCACTTATTGTATGCAAGTATTGTTTCCTAAAGCTAAGACAGACGGGGAGTCGCCGTTATGGCCTTCACTGAACATCTCTTCTTTTCGAATTGATACTTTAAGCAGAATGCAAGTAATTCTTTAAGTGTGCCACTGACCTCATCCAAAGAGACATACGAACTACAAGTTGCAAGGTCCTCTGCAGAGATACATGCCCTATTATCGACAACCTGCCCTGTAAATTTTATAGAAATGTTAGGTCGTATCTTAAACATGTCTGATACCAGTGGTATTGTACATGTATTTAAGACCGTTTTTTCGGGACTGTTAGCACCATTTGAAGCAGTCCTCTGCATTTTTCCAAACTTCGTGCACTCTGTGTTCGGCGGCCTGCCTCTCATTTTGGGACTCGTAGCAGGAATACTATTTTTGTTCCTTCTGCTCCGATATGGCAAGTCCGGTCAGCAGCGACACCCAGATTACCATAGAGAACACTCTCCTGGCAATGAAGTGTCGTGAGCGTATGATACAGATTCTGGGCCTGGCTCGTTTAAGAGACCTGAATACCACATAGTTTGTATCATTCCGACCAATCTGGCAAGATTGCATCTTACCTGTTCTACGATGCCTGCTATGTGGAGAAGAATGCGTGTTGGACATCTGTCTAACATTTTCATCAGCACTGCCAGTGATGTTGATACTTTGCTTGGTTCGGTAACGGCTCATGTATCATGTTGTCCCTAGCGGCTACCAATCATGATGAAGGCATTCGTTGAGGTCTCACAGACGCAATCTGCTGACGGTGAGATACGTGGATCGACAGGCACACAGGTACCATCTCCATCTCCGACGAACATTGCTAATGCGGCTAACGCTGACGGCGATGCTTCACATTTTGGTGCAATCGGTTTACTTAATGAAGTGGTCCAACTTTCACCTTCTGTGGTAGACGAATTCTTAACAGCTTAGAAGATTTGATGTTTTCTCCTAACAACGAGAATGACTTTTGAAGTTAGCACACAGCGTTCTATGGGACTCTGTATTCGACCTTCACTTTTCAAAACAAAACTTCCAACTTTAAAACTCTATTATTCTGCAATATTGACTTTTTCCAAAATGTAATCTTTTTTGGCACAAAGTAATCTGCTTAAAGTAGAACTATTCTTAGAGAACAAGAATTATTTGAAACACTTCCAAGAGACAATATTTGACCTTATCCACAACCTAAACAGTTTATATATATACTGTTATGGAATGGTCTCGACCTTTCTTCTGTATTTAAGAGCCATTTCATAAATGTTATTTCATGCCTGATTCTGAAAATCATTTTTCCAATGTCACACTACATGCTTTGAATGAAAATATTGCTTTTTAAAATGAATACAGTACAAATACTCATCTTTCGTGTACAGCCATTTCAAATGCATTTTATGTATTTTGGGAGGGATTTTTACACATGGTGCTTTAGATATGTTTAAAATGCTTAGAATTTTGTAATATCGAACATAATAAAGTGGAGTGGGTGTTGTATAGCGTTGTAGGATCCGAGCGAAATTTACCGATTCATGCCTTTATATAGGTACAATTCACATTGCTCTTATATAGTCATATAAATCATAACCATATTTAGACATAACCCATGCAGTCCAAATACAGGCATGGCTACTTCCACTAGTTCCAAAAAGCCACAACGATTTGTTGGAAAACTCGGCTTCAGCAGTCAGGGACATCCCCTTGCTTGAATATTGATTTGTTCAAGAATTCATGGAGTTTTCAAAGAACTACAATTCCCTTGGAATTCTTTGATGACGTTATTATGTCCGACTTTACGGCAAACTAGGCACCTTCAAGGTATAAATATGCCTACACTTTCCCTAGCAAACACACGGTGGTTCGGAGCAGCTCGACTATCTACTTGCCCGACGCAGCTCGCTACAGCAAGTGCCAAAGGAAGCCGACCCTCCAGCTGACGCACTGATCGGGAAGCTGTCCTTTCTCTCGCTGAGAATCCAGCTCCAGTGTTTCCAAGCTCCCCTTGCTTGGTGTTGGGAAATCAAGTCCCGACACAGAGATACCAGACCTCCTTCATTCTAAAACCAAGGTACGGAGCTGATTAGACCCTAAGATAAATCTTGGTTAGATTCTTGGCAAAGAAAAACTAAACCTATGCTACACCTCACTTACTTCTTCCCTCGTACTAGACTTAGGTACATTGGGGTAGGCGTATTTTAGAAGCACCAGTTGAGTATTTTTAGCCGTTGTTATTTATGTATGTATTTATCTATGTTTTAGAAACCATAAACTGCTTTTACAGTATTATTTTATAATACTCTTTCTGCTGTATGCTTTATACTTTGCAACCAGTATTACGATTGTAGCAGTTCACTTTACTTGGATGAGAAAGAATACTGTTCAATAAATCCTTTTATTGAAAACGCCCATCTCTCTATTTCTCTGCACCTCTGATGAAACGAAGCATGCACGATTGACTGAGTAAAATATCTATCTATTGTTTCGCGACTCTGAATATACGTTTATCCTTGGGGAAAAAAAGTTGTCATGTTCATGCGGTTTTCAGAAACTAATCCCTTCTTGTGAATTTGAGAATGTTTCTAGTGACTTCTGAGCTTGCTGGCACTCACAATTAAGTCTAATATATTCGATAGAGACCTAGTCGACCCAAGTCCTACTTCAAATCTATAGGATATATTATTCCAATGCGCAGAGCCTATTGGGAATATAGGAACTACACTCCATGACAGCCTTGGGATCACAATTCTGACACAGACGTGAGAGCTGGATAGGACCACAGATCATGTCTGCACCTGAATCTCACTGCAACTACCAGTGAAAGATGTGAAATAAACACAAGACATGTCGGCACCTGGGTCCCATCAGTACAAACCCCATGAACTCTGACAATGACCACAGATCTGATCAGCATTCAGGTCTCACGACTGCCACCAGCGTAAGCACATCAGTGATCACACGTAGGTGGCAATGTTCACACTTATTATCATCAACCTAAATGCAATTTGTAGAGCTTTTCCACTTCTGCTCATCTATGTGAGCTTTTACAGGCTGCATAGCTTTTCATACTCTGGATTCATGATATGCCATCAATCTAAACCCTGCAAATAACTTTTTTTTTTTTTTTTAAAAGCTTTATTCGACTTCAGTCATAAAAGCATTTCCACCTAACACTATACAATAAATACTAAATCTAATACACAGAATTTATAAAATAAGTATTAAACAAAAAAAAAAACATCCGTCGAATACATTTACTATTAATTACATTTTTAAGACCCACTCTGTCTCGTGCTCTCCTGACAAAGCAATGTAAACATAATAACCTGGACACCTCATATCATTTTTCCTAGGAGGGTGCGTGTTCGAATCACCCAGGCCCAGGCTAAGAACTTTGCAACAGCAATTGCATACTGTGGGGAACAGTCAGTTTCCAGAATTCTAAGTGCAGTGGCTTGATTTTGAGTCCCCAGGTTAAGGCAAACAGGTCTAATCCATTTGTAGCGCGGCTTGGAATATAAGGGACAGCAAAACAATACATGGGGGACATGCTCAACTTTGTCCTTGCAATGGTAGCAATGTTCATCCCAGGCTATAGACCATTTCTTCTTAAACACGTTTACTGGGAGGGTTCCAACTCTGAATTGGAAATACAGCTTCCTATCATAGGGCTTCTCGATCACATCCCAATACGCTTCATACGAGGGAGCCAGTTTCAAATCCAGGAAGCACCTCGTCAATGAAGTAATAGATCCGTTAGAAAAAGTTCTTAGGTTCACCATCTCCCAGTACATTTGTTTCAGTCTTGCCTATGGGGGGAATCTAGAAACATCAGTATTACACCATAAATGATCTAGATTTAGTTGTTGCAATACCCCCCTTAGATCTTTCAACCAGGAAATTTTATGAAAACAATCAGATGATACAATGTCAGAAAATGCTAGAGCATAATGTGCTAGCTCTGGGGTCACCATTAGGCGTCTCCAATACAGTAATGGACGCAACCTCGCTATATCTGCAATATTTTTACGACCGAGATCTAGTTTTAGAGGGATGGTTGGCGTACTTTGTGGTACCCCCACCAGCCCACGAAGAAACTTGTTCTCTGCGATCGTCAGGTTTGCCAGGTCGCTAAAGCCCCATAACTCCGAACCGTAAAGGCTAGCACTTAGGACTTTCATATTGTAGATCTCCAGGGCACAATTTACTGGCTTGGTGAGAGAAGCTCTGTGTTTTAATGATAGTGCTCCCGCTAGTTGTCTGAACTTCAATACGGCTGTGTCTATGTGTGACTTCCATTTCAAGTTTCCCTGTAATGTTATTCCAAGGTAGGTAAAAGCATCTACCTGCTCAAGGGGGATACCTTTGAAAGTAATAACACCTTTAAACACTGTGTGATGGTTCATACACATAAACTTTGTCTTACTAGTATTCAGTTCTAGACCACGAGTGTCACAGAACTCACCAAACAAATTTACCGCTTTTTGGAGGCCACTTGGAGTACGCGATAATATAAGCGTATCGTCCGCAAACATTAGTAGGGGAACATGTGCTCCAGCAATTTTTGGGGCGTCAGAGGGGGACCTCTTTAGGAATTCTACTATGCCATTTATGTATGTCGAGAACAATGTAGGAGCTAGTACGCACCCTTGCCTCACCCCACGCTCAACGGGGAAAGGCTTGGTTACTTCTCCTTGTTGGCCCCATCTTATTTTAGCGTAGTTGTTCTCGTGCAGACGTATCAGAAGAGTGAGGAGTTCTTGACTTATTCCTACATCAATTAAGACCCTCCACAGCTTGTCCCTGGGAACCAAGTCAAAAGCTGACTTTAAGTCCACGAAGACAGCGTATAGGGGGCCATTACTTAAAGTGACATTTCTCCAGTACAGGGCTAGGAAGTAAAAAACCTGGTCAATGGAACTTGTCAGGGGCGGAACCCCGCTTGGTATGGTGACAAGATGTTTTTTTCCTCGATCCATGCTTGGAGCTTGTTTTGAACCATACGTCCCATCAGTTTCTGAGCTGAATCAATGAGACTGATGGGTCTATAGTTGCTGGGGAGGGATTTGTCACCTTTTTTATAGACTGGGATAATTTCCGCCCCTTTCCAGGATGAAGGTACTTCGCCACCCATCGCCACTGCATTAGCAAGCCATGCAAAATATACACACCACGTGTTCCGATCACTTAGGTATACGTCTGCTGGTATTCCGTCCATGCCTGGCGCTCTGCCCCTAGTTACACAGTCAAGGGCTGCATTTACATCTTTTTCATTAAACACACTACCCTGATAGAAAGCAGCCGGCGGGAGAGTAGCGCAAGCTTGGGTCTGGTTTTGAGCATATTGCGGTTTAAAAAATTCTACCCAGTTATTAATGGGAACGTTGTTTTGGGGGGGTTTAGCTATCCCTGCCCGCTCCCACTTCACTGTGGACCAAAATAGCTTTGAGTTTTTATCTGCACATGCATTTTTCAGCTCAGCCCATAGCTCCTCATCCCATAGCCTCTTTGCCTGTTTTTGGGTGTGTCTGTACATGTCCCTTGCTTTCCTAACTGTGTCAGCGTTTCCTAGTTTAAGCTCTGTACTAAGTTTCTGGCGTGCCAGCCTACAACTTTTTCCATACCATCCCTGTTTGCTTTGATGTTTTTTCCCTTTGTTTTGACCTATTGTTTTTAGGAAAAATGTTTGTAGTCTAGAAAAGAATTTTTTGTGAGACTCCATTAAGATGTCTCGGAAGTTAGGTTTTTTTGTGAGTAGTTTCAAGTTATTTACTTCCTCTTTTGCTACTCTCTTAAGTTCGTCTAACGTCCCCTCATCCTCAATAAGTTTCCCCCATTTTAATTGCCGCTGGTTGTTTGTGCATACGAGGTCCAGGGTCACCCTTTCTTCCTCAGTACATATCGCCCTATCCTCTAGGTAAGACTTAAAGACCATACTCAATGGGTTGTGATCACTTTCCATTCTCTTTACCACAATCATATCAATCAGTTTACTCCAAATCCTAGTATCTACCAGAAAATAATCAATTCTGCTAGATGCCCGGCCATTATCAAATGTACAATTCCCCTCGCGGTCTGAAAGTGTGCGACCGTTTGCAGCTCTAAGGCCTCTAGCTAAGCAAAGGCTCTTCACTTGGATGGCCACCGCACTCCATTTTTTGACTGCAGCTACCTCAAGTTGGGGGATTCCCCATTTGCTGTCTTCTTCTTCGGCTAAGAATTTATCCTCTTGCCCTAGGGGTTCAAAGGTTGTGTTTAAATCTCCCCCTACAATAATAAATTGTTCAAGGGGCAATAGTTCTAGCTCTTGCTCAAGGACCGTTATTACATCTGAGGTTTTGCCCCCACTGACTCCCCTAGCATATATGTTATAGAGGGCTAGATCTTCGCCATTGTCCCATCTTAGGTTAGCTGATAATATGTCCCTAGTTGGGAGTGGTCTTTGCTGGATTTTACACTTTAACGCTTGACGAATCCAAATTAACAGCCCTCCAGATGGGCGGCCTTTACCATGTGATACTGCAGGAATAAAAAAAGTAAGATACCCTACCCGATACACAGGGCTTTGCGACCAAGTCTCTTGGAATAGTAAAATATCATAGAGATCGATGAAAGTACACCAATCAGGAGATATTATCTTGTTTGCTATCCCGGCCAGGTTCCAAGAAATAAGGGATAGCAGTGGATTAGATACGGCGTGCCCTGTCTGACCTGGACTTAGGAGGCCATTTATATTTATATTCTGCTGTATAGGTTGTACTATTAAGAATTCCGAGGACATCCCAATAGGATCAGGCAGATAGGACTCCATTACTGTCTCAGTGTCATTGCTTTGGGCTAAGCTATTATGCCATTCTAGGGTTTCAAGCCCCTCCTCGCTATTTTCCCTACTTGTTACTTCCTTGCAATTGGCTCTCTGGGGCGACTTTCGCTGCATCAGTCAGTCGCAATCATTTAAATTAGATAGTGCTGCGAACCTATTTTCTAAGTTAACACCCCACTCTCCGCTATGAGTGCCTCCCCCTGCACCACCACCCCTTCTGCTTGTCACCGTAGTCCATTTGGTTCTCAAGACACTTGGTTTAGCAATGAGACCTCTTCTGCTATAGAAGAAGTCAAGTGTAAGTGGGACAATTTCTGCTGTTCTACGTTGTGGGGGCAGAAGGTTTGGTAAGATATCAGGTAATACTTCTGGCCCCTTAAAATTAAGCACCACACAATCACCTTCAAATTTTTTTAGGGCTACTGCCTATCCATTTAACTCTCCTGGCAGATGAAATTTCCTCTGTGAGTTTATGTTTTCCCCAGTGGGTAATGTGCATATTGTTGGTTAGCCAGTAGAGAGCTTTACTTAAAAGTGATTGGGAGGACTCTGTCTGGCCAGGTTTTAAGATCGGAACATTTGCCAAAACCAGGATCATTGGGGATGCTTCAACGATTAACTCCACTGAGCCTGATTCCGGCAGAGAATCTTCCCCAGACCTACAAAACACTGGCGGATCTGGTAAGCGATGGGCATTTACCGTTGGGCATGGGGTGGGATAGGTGGATGAGTCGGTACCCCCGCCTCCCCACCTTCTCCTCCATCTCCAGTCCCATCGTCCCTGCATTTGGTAAGCTCCAGTTTGTCTAACACCTGATTGGGTATTTTTTCCATATTTTCATTTGTGTTTGACAAGAGACCCTCCAGTTTGTGACTTTATCAGTTAATTGGTCAATCTTAGATAGCAATGGTTTTATTATGCCCCTCATTTTTTGGTCAAACATTCCCATGAGTTTATTAATATTAGCTTCATCCCATTGCATGTTACCCTCGACCTCCATTCCTACGTTCTCTACATTGTTTTTTCTAGGTGGGGTCGCTGGTCTTTTTCTGCTGGAACGTAATCCAGTACGTCTGGGTTGTCCCTTTGGTGCCCCTCTAGTTACTCTAGGCGCAGGAACAGGTGCGGTATTGGAGGAGCTATCTTCCATAATTTCTAAATCCACAATTGTATCATCATGGTCAACCTCGGATATTTTAGTCAATATAGCTGAGGATGATACATTATGTACAGGGTTATCTATATTAGTCAGAGAAGACACCCCTGTCTCACTATCCTTTTCTACTTCCTGCAAGTTAACTAGGGAGTTACTCAATATGAGGGGTGTCGATGTATTAAGAGCGGGACTATCACTACTGCTCTGGGTGAATACCCCTAGTTCATTGAGGTTGTCTACAACCTGCGAAAAACCTTGGGAGGGATCAGTTGTGAATATATCAGGGGTTAAGCTCAATCCCAGGGAGGACCTTCTGTCATTATTAATCTTGGCGACCACTTGGACTAAGTAGTTGTCCATGGTGTTTGAAGGAACCGTGCATTGTTTTGGCTTAGACATATCTTTAAAAGTAGAACAAACCACAGTTATAGTCACTCAAAAGAAAAAAAGGGCAGTATACCTGGCCCAGTCCAGTCGCCGTCAGTCGCGGACTGTCGCAGACTGTCCCGCCCTTGTCCCGGGCTTCTCCCGGGCGCTTCCCGCGCGCTCCCGCGCAGCGGAAGTGCTGTGCGTGGTTTATAGAAGTCTAAAGGTGAGGGGCGTGTCTGACAGGGAGAGCGGCCCAGGTGACTCGGGCGGGTCAGCAGCAGGGACTCCTGGAACTCGGAGTTCAGCAACCAACACGCTCGCAGCCCTGCAGCTCCTATCGCCAGCACAGTCCACACAAAGTTCCCCTCCTCTGCGCACTCCAAACAACAAGCGCCACGAAGCGGGACCCGCGAAGCGGGTCCTGCGAGAGGTAGCGCTTCAAGGAAGTGGGCGCTCAAGAGTCTCAAGGCGCTAGGAAGCCTCACAGGTAACAGGCAGGTTCCAGCAAGCAAGTACGATTTAAAAATGAATGACCTGCAAATAACCATAAAGCTGGTCGGCCTCTCAATCCCATCAATATGAGCTCTGTGAACAGCTGGGAAGAGAGGAGCATGGTGGTAGATACGGAAAAGGAAGGAGCCTCGGCCCTGAGAGAGAACAGAAAGCGATGAGACCAAATGTAAAGCAGAGGGTGGAGAAATGTCAGAGAAGAGAGGAAAGGAGGGAGACAGGAAGTGTTGAGAGTAAAGGATATAAATGGGGAGAAGGAATTGCAGGGGAGTTATGTGAAAGACAGAGAACAAGGTCTTCAAATCACAGAGGAAAGCACAAAGTGCTAGAAAGCAAAAGAGACTCAAAGCCTGGTGGTACCAACACCAGGCTATAATAAATATTTGGAAAGATGGCAGGTTTCTAATTAAAATATTATTTTCTGTCCTTAGATCTTACACTCGCAAGGAAGAATGTTAATATCTTAACGCCCGTGGATTGTGAGGAGTCCTTTAGACCGCTCAGTATCATTGTGTTGCAGCTTCTGGTGTACCCTTGACGAGTATGTTATATGCACATCCTAACTCCAATATCCACCTTCCCCAAGTGCACACGGTGCTACAGATGAATGTTTGTGTTTGATAATTAGAAATCATCTAATGAGGTTAGGCATGGGGGAATGTTCTGTAGCTCTGGATGTTTTGATGTTATGGTTTTAGTTGAAGCCACAACAGCATTGCATATTGGCACTGAGAAGGGACAAAGGCTAAAAATACATAAAAATAATGACATTTCTAAATTACGAAAGAGAAATTCTGCAGCAGATCTTGCCTGGCAGCACAGGGAACACACTATTATTGTGCTAATATAATATAACACACCAACACAGGACTCTTTTTGCTGAAAAGATCATTTTGTGCTTAATTTTCATGAATCTATTTAATTGTCTTGATTTTGCAATCATTTGTGCTTCCTGTGTTCTGAGCATGCAAACAATCATTTATGGTATTTTCATAATCCCCCTATACTTTTTCCATGATACATATTTCATTCTTAGCTGCATTGAAGAAGAATATTTTTGGGTAAACAATCATTAGAGAGCATAGCAGTTTGGGCCTTGCAAAGGGTTGAAAATTGCTATTCCAATACCAAAATAGTACAAGTGCTCCAGTGCAGAAATATTGGCTTTGAGCTTCTTCAAGTGTATACATTTAAATTGTCTTAGGCATGTATGCGCTCCCCCACACACTGTACAAATATGATTCAATATTGTCCCTTTAAATTTGACTCTCTTCAGTGCACAACCCTTTTAACCAATTTGTAACAATGTGAAGACCAACCCCACCCAAATTGTCCAGTAGGATAAATTGGACTGGTAATTGAACAATGTATTGCCCTTGATTTAAAACAGCCTATGCTTGTATATTAAAGTCAGAACCACTACCGGAATTGCAACATAGTGTATCTTCTGCATAAATTGCAGATTTTAACAAAACATATTTTGTTTCTAGCTCAAATAGAAACAAAAATTACTAAATCACTGCCACATGTGTTTCCGTGCAGTGTCAGTCCATTTGCTGCATTTAGGTGTTAAACTGGTATTTAAGGAAGGAAGGAAGGAAGGAAGGAAGCTTTATTTCGATATAAAACCATATCATAAAAGCGATACATTATTAGGTATTTAAGAGGTGAAACCTTTGCCCAGAACGTGTTAGCATGTACAAAAAATGACAAAATAGTGGCGTAATAGTCTCACAAATGGTGCCATATTACCCCGCAAAAGTTTTGATTTTCTTGCTGCATAATTTGGCCCTCTCCTGCCCCATAATGGCAATGGCCTTGATTATGATACGACAACAATGTAGAAATACATACAAAGCTTCCTTATGCTGGAATTCTTGTGTTACCTTAAAAAAGACTAGCCTGTTTACAATCCTTATATAAATAATTTAAATTTGTACACTTGTCTAGCATATCAAGTACAATCCTCTCCGGTTTAAATTTAGAATGTGATCATTTGCTCAGCAGCAGAATGAAGTCTAGATAAAAGATGGACCAAAGAGTTTCCATCATTGATCTTAGAACCTTAGGGAAACACCAAGGGAGAAATGAAAGCCTGCATGGGAGAAAAACAAACTTGTAGATCTGATCTCTCCAAAAGAACTAAAGGAATCTTCAATGGGGAGGAATGATCAGTATTATCAGATACGGGTCTTTCAAATCCACTCTTATCTTCCAGTCCCTGGTAAGGAGAATGTCTCTGAGAAGAGGGAACCTCTACATCTTGAAATGTCAGTATATCAGCAACTCTTTGAATTCACTCAACTTTCCTCCAAACTTTGGTTGGAAAAATGAATATTTTTTACCTGATTTTCTACCCTGAGTGGTTGTGACTCCCTGGAAGTTTTGTATTCTTCCACAACCTCTGGTTTCACTACGTGAGTAGAAGAATGACCCCATTCTCCTGGTCTTGCACTGAAAGCCCTGTCTTGAAGGATGACCTGCATAGGTGGCTGGGAAAAAAAATTAACTGGTTGATCATCCCCTTCCTCTATCGCCCCTCCAAAAACCTTTTGGCCGATGTCTCATTTCAGAGATTTTTGGGCTTTGTCAAGGGATGAAAAGGTGGTCACTGGGTTCATAGTCATCATCCGGATCTTCCCATCATCCCCAGTTTCCAAGTTACCCAGGTGGGGACAATTATTTGTTGTAAATGGGGGTTTACTAGAATTATACTCTGTAAGACGAGGAGACAGTATTTCCTCTATTTTTCTATAAAGACCCCTTTGAGGCATTCAGAGGTATCTGGTTGGACCCCATTTTTTTATTTTTTAATCCTTTGGCCTTACAAGGTTCTTGAGACCCTTTAGGTTTAATGGACTTATGATGTCCTGGTTCCTTCCCAGAATCGGGGGTAGGGGATAATGACTGGACTATGATCAATATAATCAACTGTCTTCCCAAGAGTTTAAGTGCTGTGGAGGCTACTCTTTGGACTGATGAGTCCAGGATATCTATCCAAATGCCCCATAAGGGGAAAACCCTTGTTCTAAGATCTCCTCATGGAGATATCCTTCCCAGGGCCTTGTCATGCTGATTAGAGGCAGATTGTGCTACTAAATAAGGGTTTTCTGTCACTCTATGGTATTTAGTTAAGAGGGAAGTCCCCCGAAGGGACTTGCACCATTGGCACTTGAGTAATTGGGTAACACCCACCTGATTCCAGGATGACTTAACATTTTGCATCAGACTTGGAAAATTTGGTGTTTTGTGGGTGTTTTCAGGCTTTTAGACTTGATATTCAGCTTCTAGTATACAGTTACTACTATTTTCGGGCCATTGTGCTGTACAGGACTGGGGGAGCACCTGCAACTGCTGAGAAAGAGAGGGTGCTTCTGTCTAAAGCATCTCTGAACCCATAGTACCCCTTGGTTATTCATGTATGACACCATACTCAATGAGCTCTCTGCCCATAGGATGTGACGTGCAGCTGCGCCTCCATATCCTGACCAGAACACACACAGGCTGATAGGCACGTCCCCACTAGAAGCGGATTGGGAGGATCACTGTAAAGATGGAAAAACAATTAAAAGTGTATCTGTCCCGCAGACTGTAGACCTTCCTGCAATTCCTGCCCACAAATAGAGAGCGGACACCAATATTTGTTTGGAAAATAAAACACAATGCATGCAATCTCTTTAACAAACATAGAGCTAACTAAGCAGTAATAAATAAGCAATTCTCAAGAAAAAGCACTTGCATGGCTGCTAAACAGTGAAAAAAGAAGAAGTGCTGTTTCTTGAGCATTGTTGCGCTACCGAATGGTGTGACGTGATTGGAGGGTGGGATTCAAAGTGGTTTTGCTAGAAAGTCATGGGTTGTGTCTTTTTCCGGTTGGTCTGAAGTTGGTATTTGGCAGCTGAGTGTAGTGGATGAAGAAAGAGATGCATAATCCTCACCTACGGTACCGACATATAAATCGGTCTTTACTGCTTTCTGTTTCCTCACTCAGCAGCTCAGTACCATTGCATCCTGGGGCCCCCTGTGATCAAGTGTAGTTACAGCAGCTGCTGCAGAGGACATCAAGCACAGCTTGTGTCTTCTCAGAGTGCAGCCACCTTGGATTATCTGGTGTGCTTAGCAGGCCCTTTCACCACTGGGTGGACATTCAGCCATTGCAGACATATTATGGGCTGGCATGGATGTTAGTCATGGCAGTTGCGACTCTGACTCTGGTCGATGCACTTGTTGTATTCAACCTCTGGCCAGTACACATGTTGAGGCAGGTGCAGCCCCAACCTGGGCTGCTAAACAGGGCAAGGTGGATGCAGACCACCTCACGCAGGTGTACAGATGTTAATTAACTCATGATTCTCACAGAAAACTACATAGACTGAAAAGCCCTCTGCAGCACAGATGAAATTCACTTTCTATGGGTGTTGCTCAGGCCAGGAATGTGCTAATCTTCTCCTGGTGAGTCTTTCCATTTGCTGGGCCAGGTAGACTCCTTTCATGCCTCTGCGGACAGGCTTCTCAGCTTTAGGCAGAGCCTCAGCTTCTCCAGTCAATCTTCTGGTGCAGACTTCTGGCAATTCGTACACTGGGAGACAAATCATCAGGAAGACATCAGCCTTAATCACACAGCAATCCTTCAAGTACTTTGTAGAACACTGCCTTCCGTTGTCACGAAGGACTTGAAGCTGGAATAATTTGGGGTGGTTTGGGTCCCACTTTTATACACATTTTCTAGACTGTGGTTGTCGAGCTGCTGTCTCTAATTTAAGAACCGATTTGGGGCGGTTATCTTTCAAGTCTCAGGCACGAAAAGACAGAGCTGGCTTAGAAACGTTCTTATGCTGGCAACCTAAACTGCAGTGCCAGCCTCTACCCTTACCACCTACTAAATAAAAGTACTTAGCAAGAACTAATCAGCCACCCATTGCTTAAAAAAGGAGAGAAAAAGTGATTATGTCATTTCTAAAAGTAGCCCTATTTCCATCCTCCTAACGTCAGTGTCTGGACCGACATCCTCCACCCACAGGCATGCAGGTGATAAGGTTCCATCGTCTGGAGAAGCTTCCCTCGTCCTCTATATTGTACCATGGTAAACCAGATTATCCAGGAATGAATCCCCTTGTTGCATTACTCTGAGGCACACCACAGTCCTACTACTTCATGTGTAAAAGAACATGGTTCTGGTTTTTCACAGAACTGCAGATCTTTACCCCAGGAGGGGCCATTAGGGCACACACTCATGACAGATAAATAGGAGGGTTAGCTATATTCGATTGCAAAACACAGTATGCTGCCATCACCACCTTATGCTCTAAACCCAAAACAGGGATTGTAGCCCTATGTTCACTCTGATGGTCCTCATGGTGTGCCCCTCCAGATCAAAAGAGAGGTCCTACTCTTATCATTGTCACAGACCAGCCTAGGCCTATGCACACACACTAGATGATATGACACCAGTTTCAAACATAAGTTGGGATACCAGCTACACATGAAGTTAGGCACTCGGCAGGGTTACCAGGTCCAGACTGGGAACAGAAACCGGCCCTGGCAAATGGCTCAGCTGCCCCCCACCCCTGGGTTAGGGGGAGTGCAGCTGAGCAGTTTGCGAGGGCTATTTTCGACCGATTTTGTTACAGGGGGCCGATATTGCCGACCCCCGGTAACAAAACCGGCCCCCAGGGGCCCAAAACCGGCCCCTACCCTAGCGGCCTACCGGGGAAACGCCCGGTGCCCGCTATGGCCAGTCGGCCCTGAGGGTTACACGCTCATATAGAATGCTGAGGTCATTCCCGCCCAAACATATATGCTTTTAAAAGTACAGTGTTTGTTCATTTAAACGTCTTTAATTTAGTGGGATAGTTGGTGTGATTCTCTTTGGTCCCGTATGAATCTGAAACCGTGGAAGATACAGGCGTGGGATCTACTACCTTGCATCATCTCATACCTTTTTTTACTATTCCGATCCCCCAAAACAAGCCTTTCTAAACCTTCCCTCTGACTCCTACCCCTCCACCTCCCTTATACTCATCCCCCTCCACCTACCTTTTACTCATCACCCTCCATATCCCTTTTACTCATTCCAAGCCTCCTCCTACCACTATGAGCTCCAAAACAAACAAACAAAAAAATGTGAAATCCATTTCTTCCATACCTCCACTGTCCTTTTCAATCCAAATAACCAACTAACATGTCCACCACTAAAATTAATTTCATATTTCACTATACTAATTCACCACTAATCCTTTATGGGTTCCGGATGTAGCGTGCTACTCGCCGAAAAAGCACCAGGGGTAGCAAACGCTATACAAATTAAATTACAATAAATTACAATACAATACACATCGCATCAACAAGTGAGTGAGTGATTTAAATTGCTGTTTCTGTCCCTGTTCATAACGGATTTTACCTCCGACATAAAATGTGCACAAAACGTGGATACGTTATTCCTATTTGCTCACCGAAAAGATTGTCAACAAAACATCCTGCAATGCCCCGGAGTCGTGGTCCAACTTATCACGTGATTCTCTGTTCCACAGTAAGGGAGGTGCCAATGTTTCCTGTCCCAAACACAAATTTATGTCCCAATAAAGGCAGGAGCAGTCAATTATTTCACAGTGGGGAATGAGCAGCACCAGTGTTTGTTTGGCCTTTACGCTACCTGGTTGAAAGCCAACTTCCCTGTTCCCGGAGCCCTTTTAATACATGGGACAAATATTGGCAGCTGAGTATACTTGAAGCACTTTGTTGTCTATCTAATTAAGGTTGTTAATTTTTAACCAGGCCCCCTTTTGCGGCTTCCGTGACTAAGAACAGCTTCTTCACATGAAAAAAGCAGCGCCTTCCCCCACACACAAGGCACTCTGCACGAGCAGCCATTGTCAGCTTTGGAGTCGTCTCCATTCAACACAGAAGTGGGAATTGCAAATCCTGGCCGGGAAAATGGTATGAATGGGAGCCGAGAAGCTTTGCTTGTCTTCAGGTGGTCTAGCGACAACTTCCCAATAGCCAGAACAACAAAGCCCTCTATTGGAATGTGGGAGCACTTCTCCGCCGTGGGCTGTGCATGTGCGGGGCAAGTGCCTTTTTGTGCGGCTTGAATGCTGCTTTGTTCGACAGGTGTATGCAGAGTGGCGGCCATGCTGAAGTGTCACTGGATTTGGGATTCAGGCCACGGGCTTACCTCGAGTCCTTCGAATCCAATTAAACTTGTACGGTTGGTCTAGACCGAGAGATCTCTCCATCCTCTGACTGCCAGCAGCATGAATTAGCAGTTCAAAATTTAGAATGATCTTTAAACCTCTGCCTAAAAATACCCGCAGCATTGCAGGTCAGTGTGTTAAAACATGCAGTTATATAATGGGCACGCGCATGTTGGCACGTCGTCAACCTGGGAAACCTCTGACAGACATTCCTGTTTTAAACCGGGGATCTAAGTCATTATGAAACTCACCGAGGTGTTACTGGGACTTACTGGTGTCTTTACGATTAATAAGATGTAATTCGAGGGAGCTGTGTGCTAATGACATATATGGCCGTGTCTACCGCTCAACTATCAATTAAATGACGCGACCAATTTAATATAGGTGCGACCTTTATGCTTTTATTTTTTAAGTGCCATGGCGAACTCTCTCAAAATGACAAATGTGCACTTTACACATATAACATGTTTTGGAATGCATACTGTAAGTTAACATAGCATAACAAACGTTTGTCATAGTTACAACATTTCCTCGTCACTTGATAATTAAAACGGACAGTACGCTTACATATGATAACAGATAAAACACGGCCGCTTCTATGATTTTGGAACTCTGGTCAAAAAAGGGAATGTGACGTTTTTACAATATGCATACAGCTTAACATCGCAATCAGTAACATTACAGTAAGTGCCATTAACTTACTTTTAATCCTCTCACATTGTTGAAGCAAATCACAAGATGCAACTTTTCTGGTGCAGTATCAGCAACACAATAAAAATATAATAGCCTTAATAAAATAAGTACATATATTTTAAAGCGCTATTAAGTGGAAATACATTGTATTAGTCACACTTGGTTAAAAAGCTTGGCCCCATCCTCTAGTAACTCTTATATCTTTTTAATTTCAAATACTTTATTAGATTTTCAATTTCAAAACAAAATAAAAAACATGTTTGCTGAAGTAAACAAACTACACACATAACTCAATATTGCAATTGAACAAAGCGTTAATTGAATAAAATACCACAAAGAGTATTATTACAACCATTATATAAGCAAAGAGATAGAGAAACACCGAAAAAAGAAGTAAAAGTGAGGAAAAGCAAAAGAAGGAGAAATGAACAAAAGAGGAGAAAAGAGGAAGAAAACTAATATAAAAAAGTAAAAGCCCCTAGCAAATGGCTAACATAATGTGCCTGAAAATAAATGAGAGGCCTACTGTTACATCTGTTGGTTATAAGCAAGTACATCAAACAAGTTACCTATCATCCATAAACTTATAAAATATACATTTACACAGAGGTTTATGTGAATTGAAGTAAATGTCCAAAGAGTTCCACATAGCTCTGGTCGAAGATTTCCATGGAGAGTTCTGCAAAGCGATGTTATCTGCACCTCTGAGATGAATAATCCAGTTCATTCACCCTTTATATGAGGTCTTATGCATATCCTTCAAATTGCTTAATACCATCTTTATTGCTGACGTGAAGAAAATATCTAATAGGGCTTTATATGTATCATTACATGTGTCTACCGTAATAAAACCAGTTGTTAGAGTAGATAATTCCCTTTTTAACTCAAAATTGAATAATTTTGAAAGGAAATCGAAAACCTTGTCCCAAAAGGACAGCACAGCCTTACAATGTAGAATAAGATGGGCTAAGTTCTTAGAAACAAACTGTGTGGCTGACCATGGTTAGGCACCTCAGTTTCAAAGTAGACTTGTCAATACTTGGTTTATACACAATACATCCGGAACTTGCCACACATGTGCTCCACTGTAGAAACAGATACAAACTTTTTGAAGACAAGGATGGTGCACCAAAGATAAACGTTCAGAAAGATTCAGATTTTGCCAAAATTAAGTCCTTTATTTATTCATTCTTTCAAAAATTCCAATGCAATGGATCATCACAAATATGTAAAGAGTGCAAACGAGCAGGCATCTAAAATGCCTTGTGTAATAACCAAAATTTAGTTTGAGACAATACTGGGGATATTTTGTTATGGGTTGAAGAGCACCACACATGAGGCCAAAGAGAATCAGGTAGTGGGTCAGAGCAATGCATCTCCCAAAAAGCTACAAGCTTGTTATTATTATTCAAGGCGTTGGGGCGAAGAAGTTTGTAAATGTGTGATACTTGGTGGCGTAGTTTATTCATTTGTGATACAAACATTGGTAGGGATGGCCACGAGTGATGCAATTTAGCCTTAGTTAGAGCCGCTCTTATTTTTAAGAAGTTATAAATGTCAATGTTGTCTAATTTGTATTTGGTTTGAAGTTCCGCAAATTTAATGGGATTTGAAGAATGTTCTAGCTGATAGGGAAAAAATATACCCACATTAATCCAAGTACAAACAGTTAGGCTTTTCCTTTTATATAAAATATTGCAATTATGGGAAATAGACTCCATCTTTGTTCCTTTAATACTTGAATCACGTTTCTTGTCTACCTGTAGTAGCACTAATTGTGTGTTTTTGAAGATAGATTTAGAGCTAATCGGATAAAGTTGATTAGAAGTAAGTAGGGTCAAAGGATTAAGATTATCAAGAATAGATCTTTCAACTTCTAACCACACTGGAGTGTAATGGGCAGGAGGCGAAATCCAATAAGACCCCTTCCTGCTTTGCTAAAAATGCTGATTGATATAATTTAAAATCAGCAAAATGAACTCCACCTAAGGATTTGTCAAACCTCAATTTTTTTGAGTCCAATTCGAGCCTTCTTGCCTTGCCATAAAAATTTTGTGAGGAGGATATCTAGTTTCTGGTGTAAATCGTCTGACAGAATAAGTGTGAGCATGTTAATAAGATAAATAATCAAAGGCGTAATCATTATCTTTATTGTCTCTAGTCTCCCCCACCATGTGATGAATTTTGGTGACCATGAATCAAGGAGTTTCGTGACTTTTTCCAATGTTAGCTTCTCATTGTGATGAAGGAAGTCGATAGAATTGCTACCGAATTCAATACCTAAATATTTATATACCTCGGTTGCCATGCCAGGCCTGAGTTATCCAGAATTTCTTCGGTACAGTAAATATTCAAGGGTTTGACCTCCGATTTGTCCCTGTTAAGTTTATATCCTGAGTGTACTGAATATTCACCTATCGTAAGCATCAAAGCTTTAATTGAAGGTTCCGGGTCTTCAGTTAATATTAAGATATCATCCGCATATGCAGCTAATTTAACTTGAACGTTATTGAACTCTACACATTTTGGGGTTGATTCCGATCCGGTAAAATCACCGTCCGTACGACTCGCATCCGGAGCCGTTTCCGTACGACTCATACGGACGCCGTACGACCGGACGATTCCGATCCCGATCGGGCGACCCAGACGCCATTCGTACGGTCCACGTTGATTCGTACGGAAAAGCGTACGATCACCTACACACCATACGGCGCATACCCCCCATGATCGCGGGGGTACGTGCCGTACCCCTGCGATCATGGGGGTACGTGTCGTACACCCAGCGTACATGGGGGGTACGTGCCGTACACCCAGCGTACATGGGGTACGGCACGTACCCCATGTACGCTGGGTGTACGGCACGTACCCCCATGATCGCAGGGGTAGGGCACGTACCCCTGCGATTATGGGGGGTACGCGCCGTACCCAGGGGGGCCATTCCGTACCTGTTTCGGGGCGAACTCTGACTGTACGACAGTTTCCAGCTCCCGTAGAAAAAGGGTCGTACGGAGCGTACCCAACACGGATCGTACTTGCCGGGTCATAAAAAGCAGCCGCGAAACGTATGAACGTCGCGTACAGCGGCTTCCGAGGGCGATTCGTACGGGAATTTCATTTGTACGGTCCCTGGTACGATTTGGACGGATAGCTGCATGGGGTGTGGATTGTACTACGTCGTTTGTACGGGGACGGTTACGGGTACGATTCGTACGGAAAAAATGCTCCGTACGACGATTCGGAGCGCTTTTTACCGGATCGGAATCGACCCCAGGATGTCTGTATTCCATTTAATGTCTTGAATTAAAGGTTCCAAAGCTGAAAGGAAAAGAGATGGAGACAGGGGGCAACCTTGTCTGGTGCCTTGTTGCAGGGTAAAAGATTCAGAGAGTGATCCATTGACCGCGATGCGGGCAGAAAGCTTTCAGTAAACGGCCATAACCATATTTATGTATGTTACAATTTTTGATTGATTCTTGTTTTAATTTCAATAAGAACCCCCCTAATAGTAGCTTTCAGTGCATCCCAAAGTGTATTTACATTAGTTTCTACGTTATCATTATGTTTGAGATAATCTGCAATTGCTTCTACAATGTTCTTTTTATCCTCAGAGTCTAATAATACATCATTATTGAATCGCCATCTTTTGCTTGAAGGTTCATTAAGACTGCCAGCCAGTTTAACCTTGATAGAGGAATGATCAGACACTAATTTGGGTGCTATATCTGAATGTTCGATTAGGGTTGTGAAGGAACCGGAAATAAGAATGTAATTAATTCTAGTATATGAATTATGACGGGCAGAGTAAAATGTATAGTCTCTGGCATTTTGGTGTTGAAGACGCCAGGCATCTTTGAGATTAAATTTATCACATATGTTATGAATTATACTGTGTGAAATGTGTAGCATGATATTTACATGTAGATTGTCGATCTATTATTGTATCTAGCGTGATGTTGAAATCACGGCCAACAATGATGAGATCATGCTGGGGAATAGATGCTATAGTGTTTGAGATGCACTCCCAGAAATTTGGATCACCTAAGTTAGGGCCATATATATTCACAACATGTATTCGATCTTCTCCTTTCTTGAGATGAGTGACCAGTGGTCTACCATCATTATCATGAGACTGTGATTACAGGGAATATTGGCTTTTTTCGCTAGTAAGGTAATTACTCCCTTCTTTTTACGATCCACTGGTGAACAAGCAACCCGTAAAAACCAATTATTGTCAGAACACAGATAGGGTATTCATGAACCTTAGAAGCCGGATACTGCAGGAGCGAGGACAGATGCCAGGTAACCCTATCCCCGTAATGGAATCACCTGCGAGCTTGTAACTTACACTCAAACAGGAAACACCACAATGGGGGAAAGGGAAAAAAGGTACAAAGGAAACAAAAAAGATGTGGTGGCAAAAACACTGGCCCGGGAGTTGTAGGCTTGACTCCTGCTGACTAGCCCAGTGTTTCCTGTTTTGAGACACAAGCATACCAGGCATGTAATAATCACCTTAAACAAACACTCACTTAGCTGAAGAAGTATATGAGTGCACTTACAGCTAATCAGGCCGCATTCATCCTTATGCATTGAAAATGGCAGGAAAAAACAGAAAAAAAGCAATAAACATTCCAGTACTGAGTTTGAGGCACTAGACACACTGTACCCTTGAGCCTCAAAAGCAAATTATAACTGTACCAGTAATTAGCTTGAATCAATCAGTTCTGTGGTACTCCTCTTTCTCCTGAAGGGACAAAATCCCTGGATCGTTTAGGTATCCTCCTGCGTGAACGCACTTGTTCTGCGTGTGCAGTGCTTTGCTCCGCAGTCAAGGAAAATACCACCTGAATCTTCAAGCCTCCCCGTAGGCTCTTTGCAGAAAAGTAAATAGGGCCCCCAGGCTGCGACGGTATGCAAATATGGGGCTGCTACTCACTCCAAGACAGCTCACCAAATAGCACTCCTGCGCGAGGTGACACAGAGCGTTGCAGGCAGCCAGGCAGGTATGCGAATATGGGGCTGCTACTCGCCCCAAGACAGCTCACCAAATGGCGCTCCTGCGTGGGGCGACACAGAGAGCTGCAGGCAGCCAGGCACTCTACTCCACCCGGATGACTGACATAATATCGACTACAAAAATATAGGCATTTAAAATATCGACTCCAAAATATCGACTACAAAAATATCGAAGTCCTATCTACAAACAGGTAAGTACAAAAATATTGAATCAAAAATATCGTTTAAAAATATGTACTTTGTAAAAATATCGAATTTATTAAAATTAATGTAAAATTAAAAAAATATTAAAAAATAAATAACTAAAATATACTTAAAAATACTTAAATAACCTTAAAAATATTAAATAATTAATTAAAGTTATAAAAAAAAGAATACAATTTTATTAGTTAAAACATATATATATATATATTAACATAATATTATTAAAAAATATACTATATTATTACCGTAGCATAGCAAGAGTGTTAAAATTACTATTCCCACTCCAATGAGTGCAACAGTAGGGAAACCGTTGGATAGCGTAGCGGTAAAAATTACTATTCCGACTCCAAAGAGTTTAACAGTAGGGAAAGCATTGGATAGCGTAGGGGTAACAATTACTATTCCCACTCCAAAGAGTGCAACAGTAGGGAAAGCGTTGGATAGCGTAGGGGTAAAAATTACTATTCCCACTCCAGTGGGTGCAACAGTATGGAAAGCGTTGGATAGCATAGGGGTAAAAGTTACTATTCCAACTCCAAAGAGTGCAACAGTAGGGAAAGCGTTGGATAGCGTAGGGGTAAAAATTACTATTCCCACTCCAAAGAGTGCAACAGTAGGGAAACCGTTGGATAGCGTAGGGGTTAAAATTACTATTCCCACTCAAAAGAGTGCAACAGTAGGGAAAGCGTTGGATAGCGTAGGGGTAAAAATTACTATTCCACTCCAGTGGGTGCAACAGTAGGGAAAGCGTTGGATAGCGTAGGGGTAAAACTTACTATTCCCACTCCAGTGAGTGCAACAGTAGGGAAAGCGTTGGATAGCGTAGAGGTAAAAATTACTATTCCCACTCCACTGGGTGCAACAGTAGGGAAAGCGTTGGATAGCGTAGGGGTAAAAATTACTATTCCCACTCCAGTGAGTGCAACAGTAGGGAAAGCGTTGGATAGCGTAGGGGTAAAAATTACTATTCTCACTCCAAAGAGTGCAACTATAGGGAAAGCGTTGGATAGCGTAGGGGTTAAAATTACTATTCCCACTCCAAAGAGTGCAACAGTAGGGAAAGCATTGGATAGCGTAGGGGTTAAAATTACTATTCCCACTCCAAAGAGTGCAACAGTAGGGAAAGTGTTGGATAGCGTAGGGGTAAAAATTACTATTCCCACTCCAGTGGGTGCAACAGTAGGGAAAGCCTGGATAGCGTAGGGGTAAAAATTACTATTCCCACTCCAGTGAGTGCAACAGTAGGGAAAGCGTTGGATAGCGTAGAGGTAAAAATTACTATCCCCACTCCAGTGGGTGCAATAGTAGGGAAAGCATTGGATAGCGTAGGGGTAAAAATTACTATTCCCAGTCCAGTGAGTGCAACAGTAGGGAAAGCGTTGGATAGCGTAGGGGTACAAATTACTATTCCCACTCCAAAGAGTGCAACAATAGGGAAAGCGTTGGATAGCGTAGGGGTAAAATTTACTATTCCCACTCCAGAGAGTGCAAAAGTAGGGAAAGTAAATACTTCATCGAGGGCCAGATGTAGGAGCCATTTACCGACCGGTAACGGCCGATTTCGGCCGTTACGGACCGGTAAATGGGTTATTGGGATGTAGGGGCACATTTTTACACAATCGGTAAATTTATTGATTCGGTTAATTTACCGATTCTGTAAAATACCGAATCGGTATTTTTACCGATTCGGTAAATCTCAGATGTAGGTGGGACTCTTCAGAGTCCCAATGGCCCTACAAATTCGGTATTTTACCACCCAATCCAATTGGGTGTTAAAATACCGAATTCAGGTGTGCATGCACCGATTCGGTAATTCCACATCTGGAATTACCTACATCTCCCCCCCTCTATTTTACCACTTCTTAAATACCGAATCGGTAAAATTCGGTATTTAAGAAGTGGTAAAATAGATATAGCCCATATTATTTAAAACAATATAAATTAATATCTATAAAAAATTAATTAAAAGTAATTACCAATTTAATATATTATAATTAATCAATTAAAATTACAAATTAAAATTAATTATTACAATAAGTTACCTACAAATTAATTATAAATTAACAATTAAATAATTAACAATTACAAATTAATTAACAATTAATTCAAATTAAATACAATTAAATAAATTGAATTATTTAATTAATTATAAATAAATTACTTCCCACCCTATTCCCCTATAAACCCGCAACCCACTACAGAAAATAAAATAGTAAAATTAACATAATTAGCAATTAATCAATTAATTAAAATTAATTGCCAATTAAAATGTAATTAATTACCAAATATAAATTAATTAACAATTAATTAAAAATGAATACCAATAAATAAATTTAAATATTTAATTAATTATAATTAAATTACTTCCCACCCTATTCCCCTATAAACCCACAACCCGCTACAGAATTAAATTACACAAAAATAAAAAATAAAAATTCATTAATTAAAATAAATTTTAACATAAATACACACTTTTCACACATATAATAACATAAAAAACACTATAAAAAATTCGATATTATTAAAAATTCGATCATTTTAATAACCTATATTATATACTTCGATATTTTAACTTTCTATATTTTTAACATTCGATATTACATTACTTACCTTAAAAACAATATTTTTGATGGCTATATTCTGTCCATTCCATATTTTGTCTATTCTATATTTTAAACTCGATATTATGTCCATTCGATATTTTTTACTCGATATTTTGACTGTTTACCACTCCACCCACAGCTCAGAGGCAAAATGTCCCAGTGCGCTCCCCGTAGGATGTTGCTCGGGGCTTGAGACCGCACTCATGCGTGGTAAACCCGGAAATAGCTCAGGGTCCGTTTCGCGCACCTGCGTGGCTGACGGAGCTTGCAGAGAGGTAGTGGAAGTGTGGAGAAGGCCAGCTCAGAGGCAGCACAGACACAGATCTCTGGAGCTCAGCTGGCACTACTCAAGGTATACGTATTCTTGTCAGAAGAAGGTACGGATTGAGATTGACAATCACCCGCCTGTCAGAAGGCGGTGCTTAAGTAGCGAGCCAAGGTAGGACTATTTCTCTATGCACAAAGGGGGGTGATATTAGGGGAATATTTAATGACCTAGCATAGCTGTGGTCCCTACATGTAATACAAAAACTTTACACAGACAATGGGTCAGGGTTACGGGAAGCTAACTTGTAAACTGTACAATAATTGGGATACAATCTAGGAATCCATGGTTTTCGTAGTGAAAAAAGTGTATTCCCATCAGATACCCATCCTGTTCCGCCCTACATCATTTGGGATCCTTCACCCGAAGGAAGTGGAAACTTGTCCACTATGGATTGGGTAGATTGTAGCCCAATCCTTGTAGAGGATACTGAAATATGATGGTTGGAAAATGGTAACAGGTGGTAAATGACTAGCAGTGCAAAGAAAAAGTGACGAGTTCAAAGGAACTATGTGATGTAAGTTAATATTGGGTTGTGGGAATGGAAAAAACCTTTAATGAGATCCTACCCACACCCAAAGAAATAAAAACAGTGCAAGTAGTGTAACAAATAACTACTTAGATGTTAAGAGGTCGACATGTTTCTGCAGTGTAATGGGGTCAAATGATCCCCGTCTGCTTCTTCAGGACCTTATTAATAAATGCTACTGCTTATGTGTTAAACAATGATTTGTAAATAAAATTCATATCACCTGAGATCGCCCATGAAGATGATCCGGTCGGTCATGTGAACATGTGAAACAAAGGCACACAAATACACATATACAGTTAATATCGATAGCTTCATAGAAAAATACACGTTTGTGGGAAAAGGATTATGTCAAGGAATATTGATCAATAGTTGCTGAAGGGTCAACTTAATTGCTACAGAGCAAACATAAATATAAAGGCAGGGTAACACTGTACCCACTCACCCATTATTTGGGGAATGAACTCTCCACCTCACCCGGCTACAGCTCAGGTATAAATGGAGCACCGCTCTATATGGTAAAACAAGAAAAATAATAAAGAAAGAGGAAGAACCAAATGCGAAGAACAGCTAGACTTGATTGGTTATCATCTTTGTCTGGTCAGCGCTGATTAAAAGGCAAACATTAGTATGTGTAGTAGATGTTCTGTAACACATCTCGCAAAAAGACTAATTTGTCTTGCAGTTATTTATGTTAATATGCGCTGAAAACGTGCTACACTAAAAAATTTCATCAAGGCTGACTACTTAGTAGAGGGTGTGCCGCTAGCATCTGAGCAGTTTCGCCCCACCACGAGTATCAAAATTAGTTTGCCGCTAAGTGGGGAAAGCAGCGTCAGTGCACTGACATAGGATTCGGCACGTATGGCCGAAATGCAAACGCCCGTTTATATTGCTATGGCGGCGATGAAAAGTCACGCGGGGATGCAGGCCAGGATTACATACTAATGTTTGCCTTTTAATCAGCGCTGACCAGACAAAGATGATAACCAATCAAGTCTAGCTGTTCTTCGCATTTAGTTCTTCCTCTTTCTTTATTATTTTTCTTGTTTTACCATATAGAGCGGTGCTCCATTTATACCTGAGCTGTAGCCGGGTGAGGTGGAGAGTTCATTCCCCAAATAATGGGTGAGTGGGTACAGTGTTACCCTGCCTTTATATTTATGTTTGCTCTGTAGCAATTAAGTTGACCCTTCAGCAACTATTGATCAATATTCCTTGACATAATCCTTTTCACACAAACGTGTATTTTTCTATGAAGCTATCGATATTAACTGTATATGTGTATTTGTGTGCCTTTGTTTCACATGTTCACATGACCGACCGGATCATCTTCATGGGCGATCTCAGGTGATATGAATTTTATTTACAAATCATTGTTTAACACATAAGCAGTAGCATTTATTAATAAGGTCCTGAAGAAGCAGACGGGGATCATTTGACCCCATTACACTGCAGAAACATGTCGACCTCTTAACATCTAAGTAGTTATTTGTTACACTACTTGCACTGTTTTTATTTCTTTGGGTGTGGGTAGGATCTCATTAAAGGTTTTTTCCATTCCCACAACCCAATATTAACTTACATCACATAGTTCCTTTGAACTCGTCACTTTTTCTTTGCACTGCTAGTCATTTACCACCTGTTACCATTTTCCAACCATCATATTTCAGTATCCTCTACAAGGATTGGGCTACAATCTACCCAATCCATAGTGGACAAGTTTCCACTTCCTTCGGGTGAAGGATCCCAAATGATGTAGGGCGGAACAGGATGGGTATCTGATGGGAATACACTTTTTTCACTACGAAAACCATGGATTCCTAGATTGTATCCCAATTATTGTACAGTTTACAAGTTAGCTTCCAGTAACCCTGACCCATTGTCTGTGTAAAGTTTTTGTATTACATGTAGGGACCACAGCTATGCTAGGTCATTAAATATTCCCCTAATATCACCCCCCTTTGTGCATAGTGTTCTAGAGCAGTCTCCAGATTGCGGGTGTGTTGTTATTTTTTCCACGACTCAATCGAGTCACAGGATTAGTAGTTTTGATCGAGTAGAGGAGCCTTTTGTGGTGAAATACTAGACAGAAAGCTTATCATGGCCACGAATCTAGGTCTAGCATTTGATGAAACCGAAATCCAGGCATTACTCCTGGAGAACCCTAGCATGCTGGACATGTTACCAACTACCTGTACTATCCCTGAAGAGGGATGGGCAAAAGTATTAGTTCTCAAAAAGAATCTGGCGAGAGTCAGTGTACACGGTATAGTCATGGCAGACTATCTAAGAAGCAATTGTGCCCCTAGCGGCTTGATTGTAGGAAACATTCCTCGCCTTTTCTTAGACGATAAAGAATTCCTGCATGACTGGTCGCTTATAGCGTGGAAGTGCACACGCGACTGGTTAGTGCTTATAATAAGAACGGCGAAAAAGACAGTGGACAAAATCTTGGTGGAGATCCAGGTCCTTGAAGGACAAATAAAAGCTACTATTTCATCAAGTAAAACTTTCTCTAAACAACAAGAGGATAGTAACAAATCCAGTAAAGAGTTTAGAGATTCTATACTCTTCACCAAACTGGAGAAATTCAAAAAGGACCTTGCCAAATTCTCAATGGAGAAGGTGTATCCATATATAAGTGACAACTTCTTTGTTCCCAACCAAAAAGATGGTCGAAAGGGAGGATCTAATTATGGGAGTACTAGCTCCGACGGTGCCTCAAGTGATTCGAATGGATCAGATAACAGCCAGTCATCATTTAGACAGCGAGGAAGAGGAGGCAGGAGGAGGGGTTGGAGAGGTTACAATCAGTCGTTTTCCCAACCGCCTATTCCACCTTGGTGGCAGCCCTCACCATGGGGCCCACCTCCTTTTCCCACTATGATGAATCAATATGGTCCACCGCAATTCTATGGGGACTAGAATCAACAGCCTTTTTTAGGAGGGGGCAGGAGGAGTCGGGGCCGTCAAAGAAATCCCAGGCAGGGACAGGTTCGCTGGAATCTACCCCCCCAGACCATGGATCTGAGGAGCGGGAAGAAGATCCCACAGGATCAACCAGCAACCACGCCGGGACCAGTTTAGTCATAAATCTCAGTTCACAATCATTAACCGAGATTCAAGAACAGGTACTAAATAAAGGCCTTGAGTTCGTTTCAACGAACCGTACCGATCCTTTTCAGGCGCAAATTGAGATAAGCAAACTCTACAGAAAGATAAGACTGCACTATCTCTTCGCCCACAAAACATCAGAAACAAGCCAAACGAGTCTGAGTGCCAATACAGGTTTAAAAAAACCCTCTACTTTCAATCCCACCACGATGGGTTTGCCTCCGAAAGTCCTCACTTTTGAGGAAGCCGTAAATCATGACATTCAAGAACTCTTCTCCACTAGACAAAAGAACTTCTCAAATCTATCCAGTAAAGAACGAGATGCCATTGAAGCATTGACAAAAAAAACCCTAATCGTAGTGAAACCTGCTGATAAAGGGGGAGCAGTTGTCATTTTAGATGTCGATACTTACCGCAGTATCCCCGCGTGACTTTTCATCGCCGCCATAGCAATATAAACGGGCGTTTGCATTTCGGCCATACGTGCCGAATCCTATGTCAGTGCACTGACGCTGCTTTCCCCACTTAGCGGCAAACTAATTTTGATACTCGTGGTGGGGCGAAACTGCTCAGATGCTAGCGGCACACCCTCTACTAAGTAGTCAGCCTTGATGACATTTTTTACTGTAGCACGTTTTCAGCGCATATTAACATAAATAACTGCAAGACAAATGAGTCTTTTTGCGAGATGTGTTACAGAACATACTAATGTTTGCCTTTTAATCAGCGCTGACCAGACAAAGATGATAACCAATCAAGTCTAGCTGTTCTTCGCATTTGGTTCTTCCTCTTTCTTTATTATTTTTCTTGTTTTACCATATAGAGCGGTGCTCCATTTATACCTGAGCTGTAGCCGGGTGAGGTGGAGAGTTCATTCCCCAAATAATGGGTGAGTGGGTACAGTGTTACCCTGCCTTTATATTTATGTTTGCTCTGTAGCAATTAAGTTGACCCTTCAGCAACTATTGATCAATATTCCTTGACATAATCCTTTTCACACAAACGTGTATTTTTCTATGAAGCTATCGATATTAACTGTATATGTGTATTTTGTGGTAAATAAATAATTAATTACCGGTACTATTTTTCTATGCATTAACTAAAACAGATAGCTCAATAAATAAGAGGCAGGATCCGTTGTATCTGAGTCAGAATGGCTTTAATCGGATGGCTCGAGCCTAAAGACCATGAAGTGGCATGCACTGGAATGGAATGGCAGCTGCCCCGTCTCATTAACATTACATAGTATATATAGGAAAACAGTACAATTGCATTGAATACAGTAGGCGTAACAAGTGACAAACGTAAGATAAGAACATATGGGCGTACAAAGAAGGCGTGCACAGGGCGTGCACGGAGACATGTGATGTAAACGTCACAGACGAGTCATAAATGGGTGGATACATGGAGGGGGCTACCTGGGCAGCTGGAACCTTTAACCTACTGGTGCGCGCAAACGGGCCATGACGTGTAACTGGGGGAAGCTGGGGGTCTGACTTCTGGCACTAGAAGAGGAGACTAAAGTCTGGGATGTCAGGACGACATGTACCTATAGCATATCTGATATCTGATGTTTGGAGAACATGTTGCTTGAATCTAAATGGCATCAGGGCAAAGGCTACTTGTCACTGAGGCTAGTGCATGCATATATTTCTTAGTGTATTGCGTGTGCTATGAATCTTCTATGGATATTAATTCAGTAATTCTTTTGCATGGAGACAGGAAGACTAGACTTATAGATGAAGATGTTTATGCGGTTCGTTAGCTTAGGAATGTGAAGCCGGGGAGCTGAACTGATAACTAGAGGCATAACATATTCTTGGCAGACAGGCAGGCAGGCCAGGCCGGGCACCGCGCTGCTTGGCAGAAAGTAAGCGAAGGGTCAGGGATGCGGGAGGGGCCGCATCGCTCCTCGGATTGGTTTCAGGAGACTTGAGACTCGAATCTGGTGTCCAGGCCCTGTGAGGCCTGAAAACAGGGACAACTTGATGACTTTAACGTGTACAATGTAAGGACGTTGGCAACATAGGCCTAAAAGCCTAATTCACGTTGCTTTCAGGAGGACTGGATAACTGGCATACTAACGTTGGACACAACTATAATTGCGTCTTTAATTTGGAGAGGGGGAACATATGCATATTGATCATGCACATATAACATATGATGGGGAACACGTAGGGACATATGACAGGGCAAAATTCAATTTTCCTCATTCCCTCCTTGTTCCCTACGTTTCCTTCAGGAAACATCAATATTCATGAGACCATCTATCTGTTCATAGAGCATCATTTGCTCGCCTCGAATCTTTTTGGAACGGGATTTAGGACTTGGAATACAAGAGGTAGCGCACAAGCCGCAAATCGCAGGGCCACATTGTAAACATAGACAACAACTGAATATGATCATTACTACTATTCCTAGGAATGACAATACTTTCCATCCCCAGGCAGATATTATACTCCAGAGCCAACCGGACCATGTCCAGGTGCCTGGATTCTGGTGCAACTGATGGGCTATCTTGTGAAGTCTGGTTATAGCTGAATAAACAGACGGTGCGTTATTAGGAATGAAAATGCAACAACTAGATCCGATGACTCTACAAGCTCCGCCCCTATCGGCCAGTATGACGTCAAGAACAAGGCGGTTCTGAAGAACAACAAATCTCATAGCAGATTGTTCTTCTGTTAAGTTACCTAGAGCGGATGTAGTCTCATTCACTACTGCTTCAAGGGTTCTGGTTAACCTACGTATTAGCTTACTATTCTGGATAGGTCCTATGAAGAAAAAGAAACCTTTATTGAAGTCTGTATACTGTTCTAAGGCAGTTTCAGTTTGATCGACAATTGGGGACTCAATCTCCCTTCTATGTCTGACGTGTACTAGATGTGTATTTCTGTAATAATCGGATGGGGCTAGAAAAACTGGTGGCAGTAGGAAGGCAATGTAACATGTTCCATCCCAATTTAGGGGCAGGTGTACATATGCGGTCTGACCACATACAAAATACGAATGACGTGAGGCTTTGAAAGTAGATTTCCCACTGTCACTATACTCGACCACAGTAGTACAATCACTATGTCCTAGATGTACTGAACCATTCTTTCTGACACATAATTCGCCTTTCACTGGTAGAACTGTAATAGCAGGCAAGTCTGGAGTAGTCTCGGACTGAACATTCAAAACCATGAAATTCGAGGAATAATTACCTAGATCATATACTTCATTTTCTAGATCTAACCCTGTCCTATGGGATAGTCCTTCCTTGTCTGGGAAACATGTTCTATTCAGAAGGGACTTATCGTCTGTGGATGACGTTATCGTAAACCATGCTCCACACGAACCATTGTGTGAAAACGGATAGGGAAAGAGTGGCAGAACTCCCTTCGGTGTCTGGAAAGGGGGGAGTCGACCACACACCCAACAATTAGTGGCATTGCTGGTCTGGTGTGAATAGTGTAACATTCGGATAAAAGTATTGTTGCGCATGGCAAGTCGATAGGATAACTCGTGAGGAGGTAGTTCACTAAAGGTGTGCTCTACTGTATCATTAGAGGACAAATGTACATGTAAATCAATAGGAGGAAAATATACATGTAAAACATAACTTATGCATGTAACCGTAAGACTCAGAAATAACATAAACAATAAAGTGATTACGCATCTGCTGCGCAGATTTTTACAATAACGTATTTTCTTAGAGTTTCGTCTAACTCTCTCACTATGGGGGTCTATCTCATACATGTCAGGAACCTGTCTAACCGCTTCACCCGAGAGGGACTTAAACAATTAAACTGTCTGACTTGCTAGACCTCAATTTCATTTTATACTCCTGCTGCGGAGTTTTCTCTAACAGGGGGAGTTTAGAGTCAGTATCTGGGCAGTCCTTGAAAAAAATCTTTGGACGGAGTCCATGAAAACGTTTAACGTGACTGGAGTGGAGCCATCCCTTGCGGCCCTCCACTTTGACGGCGGTCCTTGTGGTCATCAGAACAAGCTTCGGCTCTTTCCAGCGGGGCTCCAGCGGACTTGAACGATCAAAGTTTCGGATCAAAACCAGATCACCTGGAACAACCTCGTGCGGTTTCACCTGGGTGTTGTCTGGAAAGGCAGCCGCGACCTGTGAACGACAAGAGAGTAGTGCAGACATCAAGGAAGCTAGGTAATCTGTCAGCATATTACTGTCAACATCAGTTATTTTACGTGGCATAGGTGTACCCCACATGTTCGGGGGACGACCGAATACAACCTCGAAAGGGGACAGACCTGAGCGGGAGTGAGCGACCATTCTCATGTAAAAAAGGGCGACTGGCAGGGCTACCATCCAATCTACGCCTTTCTCGGCACAGACCTTCGCGATGCGTATTTTCAGAGTTTGATTGTGTCTCTCGACGAGGCCAGCTGCCTCGGGATGTCGTACACAGTGGAACTTCCACTGGTACCCTAACAGAAGGGATACTTGTTTCATGAGTTCGGATGAGAATGGCTGGCCGTTGTCTGAATATACGACCCTGGGCAAACCATAGCGCGGGAAAAACTCACGAACCAACTGCCTGGCAGTGGTCGCGGCAGTGTAATCTGGGACTGGATATGCTTCTGTCCATCTGGACAAAGCGCATACTACTACGAGGACATACTTGAAACCTCGACATCGATCCATCTGAATATAATCCATCTGGAGGACTTCAAAAGGGTGGTCAGGAGGATGGAATCCACCTTGTTCCACCGGAACACCTTTACCTGGATTGAACTGACAACAGATCATGCAGGTACGCACTTTCTGCTTGGCTGCTGCTCGTAAATGCTTGTTAAACCAAAGGTTCTGGATGCTGTCTGACATGGCTTTTTCTCCTAAATGTGCTGGACTATGTGCGGTGTTAATAATGACTTGAACCATAGAGTCGGGGAGAAACCATGTGGCTTTTCCCTTCGTCAACCATCCCTGATCTGTCTGGACCCCTCCTTGTTCAGACCATTTCTTGATTTCGTCTGAGGTAGCATGTGACTGTATGTCTAGTACATCTTGTGTAGGGTCCTTAACTGTCATACAAGTAGTCTGATCTGGAATATCTGTCTTTGACTTGTCAGCTGGAATGACTGGAGTCTGAGCTGTAAGCTTGGCTGTTCGATCTGCTAGATCGTTACCTTGGGAAATGGTGTCAGTGGCTTTCGTATGTGCTTTGCACTTCATAATGGCAATAGCTTTTGGTAAATGTATTGCTTCTAACAGAGCTTGAATTAGGGGACCATGCTGAATCTTGGCTCCATGAGAGGTCATGAAACCTCTTTCTTGCCAGAGTACTCCAAAGTCGTGAATGACTCCGAATGCATAACGTGAATCTGTATATATGTTTACTTTCAGGTTCTTAGCTCGTATGCAGGCTTGGGTCAGAGCGATGAGCTCTGCTGCTTGAGCAGACAGGGTATCAATACTATGTGTTTCTATAACCTCAGTTTCAGTAGTCACTGCATATGCGGCGATTAGTTCTCCTGTACTTGTTCTCATACATGAACCATCCACATAAAGTGTCAGGTCTGGATCAGGTAATGCAATGTCTGTCAAGTCTTGTCTTGACTTTGTCATGATGTTAATAACTTCCACACAGTCATGTGTGGCAGGATTCAATGTAATCGAGGGTAACAGTGTAGCAGGATTTAAAACGTTGCAGCGTCTGATTTCTATGTGTGGCTGAAACAATGTCAGTTCATAACCTGTTAAACGTGCAATTGTCAAGTGCTGAGTCTGTGTTCGGTTTAAAAGAACTTCCACGGAGTGTGGAACTTGTACTGTCAGGGAGTGTCCTAACACTATGGAATCACTTTGTCTGATAGCTAGAGCTGTGGCTGCAACTGACTTGAGGCACGCAGGCAGAGCCTGGGCTACTGGATCTAATGTGCTAGAGAAATAAGCACAAGGCTTGTGTTGTCCTGCTTGATCTTGCGTGAGAACGGATAATGCTGTACCATCACGTTCAGTGACAAAAAGTGTAAAAGGCTTACTGTAGTTTGGTGTCGCTAACACAGGTGCATTACATAAAGCTTTCTTTAACTTATTAAAAACAAGTGTATGTTCCTGGGTCCAAGGGAGGACAGTCGGTGTCGCTGCCTCCTGTGTCGTTAACTGTATCAGTGGTTTAGCTAGATATGCATACTGAGGAATCCATTGTCTGCAGTAAGAAGTGAGGCCGATAAAAGCTCGTACCTCCTTCTGTGTCTTGGGCTGTGGAAGATGTGCTATTAACTGGATACGGTCTGGTGTCAACTGTCTACCCCTCTTGGACAGTAAGTGTCCAAGGTATACCACTTGCTGGACACAGAATTGCAGTTTGGAAGGGGACACCTTGTGCCCCATCTCGGCCAGAAAATACAGGACTGTCAGTGACGCACGTTCGCAGTCACGTTCTGTACGGGCTGTGATTAATAGATCATCGACATACTGGAGCAGGGCAGTGTCAGTTGGCATGTGAATACTGTCTAGTTGTCTTTTAAGTGCTTGACTGTAAATACTAGGACTTTCTGTGAAACCTTGAGGAGCTCGTGTGAATTTATAGCTTCTTCCGTTTAAACAGAATCCGAAAAGAAACTGACTGTCTGGATGAATGGGGACACTAAAGAATGCGTTCTTGAGATCAATAACAGTAAAGAACGTAGCTTCAGAATCAATGGCAGTCAATAGGGAAGAGATATCTGGAACCACTGGGTACTGGGGTATGATACATTTATTGAGTTCTCGGAGGTCAATCACTAATCGATAAACTGGGGGTGCATTTGGGTCAGTACGTTTAAGAATCGGAATGATAGGAGAATTACATACATTGGAGTCAGTTTCTACAACTACTCCTTGAGCAATGAGCTCGTCAATAATTTTCGATAAGGCTGCTACAGCCTCAGGTGGTAACTTGTATTGTCGGATTCGTGGTAATACAACACCTGGTTTCAGAGTAACACGATATGGTGTAATGTGCATACAACCTACATCAGTTGGACCTTGCGCCCATAAATGCTGTGGTACAGTCAGTAATCTAGGATCAAAATCTCGTAACACATAATGACCTTTAAAATCACGTAAAAACAATCTCACTCCTTCCGGAGAGCAGCATATTACGGCACCTAATTCTTTCAATGTTTTAATGCCAAGTAAATTTTCAGGACAGGATTTCGTAAGCAACAAGTCTGTAGTTCGGGACAATGGACCAACTTCTAGGGAAACTGGTTTCGATATTTCATTAACAATAGGCTTTCCTGAAAATCCCAGGGAAACATTTCTTGAGCCTGAGAGTGGAGCCCCTGGAACCTCGTCATGACTGATGGTAGTCCTACTTGCCCCTGTATCAATCAGAAACTTTCTGTCTTTCCCTAATACTTGACTGTGTACATAGGGACCCTCTTGATCTACAGGAACCTCGATGAGAGGCAAGCCAACTTCTCTCTCTAGGCTATTTCATGAATACTGCTGATATTCTGGATAATCTGACTGTGCGTACTGGTACATTTGCTGTGTAACGTGTTGTGTGGCAGCTATAGGCTGCGGTACTGTGACTGTCTGTTGTGCGTTCTGCGGTGGCTGCGTATTTTGCGGAACATGTTCTTGTCTAGGAGGACGTGGTCTCTCTTTCGTCTTACCTGTAGCTATGTTATGTTTCAGAACTGCACATTCGTTTATATAATGACCTGGCTGTTTACAGTAATTGCATGTCCCTTTAATGGGAGCTGCAGAATGACTAGTCTGATTCGGACCCCTCTTCTGACTATCTGGTTGAACAGACTGTGCAACTAGTACTTTCATTTTCGTATCTTTCATACGTCTCCTTTCGTGTTCTTGCTCTTCCCTGATTCGGTTCTGGTGATACTGTAGCATCTGGAGCATTTGGGACGGGGTATTAACTTGCCATGTACTCTCGACTTTCAATACTCTATTTTTAACTTGCGGTAAAGAATTCTCAACTAGTTTAGTAACAAAAAGATGGGGATACGACTCACTACTTGTTTTCAGACCGCTATTAATAATGAAACATTTCTCGAATCTGGAATAAAAATCACTAGTGTCTTCGTCTTGTTTCTGTTTACAGGCTGAGATGGCGTCCCAGTCTTCCTTTTTCGTGGCTAGTAATCTTGGCAAGACTTGTATTAACAGTTCGGGTAATTCTTTGGCTTTATCCCCAAGACCAGTACCTGGGACTCGTGTGTTATCTTCGGTTTCTAACGCGGTCCAATCTATCTTTTTCTCTCCCACCTCCCATTCCTTTTCTTTCAGTTTTTCATATACGCCCGCAGGCAACAGGACCTTTAACATTTTGATGATATCAGGATACGTGTATTCTCCCATACGGAGCATGTCTTTTAATTCACGGTGGAACCCTGCTGGATCTTTATCGTGACAGGGCACTAACTTTTTCATTTCTAGTAGTTCTATTTTCGTTATAGGGGTGTAAACAAATACTCGTTCGAGCTCACCCCCCGCTCCCTTAACTGGATGCACTTCTCGTAACGGATTCTGTCTATCTATGTAGAATGGGGGTGGAACAGAAACAAAATGCGGAGTCAGGAACGTTCTGTATTTGTGGCGCTGTTCTAGAATGACATTAATTAAATCGGTACCTAGACCTTTCCATCTGTTTAGGAGTAACTCGTTCAGTACATTATATAATGGACCTGGATCAGAGTGCTGACTCTCGTACAGTGTAATGAGGTGCTGGATCATATACATACCCACCAGTCGCTGCTCGGCTGGCGGTAGTTTCAGAAACATTTGAGCCACTACTTCGTCTGAAAACGTGGTAGAATCACTAGTCCATCGAACTGCTGATCGGACTAGTTCTTGTTCATGCATGGTACTAAGCTCACTGTAACCTATTCGTAATTTCAGAACTTTATCGGTAGCCTGGAATACTTGTTCAAGAGAACACTGTTCTGGTACGGGAGGAGGAAAAGCTTTCTTGTAGTCTAGGCGTGTGTGTCTATCAGAAGGTCTCGTCCTACCTACATACGCTATTCTAGTGGGATTCTCGTTGTCTACCTCTTCGTCTGAAGAGTCATTCTCTTTCTCGGCTACTCTCATTGCTTCCTCCTTTTGGTGTATACTTATAATTTCTTTACGGATCTTTCTGTACATAGTTTCTATACTATTTTGTGTCTTGTGTTTTCCTTCTGCTATATTGTCACTCCATCTGGTCAGGACTCTCATCTCTTCTGGATTTTTATCAGGATGATCCTGTTCTCTTATTAAACAATTTATTAAAAATTGCAAAATCATGCCTTGAATCTCGACTTTTCTGTGTACCATAGCTTCGTGAATACTTTCTGGTTTCTCCCCTGTTCGGATGAAATGATATATTCTGTCTAGATTTTCTTTCATATTTGATATGGTAACCAAGAAGCTTGCAACTCGTCGTAAGCGTATGGAATATATTATCATACTATCTTCACCTGGTACTGGATCATATCTACAATCAGATCCGCACTCATGGAAATACTTTCTGAGAGCTTTGTACGTAGTCACTTTCGGGGTACGTTGTAACGCTGCATCTCTCAGCATCAGGCGTTTTGTTTGAGGCGGGGTGATAGGAATACCTCCCCCTGCCCCTCCTGAACTGGAATCGTCAATTAATACTGAATGTGCGGCTGCTGGTAACGTGACTGGCAAAGTAGGGGTACGTAAAGTGGGTTGGTCCTGGGGTACTGGCACATGGACAGGATTCCCGGGACCAACGGCTGGAGGCACATTAATTACATTATTAGCAGGGGGCTGGACTTGAACTTGGACTGGCGGGGTAGGATCTGTATTAGCATATTCGGGAACAGTGTCGTCTAAATAGGATGAAAGAAAAATTTCAGCCGCGGTCGGTTTATGACGTAGCTTAGTCGGGACCAGAGGTGGCGGTAAATTACAGAGTGTTTCCGGGGTCGCTTTAGGCAAACCCTCGGCGAGAAGAGGATACATACCTTTAATAAGGGCATTTCTCTGTCTGTCCGACTGTTCTGCTCTAACTCGTTCACCTTCTTCTAGTAATTCCCTTTCTTGGGCTTTTTCGGAGGATTCCCTACTTAATTCTGCTTTTCTGAATTCTTTCTCGGTTCTTTTATGCGATTCTTTACGCCATAATTCTATGGCATCTTTCTGGGATTGTCTGGCTTTCTTTTTCCATAATGCTTCCTCTACTCTCATGATGCACTCGGCATCCCATGTTCCTGAAACAGGCCATCTATATTTCTCTTCAAGATGTTTGGTGTAGTCCACCCATAAATCTAGATACAGTATGGCATCTAAGCCATGTTTATGATACATGAAATGTCCAGGACTGTCCCTGGGAGGGACAGGAACTGATTCTTCGAGTAACCCTTTTCTGGTTTTTATCTGACGTAACTTCGAAAACAGCGGCATATTTGAACCGTACTTGGACTTGAACACAATACACAATGAACACAATAATGAATGCCAAAACAACCATTCATACCACGACATCAAGAATACATTAATAACAGTTCGAACAGAATACTACCTAATACATTGAAAACATAATACTTGAATTTCTCGAGAACAGACTTACTAGAATTACTGGATGCACTGCTAAAACAGTCCAGAACATACCGGTCTCCTAAAGAGACACGTCATACCGTATCCACCTAGGTGAACACGTCGGACCGGATCTGTGTACCCAAACCCGTCGGACTGGGCACAAATTAATGAACACCCGTCTAGATACCCCCAGCAACGGTACTCACCGGGAAGCAAACTGAAGGCCTCGGACTGGACTGGACTGCTACGACGTCTGGTAACTGCTACGCACTACGCATGCGCTTTGGGCTTCGGGCTTCGGTTACAGGTGGGCCTCCGGATACCTCGGACCTTGCTCTCTCGGCTTGGGCTCTGGTCGGAACGACCCGCCTTCCTCACCGCCTCGTCTGGATGCCGGACCGCAGTCTCCGTCTCCTCCGTGGGCCTGAGGGAGACTTGAGCAGAAATATCTGCAGGTGCGCAGTAGAGGTCCGTCACGGCTGTAGAAGGGTCAGGGGGCCTGCGTTACATCGCCGGCGCGTGGGGAAGGGGCTCGTTCCTGTTCGGGCGCCATTTTATGTGGTAAATAAATAATTAATTACCGGTACTATTTTTCTATGCATTAACTAAAACAGATAGCTCAATAAATAAGAGGCAGGATCCGTTGTATCTGAGTCAGAATGGCTTTAATCGGATGGCTCGAGCCTAAAGACCATGAAGTGGCATGCACTGGAATGGAATGGCAGCTGCCCCGTCTCATTAACATTACATAGTATATATAGGAAAACAGTACAATTGCATTGAATACAGTAGGCGTAACAAGTGACAAACGTAAGATAAGAACATATGGGCGTACAAAGAAGGCGTGCACAGGGCGTGCACGGAGACATGTGATGTAAACGTCACAGACGAGTCATAAATGGGTGGATACATGGAGGGGGCTACCTGGGCAGCTGGAACCTTTAACCTACTGGTGCGCGCAAACGGGCCATGACGTGTAACTGGGGAAAGCTGGGGGTCTGACTTCTGGCACTAGAAGAGGAGACTAAAGTCTGGGATGTCAGGACGACATGTACCTATAGCATATCTGATATCTGATGTTTGGAGAACATGTTGCTTGAATCTAAATGGCATCAGGGCAAAGGCTACTTGTCACTGAGGCTAGTGCATGCATATATTTCTTAGTGTATTGCGTGTGCTATGAATCTTCTATGGATATTAATTCAGTAATTCTTTTGCATGGAGACAGGAAGACTAGACTTATAGATGAAGATGTTTATGCGGTTCGTTAGCTTAGGAATGTGAAGCCGGGGAGCTGAACTGATAACTAGAGGCATAACATATTCTTTGCAGACAGGCAGGCAGGCCAGGCCGGGCACCGCGCTGCTTGGCAGAAAGTAAGCGAAGGGTCAGGGATGCGGGAGGGGCCGCATCGCTCCTCGGATTGGTTTCAGGAGACTTGAGACTCGAATCTGGTGTCCAGGCCCTGTGAGGCCTGAAAACAGGGACAACTTGATGACTTTAACGTGTACAATGTAAAGACGTTGGCAACATAGGCCTAAAAGCCTAATTCACGTTGCTTTCAGGAGGACTGGATAACTGGCATACTAAGGTTGGACACAACTATAATTGCGTCTTTAATTTGGAGAGGGGGAACATATGCATATTGATCATGCACATATAACATATGATGGTGAACACGTAGGGACATATGACAGGGCAAAATTCAATTTTCCTCAATTTGTGTGCCTTTGTTTCACATGTTCACATGACCGACCGGATCATCTTCATGGGCGATCTCAGGTGATATGAATTTTATTTACAAATCATTGTTTAACACATAAGCAGTAGCATTTATTAATAAGGTCCTGAAGAAGCAGACGGGGATCATTTGACCCCATTACACTGCAGAAACATGTCGACCTCTTAACATCTAAGTAGTTATTTGTTACACTACTTGCACTGTTTTTATTTCTTTGGGTGTGGGTAGGATCTCAATAAAGGTTTTTTCCATTCCCACAACCCAATATTAACTTACATCACATAGTTCCTTTGAACTCGTCACTTTTTCTTTGCACTGCTAGTCATTTACCACCTGTTACCATTTTCCAACCATCATATTTCAGTATCCTCTACAAGGATTGGGCTACAATCTACCCAATCCATAGTGGACAAGTTTCCACTTCCTTCGGGTGAAGGATCCCAAATGATGTAGGGCGGAACAGGATGGGTATCTGATGGGAATACACTTTTTTCACTACGAAAACCATGGATTCCTAGATTGTATCCCAATTATTGTACAGTTTACAAGTTAGGACTATTTCTCTACCTTGGCATTATGGTAGCTGTAGTTCCCAATCACACATACGTCACTCACCCTGTTCCACGTCTGTAGTGTGCAGTCTGTGTGTACCCACTCTATCTGCACCTAAACGTGACAGTTATACTTAATAAAAGCAGCATCTTCCCCAGATAGCTTTTTTTCTTGTAGTAATATGATGTCTCCTTAGTTTTGGCTAAATAATAAATGTTGCCTGCATTTAATAGGGTGATTAAGACCCTTAACATTTAAAGATACTATGTTGAGATCTTCTGTAATCTTACATGACCTAGTCTGAGCCATCACCTACACATTTGAGGGTAAGAGGTTCCAAATACATGCAATATATGTATTATATTGAAGATCCATCTGATCGAGCAGCCATTCCCAAAGAACTCATTAGATGCATAAAGGTAACCTGTACTGATTATGAGCATACTAAATATACCAAACAACAATTATGAAAGAAGCAGCACATAGGCAATCTTGTTTGAGTAAATGAAAATTTGAACAAAGCCTGTCAGAAGCTGGTGCGTAAGTAGCGAGCCAAGGTAGGACTATTCCTCTCCCTTGGCATTATGGTAGCTGTAGTTCCCAATCACACATACGTCACTCACCCCATTCCATGCCTGTAGTGTGCAGTCTGTGTGTACCCACTCTATCTGCGCCTAAATATGACAGAACCCCCCTTCAACGACCGACGCACCGGCGGTCCACCAAGCTTAGTGGGACACCGCAAATGAAAACGCCTAAGCAGCCCAGGGCAGTGGAGTTTGGTACCAGGTTCCCATAAGCGCTACTCTGGACCACACCCCTTCCACTCAATGAGGTAATGCACCCTTCCCCTGACAAGTTTGGAATCAAGTAGACCCTTGACCTTGTACTCCTTCTCCCCTTCTACTGTCAGTGGTCGTGGTCTCACAGGTAGCCTGGTTTGAGGGAGACAGGGCCGTAAGAAAGAAACATGAAACACAGGGTGGATGTCCCAAGAAGAAGGGAGAGCCAATCTCATCACTACAGGGTTGACTATTCTATCAATGGGATATGGGCCCACATACTTAGGTTTTAACCGGGTGTTCCCTTTGAATTGCAGATGTTTTGTGTCGAGCCACACCCTATCTCCCACTTTATAGGAAGGCTCTGGTGTTCTCCTGCTATCGGCATACTGTTTGTCACATGCTGGTGCTACTTCTAACTGTGACTCGGCAGTCTGTAGTACCTGTCTGAGGTGTGTATGATGTTCTTGGATTGTGGGATGTCTAGCCACCACAGGCCATTCAAAGGGTAACATATTAGGATGGTAACCACTGAGGCAAAAGAAAGGTGAACTCCTCAAAGAGGAATGGTCCGAGTTATTATACGCGAACTCCGCCATCCAGAGAAGCGTGCTCCATTCTTCCTCATGCTGTAGAGTAAAGCATCAGAGGTACTGTTCTAGAGTTTGGTTCAGTCTCTCCGTTTTACCGTCTGTCTGAGGGTGGTACCTTGTGGAGAGACGGGCATCAACTTTCATGACATCACATAGTGTCTTCCAGAATCTTGAGGTGAACTGGGTTCCCCAGTCCATAATAATGACTGCTGGTATCCCATGCAGGTGCACAATGTGTTGTAAGAATGTCTTAGCCAGTGCCACCGAAGTAGGTAACTTCGTCAATGCAATGAAATTACCCATCTTCGTCAGGTGGTTGATGACGACCAGTATAGTGTTATTGCCTGAGCTGTAAGACATCTCTACTATAAAGTCCATGGACAAGGTGTGCCAAGAGGGTGAGGTATAGGTATAGGTATAGATTGGAGCAATCCACCTGGCTGTTTGTGCTTTGCCTTCTCCTGTGCACAGATGGTGCATTCGGAGACATATTTTGCTGTGTCCTTCTTTAGTGCCACCCACCAAAAGTGTCTCTTCATAGCCTGTACGTTTTTCTGGACTCCCAAGTGTCCACCCAGTGTGGAGTCATGGATCCAGCGCAAAGGCCTGGTGTTGCAAAGGACCCTCCAGTATGTACAGCCATTTGTCATAATACAGCAACTTATTCAACGAGGAACGTGCAGGGGCTCTTCAGTAACCAAAGCGTGCTCCTCTAGCCCTTCAATTTGTTCCTTCACCTTAACCAGGAAATCATGTGTAGGCACCAAGGCCATTATCTCGGCAGGAAATGAAGCGTTCTGGAGTATGACAGGGTGTTTGTCTGCCGGTACTAGACTGAGTTCGGGGTCACGAGCGGGTCTTGACAGTGCGTCTGCTTTACCGCTTTGTGATCCTGGTCTGTAGCGAATCACAAAGTCAAAGTCAGAGAAGAACAGTGACCAACGGAGTTGCCTAGGGGGGTTAAGGCTCTTCCACTCCTCAGAAACAACAGGTTCCGGTGATCGGTGTAAATCTCCACCATGTGCTTAGCCCTAGGCAGATGGTGTCTCCATTCTTCGCACACCCTTTTTATCGCCAATAGCTCCTTTCTGTGATGCTATAGTTGACATCACAAGAAGACAATTTCTTGGAAAAGAAGGTGATGGAGCAAGGTTCAGAATAATATTTTGTTCTGACTCGCAAAGTTAAACTTCCATAAAATCATAACCGTATTAATTAGTGTATGTTGAAATACTAATCAACTTAGTTTTAAAATGCATTACACGACATAAGGGACTAATCTATGTGCTCTATGTTGCAATTGCAAGTACGTTGAAAATAATAATTTAACCTTGTCTATTGTCTTTGTTAGTATTAAATGCGGCTGTTTAATTAATGGCATGTGCTTATTTTATGTGCTTATGTTATGTCTTTTCGTCTTTATGTGGCATTAGCCCATGGAGGATTCTGTGGCCTAAATGAAGAATGGTAGATATAAATATGCAGCTCTATGTGCTTCAGCTAGGTAACTTTGATTAATGGGTTAAAAATTAGCAAAGGGGGTGGGTAACAGAACGAGTTTCATTACTTTAATTAAATTATGTCTTGTGTTTGTTTAAATACTAGTTGTCAAGAGAGAGGCCTAAGGCCTGAGGCCTGCGATAGTGGGTGTTTGGAAGCCTGTCGTGAAGAGCTGAGCACAGAGAAATGCTTCAGAAAAATATAAAAAATAGACTCTGTAAGACGTGCTCTAAAAGTGACAAATCCAACGACAGGATGAGGCAAATCAGCCAAGCTAAGGAAGCAATGAACTGTTACACAATAAAATGTTGCGCTTCCGAGGAAGTTGAAGTCGCATGATTGAGAGGACAATGGTGTTTTAGAAAGCTCAATTTTGGATTGAAAAAGAGGTGATGATCTCACATGGACTGACATCTGTCAGCCAATTGGAACTTTGGATGGCAGGAAAAAGAATACTTTAAGTGAAGATTAGCTAGTCAGAGAAGGTATAAAACTTGACCCCTTTGACAGGAGGGCGCTTCTCACTTTCCGATTCCAGAAGGGCGTGACGTGCTGATGGACTTTTGGCGCACGTAAGGATAATAGGCCTAAATGATTTTTCCCTTACAGGTGGAGCTACGATTAGTTAGGGAAAATAGCTTGAAGGATTGGAAACCGTTATATTGCCTTAATACATGTTTACTGAAATGCTTTGAAATGTTAGCCTAATTGATCATTCCTCATGAAATGCTGCTTATTTGCTAATAAAATAATGACTTATTAAAGAAGATGCTTTTTCTTTGAAGAATAAAATTAATAAATTAGATTTTGAAACGACAAGCTGGTCTTGTTTATTCATGGTCTAGTTACCATCAGCTGATCCATTTACATTAGTGACTTAATTAAATGTTATTTGCATAAAAATCATGGTAAGAGATGATAATCTGCAGATGTATGTAAATGTGTAAATAGTTTGTGAATAGGTTCCGATTAATTAGGTCACATGATTTAGTTGCCCAAAATTTGTCTCGTTAGTTTATGGGCCTTGTGAGTGATTTATAATTAATGGTGAGTATCATGGTGTTGGGTAGCGTTGTTGAGACACTTTTTCTATAGGGGCGCTGGATCAATTCCTTGGTAGCAGAGTTACGGTTGCTATGGTAACTGTCATGCTACATGGTAATTACATAGGATCAATGTTTAACATATGTAGAGTTTGTTCAGTTGTTATATGTAGTCGAAAGGTTTTTTCCAGCAGTGTGAAAATTCCTGATTTTGTACCAGTACAAGAGTAGTGTTACAGGTGAAGTTGCACAGTGCATCTGTTCTGTTTCAAAACAGTGGTATTGTCATATATCACTAGTGTTGTGGTCATACAGCACAAGTTTAGGGATTCTAGGTGTGCTAGGTAAAATGTATAGTGAGGATTGTCTATGAAATCGTAGCTTTTGTGTATAGGGACATGTGTCCTGTTTTAAAACTCACTGTGAAAAAAGTAGTAGAATTTATCCAAGCTTGAGTGAAGGGTAAGGTAGCGTCGTCTATTGTTACTAGCGATTGAGGATTTCTATGGTTGGTTAAAGTCCTGCCAGGATTTCATGTATGTATGGTCAGGGATATTTTCCGTTTGAATGTGCGTAAATGATTTTGTAATATTCGATCAAGTGAAACTTTGAATTGTCACTTTAAGTGCATTCAGAAAGAATCGAGTTCGTTATTACCTGTCAGAAGGGTAGAGTAGTCTTACTTTATCAACGAATGAATATTCTGTGAAAATAGCGTGGTCTATTTCACGCAAAGAATACTTGAGTGACTGTAAAAGCTATCACTTTATTTAGTGAAACAGACAAATGGTTTGTTTTTTCTGGAGTTGCTAATTGAATTTCATTGAAAAGTTTTGTTTAAAATGGCGCTGTGAAAATATTTTGTGAAGGAGGGGTGAGCTCTAGGAGCAAGAGACGAGAAGCTGCAGCGGCAGTATACGTCACATGGGTTCGCGCTGTGATTGGCTAACATACGTCACAGCAAGTGCGCTGATTGGTTCATGTGACTAGGACGAGCTGACAGCTGATTGACTTTTCCTGAAAACCGCAATTCTAAAGGTTGAGCAAGGTGGTGACGTAGCTTAACCTGATTGGTTTGTTAGTGAGTTTCACGCACGGATTGGCTGGTGCAGCGGAATACTAACTTCCTTGTTACGATCTTTACTGAAGCAAAGGAAACAGATTTAAAACATGGATTATTATTATATTAAGCTGAAAAAGAAACTTTCTTGGTTTCAGAAATTGAAAAATAAATTGAAATCTGACAAGAAAATTGAAACGCGAGGTGGAAAGTTACTTCATAAGTACAAGACACCTGCAGCTTATATGGAAGGTGAATATGGATATCATACTTGCCTTTGGTTTGAAAATTGGATGGATTATACCAAGAATGATGGTGTTTTAGCATGGCCGGAAGATGGTTCTTTTAACATTAAGGTTATGAAAAATCTAAGAGACAATATGATGACTCTTGAACCAAAGCCTAGACCTACACAATTTGAGGCTTTAGCTGAATGGGAAGATGAGATGTTTGAATTGGAACAAGAGAAAAAAGGCATAACAAGAGGTACCAGATTAGCCATAAATAGAGAAACTCATGAAGATAGAATGCGTCGATGGAGACGTAGTGCATGTGATGGTTTGTACCCAGTAAGAGTGATGGTAACTGAAGTACCAGGTCAAAAGATTACCCGAAAGAAAAATAATAATGTTGAAGAAAATGAATTAGAAGATTCAGTTTTAAAAGAAATTTATATTACAAATCAGAAAAAGACCCCTTATCAACCAGCCTGTACATGGTCTTCCCCGATGGTTCCTTCAGGTACTACTCCAAGTGCACCTCCTAGAGAAATTATTAATGAAGAATCACCCAGATTATACCCGAATATTGCAAAAGCCCCTGAAAAAGTAGAAACCAGAACTAATTCCAGTGTATCTGGTGAAAACAGAAATTATGTTGAAACCCCAGTTCACAGAAATGAAACCCTAAGAAATGTAATGAGAACAGAAGGTTCTGGGGAAATGCCAAATACTTCAAAATATTTACGAACAAAAGAAGAATGAAAACAGTAGTTAACTAAAAGCATGGAAGCGGTAAAAGTCCCAGTAACGATTGGTCCTGTTCAACCAGTATTTGATCAAAGAGAAGTTAGACACTCAGCTTTAACTATTCCACTAAATACAGAAATCCAGAAAGTGGCTAAAATTTTTTATTTAGATTTGTCAGAAATTCACCGAGAAAAAACAAGGATGCCCGATTTAACTTTTAATCAAAGTCCGTTATATAGAACACCAACAGGTGCAGAATCTGATGCTGAATCGCCAGAAAAGAGCATAAATGAAATAGATTTAACGCATACCCCAAAGACTCCAGAAACTAAATTACTTGATGTTGCAAAATTGAAAGCAGATTTGGAGGAATTAATTAGTGGCACAATTGGAACTGACAATTTAAAGCATTATCAAGATGAGGAATTGTTGTTTATTTGTAAATGCATACAATGGAAAACCAAAAACAAGTATGAACAGTTGGAAGAATTAGCTACTGAACTAGAAGTTGATTTGAGCAGACCGAAGAATTTGGGTAAGCATTACAGAATAGATTTTACTGAGAAGGATATTGAAAACATGAATTCTAATGGAAGAATAGTACATATAAAGGATTTAATTGTGTGTTTAAAGAGATTAGGAGATTTAAGTAAATTGGGAGTAAAATGGACAAGGAAAAGAGAGGAAGAAAGAAGAGAAAGAGGAGAAGTAGCGAATCAGTATCCAATGAGAGAAATAGTAGGAGGTGTGTATGTGCATGTTCCTTGGTCAAGGCAGGACATCTTATTGTTCATCAATGATTTCCCTCGGCTGAGAGAAAAGCCTGTGGAGTGGTATCGACAGGTGGATAGATTTATCAAAGTTTCAAAAGTTCTGTGGATTGATCTTGATGGATTCTTTGACATTGTTGTCCCATCGGATCTTTGGACAGAATGTAAAATTTCTGTAAGTTGGCCCAAAGAAGAACCTCTTCGAGATAGAGTAACAGGTGCTCCATCAGCAGTTGTTATGGATCTGTATGACAAGGTAATTGTGTGGTTGAAAAACAAGATTGCCCCTATAGAAGTTGATTGGGTTAAAATTGACAAAACAAATCAAGAGCCAAAAGAATCAGTACATTCATTTTATGAAAGGTTACTGTTGGTTTTTAAACAGTACAGTGGCTATGAAAAATTAAGTGAAAAGGACATGAGCCACTTCATATACAGGTTTGTTTATGGCTTAAGACCTGAAATTGGTGATATGATTAGAAACGGTATAGTTGGTTGGCAATGACTCTCAGTTGATGACATTTTGAGAAAAGCTTAATATTGTAGTGACGAGATAGATGCTAAGCAGAAAAAGCTAAAGGAGAAAGCAATGTGGGTACAGGTGAAGGTAGCTGAACAGCAAATAGCAACCCTAGAAAATAAAAATGTCAATCAGAATCAAGGAACATTTAAGGGTAATAAGCCTAGATTGATGGGTAATATTGAAGAGTTAAAACAAAAACATGAATTCTAATGGAAGAATAGTACATATAAAGGATTTAATTGTGTGTTTAAAGAGATTAGGAGATTTAAGTAAATGGAGAGTAAAATGGACAAAGAAAAGAGAGGAAGAAAGAAGAGAAAGAGGAGAAGTAGCAAATCAGTTTCCAATGAGAGAAATAGCAGGAGGTGGGTATGTGCATGTTCCTTGGTCAAGGCAGGACATCTTATTGTTCATCAATGATTTCCCTTGGCTGAGAGAAAAGCCTGTGGAGTGGTATCGACAGGTGGATAGATTTATCAAAGTTTCAAACGTTCTGTGGATTGATCTTGATGGATTCTTTGACATTGTTGTCCCATCGGATCTTTGGACAGAATGTAAAATTTCTGTAAGTTGGCCCAAAGAAGAACCTCTTCGAGATAGAGTAACAGGTGCTCCATCAGCAGTTGTTATGGATCTATATGACAAGGTAATTGTGTGGTTGAAAAACAAGATTGCCCCTATAGAAGTTGATTGGGTTAAAATTGACAGAACAAATCAAGAGCCAAAAGAATCAGTACATTCATTTTATGAAAGGTTACTGTTGGTTTTTAAACAGTACAGTGGCTATGAAAAATTAAGTGAAAAGGACATGAGCCACTTCATATACAGGTTTGTTTATGGCTTAAGACCTGAAATTGGTGAAATGATTAGAAACGGAATAGTTGGTTGGCAATGACTCTCAGTTGATGACATTTTGAGAAAAGCTAAATATTGTAGTGACGAGATAGATGCTAAGCAGAAGAAGCTAAAGGAGAAAGCAATGTGGGTACAGGTGAATGTAGCTGAACAGCAAATAGCAACCCTGGAAAATAAAAATGTCAATCAGAATCAAGGAAAATTTAAGGGTAATAAGCCTAGATTGATGGGTAATATTGAAGAGTTAAAACAAAAACTCCCATGTTTTAATTGCGGCGAAATTGGACACTGGAAGCGCGAATGTAAAAATCCGGCCAGAAATTAAAAAAATGCATCATTAAATCCACAGATGCAGAATGAGATAAATCTGCAGCAACAGCTACAGCAACAGCTACAGCAACAGCTACAGCGACAGGTAGTGAATCAGCAGAGTCAGATTCCACAACCGCCACTTCCAAATTGTGTGAATGTGCAGAGATACAATACAGAGACGGGATTCTGTGGAGGTGAACAGGTAAACAGATCGCAAAGAGTGAATGTGCAAAATGTTTCTCAACAATAGTTGTTGAATGAAAATGGAGGGAGTGATTCTGAGGATTACTTATGACGGTGCCTGAGAGAGGAGGAAGAGTGTGTGCTTGGAGCCACTCTTGAGGTAGACCAATCAGGTCCATTTGTAAATGGTAAAGTGAATGATGTAGAAATCACTTTTCTTGTGGACACAGTTGCTACCCGTTCTACTGTTAGATCAGTGGAAATAGAAAACCTGCCTCTCTCTGGGGCCACCATCCAAGTAGTTGGATTAGCTAATCAACAAATTAAAACAGATTTAACAGAACCTGTCAAAATTGAAATTGGTCAGTTTAAGGACAAACATAGATTTGTAGTTTGTAACGGCAGTCCTGTACATTTGTTAGGGAGGGACATCCTTTGCAAAATGAATTGCAAAATATATTGCTCACCGGATGGTATAGAGCTCCAAACTTTAGAAGAAGATGGACTTTACAAATTAACAATGTTAATGGTTGAAGCAGAGGAAAGTAAATTATTTCCTGCATTTGATAAAGATAATCTTCCAGAAGAATTAAAAGAAACAGTCAGTGCTAAAATTTAGGATTTGACAGGAAGTGAAATGGGTTTGATGAAAAATGTTGACCCAGTTAAAATTACAGTGAAACAAGGAGTAGATTTTCCAAACATTCCTCAGTATAAAATGAAGGCAGAAACTATTGAAGGTGTCATACCTGTAATTGAAAAATTCATAAAACAAGGTGTTCTGAAAGAAATTGAGAGTAGCCCATGTAATTCACCGATTATGGGTATCAAAAAGCCAAATGGAACTTACAGGATTGTTCAAGACCTGAGAAAGGTTAATCAGATAGTTGTTCCATGTTGCCCAGTTGTTCCAAACCCAGCGGTAATTCTTTATCAGATTCCGCATGATGCAGAATGGTACACAGTCATAGACCTCTGCAATGCATTCTTTCCAGTTCCATTGCATCCAGAAAGCCAGCAAATTTTTGCGTTTAGGTTCCAGGATTGCATCCTAGCATGGTGTCGTATCCCTCAAGGGTATACAGAGAGTCCATCTATCTTTAATCAGTTGCTAAAGAAATCTTTGGAGAACTTAGATTTGCCTGGAAAATCAACATTAGTCCAATACATAGATGACCTTCTTGTGGCTGGAAAAACGTGAGATAATTGTGTAACAGATACCATTACTCTTTTAAATCATTTGGCAGATGAGGGACATAAAGTGTCTCCTGCAAAATTACAGTTTTGCAAACAAGAAGTTAAATATCTTGGTCACAGAATTCCAAAAGGAATCAGGCAAGTGACAATTGAAAGAATTAAAATGATTCAGGGAATGCAACCTCCAAAAACACAGAGACAGGTCAGAATGTTTCTTGGAATGGTTGGTTATTGTCGTCAATGGATTAGTGGATTTTCAGTAATTGCAAAACCACTTCAGAGACTGACAAAAGCAGACATAAAAGTTCCGATTATTCTAACAAAAATGGAGTTAGAAGCTTTTGAGCAGTTAAAAAGAAGTCTGTGTGAAGCATCTGCTTTGGGTATGCCAGATTACGAGAAAGAGTTTGAGCAGTATTGCAGTGAAAGGGAAGGTTGTGCATTATCAGTTCTAATACAGAGACATGGAAAACTGAGAAAGCCAATTGCCTATTTCTCAGCAGTTCTTGATCCTGTTGCAAAAGCATTACCTGGCTGCTTAAAAGCAGTGGCTGCAACAAGTGTAAGCCTTGAACAGAGTGAGGGAATCATAATGGGATTTCCTGTAAAAGTATATGTACCCCATTCTGTTGAAATTCTTCTTACCAGAAGCAAAACACAGCATTTGACAAGTAACAGATTAACCAAATATGTGAAAGTAATTTTGGGATCAGATAATGTCTCAATAGCAAGGTGTGTAAATTTAAATCCTTCTACATTATTGCCTGATGGTACAGTAACAGAAATCAGAAACGAAAATGACATTGACCATGAATGTCTGGATGTTTTAGAATATTGTACAAAACCAAGACAGGACATTAAAGATGTCCCGTTAGCCGAATCTGATTTTGTTTATTTTGTTGATGGTTCATGCTTAAGAACAGATGAAGGTGTTTTGAGAGCAGCATATTCTGTCTGCACAGTTGCAGATGTAGTTGAGGCTTCCTGTTTCGAAGTAATTCGTTCAGCTCAAGTAGCAGAATTGATTGCTTTGATTCGAGCATGTGAAAGAGCGAAAGAGTTAAGAATTACCATAGTGACTGATAGTCAGTATGGATATGGCGTAGTTCATGACTATGGCCAGCTCTGGTCTTAAAGAGGTTATTTAACTTCTGTGGGAACTCCGATCAGGATGCAAAATTGATCAAAAGATTGATTGATGGCATTCAGTTACCAGAAAAAACGCTGTCGTGAAATGCACAGCGCATAAAAAGGGCAATGATTATATAACTAAAGGAAATGCCTATGCAGATGAAATTGCTAGGTACTGTGCAATGAACAATTTTTCAATCAATCGGGAAAAAGACAATGAACATGTTTTGAATTCACTTATGCTAACATCTGTAGTTGAGACATGACAAGGAGTTAAAGATTTAAAAGATGAGGCAGATGATGAGGAAAAAGACTCATGGTTAAAAACAGGTTGCAGACAGCGAGAAGAAGATGAGATTTGGGTATACAAAGATGACAGACCAGTTTTGCCAAATAGTATGATTGCTGACATGGCTAGAATGTATCATGGTCCAGGACATATTGGAAGGGATTCAATGATCAGGTTGTTTAGGCAGACATGGTTCAACCCAAAATTCAGATTAATTGCAGAATCTTTTTGTCAGAGATGTTTGATCTGCCAGCAGATTAACCCAAACAAGAAAAACAGTTGTGAGCATGGGAACCATAGGGCGGGAGGGTGGTCCTTTTACCAGGTTACAAACGGATTTCATTGACATGCCACCCCATAACAGGTTGAGGTACGTTCTTGTGATAGTCTGTTTGTTTTCAAGATGGGTGGAAGCGTTCCCAACACGTCACAATGATTCAGTTACTGTTGCAAAATTGCTTTTAAGGGAGATCATACCTAGGTACGGTTTTCCAGTGACTGTTGAAACTGATCGTGGCACACATTTTGAAAACAGGCTATTGCAAATGATTTGTGAAGCATTAAATATAAAACAAAAGCGGCATTGTGCCTATAGACCAGAAGCATCAGGTGTTGTTGAGCATATAAATGGTACAATTAAGAATAGAATAGCTAAAATGTGTCTGGCTACAGGAGTAAAGTGGACAGATGCACTTTCACTTGTTTTGATGTCTTTGAGAAGTACTCCTGATAAAAAGACAGGTCTGAGTACTCATGATATTGTCATGGGTAGAGTCATGAGACAAGCATTTGTACCAGTTGGAAAATTAATAAGTATAAATGATAGCGTCATTTTGGAATACTGTAGGAACCTTTCTGACATCGTGACTTCTGTGTTCAATCAGGTGGGAACTGATGTAATTACAAGAGACAAGGAAAAAGCTCATGATCTGTTACCAGGAGACTGGGTGAGGACAAAAATACACCGGAGAAGAAATTGTCTAGTACCCAGGTGGCAAAAGCAAGACAGGTGATTCTTGTCACAACAAATGTAGTAAAGTGCCAAGGTTTGAAGAGGTGGATTCACGCTAGTCACACCATTCGTGTACCAACACCTGAAAATCCTGACGAAGGTGACACAACGACTGATTCAGATTCTGAAGAAGAACCTGAAAGAAATCCAGATCCTGAAGATCAACAAGAAGGTCGACATCTGGAGAATTCAACTGCGAATGAGGCATTGAATGAAGATTCTAAAGAAATTGTGATATTAGACTCAGAAGATGATGAAAATCTGCTAGAAAAAGAAGCAGAAGAAGAGTCTGATCAAGTGAAAATTCAAAATCAGGAGAGTATTGAAAAGCAGATTGGAAGCTCTGAAGGCAGGAACGGAAGTCCTGAGACTGGGGAGTTGGAAGTGATTGAAGAAGAAGAAGAAGACGAAGTTCCGAGTACCAGCTATAAGGATGATGTTCCTAACAGAGTGAAACTGCCGAGTAAAGAAGAGCCTAGATTTAGAATTGAAATCTCAGAAACAGAAACAGATGATAGTGATGAAGATTCTGAAATAAGAAATTTTAGAAAAAGAGCTTGGAGAGCAGAGTGTAACAAATCTGAACCAAAGAAGAAATTACCAAGAAAAGGTGATAATTGGCCTAATGAAAATGAGGGCGTAAAATTTAAATTGGTGAACAGATCAAAAGAGCAAATTAACGAAATATCAAGTCAAAAAGGAGAGACAGATAAGAAAATTCAAACAGGGAAAAAGATTGAAGTAATTAGCAGTAGGGCAAAAAGAGTTGTAAAACCTAACCAGAAGTACAAGTCCCCTGAGTGGACCTACATTATTATCCCACCAGTAGTGGAGGTAAATAGCAGTAGTCAGGAAGATATAAATGACACAAGTGATAATGACTGATTAAAATCTGTTTTGGCATAAGGCTGAAGAAATTGTGTTAGGTGACCAAGGTTGAAGAAATTGTGTTAGCTGGGAAAACACGTTGATGTAAGACGCAAGGTCGAAGAAAAGCTGTTAGAAAGTAGGGTTTTCTTAAAAAAAAAAAAAATTTAAAACAGGGGGGTATATTTAGTGATTTTTACATTTTTGATTTTGATTTTGATTTTTAATTTTTCTCGTAAAAGCTCTTGTTATAGAGTAAGGATGCCTTATACTAACAGTAACTCGAGATGTTCATTCTTTAGGAGATGTTGTAAAATGTCTTTAATTTGTGTGGTTTTAATAATTTTGGTCTGGTTAATTTTGGCTGTCATTTTCCCTTTTGGAATTGACAAAGAAGTGTATAAAGCTAACATGACAAGCAAAGCTATGGCTAAACAAGATAATCATGATACAGTAGGCAAAACTAACGGAGTTATTGATCATAAGCCAGAGATCCACCAAGATAGATCTGTTGGTGATTTTTCTAGTAATACTTTTTCAAGACTTCTTTCTGAATATGTTAGAGTCATGGATGTTAAAGACTGGTATATTTGTGTGAAATTACCAGCCTCTGTTTCTGAGGGAGTGACATATAACATGCTTCCTCTTACTTATGGCATTACATGCAGCGTAATAGCTAGTTTGTTTTATCAAACAGGTCGTTTAGAGTACTATTATTCTAATTACGATAAGATTTTTGCAAATTTAAAAGTTGACAAAAGCTTGAATAAGCATAAACAAGCTAAACTGATGAGGGAATTTTTCATTGTAACAAATGAACTAACATATGAGTATGCTTTTAGAAACAATTTAACTTGCAAATTGAGAACTGAGGAGAAGTCTTTCTTAAACTGAGTTGAAGAGAGAAAAGCAATTTATAAAAGAAATGAAATGCTGAAACAAACCAAATCTAAGTTTTGGCAAATTGAGGATGAAAATCTTAATGGTGGATCATCAGAAAATGTTGCTATTCACATAGATAAACCGGTTAGCGGAAAGCTTTGCATTAGAAGAGACAACACGCTTTTTGACAATTACTTTGTGGGTGCAAGTCAGTATGAAGAAACTTATCAAATCTTGGGTGGATGGGGATTCAAAGGTGGCAAAGATCCAATTTTTCCTGGAATTTATTTTGTATGTGGGGACAAAGCTTACTACAATCTCCCAGACCACTGGTATGGGACTTGCTATGTCCGATTAGTTTTTCCAAAGATTTTTCATGTAGACAGAAATGAAAAGGGTTCATTTGAAATTAGCAATCATCTGAGAAGATTCAGAAGAGAAAGTTTTTCCGAAATTTTGGGAGATATTTTTGGTGCAGTAATACCTTTTGTGGGTATAACCCTGAATGCAGTTAAAATCAGAAAATTGTCTACAATTGTTGACAGATTGTCTACTGATACAGCTGGTGGTTTTCAGCTAGTGGATACTGAAATTATTGCTATGAGAACCATGGTTATGCAGAACCGTCTTGCCCTTGACATTCTGCTAGCAAAAGAGGGAGGAGTTTGTGGAATATTACATGTCCAGTATTGCTGCACATATATTCCTGACAAGAGCAAGAATATTGAGATGTACATTAAAAACATTATAGAGCTTCATTCAGAAATTGTTCCTTTAGAAGATGAGGATTTTTCAGAACGCTTGAGCAAAAGATTTGCAGCAATCAAAACCTGGTTCCAAGAGATTGGCAGTTCAATTTTAGGCAAAATATTGACTCCTTTACTGGTTATAGTTTTTGTGATACTTTTGTTGAAAATTAGTTGCATGTTACACAAGAGAAAGAAATACCTAAAGGAAAATAAGAGGATTTAAAGGGCAGAAAGGAACAAGATAAGGAAATAGAATTAGAAGAGTTTAGCAGATCACAGTATGAGAGTTACAAGCAGATAGCAAAATCGAAACTTTGGAAACACTAATACAGTGTAAATCAAAACATGTTCAAAGAGTTACAATTTTGCTAAAATTTTGGGTGTAGTTTGGTGATTTTGAAATCACCAGATGAGGGAGTTGATGGAGCGAGGTTCAGAATAATATTTTGTTCCGACTCGCAAAGTTAAACTTCCATAAAATCATAACCGTATTAATTAGTGTATGTTGAAATACTAATCAACTTAGTTTTAAAATGCATTACACGACATAAGGGACTAATCTATGTGCTCTATGTTCCAATTGCAAGTACGTTGAAAATAATAATTTAACCTTGTCTATTGTCTTTGTTAGTATTAAATGCGGCTGTTTAATTAATGGCATGTGCTTATTTTATGTGCTTATGTTATGTCTTTTCGTCTTTATGTGGCATTAGCTCATGGAGGATTCTGTGGCCTAAATGAAGAATGGTAGATATAAATATGCAGCTCTATGTGCTTCAGCTTCAGCTATGTAACTTTGATTAATGGGTTAATAATTAGCAAAGGGGGTGGGTAACAGAACGAGTTTCATTACTTTAATTATTTAATGTCTTGTGTTTGCTTAAATACTAGTTGTCAAGAGAGAGACCTAAGGCCTGAGGCCTGCGATAGTGGGTGTTTGGAATCCTGTCGTGAAGAGCTGAGCACAGAGAAATACTTCAGAAAAATATAAAAAAATAGACTCTGTAAGACGTGCTCTGAAAGTGACAAATCCAAGGACAGGATGAGGCAAATCAGCCAAGCTAAGGAAGCAATGAACTGTTACACAATAAAATGTTGTGCTTCCGAGGAAGTTGAAGTCGCATGATTGAGAGGACAATGGTGTTTTAGAAAGCTCAATTTTGGATTGAAAAAGAGGTGATGATCTCACATGGACTGACATCTGTCAGCCAATTGGAACTTTGGATGGCAGGAAAAAGAATACTTTTAGTGGAGATTAGCTAGTCAGAGAAGGTATAAAACTTGACCCCTTTGACAGGAGGGCGCTTCTCGCTTTCCGATTCCAGAAGGGCGTGACGTGCTGATGGACTTTTGGGGCACGTAAGGATAATAGGCCTAAATGATTTTTCCCTTACAGGTGGAGCAAAGATTAGTTAGGGAAAATAGCTTGAGGGATTGGAAACCGTTATATTGCCTTAATACATGTTTACTGAAATGCTTTGAAATGTTAGCCTAATTGATCATTCCTCATGAAATGCTGCTTATTTGCTAATAAAATAATGACTTATTAAAGAAGATGCTTTTTCTTTGAAGAATAAAATTAATAAATTAGATTTTGAAACAACAAGCTGGTCTTGTTTATTCATGGTCTAGTTACCATCAGCTGATCCATTTACCTTAGTGACCTAATTAAATGTTATTTGCATAAAAATCATGGTAAGAGATGATAATCTGCAGATGTATATAAATGTGTAAATAGTTTGTGAATAGGTTCCAATTAATTAGGTCACATGATTCAGTTGCCCAAAATTTGTCTCGTTAGTTTATGGGCCTTGTGAGTGATTTATAATTATTGGTGAGTATCATGGTGTTGGGTAGCGTTGTTGAGACACTTTTTCTATAGGGGCGCTGGATCAAAGGCCACGGGATGGAGTTAGCCTGTTTCAGGATGCCTTTGAGATAGGATCCCCCCTATCGCATAATAGGACGCATTTGTCTCCACCACAAATGGACGAGTGGCATTGGGATGTCTCAATACTGGAGCACGGGTAAAGCAGTTCTTTAGTGTTTGAAAAGCCTGTTCTGCATAGTCAGTCCAGAGGAACGCTGCTCCTTATTGTAGAAGGTGTGTCAAGGGCTGAATGATTCTGAACTCTTTAATAAACCTCAGATAAATGTTCGCAAAGCCCAAGAAGCTCTGCAAGGCCTTCAAGCTGGAGGGTGACTCTCATTGTAGAATGGCCTGTATCTTTTTGTCGTCCATACATAGACCGTTTGGCCTGATGATGTATCCCAAAACCTCCACTTCAGTTGCGGGGAAAAGGCACTTCTCCAATTTGGCTTAGAGAGTGAACCGCTGTAGATGTTCCAGTACCACGGATACATTTTGGATGTGTTCATCTAGGGATGCCGAGTAGAACAGGATGTCATCGATATACACAATGCATGATACATCCAACAGGCCTCTTAGGACTTTATCATGAAAAACTGGAACGTGGCGGGAGCGTTGCAGAGTCAGAAGGGCATCCCCTGATATTCATACAGCCCGAATTTTGTTTGGAAGACTGTTTTCCACTCATCACCTCGCCGCACCCGCACTAAATGGTAGGCCGCCCTGAGGTCTAGTTTGGTAAACACCTTACTGATCCAGCAGTACAGGTATTAAGGGCAGAGGATACCTGTTTTTTCTGGTCACTCTATTGATTGCTCAGTAGTGTACACATACCCGTAAGCCCCCTTCCTTCTACGGAATAAAAAATATTGGTCATAAAGCGGGGGAGGATGACGGACAGATAAAGCCGGAGGATAGCAACTTGGTGAGATACTGTTGTAAATAAGTGGTCTTGGATTCCGTAAGGGTATAGATACAACTGCATGGTATGCTGGCTCCAGGCTCCAAATCTATCACACAATCGTAATCTCTGTGTGGGGGCAGCTTCCCTGCTTCTTGTTCACTCTTTACTGCATGAAACTGCTGGTATTCCTTCAGTAAGGAGGAAGTACAGCCTATGATCCGAGCGTTACAACCGCTTGCTAGCAGTCCGGCAGGATTCTCCACTGCAACAGGTCTTTGTACCGTCTCTTGAGTGCAATGTTCTTTGCAAAACGAGGAGTCCATGGTGACCAAGCCTGCAGCTCATTGCACTAAAGGATCATGATGAGTCAGCCATGGCATGCCCAAATAAGTTTGAAGTGGGGGGCGTCTATGAGATCGAACTGGATGTATTCCAAATGATCCCCTCCAATTTGCATTAGAAGCATCTGCATGTGGAAACGCACAGGGCCTGAAGTCAAAGCTGTACCATCCAAAGCCTTGATGGTTTCCGGTGTCTTTTTTCGTATGCAGGGAACACCGAGCTCTTGTGCGTACTGCTGGTCGATAAAGTTACCGGTAGCCCCTGAATCCAGTAGTGCATGCACCTCAGCGGGCTCCCCCTGGTAATTCCAGTGTAACACACACATTTGTATCGGCCACAGATATTTGAACCGTGTTGGCCACTGCTGAAGAGACCTCGTTGTTCCTAAGTTTCAAACAAGGGGTCTCATTCTTGCTTGAGTGCTTCCGTTTCCCTGGTTCTCAGAGGTGAACTCCATCACAGGCAGGTTCCTGGTTCCCTTACCCACCAGCTTGTATCTGGTGTTACAGTCTTTGATTAAATGACCAGGCTTCCCACAGTACATGCACAACCGCTGTTGTTTTCTTTTTTCTCTTTCATCTTGGCTTATGGTCCCTCGTGTCCCACTGATTTGCATCAGCTCTGTCCCGTCAGGGGTCGAAGGGTATTCTTACGTTACGGGCCTAGGCCGTGACAGAGGGTACCTCATGTCCATTCACTGCTTATCCCCTTTCCTTTCCTGAAGCCGATGGTCCAGTCGACCGGTGAGATCTAAGACTTCATCGCAGGTGGTGGGCATGTACATGACTTGAGCTAATACGTCCTTCAATTCCCCTATCCGGACCTGGTAGAACAAGGAAGTCCTCTTTTCCATTGGCCAATTGGTTTCCACTAGGAGCCAGTTGAAGGTAGTAATATGTGAGCTGATCTTGTGTGCCATGCTTAAGGCCAATAAGCTCCCTATCTAAGGAAAACTGATGCGCCTTTCTATCGAACATCTTGCGCATCTCTACACAAAAATCAGAAAAAATATGCAAAACTGGATCGTCCCTGTCTATCAAGGGAAAGGACCAACTGGCCACATTGCCTCCAAGGTAGGACATAACAAAGGCCGTTTTTGACTGATTGTTAGGGAACACAGCGGGTTTGCACATAAAGTGCAGTCTACATTGCCCTAAGAATATCCCGAACTAATTGGGATCCCCAAAGAATCTCTCAGGTGGGGAAAGGGACAGCTGTACAGGCTGTATCACTTGTGTAGAAGAAGGGCTTGTCAGAGAAGGGGTAGAAAAAGAGGTAGGAAAATGCCCTGCTACTCCACCCTGTGTGTGGGTTCCACGCCCCATGTCTGGGCCCTGTGGTGGGAGCGGGGACGGTAAGGTCCAGTCTTTGATGTACAAACCTCCCCTTGTACCCGTAACACCTGTGTGAGACAGCCCCGCTACTTCCCTTCTCATAGTGCCCATCTAATTTCGTAATTCTATATTTTCCCCTCGGAAGGCATCCACTTCCATCTGCAGTGCGGTCAAGGTTTCCAATACGGACGTAAGGACAGTGGTAGTATCCATCGCTCAGGCTGTAGGTAACCGTTGGCTTGTCAATCTGTCAGAACACAGATTGGGTATTCAATAACCTTAGAAGCCGGGTACAGCGGGAGCGAGAACAGATGCCAGGTAACCCCATACCCATAATGGAATCACCTGCGAGCTTGTAAGTTACACTCAAACAGGAAACACCACAATAGGGGAAAGGGAAAAAAGGGACAAAGGAAACGAAAGTGATGCGGCGGCTAAAACACTGGCCCGGGAGTTGTAGGCTTCACTCCTGCTGACTAGCCCTGTCTTTCCTGTTTTGAGACACAAGCATAACGGGCATGTAATAATCACCATAAGCAAACACTACTATAGCTGAAGAAGTATGTGAGTGCACTTGCAGCTAATCAGGCCGTATTCCATCTTATGCATAGAAAATGGCAGGAAAAACCAAAAAATAAAGCAATAAACATTCCAGTACTGAGTTTGAGGCGCTAGACACAGTGCACCCTTGAGCCTCAAAAGCAATTTTTAACTGTACCATTACTTAGCTTGGAGCAATCAGTTCCATGGCTCTCTCGTTTCTCCTGAAGGGATGAAAGCCCTGGAGCATGTAGGGATCCTCCTGCAAGAACGCGCTTGTTCTGCGTGTTCAGTGCTTGGCTCCGCGGTCAAGGGAATAACCATCTGAATCTTCAAGCCTCCCCGTCGGCTCTTTTCTGAAAAGTAAATACGACCCCCAGGCCGCGTCGGTATGTGAATACAAGGATGCAACTCGGCCCAAGACAGCTCACCAAATAGCGCTCCTACGCGGGGTGACACAGAGAGCTGCAGACAGCAATGCAGGTTTGCGAATACGGGGCTGCTGCTCGCCCCAAGACAGCTCACCAAATGGCGTTCCTGTGCGGGGTGACACAGAGAGCTGCAGGCATCCAAGCACTCTACTCCACCAACAGCGTGGAGGTAAAGTGTCCCAGGGCGCTCCCTGTAGGATGTTGCTCGGGGCTTGCAACTGCACTCCTGTGGGGTCAACCCAGAAATAGCTCAGTTGAGCTAAGAGTCCATCTTGCGCACCAGCACGGCCAATGGAGCTTACAGAGAGGTGGTGGAAGTGTGGAGAAGGCCAGCTCAGAGACAGCACGGACACAGATCTCCGGAGCTCAGCTGGCAGTACTCAAGGCACACATAGTCTTGTCGGAAGATTGATATTAACAAGCACCCGCCTGTCATAAGACGGTGCTTAAGTAGTGAGCTGAGGTAGGACTATTCCTCTCCCTTGGCGTTATGGTAGCTGTAGTTCCCAATCACATCACCTATACATTTGAGGGTAAGAGGTTCCAAATACATGCAATATATGTATTATATTGAAGATCCTTTTAATCGAGCTGCCATTCCCCAAAAACTCATTAGATGCATAAAGGTAACCTGTACTGATTATGAGCATACTAAATATACCAACAACAATTATGAAAGAAGCAGCACATAGGCATGCTTGTTTGAGTAAATCAAAATACGACCAAAGCAATAATAAGAAGAGAGTGAAAGATAGAAAACAAGAAGAGAGAAAGAGAAAAAGAATCAGAAAACAACTGAGATTTCCCAAGGGACATAGCACAACACTCTCAATGATATTCCACACACCCTGGGAGTCCCCCAACCTCCCCACTGCCCCCTCCCTCCCCATCCTCCCTTGCAAACCTTGAATGTAGAAGGTACGACGGCAGGAGCGTCAAACTGTCGAACAGAGTTTTACTCAAAGCAACAGGATGAAACTTCCTGAGTACCTCATATAAAATGAAACAGATTATATGATAAAGGTAAGCTAAGACTTAAACATGAATCCTACTTAGGGAAAATAATAATCTCCGCATATCAGACATCGGTATAGGAAAAACATTCATGAGTACGAGAGCATTTAGTATGACATCCAATGAAAAGGCACTATAAAGGGGGGCGTGGCTAGCAGCCGAGAGCAATGGCTGCAGCCTAGAGGAGCTCTGGGGACAGGATCGCTTCCCCACTAATCCGCATACTAATCCGCTGCAACAATTACACCCAGAGTCATTGTGCACCGACCGGAAATGGAGCGTCGTCCACTGGCCTGACTCCGGAGCCGGAGACTGCTCAGAAACGTGAATGGTGATCGCCGATCGGTGAGGCCTAAGAGTGAAGCTGCGGCCGGGGCCTCAATTAGTCGCGAGACATCCGGTGCCTGCGGGTAGACCGGCGGACCGAGAGACGGCAGGCGAAACAGGACGAGTGATCCTGCATGCAGGAGGGGGCGCACAGTGAGAGCGCTGCCCGCCGACACCTACAAAAGGATACCAGGGAACGTCGGAGGCACCGCGCGGGCACGAAAGCACTACCTCCCACAGGAGCATCGGACCGGACGGCCGGATCGGCCCGTGACCGCCATTTTGAATCCAGGGCTGTAGGGGATCCAGCACAGCACTGTGAGGCGGTAAGAGTGACACTGCCCGGCAACAACACTAGAAGGAGCACCTGGGGACATTATAAAAAACTAGCTGGACCTGCACAGTACATTCCATTGGTGTGAAGGGAGAAAACAAAGGGCCCCATCCGGCCAGCACTGAATTGAACCCACAGGGGCTACCAGAGGCAGTGAGGTGCACCCATTACCCGGCGAGACAGAGAAGACACGGCTCAGAGTTTGGAGGAGGGAAGGAGCCGCTCTCGCAGACGCACAGGTAGACCACCTGGGGATCGCAGTTTGTGGTTAAAGGAGGGGTGAACTTGAGATATCCTGGTGTCCCCCGCACCCCCCTGCGGCGAGGTGGCTACTGCGTGAAGCAGTTAACGTCGAAGCGCTGCAGCGCTAAACTGTGGTTTAGCCCCCCAAATAACCGCCTGTTGTACATTGCGACTGTAGGTCTCCACATTAGCGTGCCAGCTGTCAGCATCATGAGTGGTAGGGGAACTCGTGTGAACCAACAAGGCAAATTGGACAAATATGCTTACACGAAGGATTTCCCCCCACTCTCAGATAATGCAGACCAACCAAAAAAAGACAATGTGGCGTCAGGGGAGCCCAAGGTTACACTGGAGGACATCATGGCGGCCCTCCATGGCGTACAGACAACGGTGGGCTCCATCTCGACAGACATCACTTTTCTGCGCGCCGATTTTCAGAAAATGTCTGCCAGAGTAACGGATGTTGAACAAGTGACAACGACACTTTCAAAGGACTCCGCACTCCTGATTAAGAAAGTAACTCGCTTGGAAGACGAAAACAGACGAATGGCGGCGAAGTGGTAGGAGGGAAGCCTTGAGGTTCCTAATTATCTCCTGAAGGCATTTTTCCATCCTTTGTTCACTTAATTTTTTTAATCCTGGTAAAGGTGGCAAGAAAAGTTTAATAAAGTTTGTATTCTGGTTGACACCTTTAATCAGTTTTAAATCACTCCTCATACTGCACATTTTTTTGTCGCACTTTTCGGTTGGAAACACTTGGTGTGTGCACTATTTTCACCATATTGAATGTGTTTAGTGTTGTGTTTGTTCAGTCTGTTTGACTATATGTTGGCTTAAGAGAAATTTAATATTTTTTCCCCCTCCCTTATGCTCCGTCCTGTGTGGGGTACACCAGGGCGTATTGTAAGCAGGCCCAATGATGAAGCATGTCACATACCTCGGTATGTGAGTGAGGGCAGTATTTTCAAATAGAGTGATATGCCCTATTGGGGCATGCTCTATCCCTTACCGTATTAGTATATATGGTTTTATGATTTACTCTATCCACCCCTTTTGTGTGTACAACTATAGGTTTTCGGGGGTTCGGGGTGGCAGAGTTTAAACTTATTTGACCCTCGCCCCTCTTTTGTGATTGTATGGCGAAGTTAGACGACCAGGAAGGACGCTCCCGCCGCAATAAAGTTTGGATTACGGGGCTTCCGTAGACAGAAGGGGGCTCTGCAATGGACCTATATTTCGAAGGAACATATAAAATCTCGCCTGCAACCGAAAGGTCGCTCAGCCTTCTTCTCGGTGGAACGGGCACATAGGGTGCCGGGTAGGCGACCAAAACCCGGAGCCCCTCCACAGCCGGCGCTGGCCCGTATCTTCAATTTTCGGGACAGAGATTGAATATTGCAGACGGCCCGGGTGGCCCCGCCGGTTAGAGTCCAGAATTCTGTCATTTCCTTCTTCCCAGACTACACTGCAGCAGTTACGGCAAGACGCAGGAGCTTCTTGGAGGTAAAGAAGGCGCTGAGAGCCTGGGAATTGCGTGTCGTAGCAGATGGCAAGACCTGATTCTTCGAAACAGCGGAGGAGGCCCATGACTGGTTAGAGGGGTGGAGAGTGGCTGGAAGAGATAGCAAAGCACCAAAAGGTAGACAACCTCATTTAAGATATAAAGATCCGGAGAATGATGAGCAAAATAAAGACAAAATCAACCAGTTGCATGCAAGACTGGACGCCGCTGAGAGCTGAAGTGGACTCAGACTCTCCTTGGTGGTATAACGGCGATGGAACTATAGCTTAAGCAGACTCTGGGGCATGGGTAGCTGCAATCCTCCTTGTACTTCCCGCTCCCATACGTGCAAGTACTGTTTAAAGGGTTGGGTACCAAGCACTCTGCTCAGTTGGGGTGGCGGGCAGTTTTAAGTCCGCAAGGCAGGGAGGCAGGGAGGGGAACGGGGAGGGTGGGATTGTTACTTTTTTGTTTTCAAGCAATCTATCTTATGAATCAGTAAACAGTCAGTAATGCGGTAGCACAGAACCTGGAGCACGACTCCCATTTTATCCTACCCGATAGCGATAGTCTCGGTAGAAATGGCAGGAATGACATCGGAAGGTACAGTGCAGATTGAACCTCTGGTGGTCCCTGATACCATGCGGCCTACTCTCTCCCTGCTTACATGGAATGTGAGGGGTCTAGGGGACAAAATAAAGCGAGGTATAGTTTTACAGAGCATCAAGAGAACGGGTTTGGCGGTGGTACTACTGCAAGAAACACATCTAACAGGTACGGCTAGTAAAGCGATGGATAGATGGGGATACAAAATGGTAGTCCACTTGGAGTTCACGTCAGGCTCCCGAGGAGTAGACATATTGTTGAAGAAACAGTTCCTGCTGGTAGTGCGTAGTACTAAATTGGATACCCAGGGGTGATTTGCAGCTATTAATACACAGTGGGAGGGGCGGCCCCTTAACAAAGTGTCCGTCTATGTTACCCCAGCATTACATACTGTAGCTCTGCCGGATCTCAGTAAGTTCTTACTTGACCTACCAGAGCGAGAACTCCTTATTGGTGGGGATTTTAACACAACTTTACATGATACCCTGGACAGACTCGCCTGGGGAGTTTCCTGGAGGCTATGGGCCTTATAGCTATATGGAGGAGGAACCACCCTATAGAACGCCAATTTACGTATCACTCAGGGGTACATGGCAGTCTAACCAGGATAGATTACTTCCTAGGATTACTGGGTAGTCTTACAAATGTAGACACTATAGAAATCAGACCCCGGGGCATTTCCGACCATTCTCCACGCTTACTCCAGTACACATATTGCCAACAGAAACGACGTAGAATCTATCAAATTCGTCCTAGATATTTACAGGTACCACAAATCAGGCGGGAGCTTAAAAAAGGAGTTGATCACTATTTCAAAGAATATGTGGGCTCAGTGGCCTCCCCTACCACCCTTTGGGAGGCCTTTAAAACGGTGATCAGTGGTCGGGCCATTTCGTCCATAGCAACACATAAAAAGGAGGGACAGGTAGAACTACAGAACTTAAAGTCCGGACTATATGCAGCGGAGGCCTCCCATGCTAGAAATCCCACCCCTGACACGGCTAATAACCTCCGCCGCCAGCAGCTCAGACATAAGGAGCATCTCACAACATTGACTAAGCAACAGATACAGAATACGCGCCACAAAATATATGAAGTAGGGGACAAAGCAGGGAAGTTGCTAGCGTGGTTGGACAGAAGAGAAAAAAGTGAAAGATGGATAGCGCAGCTTCGTACGGAGGAAGGGGAAATCACAACTGACCCACACACGATAGTGGACATGTTGGCACGACACTTTCACACAATCTATTCCTCTGATTCAGCAATGTCCATGGGGGAGGCGCTGACGTACATCCAGGATCTTAATATGCCCAAACTGACGCCCAAAGCGGCAAATGAATTAGAGAGTGAACTGACGTTGAGTGAGCTGACGGGGCCATAGGGGCACTGCAGTCAGGCAAAGCTGTGGGACCGAACGGGATCTCAATCGAATTCTATAAAAGTGCGGCAGACCACATTGCGCCTCACATGTTAAATATGTTCCTTGACAGTCGGGTAAGGGGTGAACTACCCCCAGACCAACGTACGGCCACAATCGTGGCAATTCTAAAACCCGGGCAGCCGGCAGATAGGTGTACCTCATACCGACCTATCTCCCTCATGAATGCAGAAGCCAAAGTCCTCACAAAATTATTAGCTAAGTGACTCACGCCACACCTAACGATGCCCATACATCCAGACCAGTCTGGATTTATGCCGGGCAGGAACACAGCCCTGAATTTAAGGAGACTACACGGGGTACTAGCCCGTGCGGAGTAGTTGGAGTAACCAGGCGGTGGTGCTTTCCTTGGATGGCCATATAGCCTTCGATATGGTTAAGTGGCCATTTCTCTTTGCGTTGCTAAAACACTTGGGATTTGGTCCTAAATTTACCTCATGGGTGCGACTCTTCTATACCAAGCCACTGGCACATGTTTAACCCTGGGCGTCCGATTCGGCTACGCCCACGGAGTAGGCATAGTGTTGCCTTCTACGCATTTTGCGTAGACAGCGTAGCCGGCAACACTACGCCCACTCCGTGAGCGTAGCCGAGTCGGCCGCCACCCGCCTCCCTCCCGCCCTCCCCTAGATACATTATTTAAGCAATTACCCTGATTAAGACAATTTTAAAGCACTTACCTTGTCCGGGGCTCGTCCGGGGCTCCCTCTTTGAATAGCGTCCTTTTCCTGGAAACAAATGCGCATGCGCGGCCGCCCGCGCATGCGCATTGGTATCCAGGAAAAGGACGCTATTCAAAGAGGGAGCCCTGGACGAGCCCCGGACAAGGTAAGTGCTTTAAAATTGTTTTAATCAAGGTAATTGCTTAAATAACGTATGTAGGGGAGAGCGGGAGGGAGGTGCGTAGTGGGGCTACGTGAAGTGCGGGAGTGGGCGTAGCTTTTCGCCCTCTCCGCGTAGCTCCGCGGAGCCCCACTATGCCCACTACGCCCAGGCTTACACATGTTACGGCTAATGGTCATATATCAAATGACTTTTCCCTAGCACTTGGCACACGCCAGTGCTGTCCACTGTCGCCATTACTTTTTGCACTGGTCCTCGAGCCTTTGGCGGCATGGCTACGGTGGGAGCCAACGATACGGGCCTTAAATGGACAGATGACTGGGAGGACCGAGTGTCCCTTTATGCCGACGACCTACTGCTCTATTTAACCAACCCGAGGTGGTCTATAATAACCCTATTGGATGTATGTACGGGCTATGGAGTGGCTTCAGGGTATACCATCAACTGGTTGAAATCCATACTCTACATGCTTCATGGCCCTCCGCCACTCCTTCCTGATGATTGCCCGCTTACAATAGCCGGAAGCTCGTTTAAATACTTAGAGATTTACGTCACCGCTGACTCCAGGGAATTTTTCACTAAAAACCTACAGCCCCCACTGGAGCGTCTTAGGAGAGATATTCACCACTGGGAGACACTGCCACTAACATTGTTGGGGAGGGCGGCGCTTTTTAAAATGATGGCTCTGCCTCGCTTCCTCTATGTTCTGGAAAACACACCATACCAGGTACAAACTACTTACTTCAAACCTATCACAGTGCAGGTCTCTAGCCTCTTATGGGGTAATAAACCGCCGCGCATCGCGCAGGTCAAACTGGTGAAAGGATGGTACGACGGAGGAATAGCGCTCCCTGATGTACAGCTCTATTACTGGGCAGCACAGCTCAAGGTGATTAATCACTGGTTACATGTCCCACACTCCGACCCAGCGTATAAGGCAGATAGAGCGCAACTTGGCACAAGCACTATGCTCTCTCCCCTATATGATAGAAAATTAGCATTTACAATGTTTGGGCCACTGCGGCATACGCTGCTATTGTGGCATGCTGCGCAGGCAAAACTGGGATGGCGGGGGTGCTGACACAACTCACACCACTATGGGACAACAAAAAACCAGGAAAGCTTCGGAACAGTAAGGGCTTCGCTCACTGGGATGACATAGAAATATCAACAGTGGGGGACCTGTGGCAGGGAGGGGAAATGGTGTCGTTCGAACGTCTCCAACAATTATACGACATGGCGCCCTCTGACCTGTATAGATATATACAAATTAGACATGCCCTGATGTCGGCGATAGCGCCTGGCTCTGAGGTCCCTGAAGCGTCACCTATGGAGGATAGACTACTGACAGATTTTATGCAGCAGAAGGCTACCTCTTTCATTTATCATAAATTAATAAACAACTTGCCCGTTCCCACAGGCCCCCTGAAAGTTAAGTGGACACAGGACATAGGCGAAATGGATGATTCTGAGTGGCAGGAGGCGTTGGCATACCCGAGGGAGGTAGGAATACCCTCACGCCTTAGACTTGTACAACTTAAAATTCTGCACCGCTCCTATTACACCAGGCTGGTTTTACACAAGATGAAACGAATAGACCACCCCTTTTGTCTCCGAGCCTGCGGAGAAGAAGGAACTTTCTTTCACACTATATGGGAATGTCCCAGAATAGCAACGTACTGGACCCAGGTGCTGCGTACTGTGTCACGGGTGCAAGGGGTGTCGCTTATACCAGGACCACGCAGTTGTCTATTAAATATGTGGGAGCACAATGATCTCACGCGCCACGGGCAAACCTGGGTCACATTTGGAATAATGATAGCTAAGAGGAATATAGCACAAAGGTGGGGAGGGGTGGAGGTGCCTTCTTTATCAGCATGGAGCATAAATATGGATGATGCTATGATAACTGAACGGGCAGTGTTTAGTAATAGAGGATGCCCCAGAAAATGGTCTAAAATCTGGGGGGCATAGAATGAATACAGGGGGGGCATTTGTGATCCACCAGCAGACAATGAAAGTGACAACTCGGAACTTGATGGGGAGTGAAGGGAGGTGGGTGGAGGGACTAGGTTGGACCAAAACAGTAAACAATCGGGGGCATATTATATATATGCTCTGTGCAGAACTGTGTATTACTGAACTGAGATGTGTTATGGATTTGTATGAATACGATTAATTCAAATTACTGACGGGATGAAAACAATAAAAAGTTATTTTTTTTTTAAAAGGCACTATAAAGTACAAATCTTATGAACAGAACTAATTAAGGTATGCAAATAGCATGACTTCCTTTTATTCAAGGAGGACTGAGCACAGTCCATGACCTGAGTAGGTGGTCCTTCTAGAAAATTCAATAAATCTTTATTATTATTATTTTTATTATGCTGTTTTGTTACGCGCTCAATTACTGTCGGAGTATCCTGGCGCGAAGATAAAAAAGAAGAAACAGAATAAAAGCAAAACTATAAGACAAAAGGTAGCTAAAAGGCCAACCTGAATAAATGTGTTTTCAACGCTTTTTTAAATGAACCGAAGTTCAGGGTAGCTCGCAGGAATAATGGAAGATCATTCCAGGCCGAGGTGGCCTTCACCGCCACCGATTGCCCTCCCAGCCGGGAACGCCGGAAACGTGGGACCTGCAGCAGATGTTGAGCGGCAGAGCGCAAGGGTCTGTTGGGAGAGTAACAACTAAATCGTTTCATCAAATATGCAGGACCTTGTCCATTTATGGCTTTATGAGCCAGTGTAAGAATTTTAAAAATAATCCGTTGTGGAACTGGCAACCAGTGCAAACTCTGCAAGTGGTTCTTTACCCTCACCCGGCTGGGGATATTACCTAGCAGTCTGGCGGTCGCATTTTGAATTACTTGGAGACGGCTCACCAAGTATGCCGGGGAGCCACTAAGCAAGGCGTTGGCATAGTCAAGACGCGAGAGAATTAAAGCTCTCGCTACTGCCTTTCTTGCTGAGGAAGGAAGATAAGGAAAAAACTTCCGAAGCGCTTAAGGGTCCCAAAGCAGCCCCCCGTCAGCTTCTTAATGTGCGCCTCGAACCGGAGGTCTTCTCCGAACCAGACCCCCAAGTTCTTAGCGAGGACATTAACTAAACAGGGCATCAGAAAGCCAACTGGCCAAAGTAATTCTCTAAAACTAGGGGGAAAATGACCATACAGCAACATTTCCGTCTTATCCTCATTACACTTCAGTTGTGAGGAAGCTAGCCAATTGAAAACTGAGGATAGACAGGACTGAATCCGCCCTGTGTCTAAGACATCGCTGGGCCACGTAAATAGCAGCTGCGTGTCATCCGCATAGGCAATAATTTTGGCCCCCAGTTGTTCGGCCAACTTTATCAGGGGGGTCAAATAAACATTAAAAAGCAAAGGGCTCAGTGTGGAGCCCTGAGGGACCCCCGTCGAAAGAGGCTTAGCCATAGATGAAAAGTCTGTGAAGTAGTGATGGCTATCATTGACTAAGATTCTGAATTTAGTCGGTCCAACAAAAGAAAACTGAATATTGTTGGCTCTGAATTTGTCCTGTAAGATGAGGTGTCCACTGTAGGTTTTGAATAGTCTTGCGTGAAAATTATTTTGTGACCATTTCAGATAAGCTGGCGAATTTTACGGGCAAAGTTGAGGATAGCTTCTGTGTGTTGAAATCTCAGTGGCTTACACATAATGGGGAGGGTTATTTGACATGTGTGCACGGTCTAACTCCTAACTCTAAAGGATTTGAGAATTTCAAACCATTGAACTGAGGTATCCAGTCTTCTAGAAAAGCTATACATGATCCCGCAGAGTCTTGTGAGCCTCCTGGAACACCCAAAATCCTTATATTACCTCTGCTATTTCTATCTACGAGATCGGCTGTTTTTTTTTTTAAATGACAGTCATGTCACTGAGGGATTTCAACTCTTTGCTGGTCTTGAAAGAAACATCCTCAACATCACTGTTTCTTTGTTCTGCAGATGTCAATTTAGAACTGATTGTACTCACGTCCGCCCTAATGGCAGTTAGTTCCAACTGCATAGCATCCATATTCTGTTTGGTGGTCTTAGCAAGATCATGAACATCTACTAGTTTTAAGAATCATATCCATCGCACTATTAATGTCTGCTTTGGCCTTGATGGGAGAAACAGATGGTGAGGGGTCTCCCTTATTTTTTTAACTGCATTCTGGACTCTTTTTCTGCCAAAGTTGCAAACTTGTAAGGGAAGTATATAATCCTACCCAAATTAAACTTGCTAGCACTAGTAAAGGTTCAGACATTAAGCTGTGAAAAAAGAACCTCTTATGAAGAGTACTGTATTCCTGATCACTGTCCCCTATGTCAGCCTATATTTAGACTTTACTGATCACATAAATCAGAGTTTGTTTAGTGCTGGCTAATACGATCAGCTAATGTGGCTATTGACACATACATTGATAGATCAGATTTGTAACATGTTCTGAGTTCCAAGCATACTGAGAGTGCTACAAACTCCTGTCGGGGTAGCTGGCAGAGATATGGTGACGTCAACTCAGATTGCAGAGCTAAGATATGGCCTGGTGTTGGTGGTGAGGCACCCCTCAGAGTACTATACCGGCAGGGGAGGAAATGAAGCAAAGCCTTGCAATGCCTCAGACATGTGTGCTGCCAATTAGGTGTGCCAGAGATCAAGGTTCTGGCATCGTTTTATAAACAAGTGTTCATAAACTGCAAAAACGAGTCTGCTGCAAAACACTGCACTTAAGGATCATTCAGAGCACCTCAAGTAACAATCCTGCAGTAGAGAAATAAAGTACATCACTCCCAGTAGAGTTGCTCGAGTTTCAGTTTCCTCACGTGTCCGCCATTTTAAAGTCAGGCACTGGGCTGTGATGAGGGAGCAGATTGTTTAAGCGACCCCGCTCTGACTAGGTCTACACAAATTGCCCAGGTTGCAAAAACCACAGCATACACCCTCTTCCCTCGCATTGAGCAGCACATTAATAGACGGACAGCGATATTCACGATATTGAGATTGCCGCCATTTTAGGGTCAGGCATAACAATAAAAAGTTCATCGCTCACATTTATGAGCCAATACCTCATTGGATGTTGTAATTATCCATAAGCATCTTGTCCCGGTACCTGGCACAGCTAAACATGTTCTTGCTGGTCAGTTACTGGCTTCCGCGTAGAGATCGACACGATCCGCTATTTTAAGCCCTGGCACTGCAGACAGGGAAAAGTCACCGATGTCGAAATCTCTTCAATCCGCCGGTGATAAGTGGAATTAATAGCACCCTTGTTAAAATAAATAGTGCGGAGAATTTGTAGTTAAGAATCAGGTTTATTAAACAATCCTCTGTTGCCAAGCCTGGTGCTCCTCAGCATACCTCAACATTCCAAGGTGCACTCCTGTCACCTAGAACAGAACATACCAGCTCGGGGGGGGGGTGGAGGGTACCACTGGGAGGGGAAAAAAGGAGAAGGATTACAACACACCTCCTTCCCAAAAGGTGAAAGAGGTAAGATATATAACTAAGCATAGATAGATAAAAATACATTTGTTACAGAGTCATGCTCGACTTGATTTAACAGTTTACAATACCTTTGAAAAGTATAGCATAGATAGATAAAATACATTTGTTACAAAGTCATGCTAGACTTGCTTTAACCGTATACAATACACTTGAAAAGTATATGACCGACCGCATACCCAACAATGGGATAGTTTATGACACACTTTTCATAACATAGTCCCCTTGCCATTTGGGTGGTCTTACACTTCTGGCACTACGTTTGAACACCGGAGTGTGAGATTGATCCTTAAATTTATTATCCACTTTATTCCCACTGTGTTGTTCTGGATATGGTGATAATCTGTCCATACTCCACATCCTGCCATCTAACAATAGAACCACATTTTTCTTGACTTACTTTATCTTAACCAGCCCAAAGTATTGGTTGTAGCGGTTAGATCCATTGTAAGGTCTTTTGATAAGAACGCTTTGTCCTGCTTTCCAATTTTGCTCCCCACCTGTGATCATAGGCCTGTTTGTACTTATTCTGATGGTGCTCAATTTTTTCTTTGGTTGTTGTGTCATCTCTCACAATAGAGTTGTATTCGAACAACCAGTTGGGTGTCAGTTTGGACCCTGGTTTACGTCCTCTGAGCAGAGAGAAAGGTGAATATCCTGTTATACTGTTGGGTGTTGTATGATATGACCATAAAGTGTCTTTAATGGACTGGACAATGGGTTTGCGTGCTACCATAGCTAACTGTAAGGACTCTTTGATCATCCTGTTGCAGCGTTCCACCAACCCATTAGCCTGAGGAGAGTAAAGAGGCGTGCAAATACGTTTTATGGCCAAGCTGTTGAGAAATTCTTTCATTTCCTCTGAAACTAAATGTACCCCATTGTCCGTAATGAGAGTATGGGGAATACCTTCATTCATAAACACATCCGACAAGAAAAGTATTATTGTTTTATTGTCTACTTTGTTGACAAACTTGATATTGATCCATTTTGAAAAATAGTCTATCAGAACTATGATAAATCTTTCTTGTACACCTGAAATTTGAAGGGGGCCAATAATGTCCATACCTAACTTTTCCCACGCTTTGAATGGAACTTGAACCCGTTCCAGTGGTATTTTCCGTGTACTTTTGGTCTTGTCGCTGAGACCACAAGCATGGCAATTCTTAACCATTTCCTTTATGCAGCTGTCCATGATAGGAAACCAATATCCTGCCCTTAGCTTACTTTTTGTTAGGCTTCTGCCTAGATGACCCTCATGAGTCATTTCACAGATACGATTTCTGAGTTCTTCTGGGGGATTACTTTGCCTGCTTTGGTCACATTGTTACCTGCAAGAGATAGTTCCTCTCTGATATTCCAGAACGGCTGTAGCTCTACTGGGAGACCACTACATTTCTTGGGCCAATCTTTGCTGATAACTCTAACAAGTGTGATATCTCTGGCCATTTGAGTGTTTCATTCCTCTTCCAGAATGGCAGAAATGTTTACTTGCAAAACTTCTAGTTCTTCTGTGCTCTCCTCCACATGTTTGTCAAGGAGTAAGCGAGAAAGACAGTCTGCTACTAGATTCTTGTTGCCCGGAACATACTCAATTTTGAAATTGAAATTCTGTAGGGACACTATCCATTTGCCAATACGAGGTGTTGCTTTTTCTATGTCCTTAGATGAGAACAAAGACACCAAGAGTTTGTGATCTGTTCTCAGTACAAATGGTATGCCCCATAGAAAAATAGCAAGGAGTCAGCATCAGAGGAGAAACATATAAATTAAATTAAAGAAGAAGATAAGGGTTTATAAGTAGACCAGAAAACCAGTGTGGTCAAACCTAAAGTTAAAAAAGAAACTCTCAGATATTTTAGATGTGGAAATACCAATCACCTTGCTAACTCTCCTAGATGTCCTGCCAGAGGGGTTCAATACAGGAAATGTAACAGAATAGGTCATTTTTCAAAAGTATTTAATACCAAAGATGAAGGGAGAGGAGTACATGTGGTATATGATCAAACCAATAAAGCTGAGGATAACACATTTATTTTTCAGGTACATAGTAAAGATGAGGTAGTTAGTTTTCCAGCATGTGATATACAGTTGAATGGAAAAAATGTTAAAGCGTTTGCGGATTCCTGTTCACCATACACTCTCATTGAAGAAGAGTCCTTTATGAAAGAAGGAGAATACATGATGGAAAATTCTGATGTACATCCAGGAGGGTACAAAAAGGATCCTATTTCCCTAGTGGGTATGGTGAAAATGCGTATCACGTTTAAGGACAGAGACACCTACGGTGAAGTTTATATTACTAAGAAGAGAAGTAATCTACTGGGGTTGAGACACCAGGAGGAGCTAGGCATCAGACTTGACCCCAACAATGCAGAACAGGTATTACTAGTTGACAGATCTTTAACAGGTAAAGAAATATGCAGTGAATTTCCTGAAGTATTCTCGGAATAGCTAGGAAAGTTAAGAAACGATATGCATAAAATCAAGCTAAAAGAAGATGCGGTTCCAGTAGCACAGAAGACTAGGTCCATACCATTAGTAATGAGAGAACCTTTAAAAAGAGAACTAGAGAATTTAGCAAGGCTGGGTATATTTCAAGCAATAGAAACCTCAGAATAGTTATCCCCGATTGTTATCACTTCAAAAAAGGGAAGCAACGACATCCCCTTTTGTGTGGATCTCAGGAACCTCAATGCCAAAATCTGGATAGATAGGTACCCACTTCTCAAAATTAATGAAATGTTGTCAGTTATAAATGATGCTAAATTCTTTTTAGTATTAGATCTCACTTCTACATACCACCAGGTGGCACTTCATCCAGAGTCTCAAATTCTCACGGCATTCACCACACCTTTTGGAACATATAAATTCTTATGAATGCCTTTTGGGTTGGCGTTGGCCGCTGCAGCATTTCAAAGGATAATGCAATATCTTCTGAAGGGCACCAAAAAAAACATCTGTTCCCAAGACGACATTCTAGTCTATGGGTCAGACGAGGAAGAACATAATTGCAATGTAAAAGAGGTTTGCACCAAGCTCAAGGAGGCAGGTTTCACAATTAAAAGAGATAAGTGTAAGATAGGTGTAGCATCAGAGGAAGTTCTAGGGCAGACAGCTGTCCCCTGCACAGCACTGGTTCCCTCGTTGCCAAATTGTTAAAATCAATAGTGCGGAGAATTTGTAGTTAAGAATCAGGTTTATTAAACAATCCTCTGTTGCCCAGCCTGGCGCTCCTCAGCATACCTCAACATTCCAAGGTGCACTCCTGTCACCTAGAACAGAACATAGCAACTTGGGGGGAGTAGGAGAATACCACTGGGAGGGGAAAAAAGGAGAAGGATTACAACAACCCTCAAGAGCAGCGTTCGGAGAGGGACCAAATCATGGTTCACTGATGCATCAATGATACCATTAACTCTGGAATTTGATCTTTCTGTCTCCGCGATTGACAGAGCGACGGGATCAGGCAGCTATCGGCTCTGCCATCCAAGCCGCACCCCTATAACTCTTATATCTTTACTCCAATGTTAACAATTGTATTCCAAATTAGTACATCATGAATTATGTGTTTGAAATGTGTATATACTGCAAACTTAACAGGAAGGCAGCAAAGAGCTCCTGTGCAGATGACACCCAAAACGTCATCTCCCTTGGAATAGCTGACAGGGCGGCAGCAGAACATTTTTGTGACTGCATGAAAGAGGTAGGAAATTGGATGGCGAACATTTGTCTTAAACCGAATGCCTCCAAAACAGAGGTGATGGTGTTCGGTGCTCAACCATCCTTTTGGATGCCCAAGTGGTGGCCCACCGAGCTAGATCACCTCTCTACTCCATCTAGGTGTGTAAGAAACTTCGGAGTTATTTTAAATAACAAACTATCCTACAATGACCGAGTAAATGCGAGCACCTCAGCTGCTTTTTTTTTTACCTTGAATATGATAACAAAATGATGCATTTTTTTTCAAAACCTCTTAAAAAACAGCAGTCACTTCTCTAGTTGTATCAACAATCGATTATTGCAATGGGCTTCATCTCAATGCCCACAGTCAAGTTTTAAATAAACTGCAGACCTTACAGAACACAGCAGCACAACTGCTAGGTAATATCTCCAAGTGCTGATCTGTTTCTCACCTGATAGCCAACTCCACAGGCTTCCGGTCAAACAAAGGATACATTTGAAAGATCTGTGTACCATTTACAAGGCCCTACAGGGAATGGATCTGGACTTTATGAAAAAATGCTTCACTTGGTACGTAGCTTCCCGCTTTCTCTGACCCGCTTCAGCTACACTCATCCCAGTTCTGCCATTTGAACGCAGCGGTTGGGGGCCAAAGGTTTCGTGCTAGGGGCCGTAAAGGCATGGAACAATCTCACTTGGCACATTAAAATCCCCACCCAGTCTCCTGTCCTTTAGGAAAGCTTTCAAAATCTGTATTTTTGTTTCCACCTAAAACCAGACTCATGGACTATCTGCACTCAGCTAGAGCCAAGACACCCTTTCTTGGCATTCAAGCACTTTATAAAAACAACTGACATTACATTACATGTATGGTCAAAAGCAAAAGCACAGTTAACATGTGTTAGGAGGGGTAGCTGGTTTGTGGACAGTTGTATTGTGATGTAGAGTTTTTTAAAAGAAAGGAATAGTCAGCTGTTTCCTAAATTGGAAATTGTTAGGGCTGTCTTGAAGGGTCGGGGAATATCATAACAGATCATCGGTGCATAGAAGTGTGGTAAATAAATAAATAATACCCTATTTTTGACTAGACTTATAGCATAACAGATAGCTCAATAAAATAAGAGTCAAGATTCGAGGTAGTAGGAGTTTCTGCAGGTTTATTACAGCATAAGGACAGGATCAGGACAACCTGCATGGGAATAGGATAATAAGGCCCGGCAGCTGCCGGGGCTGGGTCTGGGATGAGCGCGCTAACATTCAATAACAAAACATTGACTTATATACATAGCGCAAACACATAGCATTACATTGCAGTAGGCGTAGCAGTGGGTGGAGCAGAAGGCGTAACGCGTAGCAGTCGCGAGAGATAACAGTAAAAAGAGGTGTAACTGGGCGTATACATAGACATGTGGTGCAAACGTAACAGAATATGTCATGAATGGGCGGAAATTTTGGAGGGGGCTACCTAAGGAGCCGGGACCTCTAACCTAATGGTGCGCGAAAACTGGCAATGACGTATTACTAGGAGAAGCTGGGGGCTATGAACTCTGTGCTAGGAGCAGAGACTAGAGTCTGAAGGGTCGGAGCGACATGTACCTAAACCCTATCTGGTATCTGATGTTTAGGGAACATGTTGATATAAACTAGAAGTCATGAGGGGAAAAGCTAACTTGATTCTAGGACTGGACCATGCATTATTCTACATGTAGTGCGTGATGAAGAATATTAAATGACCATTAAATACAGTATTTCTCTAACATGGAGACGAGAAGGCTAGACAATGACGGAAACTATTGATGCAGTTCAGTAGCTTAGGAATGCAGAAGAGGAGGACTGAACTGATAACTGGAACTATAACATACTTTTGGCAGACTAAGAGGCAGAGCCAAGCTGCACCGGGCACTGCGAGGCAGGAAGTAAGTGAAGGGTCGAGGATACAGGTGGGGGCTGTATCGCTCCTTAGCGAGGCTTTCAGGAGACAGGAGCTGAATCTGTGGTCTGGGCCCTTTTGAGGCCTAGAAACGGGGATATTATAATGGAATAACGTGCACACTAAGAATCGTGGCAACATTACTTTACATAGGCCTGATATTCGTAGTATTCACGAAGACTGGAAAATGGCATACTAGAGGTGGACACAACTGTAATTGCGTCATTAATCAGGCATGGGGAATAACATATGCATATTGGTCATGCACACATAACATATGATGGATGAAGCGTAGGGACACAGAACATGGCAAAATTTACTTTTCCACATTCCCTCCTTGTCACTACGTTTCCATCAGGAAACATCAATTTTCATGATACCATCTATCATTTCATACAGTACCATTTGCTCGTCTCGAATTGTCTTGGAACGGGATTTAGAACGGGGCTTGGGACTAGGAATACAAGAGGTAGCACACATGCTGCAAATCGCAGGGCCACATTGTATACAGAGGCAGCAGCTAAATATAATCGCTACTGCAATACCTAAAAAGGACAGGACTTTCCATCCCCATGCGGAAATTACATTCCAGAACCAACCGGACCATGTCCAGGTGCCTGGATCTTGGTGTAACAGATGGGCAATTTTATGGAGTCTGGTTATAGCTGAATAAACAGACGGCGCGTTATTTGGAATGAAAATGCAGCAACTAGATCCGATGACTCTACAGGCCCCGCCCCTATCGGCCAGTATGACGTCAAGGACGAGACGATTTTGCAAAACGACAAATCTCATAGCAGATTGTTCTTCGGTTAGGTTACCTAGAGCAGAGGCAGTCTCATCTACTACTGCTTCAAGGGTTCTTGTTAGCCTACGGATTAGCTTACTGTTTACAACTGTGCCTAAATAAGGGAACACACCTTTATCAATATCAATGAATTGCTCTGCAGCAGTTTCAGTATAATCGACAATCGGGAGATTTCTCTTGTGTCTGGTATGTACTAGGAAGGAATTCCTATAATAGTCAGGTGGGGCTAGGAAAACAGGTGGCAGTAGGAAGGCAATGTAACAGGTTCCCTCCCAATCGAGGGGCAGACGGACATATGCAGTTTGACCACAAATAAAATAAGAATGACGTGAAGCTTTGAAAATAGATTTCCCACTGTCACTATACTTGATAACAGTAGTACATTCACTATGACCTACATGTACGGAACCATAACTACGGACACATAATTCGCCTTTGACAGGTAGTACTGAAATAGCAGGTAAGTCTGGAGTAGTATCAGACCGAACATTCAGGACCATGAAATTCGACGAATAATTACCTAAATTATATACTTCATTTTCTAGATCTAAACCTGTTCTGTGGGGGAGACCTTGCTTGTCTGGAAAACATGTACTGTTAAGAAAAGACATATCTGTTGAGGATGACGTTAACGTGGACCATGCTCCACACGAACCATTGTGTGAGAATGGATAAGGAAAAAGTGGCAGAACTCCCTTCGGTGTCTGGAAAGGGGGGAGTCGACCACACACCCAACAATTAGTGGCATTGCTGGTCTGGTGTGAGTAATGTAACATACGGATAAATGAGTTGTTGCGCATAGCGAGGCGGTATGAATATTCGTGAGGAGGCAGATCACTAAACGTGTGCTCTACTGTAGTATTAGCAGACATATTTACATGAGGAACTGGAAAACACAGGAAAAGTGCGTAGCTGGTGCAGGAAATCATTATGCTGAGAAATAATACGAAACTCAGAAAAACGATACATTTGATTGAACTTTGACTGACTCTCTCACTATGGGGGTCTATTTTATACATGTCAGAAACAATTTAACCGTTTCACCTAGGGGAGGACTTATACAATCAAACTGACTGACTTATTTTACTAGACCTGAGCTTCAACTTATACTCCTGCTGCGGAGTTTTCTCTAACAAGGGAGGGGTTGTAATAATGTCTTGTGCGGGACAGTCCTTAAGAGCAATATTTTGGCAGTCCTTTGAATCCTGGAAATCCTTGGAAATGTTTTTGGAGACTGATTTCAATGGATTGAAAAGTTTTACATGAGAAAGGTGGACCCACCCCTTCCTGCCTTCCAACTTGACGGCAGTACGGGTGGTCAAGAGGACCTGGCGTGGCTCTTTCCAACGTGGTTCCAGCGGACTTGATCTGTCGAAATTTCTGATCATCACAAGGGAGCCTGGAACGATCTCGTGCGGTGCCACCTCGGTATTGTCTGGAAATGCGGCGGCAACCTGTGAACGACATGAGTTGAGGGCAGACATCAAGGAAGCTAGGTAATCTGTCAGCATATTACATGAAACATCGGTAATACTTCGGGGTCTAGGAGTACCCCACATGTTAGGGGGGCGGCCGAATACGACCTCGTACGGGGACAGACCTGATCTGGAATGTGCGACCATACGCATATAAAATAAAGCGACTGGCAGAGCTATTAACCAGTCCACACCTTTGTCCTTACAGACTTTTGCAATGCGGATTTTTAGAGTCTGATTATGCCTTTCGACTAGTCCAGCTGCTTCTGGATGGCGTACACAATGAAACTTCCACTGGTACCCTAACAACAGGGAAACGTGCTTCATTAACTCTGAGGAGAATGGCTGACCGTTATCAGAATATACGACTCTAGGGAGTCCATATCTAGGGAAAAATTCACGAACCAACTGCTTGGCAGTGGTCGCGGCTGTGTAATCTGGGACTGGATATGCTTCTGTCCACCTGGACAAAGCGCATACAACTACAAGGACATACTTGAAACCTCGACATCGCTCCATTTGAATATAATCCATCTGGAGGACCTCAAAAGGGTGGTCAGGGGGCTGGAAACCACCTTGTTCCACCGGGACACTTTTACCTGGATTAAACTGACAACATATCATACAGGTACGGACTTTCTGCTTGGCTGCAGCTCGTAAATGCTTGTTGAACCAAATGTTCTGGATACTGTCTAACATAGCTTTTTCTCCTAAATGTGCTGGACTATGTGCGGTATTGATAATGACTTGAACCATAGAATCGGGGAGAAACCATGTGGCTCTACCCTTCGTTAACCATCCTTGATCTGTCTGAACCCCTCCTTGTTCAGACCATTTCTTGATTTCATCGGGAGTAGCATGTAACTGTATATCTATGACATCTTGTGTAGGGTCCTTAACTGTCATGCATGTAATCGGATCTGGAGTATGTGTCATGTTTACTGGAATGTCTGGAGTCTGTGCTGTAAGCTTGGCTGTACGGTCCGCTAGATCATTACCTTGGGAAATAATGTCAGTGACTTTCGTATGTGCTTTGCATTTCATGATAGCAATAGATGTCGGTAAATGTATGGCATCTAACAGGGCTTGAATAAGGAGACCATGCTGAATCTTGGTTCCATGAGAAGTCATGAAACCTCTCTCCTGCCAGAGCACTCCGAAGTCGTGTACAACTCCGAATGCGTAACGTGAATCTGTGTAAACATTAACTTTCAGGTTCTTGGCATGTATACAGGCTTGTGTCAGAGCGACTAGCTCTGCTGCTTGAGCGGACAGGGTATCAATACGGTGTGTTTCAATAACTTCAGTGTCAGTAGTCACTGCATACGCGGCGACTAGTTCTCCTGTACTAGTTCTCATACATGAACCATCCACATAAAGTGTCAGGTCGGGATCTGGTAACGGAATGTCTGTCAGGTCTTGTCTTGGCTTTGTCGTAATGTTAACTACTTCCACACAATCATGTGTGTCTGGATTTAAACTAACTGATGGTAACAGTGTAGCAGGATTCAGAACGTTGCAGCGTCTGATTTCTATGTGTGGCTGGAACAGTGTCAATTCATAACCTGTTAAACGTGCAATTGTCAAGTGCTGAGTTTGTGTTCGGTTTAAAAGAACTTCTACTGAATGTGGAACTTGTACTGTCAAGGAATGTCCTAAAACTATGGAATCACTTTGTCTGATAGCTAGTGCTGTGGCTGCAACTGACTTGAGGCACGCAGGCAACGCCTGGGCGACTGGATCTAATGTGCTCGAAAAATAAGCACAGGGCTTGTATTGACCTGCTTGATCTTGTGTGAGAACAGATAATGCTGTACCTTCGCGTTCAGTAACGAAAAGTGTAAAAGGCTTACTGTAGTTCGGTGTAGCTAGAACTGGAGCTTGACATAGGGCTTTCTTTAACTCGTTAAAACTAAGTGTATGGTCAGATGTCCAAGGGAGGACAGTCGATACGGCTGCCTCCTGTGTCGTTAACTGTATCAGTGGCTTGGCTAGAAATGCATACTGGGGAATCCATTGTCTACAATAAGAAGTAAGGCCGATAAAAGCACGTACCTCCTTCTGGGTTCTGGGCTGGGGAAGACTCGCTATTAACTGGATACGGTCGGGTGTCAACTGCCTACCCCTCTTGGACAGCAAGTGTCCTAAGTATACCACTTGCTGGACACAGAATTGAAGCTTCGAAGGTGACACCTTGTGCCCCATCTCGGCTAGAAAATACAGAACTGTAAGTGATGCTCGCTCGCAAGCACGTTCAGAACGGGCTGTGATCAGTAGATCATCGACATACTGGAGCAGGGCAGTGTCAGTTGGCATGTGAATATTGTCTAGTTGTCTCTTGAGTGCCTGACTGTAAATACTAGGACTTTCTGTGAAACCTTGAGGAGCGCGTGTAAACATATAGCTCCTTCCATTTAAACAAAATCCGAAAAGAAACTGGCTGTCTGGATGAATTGGAACACTAAAAAATGCATTCTTGAGGTCTATGACAGTGAAAAACATGGCTTCGGAATCAATGGCTGTTAACAGGGAAGAGATGTCTGGAACAACTGGGTACTGAGGAATGATACATTTATTAAGCTCTCGTAAATCAATCACTAATCGATATACTGGGGGTGCATTCGGATCAGTACGTTTCATGACTGGAATGATCGGAGAATTGCATACATTGGAGTCAGTTTCTACAACTACTCCTTGAGCCATGAGCTCGTCAATAATTTTGGATAAGGCTGCTACAGCCTCAGGTGGCAATCTGTACTGTCTGATTCGGGGTAACACTACACCTGGTTTGAGAGTCACACGATGGGGTGTGATTTGCATGTAACCTACATCAGTTGGACCTTGCGCCCATAAATGCTGTGGAACATTAGACAATCTTGAATCAAAATCTCGTAATACATAGTGACCCTTAAAGTCACGTAGGAACAGACGTATTCCCTCTGGGGAACAGCAAATAACTGCACCTAACTCTTTCAGTGTCTTAATACCTAATAGATTTTCTGGACATGACTTAGTAAGTAACAGATCAGTAGTACGGGACAATGGACCTACTTCTAGAGTAACTGGCTTAGATATTTCATTAACTATTGGCTTTCCTGAAAATCCAAGGGAAACATTTCTTGAGCCTGAGAGCGGAGCCCCTGGAACTTCGGCATGACTAATTGTGGTCCTACTTGCCCCTGTATCGATCAAAAACTTTCTGTCTTTCCCTAATACTTGACTGTGAACATAGGGACCTTCTTGATCTACAGGTATCTCGATGAGAGGCAAGCCTACCTCCCTCTCTAGGCTGTTTCATGAATATGACTGGTACTCTGGATACTCAGACTGTGCATACTGGTACATCTGCGATGTAACATGCTGTGTTGCAGCAATAGGCTGCGGTACTGTAACTGTCTGTGGTGCATTCTGTGACTGAGGAGTCTGTGAAACTTGTTCTTGTCTCGGCGGACGTGGTCTTTCTTTAGTCTTACCAGTAGCTATGTTGTGTTTCAGAACTGCACACTCGTTTATAAAATGACCTGGCTGTTTACAATAATTGCAGTTCCCTTTAACGGGAGCTGCAGGATGACTGGCTTGATTCGGACCCCTCTTCTGACTGTCTTGAGGAATAGATTGTGCAACTAGCACTTTCATTTTCGTGTCTTTCATACGTTTTCTCTCGTGTTCTTGCTCTTCCCTGATTCTATTCTGGTGATACTGGAGCATCTGGAGCATCTGGGACGGAGTATTAGCTTGCCAGGTGCTTTCGACTTTCAAAACTCGGTTTTTAATTTGTGGACTTGAATTCTCGACTAATTTAGTAACGAAAAGGTGAGGGTATGACTCACTACTTGTCTTGAGACCACTATTAATACTGAAGCATTTTTCAAATCTAGAATAAAAATCACTAATATCTTCATCTTGTTTCTGTTTACAGGCTGAGATTGCATCCCAGTCTTCTTTTCTCGTTGTCAATAATCTGGGTAAAACTTGAATCAGTAATTCTGGTAATTCTTTACATTTATCTCCAAGACCGGTACCTGGTACTCGTGCCTTGTCTTCAGCTTCTAGAGCTGCCCAATCGATCTTTTTCTCTCCCACCTCCCATTCTTTTTCCTTTAACTTTTCATACACCCCTGCGGGTAACAGGACCTTTAACATTTTAATGATATCTGGGTAAGTGTATTCTCCCATACGGAGCATGTCTTTTAATTCTCTATGGAACCCTGCTGGATCTTTGTCATGACAGGGAATTAGTTTCTTCATTTCAAGAAGTTCCATCTTTGAAATCGGAGTGTATACAAACACTCGTTGCATTACGCCACCCGCCCCTTGGACTGGGTGGACTTCTCGTAACGGATTCTGTCTGTCTATGTAGAATGATTTACTTTCTGGGGGTGAGACATGAACAAAATGCGGGTTCAAAAACGTTCTATACTTGTGACGCTGTTCTAGAATGACACTAACTAAATCGGTACCTAGACCTCTCCATCTATACTGGAGTAACTCGTTCAGGATATCGTGCAACGGGCCTGGATCAGAATGTTGACCCTCATACAGAGTAATGAGGTGCTGGATCATATACATACCCACCAGTCGTTGCTCGGCTGGGGGCAATTTCAGAAACACTTGTGCCACTATTTCGTCTGGAAAAGTGGTAGAATCAGTAATCCATCGGACTGCTGATCGGGCTAGTTCTTGTTCATGCATGGTACTTAACTCGCTATAACCGATTCGTGATTTCAGAATGTGATCGGTAGCTTGAAATACTTGTTCTAGGGAACCTTGTTCTGGTGCTAGATGTTGAAAAATAGACTTGGGTTCTAGACGTAAATGGCGATCTGGAAATCTGGATTTTCCTACATACGCTATTCTGGCGGGATTCTCGTTCTCTTCCTCATCAGGATCAGAGATACTTTCTTTCTCGCTTACTTGTGCTGCTTTACGCTGGTCGTGTAACCTTATTATTTCTTTACGAATTTTCTTGTACATACTCTCCATGGCACTGACGGTCTTGTGCTTACCCTCGGCTATATTATCACTCCACCTTGTCAGGATTCTCATTTCGGCGGGATCTTTAGACGGGTAATCTTGTTCTCTTATTAGACAATTGATCAGGAACTTTAATATCATGAGCTGAATCTCGGCTTTCCTTTGAGACATAATCTCGCCAATACTTTCTGGATCATCCCCTGTACGGATGAAACGATATATTCTGTCTAGATCTTCTTTCATATTCGGCAAGGTGACTAGATACTCGGTCACTCTCCTTACACGTAAGGAATATAAAACCATAGTATATTCGCCTGGAACTGGATCATAGACACATTCGTTAAGGGCTTGCCTGATTTCTGTGACAGACTTATTACTTTTAGGCGTACGCTGTGATGCTTGTGCATGTAATTCGAGTGCCGATAAACGCTTGTGTGGCGGCGGGGTTTGAGGAGTAGCTCCTCCTGCGGCCCCTAAACTGGAGTCGTCTACTGAGGCTCTACGTCCTGGCAGAGTGGGAAATGGAACTGTAGACTGGACCGGGGTTACCGTAACAGGTACTCCGGTGTCTGAAGAAGCGGGAAGTGCCTGATTTACAGGGACTGGCGGAGCACGAACAGGATTTGCATATTCGGGAACTGTGTCGTCCAAATAGGACGAAATAAAAATATCAGCTGCGGTCGGTTTGTGACGTAGCTTGGTCGGAATTAATGGTGGCGGGAAATTACTGGATGCCTCTGGGGTCGCTTTTGGCACTCCTTCGGCAAGAAGAGGGTACATACCCTTAATAAGGGCATGCCTCTGTCTGTCTGACTGTTCGGCTTTGACTTGTTCACCTATCTCGATTAATTCTCTTTCTTGGGCTCGTTCTTGGGATTCTCTACTTAACTCTGACTTTCTGACTTCCTTTTCCGTTCTTTTATGAGCTTCCTTGCGCCATAACTCGATGGCATCTTTCTGTGACTGTCTGGCTTTCTTTTTCCATAATGCTTCTTCTACTCGCATGATACATTCGGCATCCCATGTACCCGATACGGGCCATCTATACTTTTCTTCTAACTGTTTGGTATACTCTACCCATAAATCTAGATACATTATGGCGCTTATGCCATGTTTCTGATACATAAAATGACCTGGACTGTCCCTAGGCGGGACAGGAACTGCTTCCTCTAACAGACCCTTTCTAGTTTTTAACTGACGTAACTTGGAAAAGAGCGGCATTCTAAACTTGAATCGGAACACAATACAATACACGAAAAACAATAACAATTGGGAAAACAATTCAGGCATACCACGACATTGGAAATACATTAAACAATATCATAACATAACAGTTCGAACAGAATACTACCTGAAAATACTGAAAACAGAAACAGAACAGAATTCTCGAGAACGGAACAGACTAGAGTTACTGGATGCACTGCTGTAACAGTACGGAACATACCGGTCCCATAAAGGAACGCATCAAGACCCGTATCCACCTAGGTGAACACTTCGTTTGTGGGCTTGGGTACCACCAACCCACGGACCAGGAGTCAATTTAGATTGGTCCTGTCTAGATACTACCCCAGCAATGGTACTCACCGGGCAGCACGGAACGGAAAGCCTCGGACGGGACTGGACTACGACGGACTTCGGACTTCGGACTTCAGTTACGGGTGGGCCTCCGGATACCTCGGACCTTGGACTCTCGGCTTGGGCTCTGGTCGGGACTCGCCGCGTTCCTCCACCGTCTCGTTTGGATGCTGGACCGCCTCCTCCGTCTCCTCCGTGGGCCTGAGGGATACTTGGAGCAGAAATATCTGCCAGTGCACGGTATGGTTCCGTCACGACTGCAGAGGGTCAGGGGGTCGGCGTGGCTTCACCGACGCGTGGGGAAAGGGCAAGTCCCTGTTCGGGCGCCATTATGTGGTAAATAAATAAATAATACCCTATTTTTGACTAGACTTATAGCATAACAGATAGCTCAATAAAATAAGAGTCAAGATTCGAGGTAGTAGGAGTTTCTGCAGGTTTATTACAGCATAAGGACAGGATCAGGACAACCTGCATGGGAATAGGATAATAAGGCCCGGCAGCTGCCGGGGCTGGGTCTGGGATGAGCGCGCTAACATTCAATAACAAAACATTGACTTATATACATAGCGCAAACACATAGCATTACATTGCAGTAGGCGTAGCAGTGGGTGGAGCAGAAGGCGTAACGCGTAGCAGTCGCGAGAGATAACAGTAAAAAGAGGTGTAACTGGGCGTATACATAGACATGTGGTGCAAACGTAACAGAATATGTCATGAATGGGCGGAAATTTTGGAGGGGGCTACCTAAGGAGCCGGGACCTCTAACCTAATGGTGCGCGAAAACTGGCAATGACGTATTACTAGGAGAAGCTGGGGGCTATGAACTCTGTGCTAGGAGCAGAGACTAGAGTCTGAAGGGTCGGAGCGACATGTACCTAAACCCTATCTGGTATCTGATGTTTAGGGAACATGTTGATATAAACTAGAAGTCATGAGGGGAAAAGCTAACTTGATTCTAGGACTGGACCATGCATTATTCTACATGTAGTGCGTGATGAAGAATATTAAATGACCATTAAATACAGTATTTCTCTAACATGGAGACGAGAAGGCTAGACAATGACGGAAACTATTGATGCAGTTCAGTAGCTTAGGAATGCAGAAGAGGAGGACTGAACTGATAACTGGAACTATAACATACTTTTGGCAGACTAAGAGGCAGAGCCAAGCTGCACCGGGCACTGCGAGGCAGGAAGTAAGTGAAGGGTCGAGGATACAGGTGGGGGCTGTATCGCTCCTTAGCGAGGCTTTCAGGAGACAGGAGCTGAATCTGTGGTCTGGGCCCTTTTGAGGCCTAGAAACGGGGATATTATAATGGAATAACGTGCACACTAAGAATCGTGGCAACATTACTTTACATAGGCCTGATATTCGTAGTATTCACGAAGACTGGAAAATGGCATACTAGAGGTGGACACAACTGTAATTGCGTCATTAATCAGGCATGGGGAATAACATATGCATATTGGTCATGCACACATAACATATGATGGATGAAGCGTAGGGACACAGAACATGGCAAAATTTACTTTTCCACAGAAGGAGAATGCCTTTTGCCTTGTTTTTACCTTTTTGACATTTGTTTGTCTCCCTACTGAATATGTCCTGGCTGCCGGTGTGGGGACAGCCACTGTGGATGGTGACCTTGCAACTTAAATAAGCAAGGATGAAGGAAATTATGTATTTATGGATGATGTAGATGGTTTTGGATGTGGGGCTGGCTGGCAAGTTGTAACTGTGAAGTTCAACGTGTATGAGCTGAGGTATTTATTCAGGCCCTGCTGAGTTATGTTGCAGGATGTAGCATTCACTTTGGGGTGCATTGTGGATTAAGGATAATTCCACGATGGTTTCCCAGATACCGAGAAGAAGATAAGATATGTTGAACAAAAGAGTGCTGAACAACAAAGTTATGAAAACAAACAAAATAGCTGAAAATAGATTGACTTCTATAGAATGTATTAGTTGTCTCTATATAATTAAGCAATGGGATCTAGTGAGATAATTCTGGGTTCTGCTACACCTACCTTTTGGTTTGAAAGGTTATTAAGCACAGGTCAGACAATGGAGTAAGACAGGAGAGTGCTCTACAAAAAAACATTATCAGTTTAGGTTTTCTGTGACAGTCAGTACCATTGCTGAATGTTTAACTACTAGAATGCAATTATGTGTAGGTTAAATAGATCAAAGGCATGTTCCCTGAGCCATGGCTACATTATTTCTATCAACTATTCCAGTGCAGCATTTAACCCCTTAGCCGTGGCCGTGATTTCGCGGCAGTGCGGCGGTTCCGCGAAATGGGCAGGGCCGCGTCGGCCGTTGGACGTTCGCAGCACCAGCGAGGTAGAGCTTGCGACGGTCAATGGCCGAGGGCAGCAGGGAAGGGGTTAAAAGTTCTAATACTAATTATTAGTATATATTTAGACGGTTCCAGGGTATATTTCCTATTGTAAATTTGCATGATGCACATTCAATAAATGGTTTAGAGATATATAAACACAAGTGGTGGCTATGCTAACCGAAATTGCACATCCAAATGTCATACTCTTTCTTGGGGAATTTGTAACACACACAATCTGTATTAAAGTAAGGTAAAAGGTGCTACCATGGTACTATGCACAACCTGCCACCAAGGGTGTCTATCTGCCTAGGACAAATGTCCTTGGCGTCGATTATACAATGTAGTGAATACGAGAACATGCTCAGGAAGTCTGAAAATAGAGAAAGTAATCCAAAAGTACAGTCTATCAAGTTCTTGTTCCTTTATTGCTGTAAAGTGTCTTTACTCTATTTGTAGTTTCACAAATTTAGTTTTTTAGGGCTGCAATGTTGTCAGTGTTTTACCAGCCACTATTTTCATGTCTAATCTCGAAGAATAATTGGATAAAAACTAGTATTTTTCTAGTTTTTTTACAGGAAGAGCAAGGCTGATTTCCATATGGTCGGCCCTTTTCTATGGCACTCTGAGCAAAAACCAATGTCCTGGAATACTTACAAAAATAATTACCAGGGACTAAAATGTCTTCAAGCATTCTACCCTTCACCTTTTTCATCTTCTCAGTGACACTCCCTAACTGCACTTGGTATGCCCATATGTGGATCCTGTAGGTGTCTGGGCCATAATACGCAATCTGCACCTCATTGGGGAGGTCTAATAAGGCTGAGGCCACTCTAGAGTTTCTTGTGTTCCTATCTGAGCAGGCTGAAGAGTATTTGCACAAGGATGGTCTCTGACAGCAGGCACACAGGGAATAAAAACATTGGGGCATATTTTTGAAAGAGATATGTCTCCCCTTGCCCTACGCAATAGAACTCAAGATGACTCACCCAGTCGCAGCTGGTGCAGGTAAGATCGGTGAGATGGTGGCATGGGGGGGGATAGGGGGCTGAAAAAAAAGAAGTTGGGGATGCATTCCGCAGCACACACAGACGAAAATGCCTCAGGGGATTGTTTTGGGCTAAAAGATGCTCTTTCCTTCACAAAACAACCCTGTGTACAATGAAGGCACCCTTGCACCTTGGTGCAAGGGTGCCTGCGTTGGCTAGGCAGCACATTGTGTGCCAGCCAAGGGAAAAGACAGGAATGCACCTTATAATAGCAGATGCAGCACATTATTGCCCTTTCCCTATCACTCAGGGCAGTACAGCCAGGGCTGGACTGGCCGTAGGGGGCACTGGGCAATCCCCCGGTGCGCCCCATGGATTGGGGGCTGGTTTTGTTACAGGGCCGTTTTTGCAGAATAGCTGCAATATCGGCCATCTAACAAAAGCGTCCGAAAACCGGCCCTGGCAAAGAGCTCGGCGGCACCCACAACCTCCCTGGGGGTGGGGGGGAGGGGCAGCCGAGCACTTTGCCAGGGCCGGTTTTGGTTCCCAGTCCGGCCCTGAGTACAGCAAGGTGGCTTGCTGCGCTGCATGATTGTTTAATAAATATACCTCATAGACTGGAATGTCACCCAAGTAAAGACCAATGTCAGAGATTAATTCATAGATTCCTCCAATCATTTTTTTTCTCAGCAGACAAAAGAGCAACAATCTTCTCATAACTTCTTGGAATATAACAATATAGAACAAAAACTCCTTGATTCTCCACCAAATTCATATCCCTCAAGTTGCAAGTGCACATATTATAAAGGCAATGGTATAAATGTTATGATATGAATAAAAAATATATCTAGATATCAACACATCTGCCATCTATTAACTAAAAATAGGGATGCCAAGAAAATCTACTTCTCTGTTCATATAGCCCAAACTTATACCCTTTAAAAGACTCTCTATATTTGAATGAACCTAAAATCTCCTTCCTCTTCCTCAGCTAACTAAGAACACTCCCAATCAAAGTGTGATACTCTTGCTGAATTCTCCTTCAACAAAATTAAAGTAAAACGATGTGTGACCGCACCTAGGCAGGATAAAAAATTAAAAATGTTCCTACGACAATTCACATTTCCAAATTGTAACTACTCTTAACTCTTTCATACCAATTGATGGGCCTGATCTTAAAGTTGCTATTGGAAGCTGGCACAGGTTACTGCTGATGGTCATATATCAAATGACTTTTCCCTAGAACGGGGCACACGCCAGGGCTGTCCACTGTCGCCATTACTTTTTGCACTGGTCCTCGAGCCTTTGGCGGCATGGCTACGGTGGGAGCCAACGATAAGGGGCCTTAAATGCATGGACGACTGGGAGGACCGAGTGTCCCTTTATGCCGACGACCTACTGTTCTATTTAACCAACCCGAGGCGGTCTATAATAACCCTATTGGATGTATGTAAGGGCTATGGAGTGGCTTCAGGGTATACCATCAACTGGTTGAAATCCATACTCTACATGCTTCATGGCCCTCCGCCACTCCTTCCTGATGATTGCCTGCTTACAATAGCCGGAAGCTCGTTTAAATACTTAGGGATTTACGTCACCGCTGACTCCAGGGAATTTTTCACTAAAAACCTACAGCCCCCATTGGAGTGTCTTAGGAGAGATATAAAACACTGGGAGACACTGCCACTAACATTGTTGGGGAGGGCGGCGCTTTTTTGAAATGATGGCTCTGCCTCGCTTCCTCTATGTTCTGGGAAACACACCATACCAGGTACAAACTACTTACTTCAAAGCTATCACAGCGCAGGTCTCTAGCCTCTTATGGGGTAATAAACCGCCACGTATTGCGCAGGTCAAACTGGTGAAAGGGTTGTACGACGGAGGAATAGCGCTCCCTGATGTACAGCTCTATTACTGGGCAGCATAGCTCAAGGTGATTAATCACTGGTTACATGTCCCACACTCCGACCCAGCGTATAAGGCAGATAGAGCACAACTTGGCACAAGCACTATGCTCTCTCCCCTATATGATAAAAAATTAGCATTAACAATGTTTGGGCCACTGCTATTTCTATCTACGAGATCGGCTGTTTTTTTTTTTTTTTAAATGACAGTCATGTCACTGAGTGATTTCAACTCTGCTGGTCTTGAAAGAAACATCCTCAACATCACTGTTTCTTTGTTCTGCAGATGTCAATTTAGAATTGATTGTACTCACATCCGCCCTAATGGCAGTTAGTTCCAACTGCATAGCATCCATATTCTGTTTGGTGGACTTAGCAAGATGATGAACATCTACTAGTTTTAAGAATCATATCCATCGCACTATTAATGTCTGCTTTGGCCTTGATGGGAGAAACAGATGGTGAGGGGTCTCCCTTATTTTTTGTTAACTGCATTCTGGACTCTTTTTCTGCCATAGTTGCAAACTTGTAAGGGAAGTATATAATCCTACCCAAATTAAACTTGCTAGCACTAGTAAAGGTTCAAACGTTAAGCTGTGAAAAAAGAACCTCTTATGAAGAGCAGTGTATTCCTGATCACTGTTCCCTATGTCAGCCTATATTTAGACTTTACTGATCACATAAATCAGAGTTTGTTTAGTGCTGGCTAATACGATCAGCTAATGTGGCTATTGACACATACATTGATAGATCAGATTTGTAACATGTTCTGAGTTCCAAGCATACTGAGAGTGCTACAAACTCCTGTTGGGGTAGCTGGCAGAGATATGGTGACGTCACCTCAGATTGCAGAGCTAAGATATGGCCTGGTATTGGTCGTGAGGCACCCCTCAGAGTACTATACCGGCAGGGGAGGAAATGAAGCAAAGCCTTGCAATGCCTCAGACGTGTGCGCTGCCAATTAGGTGTGCCAGAGATCAAGGTTCTGGCATCGTTTTGTAAATAAGTGTTCATAATCTGCAAAAACGAGTCTGCTGCGAAACACTGCACTTAAGGATCATTCAGAGCACCTCCAGTGACAATCCTGCAGTAGAGAAATAAAGTACATCACCCCCAGTAGAGTTGCTCGAGTTTCAGTTTCCTCACGTGTCCGCCATTTTAAAGTCAGGCACTGGGCTGTGACGAGGGAGCAGATTGTTTAAGCGACCCCGCTCTGACTAAGTCTACACAAATTGCCCAGGTTGCAAAAACCACAGCATACACCCTCTTTCCTCGCATTGAGCAGCACATTAATAGACGGACAGCGATATTCACGATATTGAGATTGCCGCCATTTTAGGGTCAGGCCATAACAATAAAAAGTTAATCGCTCACATTTATGAGCCAATACCTCATTGGATGTTGTAATTATCCATAAGCATCTTGTCCCGGTACCTGGCACAGCTAAACATGTTCTTGCTGGTCAGTTACTGGCTTCCGCGTAGAGATCGACACGATCCTCTATTTTAAGCCCTGGCACTGCAGACAGGGAAAAGTCACCGATGTCGAAATCTCTTCAATCCGCCGGTGATAAGTGGAATCAATAGTACCCTTGTTAAAATCAATAGTGCAGAGAATTTGTAGTTAAGAATCAGGTTTATTAAACAATCCTCTGTTGCCAAGCCTGGTACTCCTCAGCATACCTCAACATTCCAAAGTACACTCCTTTCACCTAGAACGGAACATACCAACTCAGGGGGTACCACTGGGAGGGGAAAAAGGAGAAGGATTACAACACACCTCCTTCCCAAAAGGTGAAAGAGGTAGGATATATAACTAAGCATAGATAAATAAAAATACATTTGTTACAGAGTCATGCTCGACTTGCTTTAACAGTTTACAATACCTTTAAAAAGTATAGCATAGATAGATAAAATGCATTTGTTACAAAGTCATGCTAGACTTGCTTTAACCGAATACAATACACTTGAAAAGTATATGACCAACCGCATACCCAACAATGGGATAGTTTATGACACACTTTTCATAACATAGTCCCCATGCCATTTGGGTGGTCTTACACTTCTGGCACTACGTTTGAACACCGGAGTGTGAGATTGATCCTTAGATTTATTATCCACTTTGTTCCCACTGTGTTGTTCCGGATATGGTGATAATTTGTCCGTACTCCACATCCTGCCATCTAACAATAGAACCACATTTTTCTTGACTTCCTTTATCTCAACCAGCCCAAAGTATTTGTTGTAGCGGTTAGATCCATTGTAAGGTCTTTTGATAAGAACGCTTTGTCCTGCTTTCCAATTTTGCTCCCCACCTGTGATCATATGCCTGTTTGTACTTATTCTGATCGTGCTCAATTTTTTCTTTGGTTGTTGTGTCATCCCTCACAATAGAGTTGTCTTCGAACAACCGGTTGGGTGTCAGTTTGGACCCTGGTTTACGTCCTCTGAGCAGACAGAAAGGTGAATATCCTGTCACACTGTTGGGTGTTATATGATATGACCATAAAGTGTCTTTAATGGACTGGACAATGGGTTTGCGTGCTACCATAGCTAACTGTAAGGACTCTTTGATCATTCTGTTGCAGCTTTCCACCAACCCATTAGCCCGAGGAGAGTAAAGAGGCGTGCAAATATGTTTTATGGCCAAGCTGTTGAGAAATTCTTTCATTTCCTCTGAAACTAAATGTACCCCATTGTCCGTAATGAGAGTATGGGGAATACCTTCATTCATAAACACATCCGACAAGAAAAGTATTATTGTTTTATTGTCTAATTTGTTGACAAACTTGATATTGATCCATTTTGAAAAATAGTCTATCAGAACTATGATAAATCTTTCTTGTACACCTGAAATTTGAAGGGGGCCAATAATGTCCATACCTAACTTTCCAACGCTTTGATTGGTACTTGAACCCGTTCCAGTGGTATTTTCCGTGTACTTTTGGTCTTGTCACTGAGACCACAAGCATGGCAATTCTTAACCATTTCCTCTATGCAGCTGTCCATGATAGGAAACCAATATCCTGCCCTTAGCTTACTTTTTGTTAGGCTTCTGCTTAGATGACCCTCATGAGCCATTTCACGGATACGATTTCTGAGTTCTTCTGGGGGGATTACTTTGCCTGCTTTGGTCACATTGTTACCTGCAAGAGATAGTTCCTCTCTGATATTCCAGAATGGCTGTAGCTCTACTGGGAGACCACTGCATTTCTTGGGCCAATCTTTGCTGATAACTCCTCCAAGTGTGATATCTCTGGCCATTTTAGTGTTTCATTCCTCTTCTAGAATGGCAGAAATGTTTACTTGCAAAACTTCTAGTTCTTCTGTGCTCTCCTCCACATGTTTGTCAAGGAGTAAGCGTGAAAGACAGTCTGCTACTAGATTCTTGTTGCCTGGAACGTGCTCAATTTTGAAATTGAAATTCTGTAGGGACACTATCCATTTGCCAATAAGAGGTGTTGCTTTTTCTATGTCCTTAGATGAGAACAAAGACACCAAGAGTTTGTGATCTGTTCTCAGTACATATGGTATGCCCCATAGAAAAATAGCAAGGAATCAGCATCAGAAGAGAAACATATAAATTAAATTAAAGAAGAAGATAAGGGTTTATAAGTAGACCAGAAAACCAGTGTGGTCAAACCTAAAGTTAAAAAAGAAACTTTCAGCTATTTTAGATGTGGAAATACCAATCACCTTGCTAACTCTCCTAGATGTCCTGCCAGAGGGGTTCAATAAAGGAAATGTAACAGAATAGGTCATTTTTCAAAAGTATTTAATACCAAAGACGTAGGGAGAGGAGTACATGTGGTATATGATCAAACCAATAAAACTGAGGATAACACATTTATATTTCAGGTACATAGTAAAGATGAGGTAGTTAGTTATCCAGCATGCGTTATACAGTTGAATGGAAAAAATGTTAAAGCGTTTGCGGATTCCTGTTCACCATACACTCTCATTGAAGAAGAGTCCTTTATGAAAGAAGGAGAATACATGATGGAAAATTCTGATGTACATCCAGGAGGCTACAATAAGGATCCTATTTCCCTAGTAGGTATGGTGAAAATGCGTATCAGTTTAAGGACAGAGACACCTACGGTAAAGTTTATATTACTAAGAAGGGAAGTAATCTACTGGGGTTGAGACACCAGAAGGAGCTAGGCATCAGACTTGACCCCAACAATGCAGAGCAGGTACTACTAGTTGACAGATCTTTAACAGGTAAAGAAATATGCAGTGATTTTCCTAAAGTATTCTCGGAATAGCTAGGAAAGTTAAGAAACTATATGCATAAAATCAAGCTAAAAGAAGATGCGGTTCCAGTAGCACAGAAGACTAGGTCCATACCATTAGTAATGAGAGAACCTTTAAAAAGAGAACTAGAGAATTTAGAAAGGCTGGGTATATTTCAAGCAATAGAAACCTCAGAATAGTTATCCCCGATTGTTATCACTTCAAAAAAGGGAAGCAATGACATCCGCTTTTGTGTGGATCTCAGGAACCTCAATGCCAAAATCTGGATAGATAGGTACCCACTTCCCAAAATTAATGAAATGTTGTCAGTTATAAATGATGCTAAATTCTTTTCAGTATTAGATCTCACTTCTGCATACCACCAGGTGGAACTTCATCCAGGGTCTCAAATTCTCACGGCATTCACCACACCTTTTGGAACATATAAATTCTTAAGAATGCCTTTTGGGTTGGCGTCGGCCGCTGCAGCATTTCAAAGGATAATGCAATATCTTCTGAAGGGTACCAACAAAACCATCTGTTCCCAAGACGACATTCTAGTTTATGGGTCAGACGAGGAAGAACATAAGTGCAATGTAAAAGAGGTTTGCACCAAGCTCAAGGAGGCAGGTTTCACAATTAAAAGAGACAAGTGTAAGATAGGTGTAGCATCAAAGGAATTTCATGGGCAGACAGCTGTCCCCTGCACAGCACTGGTTCCCTCGTTGCCAAATTGTTAAAATCAATGGTGTGGAGAATTTGTAGTTAAGAATCAGGTTTATAAAACAATCCTCTGTTGCCCAGCCTGGTGCTCCTCAGCATACCTCAACATTCCAAGGTTCACTCCTGTCACCTAGAACAGAACATACCAACTTGGGGGGAGTAGGAGACTACCACTGGGAGGGGAAAAAAGGAGAAGGATTACAACAACCCTCAAGAGCAGCGTTCGGAGAGGGACCAAATCATGGTTCACCGATGCCTCAATGATACCATTATCTCTGGAATTTGATCTTTCTGTCTCCGCGATTGACAGAGCGACGGGATCAGGCAGCTATCGGCTCTGCCATCCAAGCCAGGCCCCTATAACTCTTATATCTTTACTCCAATGTTAACAATTGTATTCCAAATTAGTACATCATGAAATATGTATGTGAAATGTGTATATACTGCAAACTTAACAGGAAGGCAGCAAAGAGCTCCTGTGCAGATGACACCCAAAATGTCATCTCCCTTGGAATAGCTGACAGGGCGGCAGCAGAACATTTTTGTGACTGCATGAAAGAGGTTGGAAATTGGATGGCGAACATTTGTCTTAAACCGAACGCCTCCAAAACAGAGGTGATGGTGTTCGGTGCTCAACCATCCTTTTGGATGCCCAAGTGGTGGCCCACCGAGCTAGATCCCCTCTCTACTCCATCTAGGTGTGTAAGAAACTTAGGAGTTATTTTAAATAACAAACTATCCTACAATGACCGAGTAAATGCGAGAACCTCAGCTGCTTTTTTTTACCTTGAAAATGATAACAAAATGATGCATTTTTTTTCAAAACCTCTTAAAAAACAGCAGTCACTTCTCTAGTTGTATCAAAAATCGATTATTGCAATGGGCTTCATCTCAATGCCCACAGTCAAGTTTTAAATAAACTGCAGACCTTACAGAACACAGCAGCACAACTGCTAGGTAATATCTCCAAGTGCTGATCTGTTTCTCACCTGATAGCCAACTCCACAGGCTTCCGGTCAAACAATGGATACATTTGAAAGATCTGTGTACCATTTACAAGGCCCTACAGGCGAATGGATCTGGACTTTATGAAAAAATGTTTCACTTGGTACGTAGCTTCCCGCTTTCTCGGTCCCGCTTCAGCTACACTCATCCCAGTTCTGCCATTTGAACGCAGCGGTTGGGGGCCAAAGGTTTCGTGCAAGGGGCCGCAAAGGCATGGAACAATCTCACTTGGCACATTAAAATCCCCACCCAGTCTCCTGTCCTTTAGGAAAGCTTTCAAAATCTGTCTTTTTATTTCCACCTAAAACCAGACTCATGGACTATCTGCACTCAGCTAGTGCCAAGACACCCTTTCTTGGCATTCAAGCACTTTATAAAAACAACTGACATTACATAACATGCATGGTCAAAAGCAAAAGCACAGTTAACATGTGTTAGGAGGGGTAGCTGGTTTGTGGACAGTTGTATTGTGATGTAGAGTTTTTTAAACGAAAGGAATAGTCAGCTGTTTCCTAAATTGGAAATGGTTAGGGCTGTCTTGAAGGGTCGGGGAATATCGTAACAGATCATCGGTGCATAGAAGGAGAATGCCTTTTGCCTTGTTTTTACCTTTTTGACATTTGTTTGTCTCCCTACTGAATATGTCCTGGCTGCCGGTGTGGGGACAGCCACTGTGGATGGTGACCTTGCAACTCAAATAAGCAAGGATGAAGGAAATTATGTATTTATGGATGATGTAAATGGTTTTGGATGTGGGGCTGGCTGGCAAGTTGTAACTGTGAAGTTCAACGTGTTATGAGCTGAGGTATTTATTCAGGCCCTGCTGAGTTATGTTGCAGGATGTAGCATTCACTTTGGGGTGCATTGTGGATTAAGGATGATTCCAAGATGGTTTCCCAGATACCGAGAACAAGATAAGATATGTTGAACAAAAGAGTGCTGAACAACAAAGTTATGAAAACAAACAAAATAGCTGAAAATAGATTGACTTCTATAGAATATATTAGTTGTCTCTATATAATTAAGCAAAGGGATCTAGTGAGATAATTCTGGGTTCTGCTACACCTACCTTTTGGTTTGAAAGGTTATTAAGTACAGGTCAGACAATGGAGTAAGGCAGGAGAGTGCTCTACAAAAAAACATTATCAGTTTGGGTTTTCTGTGACAGTCAGTACCATTGCTGAATGTTTAACTACTAGAATGCAATTATGTGTAGGTTAAATAGATCAAAGGCATGTTCCCTGAGCCATGGCTACATTATTTCTATCAACTATTCCAGTGCAGCATTTACCCCCTTAGCTGTGGCCGCGATTTCGCGGCAGTGCGGCGGTTCCGTGAAATGGGCAGGGCAGCGTTGGCCATTGGACGTTCGCAGCACCAGCGAGGTAGTGCTCGCGACGGTCAACGGCCAACGGCAGCAGGGCAGTGGTTAACGGGCACATGCATCATTGTAGGATTTTGCACTTCCTAAATTGCGAAAATTAAGGAATCGCAATTTAGGAATTGCAAAATCCTATGCATCAAGAAATCCTAAAAGTTTTTAGTTTTTCTTAATTTTCGGAAATTGCGATTCCTTAATTGCGAATCGCAATTAAGGAATGGCATTACATTGATTCCTATGGGCCTAGAGGCCCATAGGAATCAATGCCGTTTTGCATTTTTTTTTTTGCACTCGCAATTTGTTGATGCATTGCAAGGGTGCAGAGGGGGGTCCAAAGGACCCCCCCCTGCACCCCTGAAATGTATTTTAAAGTGCATGTTTCACACACACATGTCCTAAGGACATGTGTGTCTGTAACATGAAAGTTTAAAAAATGCATTTTTTTGCTTTTTTAAAGATTTTCGCAAATTAACACGAGGGTCAACCTCGTGTTAATTTGCACTTCCTATTTCAAAATTCGCAATTTTAAAAAAACCGATGCATTGCATTTAAGGAATCGCACAAAAGCGATTCCTTAAATGCATTCGCATTTTTAGGAAATGCAAAAAATAGCGAAGTTTGAAACTCTGTTTCATGCATCCCAAAAACGTATTTAGGAAGCGCAAACGGCCGAATTTACAGATTCGCACCGTTTGCACTTCCTAAATAGGTTGATGCATGTGCCCGTAAAAGTTCTAATACTAATTATTAGTATATATTTAGACGGTTCCAGGGTATATTTCCTATTGTAAATTAGCGTGATGCACATTCAATAAATGGTTTAGAGATATATAAACACAAGTGGTGGCTATGCTAACAGAAATTGCACATCCAAATGTTGCACTCTTTCTTGGGGAATTTGTAACACACACAATCTGTATTAAAGTAAGGTAAAAGGTGCTACCATGGTACTATGCACAACCTGCCACCAAGGGTGTCTATCTGCCTAGGTCAAATGTCCTTGGCGTAGATTATACAATGTAGTGAATACGAGAACATGCTCAGGAAGTCTGAAAATAGAGAAAGTAATCCAAAAGTACAGTCTGTCAAGTTCTTGTTCCTTTATTGCTGTAAAGTGTCTTTACTCTATTTGTAGTTTCACATATTTAGTTTTTTAGGGCTGCAATGTTGTCAGTGTTTTACCAGCCACTATTTTCATGTCTAATCCATAAGAAAATTTGGATAAAAGCTAGTATTTTTCTATGTTTTTTACAGGAAGAGCAATGCTGATTTCCATATGGTCCGCCCTCTTCTATGGCACTTTGAGCAAAAACCAATGTCCTGGAATACTTACAAAAATAATTACCAGGGACGGAAATGTCTTCAAGCATTCTACCCTTCACCTTTTTCTTCTTCTCAGTGACACTCCCTAACTGCACTTGGTATGCCCATATGTGGGTCCTGTAGGTCTCTGGGCCATAATACGCAATCTGCACCTCATTGGGGAGGACTAATAAGGCTGAGGAAACTCTAGAGTTTCTTGTGTTCCTATCTGAGCAGGCTGAAGAGTATTTGCACAAGGGTGGTCTCTGACAGCAGGCACACAGGGAATAAAAACATTGGGGCATATATATATATTTTTTTTAAAGAGATATATCTCCCCTTGCCCTACGCAATAGAACTCAAGATGACTCACCCAGTCGCGGCCGGTGCAGGTAAGATCGGTGAGATGGTGGCATGGGAGGGGATAGCGGGCTGAAAAAAAAAAGTGTTGGGGATGCATTCCGCAGCACACACAGACGAAAATGCCTCAGGGGATTGTTTTGGGCTAAAAGATGCTCTTTTCTTCACAAAACAACCCTGTGTACAATGAAGACACCCTTGCACCTTGGTGCAAGTGTGGAAAAGTAAATTTTGCCATGTTCTGTGTCCCTACGTGTTCCCCATCCTATGTTGTATGTGCATGATTAATATGCATATGTATTCCCCATGATCGATTAAAGACGCAATTACAGTTGTGTCCATCTCTAGTATGCCAGTTTCCAGTTCTCGTGAAAGCTACGAGTATCAGGCCTATGTAAAGCTACGTTGCCACGTCTCTCAGTGTGCACGTTATTTCATTGAAAAGTCCCCGTTTCTAGGCCTCAAAAGGGCCCGGACACCAGATTCAGCTCCTGTCTCCTGAGCCCTCGCTGAGGAGCGATACAGCCCCCACCTGTATTCCTGACCCTTCACTTACTTCCTGCCTCACAGTGCCCAGCTTGGCCTGGCTCTGCCTGCTAGTCTGCCAAAAGTATGTTATGATTCTAGTTATCAGTCCAGCCCTCTTTCTCTGCATTCCTAAGCTACTGAATCGCATCAATAGTTTCAGTCATCGTCTAGCCTTTACGTCTCCATGTAAGAGAAATACTGTATTAATGGTCATTTAATATTCCTCATCACGCACTACATGTAGAATAATGCATGCACCAGTCTTAGAGTCTGTTAGCCTTTACCCCGATACCTTTTAGTTTATATCAACATGTTCTCTAAACATCAGATACTAGATAGTGTTAGGTACATGTTGCCCTGACTCTCCAGACTTCAGTCTCTGCTCCTAGCGCAGAAGTCATAGCCCCCAGCTTCTCCTAGTAATACGTCATTGTCAGTTTGCGCGCACCATTAGGTTAGAGGTCCCGGCTCCTTAGGTAGCCCCCTCCATGTTTCCGCCCCATTTATGACATATTCTGTTACGTTCACATCACATGTCTATGTATACGCCTCCTGTTACACCCACTTTCACCCTTATCTTTCGCGACTGCTATTGACCACACCCACTGCTCCGCCTATCGTATGTATTGTAATGCAACTGTTTTAGTATATATGCTTGTGCACTGTTATTAAAAGTTATCCCTTGATCCTGTCCCCGGCAGCGCTGCCATCCTAGTCCTGTGCAGGTTGTCCTGTTCCTGTCCTTATGCTGTATTAAACCTGCAAACTCCTACTACCTCGAATCTTGACTCTTATTTATTGAGCTATCTGTTATTACTATGTCCAGTCAAAAATAGATCCGGTATTATTTATTTATATACCACATAATGGCGCCCGAATAGGGACTTGCCCTTTCCCCACGCGCCGGTGAAGCCACGCAAGCCCCCTGACCCTCTGCAGCCGTGACGGAACCATACCGCGCACCGGCAGATATTTCTGCTTCAAGTATCCCTCAGGCCCACGGAGGAGACGGAGGTTGCGGTCCAGCATCCAGACGAGGCGGTGGAGGAACGCGGCGAGTCCCGACCAGAGCCCAAGCCGAGAGTCCAAGGTCCGAGGTATCCGGAGGCCCACCCGTAACTGAAGTCCGAAGTTCGTCCGTCCGGCGTCGAAGCAGTCCAGTCCAGTCCGAGGCCTTCCGTTCTTGCTGCCCGGTGAGTACCGTTGCTGGGGTAGTATCTAGACAGGGTCAATCTAATTGACTCTGGTCCGTGGGTTTGGTGGTACACAGACCCAAAACGAAGTGTCCACTCCGGTGGATGCGGGTCCTGACGTGTCTCTTTATGAGACCGGTAAGTTTCGTACTGTTTTAGCAGTGCATCTAGTTTCTGTTCTAATCAGTTCTGTTCTCGAGAAGATTCATGTATTCTGTTTTCAGTATTCCAGGTAGTATTCTGTTCGACCTGTTATTTTATATGTTCTTCATGTATTTTTAATGTCGTGGTATGAAAGTGGTGTAATTATCGTGTTCATTGTGTATTGTATTGTGTCTAGATTACAGTCCAGTCATGCCTTTGTTTTCCAAACTACGTCAGTTAAAAACTAGAAAAGGTCTGTTAGAAGAAGCAGTTCCTGTCCCGCCTAGGGACAGTCCAGGTCATTTTATGTATCAGAAGCATGGCATAAGTGCCATATTATATCTAGATTTATGGGTGGAGTACACCAAACAGTTAGAAGAAAAGTACAGATGGCCCGTATCGGGTACATGGGATGCCGAGTGCATCATGCGAGTAGAAGAAGCATTATGGAAAAAGAAAGCCAGACAGTCACAGAAAGATGCCATCGAGTTATGGCGCAAAGAATCTCATAAGAGAACCGAAAAAGAAATCAGAAAGTCAGAATTAAGTAGAGAATCCATAGAAAGAGCACAAGAAAGGGAATTAATCGAGATAGGTGAACGAGTTAAAACCGAACAGTCAGACAGACAGAGGAATGCCCTCATTAAGGGTATGTATCCTCTTCTTGCCGAGGGCTTGCCAAAAGCAACCCCGGAGGCATCCAGTAATTTTCCGCCATCATTAGTTCCGACCAAGCTACGTCACAAACCGACCGCAGCTGATATTTTTCTCTCGTCCTATTTGGACGACACAGTCCCAGAATATGCAAATCCTGTTCCACCAGCTCCTGTAAATAATGTAAATCCTGCTCCTTCAGTCACCGGGGCACCTCTTGCAGTACCTGCTACGGTACCCCCGGTCCAGCCAGTAGTACAAATCCCCGCCACATCAGTCACTCTGCCAGCACGAAGAGTATCAGTCGATGATTCCAGTATAGGGGCCGCAGGAGGAGGTCCTCCTGGTACCCCGCCGCCAAGTAGACGTCTAGGAACAATCGAGTTACATGAACGTGCGTTACAGCGTACGCCCAAATATAAGTCCGTTGCAGAAATCCGACGAGCTCTTACTGAATGCGGTTATGATCCAGTTCCAGGCGAGGATAGTATGGTTCTATATTCCATACGTATAAGACAGGTGTCCGAGTATTTATTCACCCTACCGAACATGAAAGAAGATTTAGACAGAATGTATCGTTTCATCCGTACAGGGGATGATCCAGAAAGTATTGGTGAAGTCATGTCTCTCAGAAAAGCTGAGATCCAGCTCATGATATTAAAATTTCTGATTAATTGTTTAATCCGGGAACAAGATTCCCCGACTAAAGATCCGACCGAAATGAAAGTCCTGACAAGGTGGAGTGATAATATAGCCGAGGGTAAGCACAAGACACTCAATAGTATAGAGAGTATGTACAAGAAAATACGTAAAGAAATAATAAGGTTACACGAACAACGCAAAGAAGCACAAGTAAGCGAGAAAGAAAATGACTCTTCTACTGAAGAGGTAGACGACGAGAATACCGCCAGAATAGCGTATGTAGGTAGATCTAGATTTCCAGACTGCCATTCATGTTTGGAACACAAGAAAATCTTTCATCATCCAGCACCAGAACAAGGTTCTCTAGAACAAGTATTTCAAGCTACCGATCACATTCTGAAATCACGAATCGGTTATAGTGAACTTAGTACCATGCATGAACAAGAACTAGCCCGATCAGCAGTCCGATGGACTACTGATTCTACCACTTTTCCAGACGAAATAGTGGCACAAATGTTTCTGAAACTGCCCCCAGCCGAACAGCGACTGGTGGGTATGTATATGATTCAGCACCTCATCACATTGTATGAGGGTCAACATTCTGATCCAGGTCCGTTACATGATGTCCTGAACGAGTTACTCCAGTATAGATGGAAAGGTTTAGGTACCGATTTAATTAGTGTCATTCTAGAACAGCGTCATAAATATAGTATGTTTTTGAACCCGCATTTTGTTCATGTCTCACCTCCAGAAAGTAAACCGTTTTACATAGATAGACAGAATCCGTTACGAGAAGTACACCCAGTCAGGACAGCAGATGGTGAAATGCAACGAGTATTTGTTTACACCCCGATTACAAAGATGGAACTCTTAGAGATGAAGAAATTAATTCCCTGTCACGACAAAGATCCAGCAGGGTTCCACCGAGAATTAAAAGACATGCTCCGTATGGGAGAATATACGTATCCAGATATTATTAAAATGCTAAAGGTCCTGTTGCCCGCAGGGGTATACGAAAAACTCAAGGAAAAAGAATGGGAGGTGGGAGAGAAAAAGATCGATTGGGCAGTTCTAGAAGCTGAAGATAAGATACGAGTACCAGGTACCGGTCTTGGAGAGAAATGTAAGGAATTACCAGAACTGTTAATACAAGTTTTGCCCAGATTGTTAGCCACTAAAAAGGAAGACTGGGATGCAATCTCAGCCTGTAAACAGAAACAAGACGAAGACACTAGTGATTTTTATTCTAGGTTTGAAAAATGTTTCATTATAAACAGTGGATTGAAGATGAGTAGCGAGTCATACCCTCATCTTTTTGTTACTAAATTAGTCGAGAATTCAAGTCCACAAGTTAAGAATCGAGTTTTAAAAGTTGAAAGTACATGGCAAGCTAGTACCCCGTCCCAGATGTTACAGATGCTCCAGTACCACCAGAATAGAATCAGAGAAGAGCAAGATCACGAGAGAAAACGTATGAAAGACACGAAAATGAAAGTACTAGTTGCACAATCTGTTCCACAAGACAGTCAGAAGAGGGGTCCGAATCAAGCCAGTCATCCTGCAGCTCCCGTTAAAGGGACATGTAATTATTGTAAACAGCCAGGTCATTTCATAAACGAGTGTGCAGTTCTGAAACATAATATAGCTACTGGTAAAACTAAAGAAAGACCACGTCCGCCTAGACAAGAACAAGTTTCACAGACTTCTCAGCCACAGAATGCACAACAGACAGTTCCAGCACCGCAGCCTATTGCTGAAACACAGCATGTTACACAGCAGATGTACCAGTATGCTCAGGCAGAGTATCCAGAGTACCAACAGTATTCATGAAACAGCCTAGAGAGGGAGGTAGGCTTGCCTCTCATCGAGATTCCTGTAGATCAAGAAGGTCCCTATATTCATAGTCAAGTATTAGGGAAAGACAGAAAGTTTCTGATTGATACAGGGGCAAGTAGGACTACCATAAGTCACGCCGAGGTTCCAGGGGCTCCGCTCTCAGGCTCTAGAAATGTTTCCCTTGGATTTTCAGGAAAGCCTATTGTAAACGAGATATCTAAGCCAGTTACTCTAGAAGTAGGTCCATTGTCCCGTACTACTGATCTATTGCTTACGAAGTCATGTCCAGAAAATCTGTTAGGTATTAAAACACTGAAAGAATTAGGTGCAGTCATATGTTGTTCCCCCGAGGGAATACGCTTGTTTTTACGTGACTTCAAGGGTCACTATGTATTACGAGATTTTGATCCAAGATTGTCTAATGTTCCGCAGCATCTATGGGCGCAAGGTCCAACTGATGTAGGTTATATGCAAATAACACCCCATCGTGTGACTCTCAAACCAGGTGTAGTGTTACCACGAATCAGACAGTACAGATTGCCACCTGAGGCTGTAGCAGCCTTATCCAAAATAATTGACGAGCTCATTGCTCAAGGAGTAGTTGTAGAAACTGACTCCAATGTATGTAATTCTCCGATCATTCCAGTCATGAAACGTACTGATCCAAATGCACCCCCAGTATATCGATTAGTGATTGATCTTCGAGAACTCAATAAATGTATCATCCCCCAGTATCCAGTAGTCCCAGATATCTCATCTCTATTGACAGCCATTGATTCCGAAGCCACATTTTTCACAGTCATAGACCTCAAGAACGCGTTTTTCAGTGTCCCCATTCATCCAGACAGCCAGTACCTTTTCGGTTTTTGCTTAAATGGAAGGAGCTATAAATTCACACGAGCTCCTCAAGGTTTTACAGAAAGTCCTAGTATTTATAGTCAAGCACTTAAGAGACAACTAGACAACATTCACATGCCAGCTGACACTGCCCTGCTCCAATATGTCGATGATCTACTGATCACAGCCCGTTCTGAACGTGCTTGCGAGCGAGCATCACTTACAGTCTTGTATTTCCTAGCCGAGATGGGGCACAAGGTGTCCCCTTCGAAGCTTCAATTCTGTGTCCAGCAAGTGATCTACTTAGGCCACTTACTGTCCAAGTGGGGTAGGCAGTTGACACCAGACCGTATCCAGTTAATAGCGAGTCTTCCTCAGCCCAAGACACAGAAGGAGGTACGTGCTTTTATCGGCCTTACTTCTTATTGCAGACAATGGATTCCTCAGTATGCATTTCTAGCCAAGCCACTGATACAGTTAACGACACAGGAGGCAGCCGTATCGACTGTCCTCCCTTGGACATCCGAACATACTCTTAGTTTCAATGAGCTAAAGAAGGCTCTATGCCAAGCTCCTGTTCTAGCTACACCGAACTACAGTAAGTCTTTTACACTTTTTGTCACAGAACGTAATGGTACAGCATTATCTGTTCTCACACAAGACCAAGCAGGACAATACAAGCCCTGTGCTTATTTTTCGAGCACATTAGATCCTGTAGCCCAGGCTTTGCCTGCATGCCTCAAGTCAGTTGCAGCCACAGCACTAGCTATCAGACAAAGTGATTCCATAGTATTAGGACATTCCTTGACAGTACAAGTTCCACACTCCGTGGAAGTTCTTTTAAACCGAACACAGACTCAGCACTTGACAATTGCACGTTTAACAGGTTATGAACTGACACTGTTCCAGCCGGATCACTGACATAATATCGACGACACAAATATCGAGATACACAAATATCGAGTCAAAAATATCGATTGACAAAATATCGACTCCCTATCTTCAAACAGGTAAGTACCAAAATATCGACTCCAAAATATCGACTTACAAAAATATAGACTGTCAAAATATCGATTTTTTTAAAAGTCTTAAAATTAAGTTAAAACTAATATAGTAATAAATATATTTAATATAAACTTAGAAATAATTAATAAAAAAATGTAATTTTAATAAATAATTTATATAATTAAAAAAATTATATCACCAAAAATTACACACACACATATATATATATATATATATATATATATATATATATATATATATATATATATATATATATATATATATATATAAAAAAACATATTATTAAATAAACATATATAACATTTTAGAAAATGTTTAAAATGTATTGTTACAACTATAGTGATTTCAACATTAGCAAAAGTGTTGGATAGCGTAGAGGTCAAATTTACTACTCCCACTCCAGTGGGTGCAACAGTAGGGAAAGCGCTGGATAGCGTAGAGGTTAAAATTACTATTCCCACTCCAGGGATGTATGACGTTACAACGCATACTTTTACAATGCCTACCATTACAACAAAACTTTTACAACGCAAAAACTTTCACAACGCATACATTTACAACGCAAGATTTTACAACGCATATACCTTTACAACGCATACCATTACAACGTAAGTATTGGTAAGTATATAATAATTTTTTGAATATAAATTAATAAAAAATATTATAATATAATTTAATATAATTTAATTTTATTAAATAAATTTAATTTAAATGTAATTTTACTTTATTTTTACAAAGTACCCCTGTACCCCAAAAACCCAAAACTGACCCTGAACCCTAAAAATACCCCTTTACCCATAAACTGAAAACTGACCCTGAACACTAAAAATACCCCTTTACCCGAAAACTGACCCTGAACCCTAAAAATACCCCTTTACCCCAAAAACTGAAAACTGACCCTGAACACTAAAAATACCCCTTTACCCAAAAACTGAAAACTGACCCTGAACCCTAAAAATACCCCTTTACCCCAAAAACTGAAAACTGACCCTGAACCCTAAAAATACCCCTTTACCCCAAAAACTGAAAACTGACCCTGAACCCTAAAAATACCCCATTACCCAAAAACTGAAAACTGACCCTGAACCCTTAAAATACCCCTTTACCCCAAAAACTGAAAACTGACCCTGAACCCTAAAAATACCCCTTTACCCAAAAACTGAAAACTGACCCTGAACTCTAAAAATACCCCTTTACCCAAAAACTGAAAACTGACCCTGAACCCTAAAAATACCCCTTTACCCAAAAACTGAAAACTGACCCTGAACCCTAAAAATACCCCTTTACCCATAAACTGAAAACTGACCCTGAACCCTAAAAATACCCCATTACCCAAAAACTGAAAACTGACCCTGAACCCTAAAAATACCCCTTTACCCAAAAACTGAAAACTGACCCTGAACCCTAAAAATACCCCTTTACCCAAAATCCCAAACATATAACCTTTTTAAAATAATTATATACTTACTAATACTTACATTGTAATAGTATGCGTTGTAACGGTATCTGCGTTTTAAAAACATGCTTTGTAAATGTATGCGTTGTAAAAGTTTGTGCAATTTAAAAGTTTTGTTGTAATGGTAGTGCATAGTAAAAGTAGCGTTGTAAACGTTGCATACCCACTCCAGTGGGTGCAACAGTAGGGAAAGTGTTGGATAGCGTAGGGGTTAAAATTACTATTCCAACTTCAGAGAGTGCAATAGTAGGGAAAGTAAATACTTCACAAATATATATAAATAACATAAATAGTAATACCAATTACAAATAATTAAAATATTAAAAAAGTGTATAAAAATATTAAATATTTATTTATAAATACAAAAAAAAAATATTTAATTATAAAAATTGCCTACTCATACTAATTAATTACCTATTAACAATAAATTAATTTACAATTTAAAAAATAATAAATTATTTTCAATTACCAATTATATTTTAATTAATTACCAATTAATAATTAATTAACAATAAATTCAAAATAAATATCAATAAATAAATTAACATATTTAATAAATTATAATTAAATTACTTCCCACCCTATTCCCCTATAAACACAACACCCGCTACAGAAAATAAATTACTAAAATTAAAATATTTATCAATTAATCAATTATAATTAATTACCAATTATATTTTAATTAATTACCAATTAATAATTAATTAACAAATAATTCTAAGTAAATATCAATAAATAAATTAACATATTTAATTAATTATAATAAAATTACTTCCCACCCTATTCCCCTATAAACCCACAACCCGCTACAGAAAATAAATTACTAAAATTAAAATATATATCAATTAATCAATTATAATTAATTACCAATTATATTTTAATTAATTACCAATTAATAATTAATTAACAATTAATTCTAAATAAATATCAATACATAAATTAACATATTTAATTAATTATAATAAAATTACTTCCCACCCTATTCCCCTATAAACCCACAACCCGCTACAGAAAATAAATTACTAAAATTAAAATATTTATCAATTAATCAATTATAATTAATTACCAATTATATTTTAATTAATTACCAATTAATAATTAATTAACAATTAATTCTAAATAGATATTAATAAATAAATTAACATATTTAATTAATTAGAATTAAATTACTTCCCACCCTATTCCCCTATAAACCCACAACCCGCTACAGACTTATATTACACAAAAAATAAAAATTATTATTAACTTACCTTAAATTCGATATTTTTGTTGTCTATATTATGTCTAGTCGATATTATGTCCATTCTATATTTTTGATTCGATATTATGTCCATTCTATTCGATATTAATTTTCTCTAGTCGATATTTTTGTTGTCTATATTATGTCTAGTCGATATTATGTCCATTCTATATTTTTTACTCGATATTCTGTCCAGTCGAAATAAAAGACTCGATATTATGACTGTACACCGTTCCAGCCACACATAGAAATCAGACGCTGCAACGTTCTAAATCCTGCTACACTGTTACCGTCAGTTAATTCAAATCCTGCCACACACGACTGTGTGGAAGTAGTTAATACTATGACTAAGCCAAGACAAGATCTGACAGATATTCCATTACCAGATCCTGACCTGACACTTTATGTGGATGGTTCATGTATGAGAACAAGTACAGGTGAACTAGTAGCCGCGTATGCAGTGACTACTGACACTGAAGTTATTGAAACACACCGTATTGACACCCTGTCTGCTCAAGCAGCAGAGCTAGTTGCTCTGACACAAGCCTGCATACACGGCAAGAACCTGAAAGTTAATGTTTACACAGATTCACGCTACGCATTTGGAGTCGTACACGACTTTGGAGTGCTCTGGCAGGAGAGAGGTTTCATGACTTCTCATGGAACCAAGATTCAGCATGGTCTCCTTATTCAAGCTCTGTTAGATGCCATACATTTACCGACATCTATTGCTATCATGAAATGCAAAGCACATACGAAAGTTACTGACATTATTTCCCAAGGTAATGATCTAGCAGATCGCACAGCCAAGCTTACAGCACAGACTCCAGACATGCCAGTTAACAAGACACCGACATCCACTCCAGATCCGACTACTTGTATGACAGTTAAGGACCCTACTCAAGATGTCATAGATATCCAGTTACATGCTACTCCCGATGAAATCAAGAAATGGTCCGAACAAGGAGGGGTCCAGACAGATCAGGGATGGGTAATGAAGGGAAAAGCCACATGGTTTCTCCCCGACTCTATGGTTCAAGTCATTATCAATACCGCACATAGTCCAGCACATTTAGGAGAAAAAGCTATGTTAGACAGTATCCAGAACATTTGGTTCAACAAGCATTTACGAGCTGCAGCCAAGCAGAAAGTCCGTACCTGTATGATATGTTGCCAGTTTAATCCAGGTAAAAGTGTCCCAGTGGAACAAGGTGGTTTCCAGCCCCCTGACCACCCTTTTGAAGTCCTCCAGATGGATTATATTCAGATGGAGCGATGTCGAGGTTTCAAGTATGTCCTTGTAGTTGTATGCGCTTTGTCCAGGTGGACAGAAGCATATCCAGTCCCAGATTACACAGCCACGACCACTGCCAAGCAGTTGGTCCGTGAATTCTTCCCCCGCTATGGACTCCCAAGGGTCGTATATTCTGATAACGGCCAGCCATTCTCATCTGAGCTGATGAAACACGTTTCCCTGTTGTTAGGATACCAGTGGAAGTTCCATTGTGTACGCCATCCTGAAGCAGCCGGTCTAGTAGAGAGACATAACCAGACCCTGAAAATCCGTATTGCCAAAGTCTGTCAAGAAAAAGGTGTAGACTGGTTAGTTGCTCTGCCAGTCGCTTTGTTTTATATGCGCATGGTCGCACATTCCAGATCAGGTCTGTCCCCGTACGAGGTCGTATTCGGCCGCCCCCCTAATATGTGGGGTACACCTAGACCTCGAAGTATTACAGATGTTCCAAGTAATATGCTGACAGATTACCTAGCTTCCTTGATGTCTGCCCTACACTCTTGTCGTTCACAGGTTGCCGCCGCATTTCCAGACAATACCGAGGTGGCACCGCATGAAATCGTTCCCGGAAATCTGGTTCTTGTAAGGAACTTTGATCGTTCAAGTCCGCTGGAGCCCCGCTGGAAGGAGCCAAAACAAGTACTCCTGGCCACCCGTACTGCCGTCAAGCTGGAAGGCAGGAAGGGCTGGGTCCATCTGTCGCATGTAAAGAAGTTTTATGGACTAAAGACTGTTTCCAAGAACATTTCCGAGGATTTCAAAGACTGCCAAAGTACTATTCTCAAGGACTGTCCCGCAAATGACATTGATACGAAACCCTCCCTGTTAGAGAAAACTCCGCAGCAGGAGTATAAGAAGAAATTAAGGTCTAGTAAAATAAGTCAGCCAGTTTGATTGTCTAAGTCCTCCCCTAGGTGAAACGGTTAGACCGGTTTCTGACATGTATAAAATAGACCCCCATAGTGAGAGAGTTAGTCAAAACTCAATCCGATATATCGTTTTTCTAAGTTTCATATTGTTTTTCAGCCTTATGACTACCTGCACAAGTTATGCTTTTTATTTGTGTTTTCCAGTTTCTCATGTAAATAAGTCTTCTAATGCTACAGTAGAGCACACGTTTAGTGATCTGCCTCCTCATGAACTTTCTTATCGTCTTGCTATGCGTAACAACTCATTTATCCGCATGTTACATTATTCACACCAGACCAGCAATGCCACTAATTGTTGGGTGTGTGGTCGATTCCCCCCTTTCCAGACACCGAAGGGAGTTCTGCCACTGTTTCCTTATCCATTTTCACATAACGGTTCGTGTGGAGCATGGTCCACGTTAACATTATCCTCAAATGATATATCCTTTCTTAACAGTACATGTTTTCCAGGCAAGCAAGGTCTTCCCCACAGAACAGGGTTAGATCTAGAAAATGAAGTTTATAATTTGGGTAATTATTCTTCGAATTTTATGGTCTTGAATGTTCAGTCTGATTCTACTCCAGACTTACCTGCTATTTCAGTATTTCCAGTCAAAGGCGAATTATGTGTCCGAAAGAATGGTTCCGTACATGTAGGACATAGTGATTGTACTACTATTGTCAAGTATAGTGACAGCAGGAAATCTATTTTCAAAGCTTCACGTCATTCTTATTTTGTTTGTGGTCAGACCGCATATGTTCGTCTGCCCCTCGATTGGGAGGGAACCTGTTACATTGCCTTCCTTCTGCCACCAGTTTTTCTAGCCCCACCTGACTATCATAGGAATTCCCACCTAGTACATACTAGACACAAGAGAGACCTCCCGATTGTCGATTATACTGAAACTGCTCTAGAACAATACATAGATATCAATAAAGGTGTCTTCCCCTACTTAGGTACTGTCGTGAACAGTAAACTGATACGTAGATTAACCAGAACACTTGAAGCAGTAGTGATTGAGACTACCTCCGCTCTAGGTAACTTAACCGAAGAGCAATCCTTTATGAGAATTGTCGTGCTCCAGAATCGTCTCGTCCTTGACGTCATACTGGCCGATAGGGGCGGGGCATGTAGAGTCATCGGATCTAGTTGCTGCATTTTCATTCCTAATAACGCGCCGTCTGTTTATTCAGCTATAACCAGACTCCATAAAATTGCCCATCTGTTACACCAAAATCCAGGCACCTGGACATGGTCCAGTTGGTTCTGGAATATAATTTCCGCCTGGGGATGGAAAGTATTGTCCTTTCTAGGTATTGCAGTAGCGATCATATTCAGTTGCTGCCTCTGTATACAATGTGGCCCTGCGATTTGCGGCATTTGTGCTACCTCTTGTATTCCTAGTCCCAAGTCCCGTTCTAAATCCAGTTCCAAGAAAATTCGAGACGAGCAAATGATACTATATGAAATGATAGATGGTATCATGAATATTGATGTTTCCTGATGGAAATGTAGTGACAAGGAGGGAATGTGGAAAAGTAAATTTTGCCATGTTCTGTGTCCCTACGTGTTCCCCATCCTATGTTGTATGTGCATGATTAATATGCATATGTATTCCCCATGATCGATTAAAGACGCAATTACAGTTGTGTCCATCTCTAGTATGCCAGTTTCCAGTTCTCGTGAAAGCTACGAGTATCAGGCCTATGTAAAGCTACGTTGCCACGTCTCTCAGTGTGCACGTTATTTCATTGAAAAGCCCCGTTTCTAGGCCTCAAAAGGGCCCGGACACCAGATTCAGCTCCTGTCTCCTGAGCCCTCGCTGAGGAGCGATACAGCCCCCACCTGTATTCCTGACCCTTCACTTACTTCCTGCCTCACAGTGCCCGGCTTGGCCTGGCTCTGCCTGCTAGTCTGCCAAAAGTATGTTATGATTCTAGTTATCAGTCCAGCCCTCTTTCTCTGCATTCCTAAGCTACTGAATCGCATCAATAGTTTCAGTCATCGTCTAGCCTTTACGTCTCCATGTAAGAGAAATACTGTATTAATGGTCATTTAATATTCCTCATCACGCACTACATGTAGAATAATGCATGCACCAGTCTTAGAGTCTGTTAGCCTTTACCCCGATACCTTTTAGTTTATATCAACATGTTCTCTAAACATCAGATACTAGATAGTGTTAGGTACATGTCGCCCTGACTCTCCAGACTTCAGTCTCTGCTCCTAGCGCAGAAGTCATAGCCCCCAGCTTCTCCTAGTAATACGTCATTGTCAGTTTGCGCGCACCATTAGGTTAGAGGTCCCGGCTCCTTAGGTAGCCCCCTCCATGTTTCCGCCCCATTTATGACATATTCTGTTACGTTCACATCACATGTCTATGTATACGCCTCCTGTTACACCCACTTTCACCCTTATCTTTCGCGACTGCTATTGACCACACCCACTGCTCCGCCTATCGTATGTATTGTAATGCAACTGTTTTAGTATATATGCTTGTGCACTGTTATTAAAAGTTATCCCTTGATCCTGTCCCCGGCAGCGCTGCCATCCTAGTCCTGTGCAGGTTGTCCTGTTCCTGTCCTTATGCTGTATTAAACCTGCAAACTCCTACTACCTCGAATCTTGACTCTTATTTATTGAGCTATCTGTTATTACTATGTCCAGTCAAAAATAGATCCGGTATTATTTATTTATATACCACATAAGGGTGCCTGCGTTGGCTAGGCAGCACATTGTGTGCCAGCCAAGGAAAAAGACAGGAATGCACCTCATAATGGCAGATGCAGCACATTCCTGCCCTTTCCCTATCACTCAGGGCAGTACAGCCAGGGCTGGACTGGCCGTAGGGGGCACCGGGCAATCCCCCGGTGCGCCGCATGGATGGGGGGCTGGTTTTGTTACAGGGCCGTTTTTGCAGAATAGCTGCAATATCGGCCATCTAACAAAAGCGGCTGAAAACCGGCCCTGGCAAAGAGCTCGGCGGCACCCACAACCTCCCTGGGGGTGGGGGGGGGAGGGGCGGCCGAGCACTTTGCCAGGGCCGGTTTTGGTTCCCAGTCCGGCCCTGAGTACAGCAAGATGGCTTGCTGCGCTGCATGATTGTTTAATAAATATACCTCATAGACTGGAATTTCACCCAAGTAAAGACCAATGTCAGAGATTAATTCATAGATTCCTCCAATCACTTTTTTTCTCAGCAGACAAAAGAGCAACAATCTTCTCATAACTTCTTGGAATATAACAAAAACTCCTTGATTCTCCACCAAATTCATATCCCTCAAGTTGCAAGTGCACAGATTATAAAGGCAATGGTATAAATATTATGAAATAAATAAAAAATATATCTAGATATCAACATATCTGCCATCTATTAACTTAAAATAAGGGATGCCTAGAAAATCTACTTCTCTGTTCATATAGCCCAAACTTCTACCCTTTAAAAGACTCTCTATATTTGAATGAACCTAAAATCTCCTTCCTCTTCCTCAGCTAACTAAGAACACTTCCAATCAAAGTGTGATAATCTTGCTCAATTCTCCTTCAACAAAATTAAAGTAATACGATGTGTGACAGCACCTAGGCAGGATAAAAAATTCAAAATTTTCCTATGACAATTCACATTTCCAAATTGTAACTACTCTTAACTCTTTCATACCAATTGATGGGCCTGATCTTAAAGTTGCTGTTGGAAGCTGTCGTCCTACCAACTAATGCCCAGACAAATTCATAAAACTCTTTTGACTTTTTGTCAAAGCTCCAAAGCTGAACTTTATATACTGTTCTATAGGACACTATTTTTCTCATCATGTGGAAAACTGGTGTAGTGCAATACCTTTAAAAAACTACTCTTGGCCCACAAGATCTCAACAACATTTGCCCAATCTCCCTTCCACCATTCATTTACAAACGTTTGGAAAAACTGTTTTTAAACAGCTTCAGAAATTTTCTGAAGACAACAACCTTTTGAATGCCTTCCAAGTTCTTCTCTGGCCATGACACAGTACAGAACTGGAGATCCTTCTGGTTATAGAAGGCCTTTGAAGTTTGAGCTGGAAAGAGGTTGTGGGTGCAATGGTATGTTTAAACCTGTCAGCAGCTTTCAATAGCATAGATCATTCCATCCTGAAAAAACCCTAGATAAAGTGGGGTTGGGCAGCTAAATCATGAAATTGATTACATCATTTCTATCTGACCGTCAGCAGATCACTGAATTGCCACCTTTTAGTTCCACATCTAAGCAATAAAACTCTGGTATCTTCCAGAGGCCAGTCTTACCTCCATTGCTTTTTTGAAATACACTCACCTACAATGCCTAGTGGTCAGTTTCTACATATGTGTACATTACTCAAATTATATTTAGTTTATATAATCCTGGTGCAAATATGAACCATTCTCAAGATGTAAAGACTTTGTCCAACTGCTATACTGGTGGGTGTTGTCGGTAACTACCCGAAGATAATTTTTACAAAAACAAATGTGCTAATAAAACCCAAAGAATATACTGTCTTGCTCTTGACTTGTTTGCCTGAAATTATGCAACCTCCTCCATCCCAGTCTAATGTCAAAAGCAATCTGGGCATTCATTTCAACACCAACCTATCCCTAGAAACACAAGTGTATGGTATGTGCTTTTGACATTTCAAGATTTTGAAGAAACTTTTACCTTACATCAACAGCAACTAGACCCATGGGGACATTGGCGTTGCAATGGCGCCATGGGTCTTGTTGCACTTAAGTAAAGAAAAAAGTGAAGCACAGAAAAAGTCATGGATGGAATTCTTGAATCAATCTTAACCAGTAACAATTACTTAGGCCACATACCAGTTCATTGTTATTTTGCACACCATGCCACCTAGGTTTGGGCTCCGTCACATCAAATCAGTCTTGATCTTGCTCCTATAGGAACAGTCCAGCCCAAACTGCCATGCCAGGCCGCCCTGAACCAGAGCTCAAGCAACCCCATACCGCTTTTGCCCTGATTGGGGCTCGTCAGTTGGGTGAAGCTTAGTTCCAGTGGCACATTGAGCATGGGATCGACGTCTGTGCATGCCAGTTGCACGTCGCGCATCATACCGAAGTGTACAAAAAAGTGAGGGGTCCAGATTCAAGTAAAGTGAGCTGCCACTCACTCGCTGGTTAGAAAAAACACAGCCATGGCTTTGAGGCCCAGGAGAGGCCCTCTTTCCTCTGCTTTGGAACTTGTTTCCATGTTCCAGAGCTGCATGGCCCAGGATAGGGAGAGCTTCACAGCTAGAGCCCAATTCCTGGCACATCGCAGCATTGGTCTACTGCTGAATGGCCCAGGGTGTGTGCTGAGAGGCCCGCGGAAGGAGGCGTCCTTCCCTGGGCCTTTCAGGTATAGTCTAGTTCTGCAAGGCCTAGTGGAAGGGAACCCTCTCACTTGGGTCTTCAAGCCATGACACAGCGCTGTGAAGCCCAGGGCCAGTCATGGGCCTCAGAGCCATGATCCAACTTTACAAAGCTCAGGGGATGGGACCTCACTCTCCTGGGCTTCACAGCCATGATCCTGATCTGTAAGGCGCAGAACCTACTCAGTGAGTCTCAGATGTGGGGTATCCTTGGTTATTAAAAATTGCACTTTTCTGCACTTCCATTCCTCAGTCATACCTCAGAAGTGTAAAGTATGGCTCTTGGTTCAGCTCAATCTTTTTGTATTCTGTGAGGAACCCAGCCTCAGCAAATGTGCATGAGCGCTTGATCAAATGTTTCAGGGAACCCACCATTTTGGATTATGCTGCTGTCTCACCTGCATGTGCGTGAGTGTAGGAGTATTACTGATTCTGCAGAGGTTAAATTAGGTGCCACAGAGAGTTTCTTTGTAACTAACAATAAAGCCCATATGAATTTATTATGATGCTGAAGGAAAACAAGATCAATAAAAAGTATCATTCTAGCTATTGCATCGGCTATGGAACGCACTCTACACATACCGATACAATACAATACAATACATTTATGTTTGATAATATCCTTGCAATATTTTGGCATTAGATAAGGTGGGAGCCACTGCAGTTGATTTTATTCTGGCTTCTGACTTCTTATAGGTAAATCTCTAGTTCAGAGGGTTCTTGGATCAAAACAAAGTTTCTCGGAGTTTGGTTTCATTTGTGACTTTTCATAAATTAATGAGAGTGCTTGTATGCCACAGGAACAAATAAGCGACACCTGAAAATGTTCCTGAATCACCATTACTTTCAGATCACCTGACAATGTTTGGGAGGAAGAGCAGGTGTTCTTTCTAGCCATGACTTGACTGGAGGGTTGATCAAGTGTCCTTGATACATCACAGAGGAGAGACCATCAGACAGAAAGACAACAACAGAGATAATTCTGTGAAGTGCAAAGTTTATCATATTAAAGGCAGACTTGTCTTTCATGAAACAACTATTGTTTCTTGATATTTGCTTGTAGTACTAGGACCCAGGACATCTGTTGTGAACGGATGCCTAGACAAATGATCACAACACATGTCCTGTTAAAACATCAGTTGGGCAGATTAGACTCTTTTTTTTTTTTAAATCCATTGTTAACAAATTTAGGGTTGATTTATATGTGGACAGAGGGCCGATGTTCTGCCAGGGTGACAGAGTATATTACTCCATCACACTGGTGGAGGGACCACCCACCTCATTTATACATGATCACCAAGTAGGCGGTTCCTGCCAATGCATTTCGCTGTTTGGTGCAGGGCTATGTCATGCTGACACAGTCCTGCATCAAAAAGTTTTCTCTTCTTGTTTTAAAAAAGCAACTGCCAAAACAGGATTTTCTTTTTGAAAATAAAAAGTGTAATGCTCCTCTTGCCATGGGAGTCATCTCCCATGGTGAGTGGAGCAGCCCATCGGAGAGATATATCTATGGTTATGATCGGTCCACCACCCTGGTAGCCAAACCGATGGCCCTCCCTCATCTAAATCGGGTGAGCGGACCATTATGTTAGTGGGCATGTCAGGTCCGTGGCCACTGCAACAGAGTATACATACTGCCAACATACTAATTGGACCATAAATGACTTGAGGCACATGCCTTCATTCAAACAGGGTTCTAGCTGAGGAATGATTTGGAACCAAAAAGTAAGTGGAAGGTCTTTGCTAGCCCAACAAATGCGCAGTATAAAGGCTTAGAGTGCCTACTGTTCTGGTATTCTCTATCTTTGATACTCTCTGCTGTCATATGTTGCATCTACACTTACAACTTCATTTACTTACCTACGTATAAAACCAAAAGCAAGAATCATTTACAAAAAAAGAGAATTGAAGAAATGTTGAAAAAGCCACAATCTAATTGTTTGGATCTTTCCACCTGTGACACAATATTACTAATATGTGACCTGCTCTATCCAAATGGAATCGAGCACATACAGTTGAGAGTTATTCCTCAATTTCTATAGGTCTTCTTAGGTGTTGTTGCAGCATAAGCATGGTAAAACTTTATGTGACGCTTACTCTCCTTACTGCTCTAACCGTACTGGGCCCTTTACAATTAAACAATCTGCAGCATTTCCATTTACCACAGAGGTAAACATCCTCTGATGAATATTTCTCCTCCTATAGGAGGGGTGTGAAATTAGAGTGGCTGTTGGACTTGGCCCTTTTTGCAGGGTCACCCCTAAACTTTTTGCCTTTCTCATAGCCTTTTTGCTGACATGATGTTGGTGGTTTTAGACCTCTGGGCACTGTAGCACTGCTGTCCAGTGTAAAGTGCGTGTGATCTCCGCAATAAATGTGGTAAGATTGGTCTACACCTGTTTGGCCTATTTAATTTACCTGTTGGTCCCTTGTAAAGTGGTATCTCATATACCCAGGGCTGGTAAATTAAATGCCACTGGTGGGCTTGCAGCGCTGATTGCGCCACCCACCAAAGTAGCCTTTCAAACCTATCTCAGGCCTCTGCCATTGTAGGGCCTGTGCGCGCAGTGTTACTGTCGCTGTCACGTGGCACCTAAAGTGTGTGCCATGTCTGTGACCACCCTTTTACTGCATATCAGTCAGCCCTAAGGTAGGCCCTAGCTAGCGATATGGGCAGGGTGCCTTGTAGGTAAAAGATAGGACATGTACCTTAAGGGTGTGTCATGTCATGGTAGTGACAAACAGCCATTTTGGTTTCTCACTACTGTGGGGCTGCCCTCCCATAGGAATGCCTTGGGGATTCCCTGATAAGTGTTTCAGTGGTAATTCCTGGTATGGGAGGCACAGCGTGGTCAAGTTTGGTATGTTTAGAATAGTGATAATAAATGCTACGAAATGGTGTGCGCAGATTTGTTATGACTACTTCAGAAATGCCTCTTTTAGAAGTTGGCATTTCTGTGTGCTCTGTGCCTGCCTGCCTGATGTGCTGCCTGTTGTGAATTGCATGTCTGGCCTGTGAGTGACAGGGGCTGGAAGGTGTGTGTGGCTCCAGGTGGGGCAGGGTGAGACAGCACTAGGCTGAATGGGAGCTCTGCATTGGGAGTAGTGGGAGGAGTAATCCCCTGATTCTGAATAGGACTGTGAAGTGGTATCTCATATACCTAGGGCTGATAAATTAAATGCTACTGGTGAGCTTGCAGCACTGATTGCGCCACCCAACAAAGTAGCCTTTGAAACCTATCTCAGGCCTCTGACATTGCAGGGCTTGTGCGCGTAGTGTTACTGCCGCTGTGACGTGGCACCTAAAGTGAATGTCATGTCTGTGACCACCCTTTTACTGCATATCAGTCTCTCCTAAGGTAGGTCCTAGCTAGCGATATGGGCAGGATGCCTTGTAGGTAGAAGATAGGACATGTACCCTAAGTGTGTGACATGTCCTGGTAGTGACAAACAGCCATTTTGGTCTCTCACTACTGTGGGGCTGCCCTCCCATAGAAATGCATTGGGGATTCCCTGATAAGTATTTCAGTGGTAATTCTTGATATGCAGGTGCAGTGTGGTCAAATTTGATATGTTTGGAATAGTGATAATAAATGCTATGCAATGATGTGCGCAGATTTATTATGCCTATTTCAGAAATACCACTTTTAGAAGTTGGCATTTCTGTGTGCTATATGCCTGCCTGCCTGATGTGAATTGCATGTCTGGACTGTGAGTGACAGGGGCTGGGAGGTGTGTTTGGCTCCAGGAGGGGCAGGGTGAGTCAGACCTAGGCTGAATGGGACATCTGCATTGGGATTAGTGGGAGGAGTCCCCTGATTCTGTACAGGACTGTGCCCAACCTGGACAATGCTGGCTCCGCCCCCTGTGGTGTGTCTGATCACCTAGCCCCCACCTGACAAAGTGGAAGAGGAGCTTGGAAAACGAAGTGCTCCAAATCCCCCCTGAACCTGTTGCATCTGGTTCCCCCAAGCCCTGTTCTGCAGACAAAGAGATGGTATAATATAAATATAGGGGCTGTGATCCCATGTTCTGGGCTGTGCTGCTCCTGACTTGCTGGGGACTTGCTGCTGCTGGGGCCCAGGAGGAACCGCCATGGGAGCTTGCCTCCCTGCTGGAGGGCCCAGCTGTGCCACCTGGACCTAGAAGAACTTTTTGCTTGGACGTTCTGTGTCTTTAAAAATCTTCTATGACTTTGTGCTGCTTTGTGCGTTGCGCAAATGCTTTACACATCGCCTCTGGGATAAGCCTGACTGGTCGTGCCAAGCTAACAAGGGGGTGAGCAGGGGTTATCTTCAGCGTGTAACTCCCTTGCCCTGACTAGAGTGGTGGTTTCTGTCTGGCTTTGGCGCAAGCCTTAGCCAACCAGAAATCCTATTTCTAACATTTGTTTGTCATCGGTGAGGATAGGACTTGCATTTGCGCAATACCACAGCGACAACTGGTTGCACTACAAACTCTGCATTTAGATAATCACATATTTGGGATTAATTTTCCAGATTTGTTTTTCTCCTCATGAGTGTCATTTTTTTTACTGGTGTTTTCTACACTTTTATGTTGGTGGCAGAAGAGAGAAAATGACATGGCGGGAATGCCAGTTGGTGGGGAGGATCCCAAAGATAGGGAGTCTCTTGCTGTGTCCAGTGCCTTTCCCTTTCCCTGTCCCCAGAGGAGTGGGTAGATAGGAAGGAAGAAAGGGAGCCTCAGCTGGTGTTGGAAAGGCTCCAAGTGGAGATAGCGCTGCTGAGTGTGGAGGAGAAAAAGCTAGCTTTGGAGAGTAGGTTATCCCCTGAGTGTAGTTTGAGTTGTCGGGATTCACCAGTGAGGGTGGAATCTAGTGGTGGTAGCAAAATAGAGTCCAGTGCAGGAAGTCCCATTCTCAGTTCCCATAGTATGGTACCTGATTCCCAGTTAGAGGGGTACAGGTTGAGATTCAGGGGCAGTACGGAACTGTCTCACTAATCTTGGGGGGAATTTGTGGATGCATGTTGTGTTGCACTGGACGGTTGGGTGATGGGTAGCTCGGCAAATGATTTCGAAGGGCTGTTCAATTTGGTTGTCAGTGAGCATGTGTTCAGTAATTGTTTTCTGGGGTTGCGCCAACACCTTTTGGGCAGTGATTTCTCTGATCCCAGGGAGGCAGACCGCTGGCTCTGTGCTAGAGGGTCTGAAAAGGCATTGGGGAGTGATCCCAAAAGTAGTGGCTTGGGTACCTTCTGGTCCTGTGTGGTGGAAGTGGTTCAGAGTAGCCCAGCTAGGTCCCAATGTAGTGGAAGGGGTTTGGGGGCTCACGTCCTGTCTCAGTGGAGAAGGAGTGAGTATAGGACTGTGTGTCCCAAGGTACCCAAACCCAGTCTCAGGGCCTGGAGGGTTCCCTAAGGGAGTACCAGATCGGGTCCTAGGCTGTACTTTTACGCCATTTGAGGAGGATCTCCTAGTGTCAGGAGAACATAAAGTGTCTGTAAGCAGAGCTCCAGTATTTCTGGTGTCTGGCGGTAGTGCTCCAGTTGGGAGGGTGCAAAAGTTCAGAGTGAGGAATGAGAGGGGGATGTGGTCTCCAGTGGGAGAACCAGTGGGTCAGGGACCAGCCAGAAGGGCTGAGTCTCCTAGAAATGACCATGGCGACACCACTTCTGTCCCGGGGATCTTTGCGCACTGTCAGATGGACAGGAGTCGGGAGATCTGCACCAGGCAGACTGTCACACAACACATTAGTCATGTGTTACCCTTGGGGGGATACTGTGCGAGTCCCCAGAAGTCCTGGCGTGCCAGACAAGTGCTCAGCCGTTGGGTTCAGTCCCAAGGTTGGGAGGCCAGGTTTAGGATCTGCCTTACCTGGAGGGAAGGACATCTGTAATCAGTGTCCTGACCGATTTGGCTTCCAGGGGAACCGCTCCAAGAAGGGAGCATGCAGAACTCTAAAAGAGGACGCAGAGGGAGGGAGCCCTCACCTCTGACCCTGGTGCAACCTGAGTGTTTAGACCCTAGGTTGGGAGACTTGGAAACTTTGTGATAAAGGGGGAATCCCTGCCAAAGAGAACAGCTGAATAGACTTAGAAAAAGTGCTGCCATTGCTGTGTGTCTGGGGGCTGACCTACAGTTTGCTGTTTCTGCTGAGGAAAGAGACTAAGCGACTTTGCTGTGTGCTGTGTCCCCCTGCTTAAAGAGGAACTGGGCTGTGTGCTTTGTTTTTCTGAAGACAAGAGTCTCCAAGGGCCTGAGTGAGCTGGCCTCCTATTAGAGAGTTTCAGCTGGTTGGAGAGCTGTGTTTTGAGGTTGCCTCTCCAAGGTGGAGGGTACGGAACCCCAGAAGAAGAGGTAGGGGGAACAGAGCCTTGCCCGTGACCTCTGGTCAGCCTGAGGGTGCGGATTCTAGGATGTAGGGTCAGTGGCAGTTTGGAACTGCACTGAGGAGAGGAAGAGTGGAGAATGGTTACTATGAGCCAGGGGCTACCTCCCCCCACTCTGTCGATTGGCAAGGACCAGCGACATCTGGGGGCCTAGGGCCTGGTCCTGGCCGTGGACAGCTAAAGGAGTACCACTGGAGTAACCTAGTTGGTCCTGATAGCTTTGACAGAGGGAACCACATGGGTTCACAGTGGCGTAGAACTGGAGGATGTCCCTGCAGCTGCAGGCCCTGGTCCGTGTTCTATCGCCCAAGGCAGGGAAGCCCATCAAGATGGTGATTGATCTACCCTGCTTTTTGGCTGGAATGGGGTTGTGTTGGACGTGGCCCTTTTTGCAGGGTCACCCCTAAACCTTTTCCCTTTCGCCTAGCCTTTTTGCTGACATGGTGCTGGTGGATTTAGGCCTCTGGGCACTTTAGCACTACTGTCCAGTGTAAAGTAAGTGTGCTCTCTGTGATACATGTGGTAAGATTGGTCTACATCTGTTTGGCCTATTTCATTTACCTGTCAGTCCCTTGTAAAGTGGTATCTCATATACCTAGGGCTGGTAAATTAAATGCTACTGGTGAGCTTGCAGCACTGATTGCGCCACCCAACAAAGTAGCCTTTGAAACCTATCTCAGGCCTCTGACATTGCAGGGCTTGTGCGCGTAGTGTTACTGCCGCTGTGACGTGGCACCTAAAGTGAATGCCATGTCTGTGACCACCCTTTTACTGCATATCAGTCTCTCCTAAGGTAGGTCCTAGCTAGCGATATGGGCAGGGTGCCTTGTAGGTAGAAGATAGGACATGTACCCTAAGTGTGTGACATGTCCTGGTAGTGACAAACAGCCATTTTGGTCTCTCACTACTGTGGGGCTACCCTCCCATAGAAATGCATTGGGGATTCCCTGATAAGTATTTCAGTGGTAATTCTTGATATGCAGGTGCAGTGTGGTCAAATTTGATATGTTTGGAATAGTGATAATAAATGCTATGCAATGATGTGCGCAGATTTATTATGCCTATTTCAGAAATACCACTTTTAGAAGTTGGCATTTCTGTGTGCTATATGCCTGCCTGCCTGATGTGAATTGCATGTCTGGACTGTGAGTGACAGGGGCTGGGAGGTGTGTTTGGCTCCAGGAGGGGCAGGGTGAGTCAGACCTAGGCTGAATGGGACATCTGCATTGGGATTAGTGGGAGGAGTCCCCTGATTCTGTACAGGACTGTGCCCAACCTGGACAATGCTGGCTCCGACCCCTGTGGTGTGTCTGATCATCTAGCCCCCACCTGACAAAGGGGAAGAGGAGCTTTGAAAACAAAGTGCTCCAAATCCCCCTGAACCTGTTGCATCTGGTTCCCCATGCCCTGTACTGCAGAAAAAGAGATGGTATAATATAAATATAGGGGCTGTGACCCCATGTTCTGGGCTGTGCTGTTTTTGGCTTGCTGGGGGCTTGCTGCTGATGGGGCCCAGAAAGAACCGCCATGGGAGCTTGCCTCCTTGCTGGAGGGCCCAGCTGTGCCCCCTGGACCTAGAAGAACTTTTTGCTTGGACCTTCTGTGTCTTTAAAAATCTACCAGGACTTTGTGCTGCTTTGTGTGTTGCGCAAATGCTTTACACATTGCCTCTGGGATAAGCCTGACTGCTCGTGCCAAGCTACCAAGGAGGTGAGCAGGGGTTATCTTCAGCGTGTAACTCCCTTGCCCTGAATAGAGTGGTGGTTTCTGTCTGGCTTTGGCGCAAGCCTTAGCCAACCAGAAATTCTATTTCTAACATTTGTTTGTCATTGGTGAGGATAGGACTTGCGTTTGCGCAGTACCACGGCGACAACTGGTTGCACTACAAACTCTGCATTTAGATAATCACATGTTTGAGATTATTTTTCCTGATTTTGTTTTCTCCTCAAGAGTGTCATTTTGTTTGAATGGTGTTTTCTACAATTTTATGTTGGTGGCAGAAGAGAGAAAATGACATGGAGGGATGCCAGTTGTTGGGGATTATCCAAAAGATAGGGAGTCTCTTGCTGGGTCCAGTGCCTTTCCCTTTCCCTGTCCCCAGAGGAGTGGGTAGATAGGAGGGAAGAAAGGGAGCATCAGCTGGTGTTGGAAAGGCTCCAAGTGGAGCTAGCGCAGCTGAGTGGGGAGGAGAAAAAGCTGACTTTGGAGGGTAGGTTATCCCCTGAGTGTAGTTTGAGTTGTCTGGATTCACCAGTGAGGGTGGGATCCAGTGGTGGTAGCAATATGGAGTCCAGTGCAGGAAGTCCCATTCTCAGTTCCCATAGTATGGTACCTGGTTCCCAGTTAGAGGGGTACAGGTTGAGATTATGGGGCAGTAAGGAACTGTCTCACTAATCTTGGGGAGGGGTTTGTGGATGAATGTTGTGTTGCACTGGATGGTTGGGTGATGGGTAGCACGGCAAATGATTTTGAAGGGCTGTTCAATTTGGTTGTCAGAGAGCATTTGTTCAGTAATTGTATTCCGGGGTTGCGCCAACACCTGTTGGGCAGTGATTTCTCTGATCCCAGGGAGGCAGACCGCTGGCTGTGCTCTAGAGGGTCTGAAGAGGCATTGGGGAGTGATCCCAAAAAGTAGTGGCTTGGGTATCTTCTGGTCCTGTGTGGTGGAAGAGGTTCAGTGTAGCCCAGCTGGGTCCCAGTATAGTGGGAGGGGTGTAGGGTCTCACGTCCTGTCTCAGTGGAGAAGGAGTGAGTGTAGAACTGTGTGTCCCAAAGTGCCCAAAACCCAGTCTCAGGGCTTGGAGGGTTCCCTAAGGGAGCACCAGATCGGGGCCTAGGCTGTACTTGTACGCCATTTGAGCTGGATCTCCTAGTGTCAGGAGAACGTGGAGTGTCTGTAAGCAGAGCTCCAGTGGTTCTGGTGTCTGGCGGTAGTGCTCCAGTTGGGAGGGTGGAAAAGTCCAGAGTGAGGTGTGAGAGGGGGATGTCTACTCCAGTGGGAGAACCAGTGGGTCAGGGCCCATCCAGAAGGGCTGAGTCTCCTAGAAGTGACCATGGCGAAGATCTCCAGGAGTCCTGGAGATGTTTGCGCACTGTCAGATGGACAGGGGTCGGGAGATTTGCGCCAGGCAGACTGCCACACAACACATTAGTCATGTGTTACCCTCGGGGTGATACTGTGTGAGTCCCCAGAAGTCCTGGCGTGCCAGGCAAGTGCTCAGCCGTCAGGTTCAGCCCCAAGGTTGGAAGGCGAGGTTCAGGATCTGCCTTACCTGGAGGGAAGGACATCTGTAATCAGTCTCCTGACTGATTTGGCTTCTAGGGGAACCGCTCCAAGATGGGAGGGTGCAAAACTCTGAAAGGGGACGCAGAGGGAGGGAGCCCTCACCTCTGACCCTGGTGCAACTTGAGTGTTTAGACCCTGGGTTGGGAGACTTGGAAACTTTGTGATAGAGGGAGAATCCCTGCCAAAGAGAACAGCTGGATAGACTTAGGAAAGGTGCCGCCATTGCTGTGTGTCTGGGGGCTGACCTAGAGTTTGCTGTTTCTGCTGAGGAAAGAGACCAAGCGACTTTGCTGTGTGCTGTGTCCTGCTGCTTAAAGAGGAACTGGGCTGTGTGCTTGTTTTTCTAAAGACCAGAGTCTCCAAGGGCCTGAGTGAGCTGGCCTTCTGTTAGGGAGTTTCAGCTGGTTGGAGAGCTATGTTCTGAGGGTGCCTCTCCAAGGAGGAGGGTACAGAACCCCAGAAGAAGAGGTAGTGGGAGGAGAGCTTTGCCCATGACTTCTGGTCAGCCTGAGGGTGCGGATTCTAGGATGGAGGGTCAGTGGCAGTTTCGATTTGCACTGAGGAGATGAAGAGTGGAGAATGGTTACTATGTGCCAGGGGTTACCTCCCCCCGTTCTGTGGATTGGCAAGGACCAGTGACATCTGGGGGCCTAGGGCCTGGTCCTGGCTGTGGACAGCTAAGGAGTACCACTGGGGTAGCCTAGTTGGTCCTGATAGCTTTGACAGAGGGAACCACATGGCTTCAGAGTAGCGTAGAACTGATTGGTGTCCCTTCAACTGCGGGCCCTTGTCTGTGTTCTATCGCCCAAGGCAGGGAAGCCCATCAAGGTGGTGATTTGTCTAAAGCTTGCTTTTTGGCTGGAAGGGGGTTGTGTTGGACTTGGCCCTTTTTGAAGGGTCACCCCTAAGCCTTTTGCCTTTCTCCTAGCCTTTTTGCTGACATGGTGTTGGTGGTTTTAGGCCTCTGGGCACTTTAGCGCTGCTGTCCAGTGTAAAGTGCATGAGCTCTCTGTGATAAATGTGGTAAGATTGGTCTACACCTGTTTGGCCTATTTCATTTACCTGTCAGTCCCTGGTAAAGTGGTATCTCATATACCTAGGGCTGGTAAATGAAATGCTACGGGTGCACTTGCAGCGCTGATTGCGCCACCCACCAAAGTAGCCTTTCAAACCTATCTCAGGCCTCTGCCATTGCAGGGCCTGTGCACGCAGTGTTACTGCCGCTCTGACTTGGCACCTAAAGTGTGTGCCATGGCAGTGACACCCCTTTTACTGCATATCAGTCACCCCTAAGGTAGGCCCTAGCTAGACATATGGGCAGGGCGCCTTGTAGGTAGATGCTAGGACATGTACCTTAAGTGTGTGACATGTCCTGATAGTGACAAACAGACATTTTGGTTTCTCACTGCTGTGGGGCTGCCATCCCATAGGAATGCATTGGGGATTCCCTGATAAGAGTTTCAGTGGTAATTCCTGATATGGCAGGCGCAGTGTGGTCAAGTTTGGTATGGTTGGAATAGTGATAATAAATGCTATGCAATGGTGTGCGTAGATTTATTATGCCTATTTTAAAAATGCCACTTTTAGAAGTTGGCATTTCTGTGTGCTATGTTCCTGCCTGCCTGATGTGAATTGCATTTCTGGCTTGTGAGTGACTGGGGCTGGGAGGTGTGTGTGGCTCCAGGAGGGGTAGGGTGAGTCAGCACTAGGCTGAATGGGACATCTACATTGGGATTAGTGGGAGGAGTAATCCCCTGATTCTGAACAGGACTGTGCCCAGCCTGAACAATGCTGGCTCTGCCCCCTGTGGTGTGTCTGATCACCTAGCTCCCACTTGACAAAGGGGAAGAGGAGCTTGGAAAACAAAGTGCTCCAAATCCCCATTGAACCTGTTGCATTTGGTTCCCCCATGCTTTGTACTGCAGACAAAGAGATGGTGTAATATGAATATAGGGGCTGTGACCCCATGTTCTGGGCGGTGCTGTTGCTGACTTGCTGTGGGCTTGCTACTACTGGGGCCCAGGAGCAACCCCGATGGGGGCTTGCCTTTCTGCTGGTGGGCCCTGTGCGCTGGCCTCCCTGGGCCCAGCTGTGCCCCCTGGACCTAGAAGAACTTTTTGCTTGGACCTTCTGTGTCTTTAAAAATCTTCCAGGACTTTGAGCTGCTGTGAGTGTGTTGCGCAAACGCTTTACACATTGCCTCTGGGATAAGCCTGACTGCTTGTGCCAAGCTACTAAGGGGGTGAGCAAGGGTTATCTTCAGCGTGTAACTCCCTTGCCCTGACTAGAGTGGTGGTTTTTGTCTGGCTTTGGTGCAAGCCTTAGACAACCAGAAATCCCATTTCTAATAGTGGTCAAAACGCTACGTAAGCTGTCCAACGAGGATGATTATTTGACAGCTAACTCACAAATTTGAAATCAGATATAGGTACACCACTCTCAAGACCATGCTGTAAAAATAAAAAATAGCAAAGGAAAGACCCTATTTCCTGAAGATGTTAGGTCAGACTAGAATTATGCAAACTAAAAGCTCTGCAATTGCAACATTGAACAAAAGAAGTAATTCTTGATGTTCTGACAGAGCTCGCTGATTCTTTCTACAGTGCATTTAAGTCAGCAGTAAAATATCACAGTTTAAATGAAGGAACCAACATGACTCATTAATAGATTCAGACAGGCATTAGATTCATTTGGTTATTGTATTGAAGATTCAAAATCCATAGCAATAAGCAATATTTTGAAAAGTTTAGTTAAGAATATCACAGCTTGCATTAAATCATCCAACATTTAGGCAAGGCTTTATCGGATAGTTATTCTAAAAATGAGCTTACAAAGTTACAGAGTCCCACAATGTATAAAGGCAGACGGACTGTGTCTTTGTCTAACAGCTCAGATCCTGCAAAGAAGGGGAAAGGGTTCAGATTTAAAGTGCATTACAGGCAAGTCTATTAGCATAGGACAAAGAAATAAAGGAAAATTAAATTAAAATGGTTCGGCAAAAAAGGTTTCAGTCCATCAGCTTCCGACTGTAGCATCTGCAAAGCAGTCCAAAAGTAAGAGCATAGTTCTTAGTAATCATCAAAATTTGATCAGCATAGCGTCCTCTTACAAGGGAAAAAGAAAATGTATGGCATTGGCCTCAAAGTAGGAATAATCAGAATGGTGTTGATCCTCCTTTGGGGTTTCTTCTTTTTTAAAGTCTCTAGCAAGGTCCCAGTGATGTAGCATCACACCACCATCGAAAGTCACATGTTCAGATTCACATAATTTCATCTAGGACACTCGCAACAGTAAGAAGCTTTCCCATGCTAGTCGTGAGAAAGAAAAGATTTTGAAGTCCACATAGGCCTTACATCGGTAAAAAAGAAATACAAAGTATCAGTCTATAGTAACAGCTGAAATCCTATTCCCACAGGAATAATTCACTATGAACATTGAAGAAACATTTCGGAATGTTGAAAGTTACACATGTACAGAACAAATCAAGCAATATTTCACTAGTTGTAAAGGACCATTGTATTAGGTCAGAGGATAGGTCAGCATTACAGAAAAAGCATTTTTGAAAGTCTTTAAATTGGCCGTACACATTTTAAATAAATACAACTTTAAATCAAATTCAAATCTAGTGTAATAAAATTTGTTCAAATAGGGAATATGTATAACCCTCACCAGACATAATTACAAAGAAATAGCTAACGTTAGAAATACCCTACTACCACAACTTTTTCACAATAATCATATAACTATATCATTTTCTAAATTCATACTATAACATTCGTTTTTCATTTTTCATAAACTACCGAATCACTAGTATTATTATGTGGAATTTCAAGATAGTACTTAATTTCCCCACATTTTTGCCCCAACCTTTCTGTGATATAGTCTAACAGAGGAGAGGGAGCTGGAGGTCCTTATTGAGGAAGTCACAAGGGACCACAATAAACTTTTTGGGAAACAGTCTCTGCACATGACTGAATCCCAGAAGAGGCAGATATGGCTGGTCATCCAAGAAAAGATCAATGCCATTGCAGTAACCCAGCGCTCCATTGAGAAACTAAAAAAACGCTGGTATGACCAGAGGAAGCGTGCAAAGGGGAGGCTGTGAAAGAAAGAAGCAACCAAACCTGACAGGTGGAGGGAAAAACACAGCCCCTGCACCAACTGTACTGTAAATCCTGGTCGAGTCCACCCTCCAGCCGGAGAATGTGAGTGGGATTGGGGATGCAGACAGCTCAGCCAGAGCTGTCAACAAACAAGGTAAGATGCATGCACTGCATGCTGTGCCCTTCACTCTCTAACCCCAATCACCAATTAGGCATTGTGAATCCCACTCTAGTACATGTTTTACTAAAAACCAGCAATGCGTTATGGGAGATGTAGTCAGAAGTAACACATGTCAGTACAGTCAGTCCACTGAACCCAAAGGCATGTGACACACATCAGCAATTAGCAAGCAGAGGACAGTCAGTTTGATTGGCATGCATGAAATGTATTATTACGCAAATGCTGCCAGATAAGTGAGCAAATGTACATTCTGTCTCCACAGGCGAGACATCGCGCAGGTAGGCAGAGGGGAGCACAGGAAAGGCACCCAGGACACAGGAGGAGGTCCTGTTGCCTGCAGGGCACACCACCCCACCACTACCACCACCATCACCACCACCACCACCCCCACCATCACCACCATCACCACCACCATCACCATCACCACCATCACCAGCATCACCACCGCCACCATCAACGCCACCAGTGCCAAGAGCCAGGAGGCTTTTAGGGATCATCCTCCAGCAGATGGAGGGGCCCGAGGAGGACCGCATGGGAGCCCAACAGTCCACGGTGGCTGAGGATTAAGAGCATTATAACTTAATATAGACTGCATAAATTGCACTTATGCACTTTGTATTATCTTTAAGAATTCTTTTTCTACTTTATTATTTCAATTTTACAAACAAACCCGATTTTAATTATTGTTTGTAAAACTTTTTAAATGGCTTTTAATTTATTTATTTATTTATGACACTTGTAAAGCGGGCACATGACCGGGGGCGTCTCGGCGCTGCGGACGTGACAGTGAAGAAGGAGGTTATTAATTAAATAGCCAGGTTTTTTATTTTTCTTCTGAATGCCACCAGAGTTTGGCAGGATCTGATCTCCAGGGGGAGGAAATTCCATATTTTTGCTGTTGAGACAACAAAACGTCGATCGCCCCAAGAAGCAGTTTTGGTCCTTGGCACTGACAGCAGGTATGCGTTAAAAGAGTGAAGTGGCATGTTGGGGGCATGAATGGCTAAAGAGTTTAGGAGAAATCGTGGTCCTAGGTTTCGAGAGGCTTTATAGGCAATGCACAGTGCCTTAAACTTTATTCGGTTTCTCACCACGAGCCGATGGTAGCTTTTGATTACGTGGGCAATGGGTTTAAATTTCGGGGTGTCTGACAACATTCTGGCTGCGGCGTTCTGCACTGATTGCAGTTTTTGAAAGACTTTTTGTTGAGCAATGACAAAGAGTCCGTTACAATAGTCCAGGGTGGACATCACAAAGGCGGCAACCAGCGTTCTTCCTGAGTTAGGAGGGAGGTACGGAAGGATCTTTTTAATGATTTTAAGTTTGTAGAAAGAGGCAGAGACGATTGCATTCGCATGGGATGCGAAGGTGAGTCTATCGTCAAAGATAACTCCCAGGTTTCTAACCTTGGGGACATGATTGGGTGGAGGACCGAGGTCTGAGGGCTACCAGGAGCTCGACCAATTCGGAGAGAGCTTACCAAAGATCATAACCTCCGTCTTATCCAAATTTAATTTTCAGGCAATTGTTGGCCATCCAGTTACTGATGGCCAACATGCCTTGCTGGAGGGGGGCGGAGCTAGCCATGCTGGGAAATGGCCGCGCTCTAGGCGAGCTCTCCCGATCAACCTACGATCCTACAATAATCCTGGGTGTCCGTTAACTTGTTGCTGCCTAAAACTTCTATGCTCTGACACAGGGCAGTATCCACATTCCTCCAACTCCTTTTTCGGTGATTTTCGGAGCTCCGTTGGACTTGCTCCGTGCTGCCCCAAGGACCGGAATTGTGCTTTGCCCGGCGCCGGTGGCCACACTGCTTTTACGCGAGCCCGGGGATCTGTGTGTGGGCAGTGGGCCTGCCCACTGAGCCGCGGCGGCTGCCGCTGACCTGAGCCCTAGTCCCGAGGCGGGTGCGAGAATGTGGCGGCGCTATTCTGGGGCTTGCTGTACTCTGCCCTGCTGGGGCATTGCCTTGTGCTGCCATCCCGCTGGGGGAGCTACGAGAGGCCTGCTCGGTGCTGCGCTTCCTCGCAAAAGTGAGAGCGGGACGGACTGGCATTTGCCTGAGGGACCTGCCTGCCTCGAAATCCTGTCGACGGATTTGGGACGCTTCGGTGAGGTGACGCCATTGTGCCTCTTACTAGCTGTTTGGGCCCTTCTGTATACTCTCCTTGCTGCTGCGGCCTACACCGGGCCTGGGGAGTGCTGGTCTCTGGTTGGGGTGGGCGCCTGCCCCCTCCCCTGGGCTCCCATCGCGCAGTGGCCTACATCCTGCAGACTGCAGATCCCTAGCTCCCCACTGCCTTATGCTAACACACTAGGTGCTGCGACTGCCTAGAGGTCTTCCATTGCGCTGAAAAGGGAAAACAGTCCTTACACCTACGCAGGACCGAGGCCTGGTCTCTTGCCCTCCTGCGACACCATCTGCCCGGGTACTCTTCAGCGCTGGGTTCAAGCGTCTGTCATACTCTGTGCCCTGCATTGCCGGCTGTGGACCAGATTCGCAAAACCCATAAAGACGCCTTTTCGGGACTGACCCTTCCTCCTGCTGTCAGCAACGATGGGCAAGCCGGAGAAAACACAATCGAGACTGCACTTTGATAATCAGCGAAAAACACAGACACCTTCTACTGACCAGCCTGGTGAGAGCCGGACTGCCACCTCTCCTCCTCCTGCGCAATCCACGGCGGATGTTCAAGCTATGTTTACAGCCATACAATCCACTCTCACAAACATTGATGGGAAAATAGACTCCTTAACGTACCGAGTGGACCACATGTCAGAACGGCTGGATAAGCATACGGAGCGCATAGACATGGCGGAACGGCGTATCTCTGATGCGGAGGATGCCACTCAAAACTTGAGCTGAAACATAAAAAGGTGGACAAGCTGTTGCAGACCTTGGCGGCTAAGACGGAGGATTTGGAGGCGCGGTCCCAGCACTGCAACCTCCGCATTCTGGGAGTGGCGGAGACCACGCACACCGGTAATATGGAGACCTATATTGAATCTCTTCTTACTACAGTCATTGGTAAGGATATTTTCTCCTCAGTTTTTATCGTGGAACGAGCTCATCGTACTATGGCGCCACCTCCTGCACCTGGGGCACTACCACGCCCTGTGATTGCTAAACTCCTAAACTATAGAGAGAGGGACGCGGCGCTTAGGAGGGCCCGGGAATTAGGGGCGCTCAGTCATGAGGGGATGAATATCTCTATTTACCCTGATTTTACATCCCAGGTCCAAGAGGCACGGAAGCGATATATGGATGTGAAGAAAAAATTGAAAGACAGTGGTATTCCCTATGCTATGCTCTACCCGGCTCACTTGAAGATAACTGTGGAAGGCAAAGGCACAATCTGCAACACTCCGCAAGAGGCTCTTAAGTTCCTGCAGGCGAACCAACCCCATGTCCTGCGGCGTAAATCGCCACGCGGACATCATGCTGAACATCCTTCAGATGCTGAATAAATGGCTTACCTTTCAGAGAAGTAACATATGGAGAACGTGGGTTTGCAAGACACGACTGTTTATGAGTATCCCCCTCCCCCCCCGGTTGCTCCTGGTCCTATATTGGTGGATGCTGAGTATTAATGTCGGGGAGAGGGATTGTAGAACTATTGGATGTACTGTCTGCCCCCATGCTAGTGCCTTCATGTTCACTGCTAGTTATTCGCATCATATCCTATTGGTTGCTGGCACCCTATGTTTCTATTTGCACACTCCTGTGTGCTTAGCTTGATCCCCCAGCATTCACCTGGCTGGGGCTTGTAGCGGGCTGCTGCCGCCCCCCCCCCATGTGTGTGACCCACTCCATTTAACCCCCTTTGTTTGGTGGAGGACCCAGGTTGTAGCAGTGTTGTGCGATAGTGGGTTCTTCCTTTTTCTTTCCTTGCACAGTGAGTTCTGGGCAGAGGCTTTGTCATGATTGGGATGGCCAAGTGGGTGGGGGTGGAGGGGTGGGAAATGTTATGTTTGAAACGGTCACTGATATCTTCTGTTTGTGGATTCACGCTTCTATACAGTTCTCCATGGCGCGCATGATGAGTGTATATTACGTGACAATGTCAATATGGCAATGGGAAAACCCTTGAATCTTTTGACTTGGAATATTCGGGGCCTTAACAGTCCCAAGAAAATCAGGCAGGTCTTTGCATATCTAGATAGGCACTCGATTGATATAGCGCTCCTGCAGGAGACGCACCTCCTTCCTAACAAAGCACGCACGCTTGGGCTATAGATGGGCAATACACTCAATATCATCGACCTACTACTCATATGCACGTGTGGTGTCGGTCCTTATACGTAGAGGCACACAATTTACCTTAGACCATACACAAATAGATCCCCAAGGTAGATATGTCATAATTACTGGCATCCTCAGAGGCACCAAGGTGGGCATTATTAACACTTATGGACCAAATACAGATGACCCAGATTTGTTCACTACTCTGTTTGATAAACTAAGGGACATGTCGCCTATGGAGATGGTATGGGGGGGGACCTGAATGCCGCGCTGGACGCGACATTGGACAGATCCCCCGACACTACTGAACATCACAGGCGTGCAGTCTCGACAATTCATAGTGGCATGTTGGAATTTCGGTTTCATGATGTTTGGCATGAACGCCACCCCCTCCTGCAGGAGAGCACTCACTCCTCCACCGTACAGGCTAGATGGTCTAGATTGGACTATTGGCTTTTGACGGATCATGCATCCACCTGGGCCACGGACATTCAACATCTCCCCAAAACGCTCTCAGACCATAAACCTGTCGCCTTAACATTGACTATCCCTACATATGTACCACCCCCCTTTGTCTGGCGATTCAATGCTGCGGCTTTACAAGACCCTCTATATTAGGAGGCAATACATACTGCAATAGAAGAGTTTTTAACACAAAATGCCCAATCCGTAGACAGTGCAGGTACACTCTGGGAAGCCTTTAATGCGACGATAAGGGGAGTCTGCATAGGCACATCTGCGGGGATATTAAAGAATAAACGGACGCAGTTGCAAAATTGTGAGGCCACTGTTTGCCTGTTGGACACTACACACAGCCCCACTACACTGGGGAATCTACGGGCTGAGGTAAATAGGTACATTGAGTTAGAGGAGGATGAGATGAAATATACGTCTCGACGCCACAGAGCACGTAGGCTAGGCAAGGGTGGCCGGCCGGGGCGTATACTGGTGCAGAAAATACGCACGAAACATAGGCAACACACAGTCACACAGTTAGAGGATGAAGAGGGGCTGATGCACTATGACACCCCAGGTATACTAGTGACTTTCATGAAAACATACAGTGAGTTTTACACTACACAACATACGGCACCGGAGGCTGAGATCTTGACCTATATTAAAGACTTGGCCTTGGGGTGGCTGTCAGATGCTCAGTGTGAATACCTGCCTCAGCCAATAACAGAAGAGGAGACACTCTTAGCCATTAAAGCCTTACCAAATGGGAAATCACCAGGGCCAGATGGGTTCACTGGAGAATTTTATAAAGCCTACTTTGAAGTGCTGATCCCTCACCTCCTTGAAATGTACGACAAGGCTTATAACAATAAGATTCTTCCACAAACGTTAAGAGAGGCACTTGTAGTAGCATTGCGAAAACCGGACAAACCTCCCACAAAGGCGGACTCGTACCGACCACTATCGTTAATTAATACAGATGTAAAAATACTGGCAAAGATTATAGCTGCGAGAATCCAACCCCTTATGCATATGATAGTCCTCCCCGACCAATCGGGCTTTATTCCCGCTAGGTCAACCACTCATAATTTAAGAACAATTTTTGCCCTCCTACACCGGCTTAATCCAGTTTTACAGGCAGTGGCGGTGCTACTTGACGCCGCTAAGACATTTGATTCGTGTGAATGGCCTTACATGTTGACGATATTGAGACAGATAGGTTTCCCTCTGAGACTGCTAACTTGGATCACTCTATTGTATACCAAGCCCACGGCGTGCATAAAAGTCAATGGATATATATCCAATAGTATCCCCATTCAGCGTGGCACCAGACAAGGTGGTCCGTTATCCCCTCTCCTCTTCTCCATAGCGCTAGAACCTCTCGCCTTCAAAATACGCCAGCAGTATGCCCACACCGCGCTCCGATTCCACCTTCCACCAATCAGTATATCACTATATGCTGATGATATGGTACTCTACCTTCGTGATCCTGAGGTCAACCTCTCCCCACTCTTATGGGAGTATGTGAAATTTGGATGGCACTCTGGTTTGCACATAAATTGGAGTAAATCTGAGGTAATCCCCTTGACCAAATGCACGAAGTCCCCACAATTAGACTTCCCCCTCATTTGGCAGGATGACCCCAATAAATATCTTGGGATCTGGGTGCATAGGGATGTAGCACTAGTGATCAGACAAAATTATGGAGTCGTAATTGACCGCATGGAGACGAAAATACAGAGATGGATTGCACTCCCCCTCTCACTGGCTGACCGCATATCCCTGATAAAAATGGTGCTTTTGCCCAAACTACTTTATCTATTTGTAAACATACCAATACCAGCCCCCTCTTCGGTCTTTGCCAGGATCCACGCTACCTTTGTAAAGCTCATATGGGCGGGCAAACAGGCTCGGATAAATCTTCATACACTCTCCCTTCCATACAGCGCAGGTGGCTTTGCGGTGCCTGATGCCTATCTATATTATCTCTGCGCTCAGGCGCCCTTCGCATATTACTGGTACCATCCGCTGAAATATCTACCACATCTTGCGGTGGAGAATGATGTTGCCAACCCCATTCCGCTGACTACTGTACTCACATACACCCGCTCTCACCTCACCTCACAGGAGATAAATACAGTCCGCACCACCTCTCAGGCTTGGCAGCGGATCAGCCAGATGGCACACAAGACCCCGATATATGCCCCGACCTTCCTCTGTCACACCATCCTGCATTGTCGGTAACGTTAGAGACGAACAATATGTCTCTCTTAGAACAGGTTGGCATCTCCCAGATGGGCGACCTTTACCCGAATGGCACATTTATTACAGATGACTCATCATGTATTACCAATCAATCACTCCCCTTCAGATTTTTATATCACAGGCTGAAAGCTGCTACTCGGCTTTTGTACCCTTCCTTCCCCGATGAACCTCCCACATTGCTGTCCCTGCAGATGCTATTGACCTCTGCCTCTCATACACATCTTATATCGCGACTATACCAGCTGGCTCAGTCGGACATCGGATCTGATACGATAAAAGCACGGGACAAATGGTCCGCCCTCCTTGATGCCCCCCTTACCGAGAAGGACTGGTCGGCCTGTTGTACTCTGGTCACGTTGCTAACGCCTAATGGTAATCTCCGGCTTATCCATTATAAATACATACACCAAGTATACTATACTCCAACCAAGCTGTGTAGGTATAAGTTAAGAGATAATGCCAGATGTAGACGCTGCGGGGTGGATCAGGCGGACTTTGCACATCTTGCCTGGTGCTGTGGGAAGGTACAGCAATATTGGGAACCGGTGACGAGCCATCTAGGGATGATGGTGTCCTGCACTTTGGAATGTACCCCTAGGCTATGTTTACTTGGCCTCGACATACCCCTAAGGTCTATGAAGAAGAAGTTGGTAGCCATAATGTTACTACTTGCAAAACGGCGGGTGTCTATACATTGGGATAGTAAAAGAACACCTGCATTCAAAGACTGGATTGTGGATGCTGTATATTGTAGAGATAATTTGGATTGTACGCAGAAGAACTACCTGCGGCTTCGAAGCCCTCAGATATTTGGGAACCTCTCACGGATTATTTACGGAACCACCCAGACTTGCTTAGAGAGCCCCAGACTCTTTGACTTACCCGCTGCTACAGTTTGGATTGCTCTTTACTATGTCATCTGTGCTATGCCTGCCTGGATATGTGCTATTTTGATATTATGTATTATGGATCCCCATACTATATTGTGTTTTATATGCTATGTGTAAAGGTGACCAAGGTTTCTATTTGTATTGAGTTTTGCTAAAAATCGATAAATAAAATAATAATAATAAAAAAAACTTGCCTTGCTGGAAGTTGGCTGCTATCCTTTCTACGTTGTATTTTATAGCCAGAATCAGCTGAGTATCATCTGCGTACGATGTTAGGCCCATCCCATGTGATTGATGACTCTAGCTAAGTCCGATAAATAGATATTAAAAAGCGTCGGACTTAGGGATGAGCCCTGAGGAACACCGCACGGTAACATCATTTGGGCAGAGTGGAAGTTGCCCAATGTGACCGTCTGGGTACGATTAGAGAGAAAGGATAGCAGCAGGTCTCTGGCTTTGTCCTGGATGCCCATAGCATAGCATACTACTGACTGGCTATCTTTTTTATGGGCAATGGCGTCAACCTGTTTACACACATATAATGATTTTTTTAAATCGAACAAGAATAAACAAAATAGACTACTGTTAGAAACTGGTTTCTGGTTGGCACCGGTATGCATCCTGTCAAAGTAGGAACCACAGTCCTAGTCAGGGTAAGTCACAACACATACTAAATTATCATTTGCTCACCGTCTGGTTGCTTGGCACAGAGCAGTGAGGCTTAACTTAAGTGGCAATGTGTAAAGTATTTGTGCAACACTTCAAACAGTAACACAGTGAAAATACCACAGTGTGACCTGGATGACCTGGAAGGAGCTACACCATCTGGGATCTAGGCACAATTTCCTCACATGCTTCTTCACCAATAACCAGTCACCTGGATTGAGGTCATGACAATGCTCCTGCCTGTGGACTCGGATCGCCAATCCAACCTGATGAGAGACAGAAAGTACCACATCAGCCAGTCTTTTACAGTAGTTAAGAACCATGTCATCTCTAGTATTAACAAGTGCACTCGAGGTACAACAGGCACTCTCATGGTTCTACCCATGAGGATTCTTTGGGGGGACAGTTCTGTCCTCCGATCTGGAATGCTTCTCAAGCTCATCCACTCCAAAGGAAGGGCATAGCGCCATTTCAGAGATGTGCATATGCACACTTTAGACAAGGGCTCAGAGTAACATTAACCAGTTCCATTATTCATAAAGCCTCAGGACGATAACTACAGTGAAATCACTGGTCCTCCTGCAATGCTTCACACACGTTTCATCAGCCTGCTTTTCGAAGGACTACCGCAATCTGATTCAAGAGAAAGCAGGATCTTAAAATGAGTGATCAACTCTCTCAATGGCAAGTTGGCCACAGTAAGACTGTTATTTCTTCTGTTAGGGTATCCCTCCACCCAGCGGGAGAAGAGACAGACTAGCACCAATATGCAACAGTGCCCATTACACAAAGGCATCTCAACAAAATTTAGCTGGACGCAGTTAAAGGAAACACTTTATCTTACTATGTGGCTATGGTGGACAGGAGTTTTTCTGTCTATATTCAGCTGCTGACATGAAGTACATCAACGCCACAACTTAGCTGCAACTGAGAAACCAGGGATTGAAACAATAAGTGTAAAATAGATGGACCATTGTATTTCCACCTATGTGAGTAGCACCATTGAAATACTGTGCCAAATGGGGTATCATTGAATCAGGCAAAACAGGATGACCATCAATAGAGACCCAAACATCATCCTTATTCTTAGTACACCGTGCTCTGACACTCCTCTCCTGTTCACACTATGGTGCTTCTTTCTGCAATCTTTTCACATTTTCCCATGTATCAGCAGCAGCAAGCAACAGATGAACGAAAGTATGATGCTCTGATTCATTTGAAGATTCTCCAGTGAAGGCTTACACTGAAACATTAGTGATGCTTGACATTGAGGCGCTGTATACTAACATCCCTCGATGTTAAGCGTTACAGGCAGTGGCAGCCCTTTTACAAAGGATCCCAGGAGATAGACCAGATGGCTTTTTGCTCCAATGTTTGGAAATAGTTCTTATGAATAATTTCTTTGAGTTAATGGGTTTCTATACAAACAGATTAAGGGCACCAGCATGGGGGCTTCCTGTGCTCCCAGTATCGCGAACATTTACATGGGTGAGTGGGAGAGAAGAAATGTCTTTAAAGAGGCGGCTCCATTTTTTGACAATGTCGGAACGTGGATGCGCTTCATTGACGACATTTTTTTTATTTGGAAGGGAGATAGTGACTCCCTTGAAGAGTATATCCTTTGGTTAAATGCAAGCGACCCAAATCTGAAATTTACAGCCAAGAGTAGTGTTCAACATGTAGAATTTCTGGATATTCTGATCTCGGGGTGCAACTCAGTCCCCTAAACATCTGTTAATCAGCGCCAGGACACCTACGGGTAATTGTGCGCTTTACAAATACACCTGTCATGTTATGTTATGTCTTATTCCGCAAACCAACTGCAAAAAATACCATCTTGCAGTACCAGAGTTATCATCCTACCATTCAGAAAGACTCAATTCCGTTTAGTGAGTTTCTAAAGATAAGAAGAAACTGTACCAGTATGACTGAATTTCATAAACATGGTGATGCCCTCAAGTTAAGATTACTAGCTAGAGGCTACCCGAAAAGATTAGTCCGCCATGCGTACAAGAGGGCCAAATATTATAATCGTGATGCTCTCTGGAAGGGGAACACATCGCACCCCAAAGGAACAGGTAGTTTGTGTCATCAATCATTCCCTTTTAATTTAAAGATAAAGGGCCCCGATTCACAGAATGAACTTAAGACTCAATCCTAAACTTACTACTATTTTGGTATTCACAGAATGCACTTACTACTTTTGGCATTGACAGAATGAATTTACTACTTTTGGTATTCACAGAAGTTAGGATTCTGTCTTAAGTTTGTCTTAAGACAAACTTAAGACAGACTTAAGACAGACTTAAGACAGACTTAAGACAAAATCCTAACTTCTGTGAATACCAAAAGTAGTAAGTTCATTCTGTGAATGCCAAAAGTAGTAAGTGCATTCTGTGAATACCAAAATAGTAGTAAGTTTAGGATTGAGTCTTAAGTTCATTCTGTGAATCGGGCCCTAAGAACATTATCCAGAAAAACTGGAAAATTCTGAATACGGATGATGAGGGAACAAAGTTGGAGCAACCATTGGTGGCTTTTCGTAGAAATCGCAATTTACTGGATATTCTTGTACACTCTAGATCGAATATGTCAGAACGAACGCGTCAGACCACCATTACAGGCCTTCCAATGGTGATGGTTAATCACAGATGTGGATCCTGTCATTCTTGCGACTCGACCCTTGTTACGAATTCCATTGAGTATCAAGGTAAGAGTTTCAAGTTGAAGGACCTCACAAATTGCAGAAGCCAGAATGTTATTTAAAGTCTAACGTGCCCATGTAATTTGTCCTACTTCGGAGAGATGTCACGCGAATTTAAGGTAAGATACAGCGAACATAAATCAGCGATACGCAATGGCAGAACCGAAGCTCCACTGGTCCACCATTTGTGTAGCCAAACAGCACTCTGAAAAGGACATAAAATGGTGCATTTTGGAAAAGGTGAAGGGACATATAGGGACTCCCATGGAGATAATTTGCAAAAGGAGGAAGTGTGTTTGGATCTTCTCTTTGGAAAGTGTAAGAAATGGACTGAATGAAGAAGTCCAATGGAACATTACAAAACCCTGGTAACATCTATTTAGCTATCTGTAGTGGAAGAAGTAAATTTGTATGGATTATAATCCATCATTTTGGAAATGCATATGGTATGTGGTTAAGCATACAGGAGATATCAGATGGGCTGTATGAATACTGTTAAAAAATAAAATAAGTGTAAACATAACTATGTTGTGAGAAGTAGACGGCTGTCTACTCCTTTGCCTGTTGGTATTAAGGTATGTTATTGGTTTTGTATAGGTGGCATGACTGTTGTCTAGTGATCAAGATGAGCGAACCGGCTTTGATGTGGTTGGATGTAGAAGAGTGGTCGTCTGTAGGATTTTAGGGATCGTGAATAATGTATGTGGAATTTACGTTGGGCGGACATGTAGCTGGGAAGAGTGCCCCAAAGGACACAGAGAATGTTATCAGTGAGCCATAAACAAACGGCTGCCTGTTTTTAGTAATGCAGAGGGGTGACGCAGATGACATTCATTAAGTGGCACACCGGATATATTATGGGTAAATCTTGTGAATTGAAAGATTGGAAGGCTGTTTAAATTGTAGATACTGATTATGGTTTGGTTCTCCAAGCCATGCGGCATTCATGGAGTGACTGAGTCCCTATCGAATCTGGCAACAAAAATTTGCGCAAATAGTTTACTGTTTGGTAGTATAGCGGTGTTAGCGTTGGGTGTTGGCATTGATGGACAGTATGTCTATATATACCGTATCAATGCTGACGCATTACGTTGATATAGGTGGATTACTACTATATAAGATGAATAAATAGAACGAATGCACTAAGGTTTCGATCATTTAATCCTTATCCAACATGGCGCCCACGGTATTGGTGTGTTAGTCTTTTATCAGCATTGATGACATATGAAGTAATCACGTTGGAGGTTTAGCATGATAGAGAAATGTACCCACCTCAAAAATATGGTAATGGCCGAGACGTGGGAAAGAAGTCTGTAGTTTGTTTTTAGTTACAAACACCAGGTCTTTGAGATTATTAAAACTGGCGCGAAAGTGTCGGGTGCGGGTTTGATATATAAAGGTGATTTCTTGGGACTGTTTTTTATTTGTGGAGACACGAAGGACGTTACGTGATGTTGAGGGATGGACATGCTGAATGAAATAGGTGAGTGCTGCATAGCAAGATTGTAATAATGGGAAATAGTTCCGGGTGGTGAAAACGAAGGAAGAAATACGAGGGGGTGAGATGCACGATTATACATTGATGCAGGTTGGAGAAAAGTGTAGAACCAAGGTTTTTATGGTATGCGTCACCACTCATAAAGGGGACAGCTTACTAGGGAATATCGGTGGGATAAAGAACTATGTGAGCGAAATTAAACAGACCAACGTCCTCTCATCTTTAGATGTGTAGGCTAATGGTAGGGAGTGATAGAAACTTTGGTTAAGGTGCCCACAAGAATGAGTGTCAATATGTATGTTATTAAAGGGCAACTATGCAGATCAAACGTAATTAGGTCTAAAAAATCGCAAAGAGTGGACAGGGAAAAGTAACACTGTTCTGTATATTTTGGCAGTGACTATATAAAAATATTGAGATAACGTGGTCTGAGTTGGAGATCGATGGACCTTCTAAAGTATTTGGAGAAAATAAACAGGGGAATAAAAGAAAATCATTTGAGACTGTTGTTTTTTGTGATTAGTCGTTTATGAATTATATTAGAACTTATCATTCCCTACATGTAGGTTGTACCACCCTTCAGTGGAGCTGTGAGAACTTTTCATTAGAGGATTAGCTAGCAGACACCAGGATATACAAAGAAACCCTTCTAAGGTACTTGAAAAAAACTAAGAAAAAAAGAAAAATACTTGAGACTGTTGTTTTTTGTAATTAGTCGTCTATGAATTAGATTAGATCTTATAATTCCCTGTATGAAGGTGTACCATCTTTCAGTGGAACTTTACAAAAATCCACACTGGCTAAACCCAGGCAGGATTGAATATGCCCTCCCTTGGAAAGATTTTTTAGGTAAAAAGGTTGAGAGATTTGGGTCAGAAAATAAAAAGTGTTCTAGGTATAAGATAGGTAACAATATCCTCTTTCCTTTATCTATTGGCAGGTAGTAAGCCATCTTTATCTTGTTGTACGATTAGAATTCGGAATGATCTCCTAGATTTTCAGATGTCCAACATCTTATATTGAAGACTAAACACGAGTAAGTATTAACAGAGTATGGTTCATTATAGGTCTAGAGAAGATAAGTCTAATAAAATGAAAGTAAAAGTAAGAGTTATGATGGCGCTTGTAACATCCTAACATAGAGTTAAAGGAGTACAAGAGTGTTCTTCTTGCCCCAAGTGAGTAGGGGCAACAAAACTACAAAAATATTGTTATTTTTATTGATATAAATCACTTGTGTCTTTTGGTAAAAGGTGGCACTGGGTGGTAGTGTGTTTTTAGAAATGTTGTTAATTGTTGATTGGTCCAATCAATGTCTCTGTTATTGGATATACCATGGGCACAAAACTGAATTTGGGATTTTTATATACATTCTTGCAGGAAAATCCAGGGTGTAGAGAACAAGTGTTTACATATCTGGCGGGTCCTGATGAAGGTGGCTCCTATCGTTGCTGTTTGCCACCGAAACGCGTGGACCAAGTCTTTGTAACATCCTACTGGTTGTAGTGGCTCTGTATCGGGCAATAGACAAGAACCAACTGAACGTGTTAACTTGCACAGATAGATTGAGTTGTGAATGTGTATGAGGTATGAGTGAGTGAGTGGATTGTTTGTGTTAGTTCTCTACCTGGTTCTAATTGTAATATAGTGTGAATAATGAATTTTGTACTATGTATTATTGATAATAATTATGTAATTTCTTGATGAAATTCTTAAGTTAAAAAAAGATAAGAAGAGAAGTACTAAATGAAAAAAATAATTTAAATAAAAAGAAAATGAGAAAGTAAAATGATTTTGTTATTGGATTTTGGTTGTGCCCATGTTTGAATTTAGAGGTTAAATCCTGTAAGAAAATAGAGAGGTATCAAGGGAGTTGCTTTATAGTGTTCGTTGTTTTTTCCCCTCTTCTCCCTGACCTGGAAGCAACAATATTAGAGGGGGTTTCATAATTCTTACTTAAGATTCTCCAGTGAAGGCACAGGACCCAAGGGTGTAATATCGGTCAATTTCATCAGCATACCAATTTCCTATGGTGATAAAACAATTTACGCTCCTTTGTGCTGCACACTTAACCATTCCAACCTCATCTACAACATGCTCTGGTGAGAGTGATCAGTTCAGTCACCTGTGCAGAGGTTATATTGCACAAACAGGAGGCTTCCACCACACCTTCTAAGGCGCAAAAGGCATAGGCGCCTTTCAAATTTCCTCTATCATGTCTCTGACAGTAGCCATAAACAGACAGCATATTGGATCAGGCTCCTCCACAACAGAATCTCGCATATTATGCCTTTACTTGATCTGCCCATCGTCATTTTCATCATAATCTGGCAGTAAGAGCAATGTGGCCTGATTAAGACATTAACATTTTTTCAAGGTTACATTTTCAACAGTAAGGATTCGCTGCTCATAGTTTGTCAATCTGTGTTGGGTTTGAGTGTGGGTAAGTAGAACTTCTATAGAGTAGGACATCATAACTGTAACACAGTACCCAATTACAATGCATGTTTGAATGCTGACACCAACTTTGGCTACCTCCTTTAGGAAGCCCGGCAAATCTGCAGCCACTGGGTCAAAAGTGGCTGAAAAATATGCCACAGGACTTTAGGAAGGTCCATTCATCTGAGTCAGTACTGATGGGAAGCACCCTTCCCTCTGAGAACAATAAAGAGTAAAAGATTTCTCTGAGTCTTGCATTCATAAAGCCGGGGCATGGCAGAGACTATCTCTCAGTTCCAGTAAGGTTTGTTCACAATCATTGTCCCATGGTAGCAGATGTTTCACACATTTCTGTGAAAGCCTCTGTAGAGGTTTGTGCATTAGGGAAAAGTCAGGAATCCACTGACGACAGTAGCCCACCATTCCCAGAAACATTCTGTCTCTATGCGTTTTGGTAAAGCTCATTCTCTATTTAGCAGAAATTAGCTTCTGCAACACTTTTCTTGCTCCTTTTTCAATGTGATGTCCTAGATACATGACTACACATACTACTAAGAGCATCTTCTGTCATAAACATTTTGCCTACTTCCCACAAAATAATACTGTGCCAACTCTTTCTCCCTTTGCTCCCTACACGATATCACCCAAAGGATTATCTATTCCTTAGCTTTCTCTTCCAGTGCAGGTGTTTGATTTTTGGTCCAAACCAGCTAATCACAACACTGTGACCTTCAGAATGTAAGCTAGCAAAGAATAACATTTTAAATGAGCCTACTGTGACTTTAGCATCAGCAATAGGAAGTATTATGCTGACCAGTAACACATACGACAATCATTCAAAAATATTGTGGAGCATCTAAGTCCACTTACGCTAACTTTAAATGTGCCCTGGTTAACTAAAGCTAATAAAATATATGTATTTATTTCACTCTTATAAATCTAAATGTAAATAACATGGAACTTAAAAGTGACATCATTCAAGTACAGAGTAAACCAATCAGTTGGAGATGTATGCTAGCAGACACGAGGCTTACAGACTAACACAATATTTAAGAGCAAGGAAGCAAAATCAAATTTATATCATCAACAGTGACCATCTCCTACTAAAGAAAGACAAGGATGAGATGTGTATTGACTGCATGGATTGTAGCCCTTCCCCCTAGTACGCCTCTTGTCCCCCTAAGGCTAGATCTTGGAATACGACCCCTCGATGAGGAACTGGCTTTCCGACCGCTGTCATACTGGCGTAGGTTATGGTCAGTCCCGGAACTGATCAGCTATAGACAAGGTCTCCAGGAGGTGCTTGCAATGCCCAATGCGGGGGAAATTAAATGGCTGAAATTTATTAAAACTGAGTTGGAGGGTTTGGGTCTTCTGAAACTGTGGTTTGACCCCCTATCCAATTGTCCACTTTTCCCCAAAAAGACATTGGCAAAGGTATATCAGGATAGCAAACTGACGGCACTGTACCGCCGCCAAAACCATGGGACACTAACAGAGGGATTTCTACGCATTAAGGATATTTATAGCTTCGAGCCAGCGTTAGATAATTTATATCCCTCCTTGCTTAGGAAACTCTACTTACAATGGAGACATGGGTCTTTCCCACTCCGTGCATTTACAAGTAAGTGGAGTGAAAATGCAAATAGTGTATGTCCAGCATGCAAATTGGCCGATGAGTCTGAGCTGCATATAATCTTTTTCTGTCCAGTGTATCATGAGATACGTAAGAAATGGATTGTCCCTTTATGTAGGAACCTGGGATTTGTGGAGTGTTTGGCCGCTTTTAGAGTTCTTAAAACAGACCTGCCGGACCACATTGTATTTACAGTAGCTAAGTACCTAGGTGCTGTGTGGCTTTTGAGGAGAAAATGTATCAAGGCTGTTCAGTGACCACAATATATCGTAATGTGATGAAATTCCATGTAATGGACTGTATGAATTTGTAAAGTACAATTTTATTTTAACTGTTTTAATGAAATTTATAATGTCTTTTATGGTGAAAAATTTCTACCGAAATAAAGAAATAAAGAAAGTATTGACTGCATGGAGATCTGTGGATGGAAGCAGGAAACCCTGGAAGGTATGCTGGGCATGCCTGGGAGCCATGACAGTACCACTTTCAGAAGGAACACCAAAGAGGATTGGCTTTCAATGGGTAATGTTAGACCTGACAAGCTTAGGGTGGTCTTCCCTCAGCATTTTGCCTGCCTCCCTCCATTTTTCTGACCTTGTTTTTCCTGGTTTCTCTGCACAATTTACCACTGCTGGCCAGTGCAAAAGTGCTTGGGTTCTCTCCTCCAAACATGGAAATATTAGCTGAACCCCAATTGGCATATTTAAGTTACTTAAAAGTCCATTGTGACGTACACTGGTACTGTACATTAAATGCTACTAGTTTGCTTTCAGCATTCATTGTGTCACCCACTTAAGTACCCCTCTAACCATGCAGATCCTGTATGTGCAATTTTAGACTGCCACTTCGACCTGGCAAGATAAACCTCTTACTGGGCCTAAACCTTCTCTTTTGAAACCAATAAGTAGGCTTTCCTGTTTTCATTTTCTATTTTTGGTAAATTAGGGTGGTTTTATTTCCCAGTTTTTTCAAGTGATTTCAATACCTTAAAAATCAGTAGTTATCAGTGAATATACATTTTCTCACCATTAAAAACAACAGAAACAGTGTTAATCCAGTGTTTATGGAACTTTTTGCATTTATTATTGCCTGCTTTATGCACTGATAGCGCATGGTATATAGGCAGTGTACATTTAGTGTATATGAGATCCAAATTCTTTTTTTGCAAATCAAACTTATTGTAGTCCACCATTCAATACTTCTTCAGTGAGTCTTTTGTCATGCATGCTCGCTTTTTCCTTCCCATATATACTTTTATCTGTGAAAAGGCCATTTCAGCATGGGTAATTGAGATGGGCATCGCCAAAATAGCTAGCACACAATTTGCTAACTTTGGCCACTGACAGCAATCCATGCCAAAACTGATTTACCTGTAGATTGCGATTCTCTGTGACAGGTTCTGCAACATATGCATTGAACTAGACGCATATGCCCTCGGAGTTATTGAGAAATGTAAGAACAAGGGAAACCCTACTCACAGCGGAACCAGGGCAGTACGTTTATATAGAAAGACAATGGTTCCTATGGCATACGATTTTGTGTAACTTAATATTTATAACATGCTCAATGGCAATGGAAACATTGGAGGAAGGGTGGCAGAAGAAAGAGAGACGCACACTTGTACCATGAAGGATATTTCCTTATATTTAAGAATTGATAATGAAAAATACATATAAATAACTTGCGACATACAAATATTGTACAAAGTGCAGTGTATCCCAAGTGAATATTAAGCAAACCAAGAAAGTGTATAACAAGGTGAACTATACAGGTTTCAGCTGTGAATATTTACAAAAAACAGGAAACTAGACTCTAAACCAAATATATCAACAAATGATTAGCCAGCTGCTATAAAATTATAGAAACTGTGTCGGTCTGATTTGTTTCCTAGGGCGTCGACGGCGTTTCGACCATTAGAATAAAGGTCTCATCAGGACTGGGCAGTGAGGGACATCTTGCACCAGGGTGTAAATAGCCCAAGCGTGTGAAAGTAAACTGAATTTACTTACAGTGAACCCGGCCGGGCACACTGTAGGCACAGTTGGTAGCGTGTCTTTCTTTTATTTATTTAGTTAGTTTTCAATGCCGTTCCACCGCCAAGTTTCACAGGTGTGCTTGGCGCTTTTAAATCGTGCTGCTCGATGGCTGGCTCCGATCAATCCTCTGGTAAGGGGAGTGTCCAGAGGATTGATCGGAGCCAGCCATCGAGCAGCACGATTTAAAAGCGCCAAGCACACCTGTGAAACTTGGCGGTGGAACGGCATTGAAAACTAACTAAATAAATAAAAGAAAGACACGCTACCAACTGTGCCTACAGTGTGCCCGGCCGGGTTCACTGTAAGTAAATTCAGTTTACTTTCACACGCTTGGGCTATTTACACCCTGGTGCAAGATGTCCCTCACTGCCCAGTCCTGATGAGACCTTTATTCTAATGGTCGAAACGCCGTCGACGCCCTAGGAAACAAATCAGACCGACACAGTTTCTATAATTTTATAGCAGCTGGCTAATCATTTGTTGATATATTTGGTTTAGAGTCTAGTTTCCTGTTTTTTGTAAATATTCACAGCTGAAACCTGTATAGTTCACCTTGTTATACACTTTCTTGGTTTGCTTAATATTCACTTGGGATACACTGCACTTTGTACAATATTTGTATGTCGCAAGTTATTTATATGTATTTTTCATTATCAATTCTTAAATATAAGGAAATATCCTTCATGGTACAAGTGTGCGTCTCTCTTTCTTCTGCCACCCTTCCTCCAATGTTTCCATTGCCATTGAGCATGTTATAAATATTAAGTTACACAAAATCGTATGCCATAGGAACCATACTCGGAGTTATTGAAGCAGTCAAAAATAAAGCCGCACTTTTGAAACTCTGGACAAAATGTCCCTTTACGGAATGGATCTATAACTTGTGCAGAGCACCACAGTGAGGGTTCATTGACTTCAAATGCCATGGTTGATGAAGGGCTATTTCTCATACATTGTAAAATAAAAGTTCCTGAATTGCTCCTCAACATTTCTTTGCTTATCAAGTGGCAAATACTCTAACATGGAACATGTTGCAGTGTCAAAGTCACTATAAGTGTCGCCCAGCCTACTCTCAAGGAGATGTTTCACATCTACACCAATTATGTGCAACACTTGGAAGACAAGGGTGTTTTCAGACTCTAGTTTTTCTATTATGTCCGCTACAGCAGTCATGCTTTCCTGTAAAAATCTAAGATGCAGTAGTGTGTACTTTTTTCATATCACTATCAATATGTGATCAAAGATCCTCACATGTATTGCCTTTGGCATAATTACTCACCAAAAGCTCTTTAAGCGGTTGCCACATAAATAAAATAGCATTCATGGCCTCTAAGACTGAGAACTACCAGCAAAGTGATACAGTTGGATGACTCTCTTTTGATGCCATACAAAGCATAAAATGAGAAATATTTGCCTTTTTTCCCACGCATACCAAAACAGTGTACCAGAATGGACTAAAAAGTCAATAGCATTCTTCATTACCTCTGAAGATTGTAAAGATGCTTTCAGCATACCATTTAACAAGTGTCAAGGATCTTTTACGGAGAAGCACTTCAGCTTAGGTATCGATTTTGACAGGTCATCACTCAACTTTTTCATATACGTAGCTGAATCACAGCAAATAAAAACAATATCCCTCCGATCTTTGTTGAACATGATAAGAACATTTTGCAGCAGCATTCCAAGTGACACTGCAGTCCATGTTTTCCAAAAGTCTGGTGTCATGTTTTCACTAGTATCCCAGATACTTGGTGACTGCACTCTTTTCACATATACCTATCACTATAACTTGCATTGTATGTTTAAAGCCTGAGGTGTTTGGCAATTCACCTACTATCAATAATGACTCACTAGAAAAGAGGGCTCATGTATCAAGGGCTTTTACCCATTCTGTGTGGGTAAATGTGATGGTATGTGTAGGGAAAGATTCTTATGAAACCTACATTTTTCCTATCAGTGAAAGACTCAAATGTAGCCAAAAAATCAAATATGAGTTTGATATTTCCTTGTTCTCTACAGTTTATAAAATAATTAAACAACATCTAAAACCTGCTTCTAACCCCTGTATCTTTAGACCAAAGACCACAAAACTGAAAAAAGGAAGAAGAAGCAATATTTTAGTCACATCCCTAAACAACAAAACTCAAGCAGAATGATGTTAGCCCAGTTTTTCTTACTGCTACCTTATATAACAAAGTTATATTGCATTGGCCCCTACAAGAAGAAATAAAAATGTCCCTTTACGGAATGGATCTATAACTTGTGCAGAGCACCACAGTGAGGGTTCATTGACTTCAAATGCCATGGTTGATGAAGGGCTATTTCTCATACATTGTAAAATAAAAGTTCCTGAATTGCTCCTCAACATTTCTTTGCTTATCAAGTGGCAAATACTCTAACATGGAACATGTTGCAGTGTCAAAGTCACTATAAGTGTCGCCCAGCCTACTCTCAAGGAGATGTTTCACATCTACACCAATTATGTGCAACACTTGGAAGACAAGGGTGTTTTCAGACTCTAGTTTTTCTATTATGTCCGCTACAGCAGTCATGCTTTCCTGTAAAAATCTAAGATGCAGTAGTGTGTACTTTTTTCATATCACTATCAATATGTGATCAAAGATCCTCACATGTATTGCCTTTGGCATAATTACTCACCAAAAGCTCTTTAAGCGGTTGCCACATAAATAAAATAGCATTCATGGCCTCTAAGACTGAGAACTACCAGCAAAGTGATACAGTTGGATGACTCTCTTTTGATGCCATACAAAGCATAAAATGAGAAATATTTGCCTTTTTTCCCACGCATACCAAAACAGTGTACCAGAATGGACTAAAAAGTCAATAGCATTCTTCATTACCTCTGAAGATTGTAAAGATGCTTTCAGCATACCATTTAACAAGTGTCAAGGATCTTTTACGGAGAAGCACTTCAGCTTAGGTATCGATTTTGACAGGTCATCACTCAACTTTTTCATATACGTAGCTGAATCACAGCAAATAAAAACAATATCCCTCCGATCTTTGTTGAACATGATAAGAACATTTTGCAGCAGCATTCCAAGTGACACTGCAGTCCATGTTTTCCAAAAGTCTGGTGTCATGTTTTCACTAGTATCCCAGATACTTGGTGACTGCACTCTTTTCACATATACCTATCACTATAACTTGCATTGTATGTTTAAAGCCTGAGGTGTTTGGCAATTCACCTACTATCAATAATGACTCACTAGAAAAGAGGGCTCATGTATCAAGGGCTTTTACCCATTCTGTGTGGGTAAATGTGATGGTATGTGTAGGGAAAGATTCTTATGAAACCTACATTTTTCCTATCAGTGAAAGACTCAAATGTAGCCAAAAAATCAAATATGAGTTTGATATTTCCTTGTTCTCTACAGTTTATAAAATAATTAAACAACATCTAAAACCTGCTTCTAACCCCTGTATCTTTAGACCAAAGACCACAAAACTGAAAAAAGGAAGAAGAAGCAATATTTTAGTCACATCCCTAAACAACAAAACTCAAGCAGAATGATGTTAGCCCAGTTTTTCTTACTGCTACCTTATATAACAAAGTTATATTGCATTGGCCCCTACAAGAAGAAATAAAAATGACTCTTTCACTCTCCTTTGGCCTTTTTTGAATGGCATTTAGTTTGTGGCTGTGCAGTTTTTTTTTTCAGTGTTTACATGTTTACGCTGATGAGGGCTATTTCCCTTCTGGTGGGGTTTTATCAGTTAATATAGGTTTAAACCTAAAACCAGACAGCCTACCTATAAGTAACCCCTAAGGTAGGGTCTGCATGACCCACAGGGCAGAGTGCAATGCATTTAAAGGGCAGGGCATGTACATATACGTTTTACATGTCTAGGTAGTGTAAAACTCGCCAATTTAGTTTTTCACTACTGCAAGGCCTATTTCTTTCATAGGATAACATTGGGATTCTTTTAGAGATAGACTTTGTGATTATTTTAGCGATATACTTTTCAAGTTTGGTGTCACTGGACTCACAATTTAAAATCACAATTTAGCGGCCAATTACGATCTCATTCGGAAGGGCTCCGAACCGGATTCGCTAAAAGCAAATTCGATTCGGAGCCTCTGTGTCTGACTGAATTATCCCCGTATTCGAATGACCAATTACGAAGCGAATAAGCTGTCTGCGTCGACCAAATCAGTTCCGAAACCCAAAACAGTCAATCCGAGTTGTTTGGAAAAGAATCATGCAGCTCAAGGGGGCCAGATTCCGAACGAGCAAGTGTGATGCACGAATCTGACAGCCGTACTGACTCGGTTTTGCTGGGACAAAACGACTGTGGGAATCTGACTTTGGGGGGTCTTTGGCAGTCCCCCCTTCATCCTGGGCCCACCGAATCAGCCCGTGGGATACCCATGGGTCCCCCCTTTCCATGCATGCACAGTGTTGTGGGCACCAAGGGATGCCCACCACAGGCTGCTCACTTTTCCCCACCCACCCCCTTTTGCAATGGAAGCCTGTGTTCCCGTGTGGTACACAGGCTCCCATTAAATTCAATGGGAGTCCGAGCGAACCGAGTCTGTCAGCATAAGGATGCATCATAATCAGTTTTTGGGACTCCCAGAGTGCGATTCATATGGAAAGCTTTCCGGAACCGACTCGTCCGGAAGGCTTTTTTAACAAGATTGTAATCTCCCCATTAGTGTGAAGTTGGTTTTATATTACAGTTTGGAAAATGCCTCTTTCAGAAAGTTGCCATTTACTTACTTTAGCCATTTGGTGCCTGCTGCCTGTCTCAGTTTAGTCTAGGTTGATTACAGCTGGGCTTTGTGTATTCCCTCTAGACCGCCACACACAAAGGGAGCTTAAGTGTGTCTTGATGGGCCTTCCTGGGAAATGAGAGGGAGGAGCCGGGCACAACCTCACACTTACAACTGAATAGGCTGAGTACTGACCACACACAAAGGGCTACATACCCCCTCACCTAGTGAGTCTGGAGCCTCTGTGCACTTAAAAGCATTCTTTGAAGTCTCCCCAACTTCAAAGGCACACCTGGGTATAAGTACTGGACCTCTGACACCATAACTTCAGTACCATTCTGGACCTGTAAAGGTTCTGCCAAGAAGAAGAACTGCTGTGCTTCTGGAAGGTCTGCCACTCTGCTGGAATGCTGCTTTGCTGGACTCTTTCCATGCTGGGCTATACTTCTGCCTTATGTTCTCTTGTCTGGGTGAAAAGGACTGGACCTGCATCAGTTTAACACTGAGTAGGTCCAAGGGCTTGCTGGCTGGCCTCCTGTTCTAATTCTCAGGGGCATCAAAGACTTCAACTCATCCTCCTACGACACCTGGACTTTGCTTGCTGAAAGTCTTGCCCTGCCTATGGTGCTAAACCAGTCTGGGGCTCATGGAAGTGAGTATAAAGTGCTGCTACAACCAGAAACCACGCATCATCATCAAAACCGGCACATCTTTGCCTTTACATAGGCCAGAACCAGCACATCCTTGTGAAAACGTGGAACGGAGTTGACGCATCACACCCGGAACCAGTGCATCACCTTCAGAGTGGACCTATTGCATGCTGCGGAAGCAGTAGCCACTCATTACCTTTGGAACCAGTGCCTCTCACTAGGAACAGATGAATCACCATAATTGCATGGGGAATCACAATGCATCGCACCCACTGTGTGGTTCTACTTTGAAGCATCGCTTTGGCTGCACCTCGCATCTTCTTGAACGCGCAAGCCCGGATGGAGGCACGGTTGTACAGCGAGCCGTTGTGGCTCCCTGTATCCGTCCCGCTCTCCATCAAGGTCGGCCTGAACTTTTGATTTTGCCCCGGTCCAGAGAGACCAGATATCCCATTTAAGCGCCTATTCTGTCTAAGCACTATTTCACATTTATTCTTTAAAAAGTCATATCTACTGTGTTAAGTGTGGAGGTCTACCGAACTGAATAAATGTGTCCCTCACTTGTAGAGTGTAAATAACAGAAATAGAGGTAGTGAAAACCACAACTGATGCACAAAGGCTGGATACAGTGCAGCCTGAGAGCTCAGAAGAAGAAAAGTTGGTCCGGGCAGTAGCATAACCAGTGGTAAATGAGTCACAAGTAGACACAGACATCCCAACTGAAAGAGATGCAAGCACAAATTTTGAGTCTGGAGAAGTTATAAACGGTGTGGCCAAAAGGGGGCCAAAAAAGGGCAGTGACCAAGGAGTTTGGTGTAACCTTTCTTTTGTGACCCTACGATTCTTTAAACCGGGTAACTTCTCATTGGTATATCCTGTCTCCCCCCCACTCCTGCCTTTGAAATGTTCGCTATGAAGCTCACCTTAGAGTGTTGAAGGTGACAGTTATTCTGGTTGAGGGGATTGGATGACTGACAATAACAATGCTCTGCTCTTCTATCTCCACAGCATCTGGTTTTTCTTTAAAATCACTTTACTGGTGACGATTTATTACAGGAGGCCGAGCAGTCATCTCCCCTTTCAGTGCTCTCTCCTTCTTAGCATGGTTAGCTACTGAGTGTCATTTTTCTATCGGCGCAGCAGTTTGTACCGTCAGATGACGCTGAAAATTCACCATCTCTAGAGAAAAGCGCAGCGGAAAATCCCTTGTTTACCTTGAGGTGGGAGGAGCGCCTACCTCAGGAAATAGAGACAGAGGCGGAGACATTGTATTTTCGTCCAATGAGACTGCAAGCTCACGTAGCCTGAGGGAAATCTTTGAAATACAGCTACGGAGTTGGGCAGATAGCGGGGGCATGCTTGTGCAACTATAAATATTTATTTTCATCACTTGTTTCTGTTTTGAAGAAAATTACTGCTCCTGCCACACTCATTCCAGTGTTACATATGCTACAAGTGTTTTCTGCAGGAAGAGTGTGTAATACATGACAAACATTCCAGGTATGAATAGAAATTTATTTCAATTTTCTTGGTGATGCACACACCATATCTCTTGAAAAGAGTTTCACGGTGACACACTCACCTCTATTGTGCATACCTGTGATTTTGACACGGTGACACGCACACCTTCACTTAGTGACATAATTCTTGATTCTCTGAGGTGTCAAGTAAAGGAAAGAAAAGATTAATACTTACTCTAATATTCTTATCATCCCTGTACAACGGAGCATATTATTTAAAAAAATATTCTTGAGAGTGCTTAGTGATTGATGTTTTCAATGCAATTTTTTTTCCCTTCAACTATTATTACTCACACTTCACTAGCACTGCGTTGTTCACCTTATCGCTATGGCTGTCCCTGCTATGAGTCAACCACCTTCTTTCTTGAATGAGATTGGGGAACCAGAAATCCATTGGGAGGACTGGAAACATTTGTTTGAGTCATATCTGATTGCCACTGGTGGAAAAAGATTTTCTGCTATGTGTAAACAGCATATATTACTACACAATCTAGGTATTCAAGGCGGAAAGATTTCCAAGACATTGCCATAGCTAGAGTTGGAAGATGATGAGGAACATGATGTTTTCTGTGTTACCCTCTTGAAATTGTGTGGGCGTTCGTGAGGTTTATCAAATAGATCCACAGACACCTGGATAGAGGGCAATGCCGGTTTTATTGTTTTGTACAGTTTTCGCTGTTGTACTGGTATACGATAGAACGGAAGGGGATTCGCTGCGTCTTCCGTCGCCTCCCGTTCCAGACCCCGCCTCCGTATTTTGCGGTGTCTTCTGGGAGACGAAGTCCAGGCTTCCGCCGTTGTGGCCCACGAGCCGGGTTCCGATGGAAAACAAAGAAAAAGGGAGACCAGTATTACTGGGTTGCCCACTACACAAAATACCACACAAGGAGGGGGTAGTGAGCGAACACTCGTGCTCTTTACAATCCCGCTATCATGGAGGTGCAATGTGAGGGGGGGGGTGACTCCGGGGATTGCCGTGCATGGTTTGGCTCACTGGGGTGAATTCCGCCTCCTCCCGGCCCAACCCAGGAAACGTGACCGTACCTGTCCGAGCCACACTTCCCGAGAAGCGTGGCTGGGCGATCCGCCTTCCCGTGGGCCTCCTGGCTTGTCGCGGGTGTCTCTCTCCTGCGTCTCCGCTCTGTCGCTGTGTCTCGGTCCTTCTCGCTCCGTCGGGTCTCTGCTCCTGCACAGCTCCTCCGCACCTCTCCACTCGCCTTCGTCCTTCTTCCTTGTCTCGTCCTCCTCCACGCCGTCCTCTCGATGTCTCCAGTCCTCTCCTTCTACGCTCGACCTCCGCTCCGCTCCGCCTTCGCTCTCCAGTCTCCACTCGCCTCCTCCGGGTGTATCACACACCTGTCTGAGTTCCTGGGGGTGTTTTACCTCGTCTAAGGGGGCCGGGCTTGCATCCGGATCGGCCCATTTAAAGAAACAGTCTTCCTCAGTGTCGGTCCCAGGACTGCATATGATGTCTGCAGTCTTCCAGGTATCCGTGTGCTGCGTAAAGAGAGGAGACACATGAGTAGGTACAAGGGGGGGGCCCAGGACAGGGACCCCCCCGTTACAAATTGAAAATTCATTTTGGAGACAAAGTAAACATATTTTTGGAATGACATATGTTTTTTAGTCGCATTCAATGAAACAAAAGTCAGTCACAAACTATGTGGCGGCACTAAGGAGTCTAACTAAACTGTGTGATTTGGGGACCTCAATAATTGCTTGGTGAAGGATCAATTGGTTAGATGCACAAATAATAGTTGCATCAAAGTGAAACTATAAACAAAATAATCCAAAATTAAGGGAGGCGATTAACATAGTACAGTTGATTGAGCAAACAGCTAAATGCATTAAGGAAATGAAATCGTCCAATGAGGTAGTTGCCAGCATTCAGGACCCAATTGGTGCACAGGAAAATCTAACAGCACGAAGTGCTCAAAGTCAAGTCCAGCAACATAAGAATTGCTAAGCCCACTGAAGAAAGTAGTAACTTGAAATGTTTCAGGTGTGGCAGTAGAATCATCTAGCCAACAACGTTCATTACACTGCTTGTAATGTAACATGTAAGAAATGCAATAGAAGAGGGCACTTTGCCAGGTCCTGCAGAGATGGGGATAGCAGTCAAGTGAAAATTATTTGAAGCAAGGGCAAACAATTACCTAAATATGTATTCCACTTGAAGGATAAAGAGTGTGAGTTCATTACTAAATATCCTAAATGCACAGTCTACCTCAACAATTAGCCTGTAGTCATGTTTGCTGATTCTTGTTCCTCGTTCACTCTAATTAACTAAGAAGATTTCGTGAACATATTTGGTGTTTTGAATCTTGATCTGTAGAAACCTGACATCTCACCAGAGGGATATGCCAAGGAAGCAATACATTTGGTAGGAATGGTAAAAATGCTTAAAGACTTCAAGGGCAGATCCACTATTTGCAAGGTGTATGTTCTGGAAAGGGGAATCAACTTACTAGGTTGACATCATCAGAAGGAACTAGGCATTATACTAGACTCCAATAACAAAGAGCAATTCCTTCTTCTTGATTGTGTAAATGGATCCAGTGATTTTTGCGTAGAAAACCCGGATTTGTTCTCCGATAAGATTGGATTGTTGAATAATTTTCAACACAAGATAAAAGTAAGACATGGTGCAAAACCTATTGTACACAAACCTCACCCAGTTCCCCTTATGTTGAGGGAGCCTTTACAAAAAGAGATGAGCAAATTGTGTGATGAGGGTGTTATACAACCCATAGAGGCGTCTGAATGGTTGACTCCCATCTTCCTAGCGGCCAAGGCTAGCAGGGAGAGTATCCGCTTTTGTGTGTATTTATGCAGCATAAAATATAGCTTAATCCAAGCAGTTAGTGGTGTGCCTTACCCAAAGAACAAAGAAGAACTTAAATCCTTTTTAGGTTTGATTGAATACATGGCCAAATATGTTAAAGATCTCTCTGAAAAGTGTGAGTGTCTTTGTGACCTTCTGAGAAAGAACACAGAGTTTGTTTGGCAGAAAGAGCATAGTTATATTGTAAACAAGTTGAAAGAGGAAATCATACATTCACCAGCACTTGGTTCATTTGACCATATTAAAAAACTATTCTTACTACTGATGCTTCTAATAGTGGTTTTGTGCCACCTTATCCCAAAGAGGGGAGTATGGCGAGACAATCATAGCTTTTGCTTCACGCTGTTTAACTACATCTGAAAGTAACTATTCAGTAATTGAAAAGGAGGCCCTCGCCTGTTTCTGGGCTGTCCATCGTTTCAAGTTTTATCTATGGGGCATAAAATTAACCATTCGCACAGACCTTAAACCTTTCACTTTCATGTTCTCTGTCAAGAAAGTGCACTGTGGTTCTCCCTGCATATCCAAATGGATACTAGGATTGAAAGGTTACTGTTTTAAAATAGAACATCTATCAGGTGAGGAAAATATAACTGCAGGCTACCTTTCCAGGGCATCCTTAGATACTAATGTTTTGGATGATCCTCTGGATGTTCCTATATTAGCAGCACAGTGCCAGTCATAACAAAAAATAAGTGGGAGGATAGCATGTGCAAGGATAGTAATTGGAGCATACTCAAAGACATGATTATCAATGGTTGGCCAGAAAAATGCAAGAACCCAAGGACTTCTGGGAATTAAGGCATGAATTACCTGTTCTGTATGACATAATTTGTCGAAATGCGAAAATTGTACCACCTGTAGACCTTGGAGACAACATTGTTGATTTGGCATATGAGGGCATCATTCCATGGTTGAGCAGAAGGTTAAGGGTTGTATTAGCTGTGCAAACAGTGACAAGACTAAAATCTTATGTAAAGTGCCTTTATCCCCTGTTGAAGTACCGAGCATACTATGGAGTACATTAGCCATGAACATAATTGGTCCTGTTGAGTATATGGGGGTTCAAAAGAGATTTATGTTTACACTTATCAACTACACCCCCAATTGGATAAAGTTTAAATGTGTACTACGCACAACCACAAGGAATTCCTGAAATGTTGGTTACAGACAATGGAGTCCAGTTTACATCTTTGGAAATGAAAGAATTCTTTCAAAAACTGGGCATCAAACAAGAGAAGACAGCTCTGTACTGCCCAATATCTAATGGCTTACTTGAAAGGATGAATCAAATGATTAAAGAACACATTCAACTGGCCATGGTTAATGGACATGATGTAGACAATTTCTTACGAGACTGCATTTGGTCGTACCACACTTCACCTAACCTAGTGACTGGGGTATCTCCATTCATTTGCATCAGAGGGAGGAAGCCTAGCACAAAAATAAACCCTCAATGGTTGGATGGGAGAAAACCGGTTACAACCAATACACATGAAACTAGTAGAAGGGTACAACAACACCAGCTCCAGTACAAGAATTGGTATGACAAAAAATATGGCATCAGGGAACATAAATGGGAAATTGGTGACACTGTGCTAGTCAAAATACTGACAAGAGGTAAAATGGACCACAGCTAATTTTCCCCAGCACACCAGTTGACCAGATTCAACAGAAATGTAGTTCAAATTGACAATGGTCAGATATGGAGAGTGGTCACAATATCGTTAAAGTTGATGTGAACCAAAGTTAACTTTCTTGTTTTTATTGTATATCGTTTGGAGATGTGTTGTAATCTTTCTTTTGCAACCTTACTCTTCTTTTAACTGTGTAACCTTTCATTGGTATATCCCCTCTTCCCCCCTCCTGCCCTTTGGAATGTTCCCTCTGAAGCTCACCTTAGAATGTTGAAGGTGACGGTTATTCTGTTTGAAGAAAGTGGATGACTGACAATAAAGTCGCTCTGCTCTTCTATTGCCACGGTGTCTGGTTTTTCTTCAAAATCACTTTAGAGATACAAATAACAAAGAGTTTCTGTATTCAGAGAAATCATTCCATATTTCATCAATGAGGAGACAGAGATAGTGAGTGAAGTAACAGTGACTGTGAACACTCACTGGTCAGGATATCAAAGAGGCAGCAGATGCCTAGTTGAATGTACTCGACTCCTGAATGAACATACTTTGCAGGGAGTGTGAAGCTGACTTGAACATACTTGTGCTTGATGATCCCCGGACTGATTTTAACAAACTTCCATGATTCAAGGTGCCACTTTTGATTTTGACTGGATCTTGATTATTTGATTATACCAAAGTCAACTGACATTTCTAAGCAATGGAACTTTAAAATTCAGCTTTGCAATGACATTTAGGGCCTAAGCTCCAGTTGAAGCATAAGAATTTCATTCTTAGGAGACCAATGACGTAGGGCTAGAGCCTGCCTTTGAAGCAACTGAACCTTAATTCATTGTGAATAAGTCATCAGTGTTGCTGAAATTGCACCAAGAAGCTACCAACAATGGTTTCTTTATATTTGTTTTGCTTCACAATTTTATTTTTCAGAACAAATGCCATGAAGCTGTGGTAACTATTTCACACTATAAGCATAGAGCTATAGTGGTCACTGTGTCTGTCACTTCTAATATACTAATAACATCTGTATTGATATCCCTACAGCTACGCCTTCTTCTATTTCAGTAGTAAGACTGTCTAATATAGAGAAATTCTTACAAAAAGATAATTCTGAGGGAAATGTTGTTACTTACGTCTTTTTCAATCTTTTGTGTGAGTACACTTGTGTATTACAGGCAAAAGGCTGATATGTATGTACTTATCTTCCTGCATCTCTGGCAGAAGAGATGACATATTATATCCCACTAACCTAAAGTATTATTTGTAGTTTAATTGTATGCATGCTAGATCCTCAAGGACATGTTGGTATTATTTCTCAAACTGCGATGTAGTTTTCTCAGAGGTGCCTATAAGCATGTAAACCCTCACCTTGATGCCAATACTATGGATACTGTCTACATTTCTTCAAGCCTTTAACTAAACTTGAAACTTTTCAAGCTCATAGACATAATCTCACCTGCAAATTAAGTCAGGCTGTAAACAATTTCATTGATGATTTGAAAAACAGAAGGGCAGAGATTGAAAAGAAGGAAAGGAGGGAAGGAATCACAGAAAGTTTGGAGTGAGGGAGAAGAGAGATACAGAGAAATGGGGTACAACCAAGAATTATTTAGAATGGGAGAAACATTGAAAGCTATGTTTTTCAAGGTAGAAAAGGGTTGTTCTGATGAAAATAATGATGGAATGGAGTGAATGTCCTCAAAAGGTTCAATTTTCAGATGTTTCTGACTTTGTCTTTGCTGGAGATGAACAGGTTAGTCCCGGTGTTTATTATGTGTGTGGAAATTATGCTTACTTTAAGCTTCCTAAAATCTGGTGGGGAAGCTGCTATCTAGGGTTAGTGTTCTCTTATGTGTGTCTCATAGAGAAGACAGTAAATCAGGGAGTTTTGTTTCCTGGAAAAGTTAAGCATAATATTTCACAAGTAATGCAGCATATTTTTGAAGTTTTTATTCCCTCTGTACATGTAGCTTTGAATGATATACATATTAGAAATCTGTCTACATTAGTGGATACACTTGCAAGCAGTCCATCAGGTTCACCTTTGGCTATCAACACTGAAATAGTTGATATTACAGTAATGATTCTTCAGAATTGGCTTGCTTTATATATTTTGCCTACAAAGAATAGTGGCATTTACAAGATGCTTTGCATTGAACAGTGTTGCCCTTATTTGCCTGAAAAGAAACAGAATGTTATCAAGTATGTGAGGAATCTCAGGGGTGTTTTAAAGGTTTGAAGGAATTGGAAGTAGCAGGTGCTTGGAAAGCAATCCCGATGGGTTATTCAGCTGCAAACAAATGGTTTAGTAAGCCTGGAAGTATGCTTCTAGGGCCTATTTTGAGGTTGCTATGTTTATTGTGCACTGTATAATTTGTCTGTTCTTGATTATGAAGAGATTTAAGCTGAAGAAGAGAGAGAAAGTTTCAGGAGAACAAGGATGAGTTAAAGTACCTAGAGATAGCTAGATGTAAACAGCAACAGACAGGTGTTGAAAGTGTTAAAAGGAGGATGGCGGGTGTTTTGTGTGATGGCTCTCAGAGCTATAAAAGGGGGGTAAATTGATGACACCCATTTGATGTTCTTTATTTACTCTTACATGATGTGTCAACCTGTTAATCACATTAACTCTGGTCAAAATGATTTACACATGATGTGCTCATTATATGCTTGAATATGCCACTTGTTAGTTCCATGTTATTCACATTTAGATTTAGCAGAGTGAAACGTATACGTTCAAATTCAAAATATTCTTTGTTTGGTTAATATGCCAGAACCATAAAAGATACCATAAAATAATAAATAATAAAACATTTTAAATTGTTAAAATCAAATACAGTCTTCATGCATATCTGGTATTGATTTCCTAATCTTCACATCACTATTTACAAAGCCTGACACGGCAGAGCAGATTGGAAGGAAATGTAATGATTGTAAATTGAGGCGAGTGGGCCTACACTGCTTAAAATGCAATGCAATGTTTTCTTTTTTTTAATCTGGCTCTTGGGGAATTATAAAACTTGCAAAAGAAAACTGAATGTAAATGCTTTGTGCAGACATTCCATGACATAGACATAATCTATTACCTTTAAACCAACAGCCAGATGTATGATGTGCAACCATAAAATATGCTGTACGTAGATGAAAACAGATTAAAATAATGACATTCATGACTAAAACATATGAGAGATAAAACTGCAAGCCAGGGTTTGAAGGAATTAGACCATAAGCACCCACTGAACTCTTGACACTTTTACTGAGCTGCCCGGCATCAGTAGTCACATTTCTCAGATTTTGCTTGAGTTTAAATTAAGTAGATTTTGTAAGTATGGGAAGAATCCTTTCTTCAGTGGATCCCAGGGTAAAACATAAAGAGTCATAGATCGATCTAATGCATCTTAACCAATCAATTGTATAAGAGCAGTCAAGGTACAAACAGTTGACAATTACTGTCCTATTTAGGATAGATTCTGTTTTTTTATCACATAGAGTACCCAATTTGAATTGGTTGCAATTTAATAGTATCTTCAGTATAAGAGATTTCCACTTCCTTATGACAAATAAATGCTGGATTAGCTTGGGAGACAAATAAAAGTCTTCTTTTTTTTCTTTGTTTGTTCTTTTTATTTAGGAATACATTTGTACACAGGATAATTTTTCCAATCCATAAAAAATATTTTGGATGGGATGATCAAATAAGATAACAATAGTAATACAAATATATAGGGCTCTTGAAAGTATTTAGTGCTGGAAGATCTTCGAGAGAAGAGCATATATAGAGAAGAAAAAAGTAAAGAGAGATGTAGGGAGAAAGAAGGAGAGGAAAGAATGTTCAAAGAATAACCTTCACATGACTGTATCTGTAAATTCCAATACATTATTACAACCAAATCATAAATGAGCATTACATTTAGTATTATTACTGTTAAGAAGACAGAAGAATTATTAAAGGAGGGCAAGGAGCAACTGGAATTGCAACTTTAGAGAGATAGGTAGTGAGAAGTATCCATAGAACATCTATTTTAACAGACAATGCAAAAGAGTGTAGATTCCAGCTATTAAGTTTATGATTATGACACACTAAATTCCACCACTGTTGAATGTTGAGATTGCCCATAGATGTCCAGTTGGACATAATCCCCAGTAAACTGATTGCTAATAAAATATCAACTAATATACAAATCAGTCTTTTATCCAACCATAATAAATGTAAGCCACCAAGTAATATTTTCTACAAGGAAAATGATGGTTCAGATACTCCAGTAATAGCAACAATTCAAGCCCATACCCGAACCTAGAAGGATAGAAACATTTCAGCATAGAAATAACATATGAACATGTGTGCCAGAATGGGAGTTAACAATATCAACAAGTATCTTGTTTGAGAAGCTTGAATTTAAAAAAACAAGTGGGTGTATAAAATAGTATATTGTTAAAGTAATTTAATGTTTGTGTTAAGTTAGCCAGACTTCCTGCATGGTGAATTTTGTTCCACAATGTGTCCCAAATAGGAAGAGGCCAGCTGTAATGTGAATCAAGTTCTTCTATTATGTGAAAGGGTGTCTGGAGCCTTTAATTGAAGTTAGAAGGCTTCTAAACCAAGAATAAATAATAAAGGAGACAAGGAGCATCCTTGCCGAGTGCCTCTATTACCAGAGAAATAAGGAGATTATATTCCATTTCCTAGAACATTGGAAAAAGTGAAGAATAGAGCAAGGAAATGATTTGGAAAATCTGGTATCAAAACCATGCCATTTCAGGGCCTTTCGGAGAAACTTCCAGTTGATTCTATCTAAAGCTTTCTCTGCATCAAGGGTTAATGCACCAAGAGAAGAAGTGAGTTGATTTGCTATGTTGATAATATTCAGAAAGATTAAGCAACTTATGAGCTATTTTCCTGTGTTTAACAAAACTGGATTGTTCTGGGTCGATAAGATAAGGAATAAGGTCAATTAATCAAAGGGCACTAGTCCTAGCAAAAATCTTGCAATCAGTGTTGAATAAAGAGATATGATGATAACTTTTATGAAGAGTCAAGTTGTGATCTTTTTTGGAATGACACATATCATTGCCTACAAGAATGAACAAGGGGGAATTTTTTAAAGAAAGAACATAATTAATTTTTTTAAATAGTTTAGGGAGGGGTAAGTGAGAAAATTGAAGATAAAATTCAACAGGGAAGCCATCAGGACCAGGCGCTTTAATCTTTGGCAAACATTTGACTGTCAATTGTAGTTCATGTATTCTCAAGGGGAATTCAAGAAGAGAAGCATCAATGGTAGTGCAGTTGTTGGGTTTGAAGTTTGAAAAGTAAGAGTCAATACGTTCTTCAGAAGGACTGGTTTCCATAGTATATAATTGCTGTTAATATTCTGCAAAACAGGCAGCTATTTCTACATCATGCAACAATTAAGTTCCTGAAGTATTAGTAATGAATTTAACAGTAATGTTTTCCTTTCTACATTTTAAATAGTTAGCCAGCAAAGCACCCAGTTTGTTCTTGCCACCATAGAATCTAGTGTTAACTATAAGAAGCGTGCCACAAGCTTTTTCTGTTGAGATTTTATTGAATTGAAAATTGCCTGCAATCAGTGCGACTAGATCTGCTTTGTTTTTTTAATGCTAATATATATGTTTAAGATGTTTGACATCAGTGAAATTGCCAATGGATTCTTCTTCACTTAGTCTCCTTTTTGAGGTGACATAGTTGATTCTAAAGCCCCTAGAAGTTGTTTTAAAAGCATCCATATAAAATGAAAGGGAGTGCCACCTGTATCATTGTGGTCAAAGAAGTCGCATACAAAAATTTCATAAGAAACAAAAAAGCATTTGTCAGTAGGTAATGAATTATTAAACCTAGAGTGCAATTTATAGTTATGGTCCCTGAGGATTTCAATGTCTGTCAAAACAGGGCAATGATCTGGGATCAGAATTGACTCAATCTCAGAAATAATGAGGTGTTGAAGTAATTTTTTACTTAAGAAAATATAATCAATCCTGGTTTGAAAGCGGTGAGGGGCGAATAGAACGACTATTCCTTAAGAGCTGGATTAAAGATTCTCTAAGAATCAGACAGCGAGTGTTGGGATATAGTACATTGGAAGGCTTTATGTGCTGTAGTGAGGGGAAACATGTAGTATAGGAATCATGATCTAGAAATGGGTCAAAAACCTGATTGCAGCCTCAGCCTACTATAAAGTTCTCGAGAATAAGGTTCTGAGTCTTTTGGAGAGAACAGTTTCCAAAATGCAGGAATCATTTGTGTGGGACCATATACATTTAATCGTGTGAAACTGTATTATCTATCTTGAGTTTACCTAATACCCATCGGTCTTTGGTGTCACAATCCAGCGATAGAAGTGTTATATTTAAGTTTTTGTGACAGTAAATAAACACTACATTTTTGTGAAGAACAGATGAGGAAAAGAACCCACCCAACATTTTTCCAAAATGGCAATTCCCTTTGCAGTAAGATGAGTTTCTTGTAGTAATCCCATTTGATATTTCAGTCTCGACCAAATGTCTGCAAACTGTGGGGCGCGACCCCCTGGAAGGCCCTGGCTATGTTTCCCAGGGGGGTGCAAAAGTCTTTGTAAATAATTATGAATGAAGATGGTCTGGAAGTGCAACTTTCTGTATTCATTGCATTTCCAGGCAGTCTTCGTTTACATCAAGCAGGTAAAGTGCAAATAAAAGTAAGGCAACTGTGATTCTTGGCACCGTGGTTGTGTTGTCAAAGACTGGCTAGGTGGCTAAAGAGAAAAGAGCAACCTTTTCTGAATGGATTTTGTTATTTTCCCATTCAGCCAGCTGCATGTACAATAATGCACATACCTTAAATGAAAAATAAATGCACATTAAAAGTATCCTTGGGAACAATTTATTTTATGTTATCGAACCTCAACTCATTAATGCGATCACTTCAGGTGTCTGTTTGTGAAAACAGAGAGAGTCACACAATTGAATCCTGGTTGGCACAGTTTGGAATCGTGACTTATATATTTATTGTGCTATTAAGTCCCAGTCTGTAACATAAAGCACTGTGAATGTGGAAGTCTTTATTTTAAAATTGTATCATACACTGTATAAGCAAGGCTTCTGGAAAAATGCAGTGGGAAGGACGAAATTACGTGGCAGGCTTGACTATATTAAGGGGTGAAAAAGTCAAAATATGAGGCTTAATGCAGCACTTTTTGTGATAGTGTTACTTAATTCTTTTATCAGTTTTACACATGCTAACACTGTGTGGGCAAATGTTTCACCTCATTAGTGCCAGTTTAACACCCAGTTTCAGCAATAAGCAACAAAAAGGTGACCGTTAACCTTTGTTATGGCCCTTCACTATGTGGCTACATGTGTTGTTTCCTTTTTAGTAACTCTTGAACCGTTTGCACTAGAAGTTATTGTTTGGTTGAAATCTGTAGAATATGCAGCAGATAGTGGATTATGTGGCAAATGCAACATATCCATTAATTATGTCGAAAATGCTGCATCCACAAAATTGCATAGTTCCAGTACTCCTGAGTGTAAGATAAGCTGCCACAAAATGATTGAACATTTGAGATAGGAAGTGTTTCAAAGAATAGATAATTTAAGAAATAGATAATGACACTATACCTAAAGCAAACATTTGTATAAGTTCATTAAAAGGAAGCTTTCCCAAATCTAACACCCTAGGTCACCTCTCAAAAAGTATGCTGACTTCATAAATTCGTTGGTGAGAAGGCCTGTTTCTTCTTTAGTTGTCTGTCGATGGGTAGCCTCAAGGAGATGGCCTGAAGGAAAGGGTGCTATCTGTGCTCTATTTTTTCTTTACAAATGCACAGACACAGTTCTCTTAGAAAGATCCCCTGAGGAAGGTGAGAATATTTCTGCTCACTGCCAGTAGTCCAGCAAGTGAAGAGGCACTAGGGCAGTGCACCCCAAATTTGACTGTGTTACCACCAAAGTGGTAAATGGGTACTCTTTTTTCCTCGTTAGCACTAGGGCCCAGGTCAGGTCCAAAGCATTAGGTGGCGAGATGTTGGATTTACTCCCTTATTTTTTTACACAAAGATGCACAAAGCCTGCTTTGGGCCTTGTGTCTAGGAGTGATGGGCTGGTGGAGCGAGTGGGAAGAGTAGTAGGTATCATTTGCACTGCAGATGCAGTGGCACGGGGGCACAGGGGTGTGAGGCATCAACTAAACCCTGATTAGTATTGTTTTATTATCTTTTCTAGCTTACGCAAAGGCCTAATGCACCATTGTTGTGCCAGTGTTGTTTTGGGCCTCAGACCAATTGCCCAAGAGAAGGGACAATTGAAGCAGGGGAGACACTTTAGCTTAGGCCTCAGAGAAATGACAAAGCAGGGAATGGGGCAATATGGTTGCACAGTTTTTCAATAAAGGGCAGAGAAGACCTCCACTTCATTAGTGATGCAGGCACAATGGCACTGGGGCCCAGGAGTGAGAGGCCCACTGCATAACAATTATGACTACCTTACTTCAAAGAGGATTGAAGGCTCATTTTTCTTCCTGGCATTATAGGTGAGGTACCCTTGCTGCAAAGTGGTGGGCAATATGCCAGAGCTCATTTTATTCTGAAAGGGACAGAGAATCTGTTCTAGGGTTGGAATGATGGCCATGGATGGTGGGGAAGGGTGAAAGAGGCAGGGCTACAGCTATAATTAGTGCAACGTTGCATTGGGCTTCAAGAGTGTGAGTGGCTCACAACACCCCAATTATCAGGAGTTAAGTTTTTGCTTGATATATTTGCTTTTTTTTTAAGCCTCACATATAGTGTGGATTATCAGGTACAGAAAACATACTCCTGAAATGGTAATCCCACCCACTGCAAATGGCTCTGACCCCTCAGCTCCCCCAAGTAATGCCATACATTTTTGGAGTTGGGGGCCGGACTTGAAAACATTTTGCTAAGGGGGGCTCACAGCAAATAAACTTGAAGACCTCTAGTCTAGAAAAATGTGTCAATACACATTGATGTTTGACATAGTTTTCAAGCCCTTGACATTCCATGTTATAACTGTTAGGGCCCTACTACTACCTTTCAGCAGAGCGGTGGTGCAGAAGTGCAAACCTCTGCACCACTACTCCGCTGAAGGTCGCCACCACCCGCCAGCCCATCAGATTACTACTTTTCAGTTGTCTGGCAGACGGCCAGCTTCGATGTTCCCCCTAAGGCACCCTTTAAAAGATGGCTGTGCCTTTTTAAAAGGAACTGCAATGGGAACTCCTCACAAGGTTCCTGCATGGCATGGGCTCGAACGTCCATGCCGTGCAGGAACCTATGTGCGTGCACACAGGGGGGCACATGTAAAGCCCCCTGTGTGCTTCCACATATGTTTGAGGCACCAGAGGTTCCCGTAGGGCCCCTTTGATCTCTCTCTGCCAGGCTTTTCAAGGCGGTGGAACTATCATGAAAAGCCTGGCCTAGAGGAAACTCTTAATATGCTTGGCATGACCGTGGTGGTCCCGCCAATCATATTGAGGCCTTTGACTGCTTCTCCTACGCCAGGGAACGGTGGTTCCCTGGCAGAGCCGGTGGTCCCATGACGGTCTGACTGCCTGAGTCATAATTGGGCGGTCAGACCTCCGGTGCAGCAGTGGCTGATCCGCCATGTCGCGCCACCACAAGTCTGGTGGTCCTCAGACTGCCAGACTCATAATAGGGCCCTAAGAGTTATGCTTGATAATGACATAGCTAAAACCCATCAAGGCATATGAAGGAAAAAACACTGGGCATGTGAATAAGAAAAAAAGAAAGAAGAAAAAAAGAAAAGAGAGGAAAGCGAGAGAGAGAGAGAGAGAGTGAGAGGAGATAGTGAAGGATAAAGGGAGCATGGAACACCTAAAGAAGATGTGACAATCCTTGCTCCAACGAACAAGAATGGGAAGACAGCCATTGTAAAGGATAATAAAAGCAAGGCACTTAAAAAAGTGAGGAGTACAAGACTGCAGGAGTAAAACTAGACCAACGTAGGCTGTAACATTGCAAGAAAAAATACAAAACAGAATTGTAGACTTACCACAGATGACAAAGAAAAAGTTGATGATATTGACAAGACTGGGCAGAGATAACAAGGGCATAAGTGACAATCCACCGTAAGGTCCATTACAAGATATAAAATAGAAGAAAAAAAAGGGTAATTGAGGAAATTCAAAGAAAAGCAACCTGAAAGAAATAAAGCCTCCAGTTAGAAATAAATTAAAAAGGTAAGCAAAGTTCAATGAGAACACAATCAGGATTTAGCATTGGTGATAGACTCCATATCCACATAACTATGTTGACGTAGGAAGGCTTGTAAACAATTTGGGTCTTAGAAGGTATATGATTAGTTTTTATCGGTAATTGTGAAGAAGCAAGGATGTAGTATCCCATATCTATGGTTCATAGTCTTCAACTGAGTACCCAAGCTGCAGTTACATTGGAAGCATCCTGTTAAACAAGACCTTGTTCCCTGACCATGCAGGGCACCAAGTTCTTTGGCTGCTGATAATATTTGCATCAATTCCTTGAACTGCACAAAATTAATACTGATTTTCAAGTGCACAAATGAGGGGATATAGATGGTTTAGGACCTATACAGTATGCTCTTTAAATGCTGATGGTACTTCTGTCTGGCAGATGAATGATTGAAGCAATGACCTTTTGCAAGAAAGCAATCATATTAGCCTTCTGAATTTTCCAGTGTGGCATAAAGCCTGAGGTTATTTCTCCTATTGCAATTCTCCAAATCCTCTGTGAGTTTCTTAAGTAAAAAAAATTCCTTTGTCAAATGAGAAACATCAGGAATGGAGTCCTGCACATTGCTGACACGTTGTTCAATGTTGTTCTTGAGAGGACCTTTTGTCTTTAATATGCTGATGGGAAGCATTAGTCTCCACGTCAAAAGGCTTTGAGACTTAAATTCTTCCATTATGTCCTACAAAATGAAAGGCGAAGGTGACTTTGAAGGAGAGTCTAAAAAATGTTGAGCCTTTTGACTGATCCAGAAGTTGATCTTTTGAAACAGCTCCTGAAACTGAGGTCAGGGAAGGCCCACCATCTTCGCAACCACCCGGCATGATTGCTGAAAGGTAGTCTGGAACCAACTCTTTTTGATGTTGAGATTTCCGAATGACAGGTTTGGTGGTAGGGTAGGTAAGCTTAGGAACAATATTCAGTCCGCGTGATTTGCTCATAAAAAGACAGCATCCAAAGGCAATAGCTCTTCCTTATAAGTGAAGGTTAGCCCAACAAGTAACAAAGAGAAGGTAGGTATTGTATAGCCTGTGCCACACCATTAACCAATATAAATGTGGCAGATGGGGACAAAGACAGTCAAAAAAGCATTTAAAGGCCAGTGGCAAAGAAATACTGAATTGACAAAAGGCAGCTTCAACATTTAGATCAGCATATAGACCAGCTGCATTGACCACTGTGCCAGCTGTCAACATTGAAGAAATACTGGGTAATAATCAGTTGTCTGTAGAAATATGCACCCACTTGTAACAGAACACCAGGACATATTGAAGCAGAAAGTTAGCTAGGTGAAGGAAAGGCTGTCAAATGCCTAAACAGCAAATATTAATGGTGTGGCTGCATTACGTATCAAGTACCTCAGGAGATGCGATGAGGTGAAGTCAAAATGGTGGCCATCTCATTGCATGGATATTTGGGCTTTAAAATGCCTTTTGAAATTTCTTAAAAAAGGGCTCAAAGAGTGGAGGCCGACATCCAATATCCGAGTCCATCTCTGAGGAGAGTGTGCCTTGTCATAGACCGCCGTGTTCCGGTACTATCGCAAGAGCCACTCGGGAGCTTCACAGATTGACAGCCACCTTACTTGGCATCCACACACCTCCCCAACTAAAAATCTTCTAAGGATTGAAGTTTCTGCCCATTGTAAACTTGACAATCAACAAAGCCCCAAATACTACTGCCATGGGTAGCAGCCAAGATGCATTTACAGATATATATTGTGAGCATTTTTCAAATTAGTCTGGACCCCAGTTTTGAGGCAAACTGGAATATCGGTGTAGCCGTCTTCTTCAGCTGTTGAGACTTAAGCCGAATTTAAGGTGACAACTTACCTTGGATGTCAAATAAGACCCCTAAATAAGAAAACACAGATACTATAGGGGCTACTGTATTTTTAACAACACATTTCCTCGCTTTAGGAAAACCCTTCCCATAAATCATAACATAAATCTTTGATAGCTTGACTTTTAAATTAATTGGTTCTAAGAACACAGTATGTGAGTCGAACAACGTCTGTAACCCATTTGCAGTGTGGGCAAGAAGAACTGCATCATCTGCGTACAATAATGCAGATATCAACCTGGAGCCTACTTTCGATAAATCAGTGATAGATTGCAAAACAGCTTGTTCAGGGTTATTTATATACAATGTAAACAAAAAAGGGGCCAGAACACTCCCTTATTTGACTCTCTTATCTACCCTAAATGCCCAGTATTTTCTCTTACAGGACCAATTCGAACCCTGGCTTAACATTTTGATAGAGTTGATTTAACAGGTTAATAATATCAAGGTCAACACCCACCAGAGACATAATCTGACACAATTTAATGTAGTTAACACAATCAAAAGTACTGCTCAGGTCCCTGAAGGCCAAACAAAGAAAGCCATTCCTGGCCTTTGTGTACTATGTCACAAGTAGTTTAAGGGTATCAGGACTCTTCCTAAAACAATATTTTAGGTCAGAAATAATGGAATGCTCTTCTGCCTAATTTTCAAGCTTCTTCAACAACACCCTTTCCAGAATTGTTACTTAGGTATCAAGCAAAGAAATTGTGCGATATCATTGAGGATCCCATCTATCTGACATTTGCTGGCAGCTTTCAACACATCAGTTAGTAAAGGAGCCCACAGTAGATCATTGTCTTTAAACAGATCAGTAGGGATACTGTCAGGCCCCACTGCTTTACCCACAAGACTCCTAGTCAATGCTAATTGAATTTCATTCAACTGAAAAATAAAATAAAAGTTATAGGGAATCTGTGTAGATTCTGTTTCTATAAGGCACCTGAGCCCCTGGCCTACCAGTTGCCTGTGGCCTCCAGCTACTGCTTGTTCTAGCCTGATCCAGGCACCATTTGACCAAGTGACACTGCTGCTGCCAAGATTTTCCCACTCAGGTTTTCCTGCCTGCTGTTTTTCCTGCTAACAGAAACCCTGCCCACCCCTGGACCAACTTTAACTACTCTGTAGCACAACCACACTAGTAGACTCATGGGCACCTATCCCACCACTTTCCTTTGGACTCCCATTTCTGCTTGTTACAACCTGTTACAGTTATTGCCATTTGGCCAAGTGACACCGCCACTGCCGTTTTACCGCCTGAACTTTCCCATCCCAGTTTTCCTGCTCACCATTCTTCCCCCCAACAGAAGCCCCGCCCACCCCAGTACCTACTTAATGCAGGCTGCAGTACAAATGCACTGGTGGTGTGCTGAAGGCATGCCAAAGGCAAGCCCATGTGCTCCCATCCATGCCTGGATAACACTCAGTGCCACAACCCTTGGTGCCCCCCACAGATATACCATCACCGAACTCTACACCCTTTACCCCTGATTCAGCAACAAATATGGCCACCACGCCAACCCACGCTCCATGGTAGGACCTTTAATTTGCACCTACTGCCACTTCACCTGACATAGCTTACACACCAGCCCACCAACCAACTTCACCCCGAGCATACTCCAGACACCCCTGAACAAAAACACCACTCGCATGCACCCTTCTTAACACATGCTTGTTATACAAACACACAACTGAGATTTGGGACCTCATCTCCATCCTCTCACCTGACATCCTCTGCCTCACTGAGACCTGGTTCGATCCCACTTCCTCACCTGACAACGCCACCGCAGTGCCTGAAGTTTACAAGATCACCCACTGTGACCGCATCAACAAGCATGGCGGAAGGACCGCCATCATAAACATGGAATACATTGAGTCCACAACCACAAATAAAGACATCACCCCACCATGGATCACCTCAACTTCCGACTCCAAACAGACAGCAAAACCTCCATCAAGAGCACCCTCGCCAACCCTTCTCCTGGACCACGTCCAGCCTTCTGCAACTTCATCAATGATTTCATCGACCTCCCCTCGCCTTAGGCTCTAACACCTACATTTTCTTTGGCAACCTCAACTTCCGTCTCGATGATAACAATGACCTCAACAATACTAACCTCCTTGACAGCATGAACACCATCGGGCTCACCCAAATCCATGACCCCAAGCACACCTAAGGCCATACAGTATTGTTAGGATTCAAGGAACCAGGATCCACCCTACATGTGCCACCATTGATAGATGTCATCGAAAGCAACAAAAAAAAAAAACAACTGTCACCATTGGAGAGAAGCATGGTGCAAAAGAATTCAAAGATGGCCAGCCCAACAAGCTGCAGTGAACAGTTCCAGTTGTTTTTTTTCCTTTCCTAAGCCTAAGATTCTAATGTGAAGCGTGCCTTCTGGAATCTGCGCACTTCACTGAAGTAAAGTTTGTGAACACACCTTAGTTTATGAAGTCCATCGGGACAAGTTAATTAAGGTGGTTGGTGGTTTTTCTTTGAGCACTTTGTGGATAGCTTCATTTGCTGAATGTAGGTAATATTCCTTGCGGCGCATTGTGCTGAAGTAGGAGGCTCCCCTCAGATGAATTGTGTCCTTAGTCGCAGCCTGCCCATTATGAGGAGTTCAGCGTTTGTTTACCCATTGAGTTCTTGTTTCTGGTGAAGGTGTGTCTCTACTCCAAGGCTGCGCATTGAAGAAGAATCAGCTTTAAGCTACGTGACCCCTAGGGAGTGTCTTGGAGCCTCTGAGTTCGGGGTAGTGTCTCTCAGCCACGGCCGGCAGTGGGAGTACCCGCAGGGCAGTGACGTGGGGAGGGGGAGGGGCAGGGTGGGGGGTAGTAATGTATGGATTACGGAGTTTTACAGGTAAGTAAATATTTAAATAAATAAAACGAATTTCGTTGAGTGCACTGCATCCCCAAATGCGATGCAGTGCGCGCAACGAAATTAGTTTTATTCATTTAAATGTTTACTTACCTGTAAAACTCCTTAATCCATACATTACTACCCCCCACCCTGCCCCTCCCCCTCCCCACATCACCGCCCTGCAGGAACTCCCATTACTGGCCGCAGCTTGTGTCTGTGTATACCAATCCTTGGGTCTGCATGCTGAGAGATTCAATTGTGCTCATCTCTAAGAATTTCATCATAGAATCATTCTCCACGTCTGAATAGAGTGGGTCCAGCTAAGTCCCCAATTCATTAAAAAACTATATATACTATTTTCTTTTTCCTTGAATTGTCTAGGGTTGCTAATGAAGTTTCTAATAATATTGAGGAAACTATAATGTATAAACTCAGATGAAAGCCCAATTAAAAAAACGAAATAGAAAGTGTAATACAGAACTCCTTCATGCTTCCTAACAGACATCTGTGAGAGATAACAACAACAAAAATTAACTGTGTTCATGAGAAAAGGATCAGTGAAGAGAAATTAGAGAATAAGCGCAAGAACCTATGAATAAGAGAACAAAATACTCTCCATTATAGAAGAGAAGCACAGGTCTAGGTTATCTGGGCATGTTTCTATAATAAGAAATGAGAATATTTAAAACATAAGAGTGTAATGTTTTCTGGGGACCTTTTCCCTGAAATCTAACTGTTTGTTGTGTTCTTAGTTTGAGAGGCAACCCAATTCAAGGCAGTACATATGATTGTTATGTTCTTAGTTTGAGTGGCAACCCAGTTAAAGGCAGCAATACACACTGAATTAAGACAGGCGGGGAGTGCAACTAAGGAAAGGCTGAAACCAGAGAACTTCAGAAGGTCCCTTCTTTTTCTAGCCGCATCCTCTTTCCCCCTCAGGTCCTTCCTGGTACCCAGCAGATATTCTGGCTGTGGGAAGAGTTCTGGGAAGGGTATTGGGACCAGTCATTTTTCTGCTCCTATGCAAGCCCAGAGGTAAGACTCTTGACAGGGGCATTTCTAATCTGCCCAACACCCCCATCTCAGCTGGAGCAAAGTCTCAAAGGACAACTAGATCAATAACCTCAGCACCATTCACCCATCTCCTCCAATATCCTAGACCAGAATGTCAGAAACGTCAACAATTGGTTCAAAAACTGTGCCAACAGTGTGGCTCCCATTGGCAACAATACCCACACAAGGTCCACCAAGCAGGCTAGCTGGTACACTGAAAACCTCAGAACCACTGATCAACAATGTAAAGAACTGGAAAGGAGATGGTGCACCAGCAAGGACACAGCCGGCAAGATCACCTTCAAGACAGCCTTCAACCTTTACCACAGACCTTTGAGAGAATTGAAGAAAAAGGCCTTAGCCTCACACATCAAATCCAGCTCCAATAACTGCAAATAACTCTTCGACATTGTTAAAGAATTCCCCAACCTCATAGCTGCAACAAACAACATTACTCCCTCATAGGAACTCTGTGACAACTTTGCAAATTCTTGCATGACATGATCACCAACATCTACAGAAACTTCAAACCACAGCCCAAGGCCACCGACTTCTTCAAGCAACACAATGGCCCCACTACCGCCATAGACATCAGACTAACCAAAAGGAGCTAGATTGCCCCACAGAACACCACTTCCATCATGAACTCAATCCACTCAGTGGCCCCAACTGGCCCATGCTGTCACCACATCTTCAGTCTCAGCAGAGCCAAACTCAGACTTGTACTTACCACCTTGTTTAACACATCAATTGTCATGACAACCTTCACCAAGGACTGGAAACATGCAAAAATCTATGCCCTACTAAAGAAACCATTTTTGGGCTCCAGCGACCTCAACAATAACCAATTGATCTCGCTGCTCCAATTCCCAGCCAAAGTATTAGAAAAAGCCATCAACCAACTACTCTCCTCACATCTGAAATGGAACCTCCTACTTGACTCCTCCCAATCTGGAGTCCACAGCAACTACAGCACTGAGACAGCCAGCATAATGACTACCGACAACTTCGAACCCGACCGAGGAGAGACTGTGGATCTGATCTTCCTAGACCTTGTATCAGCCTTCAAAATGATCGCCCACCACACACTCATCACAAGGCAGCACAACATAGACATCCAAGCAGCTGCTCTCAGATGGACCACCTCTTTCCTTACTGGAAGAACACAAAAAAGTCTGCCTTCCCTCCTTCACCTTCAAACCCAAGGAAATCATCTGTGCCAGTCAGTCAGTCAAAACCACTTTATTCGAATAATTAAAATCATAAAAGTACACATACAAGACACAAAACAATAGAGTACATTTGGGTGAAACCAGGAAAATAAAAAGAAGACATTTTTTAAAACAAGAGAAATATCTCAGATAGAACAATTTCATAGTATTTTAGGTTTCGGATAAAATGAATGATTCAATCATCGCTGGGAATCTTTTTCTCCTCATGCGAACAGCAGCTACAAGAAAACTAGCAATATTAAAAATGTTCCAGGGATTGTCCAATAATTAAAGGTACAGTAAGGCTGGATTGACCTGTAAAAAAACGTTTCCTCTCAAAAGTGGAATTAAAAACTTCTTCCTGATGTCTCTATAAAAATCACAAAATGATATAAAGTGCGTAGTGTCCAGAATTGAGCAACTGTCACATTTACACGGGACTGAGTCCTCTGGTTTACTCCAACCTGAAAAGTTGCCCAATGAAAAATGAATTAGGTTGAAACGAAATCTGGTCAGGAGCCAGCAGTGGAAGGGCTTAGTCATGATTCTTAAGTATGGCTCTATAGATGGAGATTAAATTAAGAAGTAATGGGTCCTGACCAGAGATTTTTTTGTTTCCTCGCCATACCATTCCTGCCCCATTAAGCTCAAAAAGTGTGTTTTGACCCACTTTAAGTCAGCTTTCATAATTCCGTCCGGGGCGTAATAAATGTCTAGGCGCCCAAGTTTAAACAAGCATTGGAAATGCAATAGGTCTCGCATTTGTTTAAAGAAAGAGCTATTGCCATTGTAAATGGGAGTGTATTTTACCTACCGTGGGAGGAGTAAAGGAATAGCTGGAGACTCTTAGAGATTGAGCAGCCAAAAGTAAATCAAAGAGGCAGAGACTATTAGTAAAATAAATATGTCAGTATCAGTTGGGGGTGTATCTAATAATTGTAATGCAACTGCGTGAGGGCATAGTGATAAAATCGGCCTTGTGCTGTTTTTAGGCACTATTGCAATATGTGACACACGGGACCATGAATGCAGGATGAAGGGACTGATGGAGGCTGGGTGCTAATAAAGGAGGGCACGACACCGCTGGCTCTGCAGCACCGCGGCCTGCATTGCCCTTAAGCGTTGTACTAAAATGTACCCCAAACCAAATATATATGCAGCAAGCGCCTTCACAGTAATGCTCGTTTTCATAAACGTTGGACAGAGTAGCGGATTGCCTGGTTGACAAAGGCCACATAAATTAGACAAACGGACATCCAGGTAAGCACACACGGCACATGTGAACTGAACAGAAAAAGACAAGCATGCACATGCATTAAAAGACATACACACAAGCCTATTGATACACATACAATGCTAAACTAAAGCACTACTTAGTCAGATGAGACGTCATGCAAACCTTCTTTACATAGTATCCCACACCAAAATTAAATAACACTACAAAGTACACTGTTATTATGGGTGAAAAGGGCAAACAAGCAAAATAACATTTCAAAGTGAAATACCTTAAACATTTTTATATTTGGGATTTAAAACTGCCAGGGCTTTATTTTCCTGGAGGGTAGAGAAACTATGTGGCCTTTAATTAAGATAGATGACTGCGTATGACAACTCCATGTTTGTTCTTGAGTTGTTTATTGTACCAGGAGAGCCGCAGAGTCTCATGTGAAGCAGAGGGTTGAGGAGTGTCCGCATTTTGCAGCCCCTTTATTAAAAGTGGTCAGGGAAGGCATTCTACTGAGCTGCGAGGGGATGCGGAATCAAGGCATGCCAGGGGGCAAACTAGGCAGCGGGATGTTTTTAAGTTTAATATGTATATGTGTTAGCTAAAATCCCCAATGTAAAAAAAAACTTTATTCTATGAGTGTATATTAATAGGAAAGTGTCTATGTGTAAAAAGTAAGCACACAGACGGGTAGCTATGTATGCATGAATGCGTGGGTGCAAGGGTTTTGGTACAGGCTGATCAAAGGGGCACCAACACTAACAAGTCTTATTCAGTGATGTATGCAAAAGAGAAGGAACGTCGCTTCACTGTCGTGTGTTCCGTGGTCTGTCTCTTGTGGAAGAAGCCTTAGCGCCCGCGGCCGACTCTTGTAACAACAGCTGAGACAAACACCGGGGAAGGCACAGTCAGCTGGAGGAGGCAAAGGGAGGAGGGACAGCTGGAAGACAAAGAAATGAGCGCTAGAAGAACGGGAACAGACACGAAACATAACAGAAAGTAGGCAAAACTAAAGAACAAAACCTAGCGAGAAAAACAAAGTGAAATCTGAAGGACGAAGAGCATCCTGGAAGAATGAAAAGATCAGCAAAAATGGGAAGCAAATGAAGAAAGGCTTTGAAGGAAAGGGGTGATGTCTCTCAGGAAATAAAAAGAGGGCAAAAGAAACAACGAGCGAGAAAGAAACAAAGAGAAGGGAAAGGAATTAAAAGTCGAAGAGGGAATAAAAGAAACAAGCCGGTACGTTAGAAGAGAGACAAGCTCTTGGCATTGCTGTGGGGAGGGGGGAGGAGAAATGCGACACGGCCTGGCGGCCGTGAAAAGTGAAGTGAATGCAGCGAAAATGGGAAGCAAATGAAGAAAGGCTTTGAAGGAAAGGGGTGAGGTCTCTCAGTAAATAAAAAGAGGGCAAAAGAAACAATGAGGGAGAAAGAAACAATGAGAAGGGAAAGGAATTAAAAGTCAAAGAGGGAATAAAAGAAACAAGCCGGTACGTTAGAAGGGAGACAAGCTCTTGGCATTGCTGTGGGGAGGAAAAATGCGACACGGCCTGGCGGCCGTGAAAAGTGCGAAATGAAAGCCTTTGATGCAGCAGGGGGTGGAGCGGATCCCTTTCAAGTGAAGCTGCTGGCGGCACCACGCTGGGGAGCAACAGATGGCTGGCTTTCATGTTCTCGCGCTTTTTAGGTCAATGCGCTTGCGCATTGAGCCTTGCTTTTCACGGGCACAGCATCAAATGGCCTGATGGTTAAGCTCTGGTTAAGCCCCAATATCTCTCGTAAGCTCAATGCGCAAGCGCATTGACAGACTCGACCTAAAAACATAGCCTTGATATATGACAGCCACTGTATTTCGCTAACTTTGTCTAGGGCGACACAATCCCTTAAAATCTGGTGATTCAACATAAGTTCAGGGTTCAGCCAAGTTTTTATCCAACAGATCAGGGGGGCCAAACTCACCAAGTCAGACACGTATCCCATCCCCAGTTCCTGATGGATGGCAAAGGTTGGGGTGGATTGGGGGATGGACAACAGAGAGCGATAACATTTATTTTCAGCCTTCTGCACCCCTACCGGTTGCTTGTACCCCCAAATGGCTGCACTGTATGTCGCAATGGCCAAACATTTCATCCTGTAAATGGCAAGAATAGCTTCATAGGGCTTGCCTCCCAATCGCCGTGCGAAACTGAGTAGGGCTGACGATGATCTCCCCACGGTGTTTTTTTTAGCTATAAGCTGGGGAACCCAGGAACATCTGTCATCGAACAGAACCCCCAGGTACGTAAAATCTTTCACCCTTGTGACTTCTACCCTGTTACAATGAAAAGTTCTAACTTTATTCTTACGTTGTCCCATGGTCAGAACGCGGGATTTGGCGATATTAACCACCAGATTCAGGGAATTCATGAAATCCCCAAAGGAATTTAATAATCTCTGAAGACCTAAGGGAGTTCGAGCTAGTAGGACAGCGTCGTCCGCGTATAGGAGGACCGAAATGGTCCTGTTCCCTATACGCGGAATGTCCAAGCTGGCTTTGTCCAAGGTTTTATCTAGGGCATTAATGTATAATGTAAAAAGTAGAGGGGCCACAATACAACCTTGACGAACCACTCTACCGGATTTAAAGTGTCTTGTGCATTTGCCCTCCGGGTTCACCCTAACGGCCGCAAACAGGTCCCGATGCAGATCAGCTAAAAAATATACCAGACATGGATCAATCCCTAAGTCAAGCAAAATGGACCATAGCCTCTATCTATTCACAATATCAAAGGCTGTAGATAAATCCATAAAGCCCAAATATATGGACCCCTTGGATGCTACGGTGTACTTGTTTATCAATAAATACAAATTAAGGCACTGGTCCAAAGTGCTTCTGCCTGGTCTAAAACCATACTGGACATTGGACAAGACCTAATTTTCTGTGACCCACTCCGAGACCTTGGCCAAAATCACTTTGCCCAGAAATTTAATGGAAGAGTCTATCAATGAAATGGGCCTGTAGCACCTAGGGTCCCCTCTCTGCCCTTTTTTGAAAACAGGGATGATAATGGACTGGGACCATGAGACTGGAAACCCCTGGACAACTGTGGAATTAAAAACATAGTTAAGATTTTGGCCCAAAATGTAACATTACCTTTGTAAAGGTTGACGGGAACGCCATCTGGGCCAGGAGCCTTGTTACTAGAGGATTCCATTATTCCCCTCTCAACATCTTCTTCTTTCAAAACCAACAGAGGTAAAGCATTACCGGGGGCCAAAAAGGGCTCAGACACTTCATTATGACCGTAAATGCCTTCAAAGTGAGTTAACCACTGGTCCTCTCGAGTATTACTTTCCAGTATGCCATTCTCCTGCCCCGAGAGCAGCGGGCTATTAACGATAGCCCAAAACTTTGAGCTGTCCTTTAAGACTTCATCGGACATTAAGGCGTCCCAGGCCTCTGATTTAATTTCATTTTTACGGGTCAGGACCGTTAATTTATATACTTTTCTAAGCCTAGCTATCTGTGCCCTATATCTAGGTTTATCCTTCAGTGCTTGTATTAAGTCTTGGTGGGCCCTAGAGCATTTAGAGTCGAACCACCTTTCCCCTAGGTTCGGTTTTGGCTTGCTTGTAATAGTTCAGTCTGTAGCAACCTGTCCACAATTAGCTTCAAAGGCTATGATTACTATGTCCTCCGGGGTAGAATAGTCAACACACTTTGCGATGTCATGTTTAACCTTCAAACAAAGACCAGCAAAAAAATGATCAGGGACTACCTTAGCCCATTTTAACCTCCTCCCCTGGTCTTTGGTTATCACAGGGTTAGGCCTCCCAGTGTTGGCTAAAGCATCAGAAAGGTACATGCCCTTATCCAACTCAAGAATGACAGGGTTATGGTCACTAAAGGGGGAACATTTCGCATTATAAAAAACTACATATCCTAATAAAGAGGGAGATACAAATATATAATCAATAATAGTCTCCCTGTCCCTTGCCTTGAACGTTGCTACCCTCTCACTGGTGTCATAAAAACCTGTCTCATAGAGATCAGCGCCTAGAAGAAGATCTTCAAGCACCTCCCCTTTGGGAGTGTGTTCAAAATGAGGTGGCGACAAATAGGATGGACCATGGGCCTCATCAATTTGACAATTAAAATTACACAAATTGATATTAAAATCACCCATAGGAATAATATGAACATAAGTGGTTTGCTGTGATCTATATGTTTCTAAGAAACGTGTCAAGTAAAAAAGATGCTCATTACTATATTTGCTTTCCCCTGAATTATAAAAATTAATTACTCTCCTTATCCCAAGTCTCTTGGAAAGCTATTATATCATTAATTTCTGATAAGCTTTAGCCAATTCTGGTCCTTCCTTTTTGATCGAAGCCCTGCGATATTCCAACTAATTAACCTAAAATTAAGGCCAGCCTCAGTATCAATTCTATGTAGACTACGACTAGGAGCCCGGGAAATAGCGTCTGAGGGCTCCAGTCAATCGTTCTCGTCTAACCAAGACAAAGTTGAGAACCTATTAGATAAGGCCAAAGTCTCCTTTCTCCGATTTAACTGGATACTAGGTACTTGGGCTGGTAAAGTGTCTCTAGCACTAACACTTTCAAGGTGGGTTTCTATGTCATTGTATTTTGGGGCGCTACAAGAGGACCAGAGTGATCTCCTCGATGCCAGTTCTAAGTGGGCCTTAACATCTACATTTGGACATCTTGGAGGGGGGTAAAAGAATCCCAACGGTAGGGCCCTGATGCTCCCCTCCCCCCTCTACAGCTCTGAGGCATCCCACAATAATCAAACAGAAACTCCAGGTTTGTTAAAATTAACTATAACACAATCCCTTTTTACTTCTTTTTGGGAATTCCCTAACCACCCCACCCGCCTTGACATTAAAATGCTAGAGGAAATTTCAGTGTTGCCAGTGCAGTTAAGGTCACACCATTTTTTAGTTTCTGATATCAAGGCTTCGGTGGATTCCACCACTCTGGCCTCCAGTGGTGGAACCCTTACAAGAATTGCGACCAGCGGGGCTGCTTCAGGGGGGAGATTAATATTGGGTTGTATAACTATTTTACTCCTTTCCTGTGGGGCAGTAGGTTTCCCTCTAGACTTGGGTTGAGCAAGATCCACTCTGGGATACCCAAGAACAGATTTCTCTTCCAATGAGGGAATTAAAATGGGTTTATCGACTTCCTTGCCCGTATTTGTCCCAGCGCCTAGTTTATGCTTGTAGGGCTCAGTTATTTTGGCCGAACCGGATGCACAATTAGACGCTGTTAGGAAAGAATTAATACGATCACATTTTTCTAATATGCCAGCTACACAGATGTTCATTGTATCAATAATCTCTTTTGTAACGCTGGTCAGAACCGACTCCAGGTGAGAAGTGAAATTTTCCTCCACCATGTCCCGTACAGTTACATCTAGAGATTTGGTTACAGCAGGCCCATAGCTAAAGCTATTACTTTTTGGGCCTCTGTCCCGTTTACACAATCTCCTCGTTGGTTTCTTTTTCACAATGTTTTGCTTGTCAGGCTGCCCTATGGGTGCTGATACCTGGGCTGGAGAAGAGGTTTTAGTTGCATTCACCAAGTCCACTGCCTCAGTGACATCGTGGAGCGACTTCTGGGCGCTAGTTAGGGATGTTATAAGGACAAGAGGCTCCAAAGGGACAGGATTTTTCGTCACTGTATCAGAAGAGGAAGTCCCAACTACTTGTGCTTCATTAGTTTCCAACCCAAGTTCCCTTTCTGCATTAGCAATTTCCTTATTCAATACTTCCACAGCTGAGGTTAAATATGAAATAATGATGGCCGATTTCCTGGGAACTTTCGTTTTTACCCCCCCCTGATCTTGGGAGGAAAGAAGTTTCCGCTTACCCATGGTTGAAGTCAAATGAAAGAGGGGTGGCCTGGCCCGGCCTCTTTCGGTCGCGGACGGGCGCGGATGGGCCTGCCCTTCGCCCAGGCTTCGCCCAGGCACGCCCGCGCCCGTCCCACGCTGCGGTAGCCTGCGGTAGCCTGCGGGTCTCCTTATGCGCCTCCTGGCACCAAACAGCGTTTCCCGGCGTGTGTGCAGCAAAGGCTGCTGGGGAGTGTAGTCCCTGATGGTAATGGGACAATGGCAACTCCCCCTGCAGCGACCAGCAGCAAACAGCCCAGCACGGGTCCCCCAAGGGTAGCGGTCAGCGTGGAAACCAGGCAAGTGTCCTGAATGAGGCTCAATTTATACAGTAGCCCCGGGGGTCCGTCCTGCAATATGCTGACTCCCGCGGTACTGCAGATACAGCCGCCTCACAAACCTCACTCAAATGGTCCCGATGCAATTTAGTAAATACCGGGTGTGTCTGAATTCGCTCCCGGTAGCGTGTAGGAGGCAGGGGATTGTTAGGGGGGTAGCCGTCCCATGTCTTCCTGCCGAGCGGCGCGCCGCGGAGCTTTTTGGGGCGCTCACCTCGCTCTGTCAGGAGGTATGTCCCGCGTTGTGGCCGGCACTTCAGATCCAATCCGGCACTCTGTTCCCCCACCGCTTGGCCACACTGGGCGCCAGCAGGCCACAGAAGCAAAGTAAGAGGCAGAAGGGGCCGCCCGCTCTCAGCGCAATGTTCCGTAGATGCGCCCTTCCTCCGTATAAAATACAGTCATCTCACCGCGGATCGACTAGAGCACCAAATGCTTCCGGATTGTTTGTCTGTGATGACAGGACTATCTCCTGCGAATCCCAGCAGTCAGGTTCACCTCCCGGAAAAAAGAATATGCTAGCCCTCAAACCACTTTTTCTCACAAATTTTGTGAATACACACAGACAAAATTATTTTGTTTGTATGGGTGAATTTATTTTTCCCTTTTCATAAATTTTTGGTCTTTTTATAAGAACATTTTTTCATGGGTGAGAAAAGGCACAAAAATACCAACATTTACAATATTTACAGCTCACATGCATACAACTTTCATACCACTATAACAACTAACATCTATACAAATAATCTACAAATCTATACATACTATGTACACAAGCTTCTTTTGAAAAGGACAAACAGTTAAACAACCACAAATAATAATTCTTTGTGGAGAATCAAAATATTATGACGCCCAAACAGGCTCAAACAACAAAAAAGGCAACAAGAAAATAGATTTCAAATTCAACAATTAGTTCAGATTAGTGAATCAATAACATCAAGATGTTAAACCAGGGGTGCCTATTTTGCTGTTATTTGCCAACGCGTTTCGAATCTGAGTCAATGCTCAGATTCTCCTCAGGGCTCTTTAAATGTAGATTCTGGAAAAAAAGAGATGAAGCTTGCTTTAGCCACTATTCGTCAAACCCTTTTCGTCCCCTAGCTGATGTAATTATTATGACTTTTACCTTAGTAATGGAAAACGCGGTCCCGCGATGCCATTTTTCAGATGAGGGCTTTAGTTTAAGCAGGGATTCTGTTCGAAAAAATATGATGGTTAACAACCATCCAGAGACACACAGTGAAAGTGGCTCCAACCCTTTGCAACATACAGGTCATACCTTTCAATGTGACAAACAGTGAAGCTGCTGTATCCTTGAACGCTGTGCTTATTTCGCTGTTCAGGCAGAGCTGCTGCAGCCTGGAACATATAAACACGAGCGGCACTAAAAAAAAAAAAAAAAAAAAAAAAAAAAAAAAGGTTCACCTCCCAGCACGTAGCTGCGTATTACGTAGACATCTGTGCAGTACACCAAGGATCCTAGCTCAGCTCTACCCTCTTCAACACATGTATGACACCACTGGCCAGCATCATCTAAACCCAAGGACTCAACATCATTTCCTATGCTAATGACACAAAACTCATCTTCTCCATCTCTGTAGACACCACCAAGACCAACTTCCATAACTGCATGGCAGCCATGGCCAGCTGGATGAAGGACATCTGCCTGAAGCTCAACACGGACTAGACAGAGATACAGATATTCGGAAACAAAAGCTACTCATGGGATGTATCCTGATGGCCCTTAGAACTTGGATACACTCCTACCCCCACTGACCATGCTAGGAACCTAGGCATCATTCTGTACAACAAGCTAACCATGGTGACTCATGCCAACTCTATCTTCTCCTCCTTCTGCTTTTTCATTCTCATCATGCTGAATAAGATCATTAAATGGCTACCCCAAAGCTCAAGATGCTCTGTCACCTAGGCCCTTATGGTGCACGGGTGCCACATTACACTGGACCCTCGGTTGTTTTAGTAAAGGAAGAGGACACTTCCCTACAAAAAAAGCTCTTTACAGGAAAGGAATACACGCACACTCAATAAATCTGGGCCCTGGGAGTAGTTGTGTATGTGCCAGCCTGACAGGGAGGGTGTTGTACCATAGGAGTGGAGTGGATGTCAAGTGAATGATTCTGCCTGGATTCTGCATTAGCATGAGCTAGCCAGATGCTCACTTTGGCTGAATTAAGAAGGGATGCCAACTCCTGTAGCTATTAAGACAGTAGTATATCAGGGGTGTTAGCGTTCTTCTCATTCTATTTAGGTAGGTCATACAGTCCCAATCTCCCCGTTGTTCAGTATGCAGAGAGAGACTGACTTGTATCATCAAAAGGGAGCGGAGAAGCAAAGATCATTTGTTGCAATGTATGAGTAGCACAAAATGTAATTTTAGATTAGGAAACTAGGAATAGACTATCTGATTTCAAAAGTACAGTGCTGTGTCTGTCAAAATTTTTGGGGGAGAGAGTACCACTAATAATTATTTTGTAATCTTCGTTCTCCTTTTATAAGCACCCATGGGCAAGAGGCAACTGATTGCTGGTGCAGCGGTGGGTGGGACTACCACCACCCCCAGCAGAGGCTCTGCAGATGGTTCTGATGGCCTCAGTAAAACATGTTTATTATGATTTCTTACTTTTACCACATCCCACTAGTCAAATTATGGCCTTGTGTATTTATACCATATAGTTTTTTTTCATTTCTCCATCTAATGTTTGTTATTACTTCATTACCCTGTATCTTCTACAGTTCCTGTTTCCGCACCTGACTTACTTATATCTGTAGCTTTCTTTTGCTCCTTTTTTTAGTAAGCTTTCCCTCATTGTGCTTTTATATGTCTTGTGTATTACTGATATTGATGATGATGTTTTTTTTCTCAGAGCGCAGACCACCAGTGCAGCAGCCAGTGCCAGCAGGCAGTCAGGGATGAAGGAGGACCAGTTGGTCAGAAGGGAGCAGTCTCAGCGGTGGTTGGCATAAGCGGTAAGTCATCTAGCTTTCTTATTGACAATACTGTATTTGTTAAGCATGGCAAATATCCCACCGGTCACTACAGTGCCCACAGTATTTCGCCACCTAAAACTGCAGCATGGTTGAATTTGGTGCTGCTTCAGATTGCTATGCTGCTTTAGTTAGCAGCATAGCAATCTGAAGTTTTTAATGCATAGAAACCGAACACAAGGTGTGTTTCCCAGTTCCCATTCATTCACCTACTACTAGTATTTCACTTCATCATTCTTTTCTTCTGTCACAGCCTACCAACAAATGTAAATTCCATCTCAGCATGTACCACATTTTTCTACCCAAGTGACGTGTTTCATGGATTCCATGACGGATTTACACCTGTTCTTATTCTTTCGTTTCGGTGAGTTGTCAACCAATGTGACTAAGCAAAAGCATAGCACATGAAGTTCGGTAGTTATAGTTAGATGAGCTAACTATAGCTGAAACCCCCACAATGCACTGCTTATAACCTCACACATTACATCACTCATGACATGTCAGTGACATCACTGATGGCATCTCAAATGACATCACTGATCATGCTTCCTAAGTACATTTTGTCAGAAGGAGTACATTTCGCCCTTACGGCAAAATGTAGGAAGGAAGAATGATACACAACATAAGAAAATGTGTAGTGGAATGCCTAAGAGCCATAAACAAATATGACAAACAATATTCGTGGTCAGGCATTTGTTTTATAACACACAATCGGAACAGTGATGTAGTACTTTTCTTTGCCGTTAACAGATTAAATATCAACATGAAAGGTGGTAGGAGAGCACGGGAACGAAGGTTGCAATTCAAGCACATTGTCAAGTTTGACACCCTCATTCCTGTAAGTTTGGTCTCAGATGTGTAATTATTGGTACATTTATTCACAATATTAGGATAATATTCACAATATTAACATTGGGGGAGAAGTATGCCACCCGCCATCGGAGCTCAGACCAACACCCCCACCCACAGACCACTCAAGAAATCTGGGGATCATATTAGATGACAAGCTCAACATGATGACTTAAGTTAACGCAGTGTGCACCTCTTGCTTCCACATTCTAGGTGCTGCAGAAGATCTTCAAATGGTTGCTTCGGAGCACCAGATAGACCATCATGCAGGCACTCATCACCAACAGACTGGACTATGGCAGCACTCTCTCCATTCCAATTTCCAAACTCCTACATGCACTCCAGGTCATCCAGAACACCGCCACAAGACTCATGCATGCCTGCCCATGCAATACCCATATCACGTCGCAACTCAGAAAGCTTAATTGGCTCCCCATTCAAAAGTGCAGCCAATTCAAACTTCTCACACACAGATACAAAGCCCTACACAACACAGGACCAGAATACCTGAACAGCTACAAACAATTTCACCAACCCACCAGACACCAAGGCTCTGCCTCACTCTCACTCGTCCACAACTCCCCACATCCGCAAAAGCAAGACTGGAGGTCGTTCATTCTCCTATATCAATCCCAAGACATGTAAAGACCTCCCAAACACATCAAAGCTTCTGTCTCACTTCTTGAGTTCCGCAAGAAGCTGAAGATCTGGTTTTTCATAAAAGCACTTTGGGACAAAACATCTACACACCTGCCAATGCACCTGGATACCCGCTCGGGTGATTAGTATGCTATACAAATCAACATGCCATAACACTAGGGGTGAATATGTTGTGCTATGGAAATCAGCATGCAAATTCATAAACAATGTACATTTCTGTATGTGGTCATTAGATGACTAACAAGTTGATTAAGTCTAAGCATTATTTCCTGATGTGAATTGCTTGCTGACTCGAAATTGAATATCTGATGTCATGGAATGAAATACTTTTACTTTATCAATTATGCATTGGTGCTTTCATTTTGACAAATGAAATCAGAAATCCACTGATGTTTACTGTATAGTGTTTTGATTTACTAAAATGGACAACCTCTATCCACTTCAAGATGTCTGCCAAAAGAGATGGCATATTGTACTGTACTGTTGGTCAGTTTTATATGTTGTAATTCAATGGTGGATTATTTGTATGTCTCTCAGGCCTGTGAGAAAGGCTGAGTGATGAAACTTACATCGCTCTTAAAAGAAGACTTTGATTATACACATTGGTATTGCAAAGAAAGGAGTGATCTGTGTGTGTGTGTGTGTGCGTGTGTGTGTGTGTGTGTTTGTGAAAAAACACGGTTTTACCAATTATTTCCCTCATGCTTATAGCCCAAACTGCTGAACATATTTAAGCCAAAATAGTCATGGAAGTAGGATTTTACTTAGAAAATGCCCTTTCATTCGATTGTGCCAATCTGTTCAGTAGCTTTTGAGATATAAGCATTTAAAAAAGATTCCCAATGGGTTTGAAAGGGTTGACACTTTTATGTATCACTGGTGTTTTAATTTGAAACTTCTGCCACTCACTTTTTGATTTTTTTCACAAATGTGATTGGCTGGAGAAAGGCATACAAATATTGTTGGGGACATTGTAAACCTCGTGAGTCAGCCCCAACTAGTGAGTTTTATGCTGCAGAAAAAAAGATTCTTCAGACATAGGGGTGTACCATAAGAGGTCCCTAATCCTATTGAGGTGATGGGGGGTACTCTAAGGTATGGCAAAGTGTAGTTTGATCCCAGAAAAATGGGTTTCAACCCTGAAAATCACTATTTTAAAGAAGATTGTGATCCTTTGGCATCCATTTAAGCTGGAGAGAAAATCTCCACTTTTTGCTAAAACTCTTGATTTTTATAGAGTTTGTGAGTTTTCAGGCAAAACAAACATTTTAGATGTGAAAATAGTTTTTCCATAAAAAAATGGAAAAAATAATTCCCATAAAAAGAGGAATATTACTTTCCCATTTAGATTCAAGATCAACACATCTTGCATTTGGCTGGTAGACATTTAGAGACTGGGGATTGAGCATGGTCACACACCAGGGCAGTGATCAACCCCTGCCCGGCAAGGCTACAGGCAAAATAAGGGTTGCACCCAACTCCTGGAGTGCCTGCTCTGGAAGGGACGGCTGCATGGGCTAGCCACCATGTGCAGTAGGATTGACAATTAAGTAAAACATAAACAAAAGATATTCATTAAAAAACACAGTTAAAAGGCCATATTTCAGGCCTAAATGCCTAAAACTATTGTAATTCTCCAATCGAATGCACTCAACACACGCCATTACTTGCATCACCCATCCTGCTCATAGCACCAATTTCAAAATGGCACATGGCAAAATCATATCCCAGCATGAGTTGCATCAGGTTTGGCAGAGCTCTAAAATTTCACTCCAGTAGTACATTTCAATTTCCCAGAGCTCCCCATGATAATTGGCAAATGCTTGCTAGGCCTGCTCACAGTCTCTTCTGAGATGACGTTCTGAAAGAGCAAAAAGTCTGAACTCATTGATGAACAGTGATTTAGCCGGGAAAAATACGCGCTTATACTCACCAAATTGAGCTGTGGACAAGGGGTGGGGCTTGGTGTGGAGCTAGAGGCTTGCCTTTAAAGGGATTTAAATATTTTCAGGGGCGGAGCTACACTGGGTGTCCTAGATGCAGTTCCGGGTTACCAAATAGACAAAGTAGGCACCGGCCTTTGGGCACAACTCCTTTTAGGGGCTCCACGACAACATATCAAAATAATATTGATTTGATCTAGAAAAGAAATTATAATCAAGCTTTCTTAAATATTGTTTTCAAAAGATAGAAAAAGAATTAATGAACTCATGGAAACAAACATTTTATATTAATGAATCTATAGAGAAAATACTGTATAATGTAATGTACCCATTAACAACTTAAAGTACGTAAACCAGACATCAGATTCACATAACAGTATCTCTCTTAAAAGGTCATCTTCTGGCAGCTGTCAGTTTGTAAAACGACTCGATGAATTGGGTATCAGGTGATAATTTGTCTGGGGGTCAGTGAAATTTCAACTGCCTAGGGGCCTCCAAAGGGTTTATCCGGCACTGCCTAGATGTTTTCCTTTCCTTCGTGGGCACATCATTTTAGAAGGGGGGTACACCAACAGATCAGACTTAAAGTATATATGGCTCGTACAAGATATTTTCCTTTACACCCTAGTAGGACCATCTCTGTTCAGGTCTTACAAGACAACCCTCAGTGTAAATGACTGCGCCATGCCCAATTTGGCCCTTTGTTGCCAATCACAGTTCATTGCAGGTCTCTCCTAAGTTAACATAAATGGGCTTCTATTCAGCAGAGGCTCAGCATAATTTGTCAGCTGTCATAGTGTTAATCACACAGGTTCCATTCACACACTCCACTCTGACAGCCTCGCCAAATATAGTTGAGAGACACCTTCTCTGCTGCACATCTGCCTTTCCCTGCCCTGTTGCTTTGCAAGTACGGATATTCTCCTTGGCCAAGGAGAAGTTCTGGTCCTCCATCAGAGAAAATCCAGAAATGCCAGTACCCAGTACAAGTAGGTACCGGCCCATTTAAATCTCAGATTTTTGATATACTAGCAAACTGATGAGCAAATGTAGGGGCAGCCCAGGGGCAGTCCAGGAAACATCTAAACTACCTTTAATATATTAAAACTACCCTGTGTCAGCACTGAAAAGGTGATATTGAATTCCAGCCAACCACACAGAAACTGCAGAATATTCTGTGCATTATTTTGTACTATTTTTATGAGTTTTTCAAGATCTAAAAGAATGGAATTTTATGCCTGAAGAAGGCATTGACACTTTAATTACATGGGGCCAGATGTAGGTAGCCAAACACCGGTCGGTAACGGCCGAAATGACCGAATTTTGGCCGTTACCGACTGGTATTAGGCTTTTCAGATGTAGGAGGCCAAATTGAAGGATACGGTAATTTACCGAATCGGTAATTTAAGGAATCGGTAAATTACCGAATTCTTAAATACCGATTTACCACCAACAAGTTGATATCGAAAACCTGTGAAAAAGCAAATTTGTGCTTTTTCAAAAGTGCCATGTGGCAGACATACATGCCCTTAGGGCATGTATGTCTGCCACATGGGCATCCATGCACTATTCAGGTGTGCAACAGGGTGTCAATGTGATACCCTGCCACCCTTTTAAGTCTTCCCCCATTACCGATTCGGTATTTACCGAATCGGTAATTCCCATTCATTCCTATGGGCCTCCAGGCCCATTAGAATGAATGGAGAATACCGAATCGGTAAATGCTGATTCGGTATTTACCGAATTTTACCGATTCGGTAAAAATTACCGAATCGATACTTACATACCATTTACCGATTCTAAAATACTGAATCGGTACAATTCTGTATTTTAGAAACGGTAAATGGTATTTGTAGGAAGGTGGATACCTGACTATGGTTACCCCAGATTTTTTGCCTAGTGTTTAGCTGGTTTTCGACTTAGTTGGCCTGGGATCCTGCTAATCTGGGCCCCAGGCTATCTGTCATGGGTTCATATGCAGCTGTGATTTAATTCGGAAAGAACCTTGATCTGTGTTGTATTATGCTGTAGATTTCAAAACAATCTCTTGAATCTATAAACAAGTGTGCCATAACATGATGATGTCTTATAAGTGCATTATTTGCTTCATTCACATTCCCTGAAGTTAGCAATGCTTGTTATCCTCATTCTCTGCAGTTAGCAATGCGTGTTATTCTGACTTGCTTCTTCCTGAGCGTCAACCCACGTGCAAGCACAGTAAAGACGGTTTTGGAACCGCACGTGAGGCATTAGCATACGCCCTTGGGCAAGGCTATAAAAACCCTGTTCTGACACGCGGCAGCGCTTCGCTTTAGTTTAAAGCGTTACTGCGAGTGTTCCTGCTGGTTAACTCTCTGCATCGAGATTCCTGTTTCCTGTCTGGCGGGAGTCATCGGCTTCCGATTTTCCTTCATCTTCCCTGCTTCCTCGCTCCTGTTTGGCAGCCCCAGTTCCCGGTCTTCTCTCACCTGAACCTGACATCGTCTTGCAGTCCCGAGATTCCTGACGGCTCTTCTCGCCGAGTTCCGGTCTCAGTCTGGTTGGTCCTTGCAATCTTCCGGTTCCTGAAAAAGCAAGTAAGAGTTTTGGTTACTTACTAACGGACACATACAAACAAGCACTGGTCAAGTCAGTCTTCATTTAAAGAAACAAGCATTGGTCAAGTCAGTCCTCGTTTAAAGAAACAAGCATTGGCAACAGTCAGTCCTCATTTAAAGAAACAAGCATTGGCAACAGTCAGACATCTTGGTACAGTCAATAAGAAACAAGCATTGCTAAAGACAATCGAGACTTAATAAAGCATTGGTAAAATCAATCTGAAGAGGAAAACAACAGCGCATTAAAAACATTGACAAAGACAATAATTTTTGAGTGTTGTAAAAACTTTCAATGCCTTGAAAGAACCTTGTATTTTAGTTTATACTGAGCATCTGGAGTTTAAAAGCAAAACATGTTTTGATTCATGTGCAAATGTGAAGACTCCTTTGAGAAGTTTAGAATATTATTTGGTGTGTTCTCTTTTTCTTATTATTTCATTTCAGAATTCAATTAAGGATTCAACTTACAATTGAAAGGTAGGACAAGTTTTGGTGTGAGTGTTTATATAACTTACGGCTAACTCACTAACCGGCTAATCCTTTCATGTGAACTAACTTTTTGGTTAACTTATTCTTGTGTTTATTTAAACCCAAAGGCATCAAGATATACAGTTGATTGAACAGGAAATTGCCTGACAATTGTACAAGTGTTAGTAAGGGCTTAATAGAAAAGTGGTATGTACATTGAAGTCAAAGTGATATAAATATTTGGTCTTGAAATGTTTACCCTCATGCTAATCTAAACTTCATTGTTATTAAAGAGACGGTGTTAATGTAATCAAAGTATCACAAGAAGCCCTGAAAGATCGTCGTCAGAATAAACCCCAAGTTGCTTTAGCAGTCCAAAGTTGTAAAATAGATCTTGATCTTATTGACCACTGGCGAAAGTTAAATCCTATCAAGCGCGAGTATTCATGCCACTCAGCAAAATACAATTCAGCGTCAAGGTTAGATTTTTTTCTGTCATCCCATGATTTAGTATTATACAATTATGCGCATCTACCTAATGCTTTCTCAGACCATGCAGCTCTTTGTATGGAGGTCAATCTGGGGAATCACGAAGCTAGATCTAAAAGTAGATGGTTTTTTAATAAACTTAATCTCCTTGACCAACAATGGTGCACAGATATTAACGAAAGGATTGAGCAATTTTTTATACAGAATAGAGGTTCAGCCCCATTAAATATAATCTGGGATGCTTTTAAAGCCACTCTTCGTGGAATAATTACATCTAAAGAAATCCCTAAGCTGAGGGCAAAAAGGGAGGAGAAAATCAAACTCCAAACTGAACTTTCACAGGCAGCCCACGAGCATTTTAGGGTCAGATCTAAGATCTCTGGTCACAAACTCAACGTGGCAAAATGCAAAATGAAGAACTTTTATTATGATTTAGGCGAGACAAATAGCAACCTATATGCACAAAAAATATATGAAGAGAGTGAATATACAGGAAAGCTTCTGGCCTGGCAATCTAAAGAAAAGCAGGTTCACAATAGAATAGATCAGCTATTAGACCCTACTACTAAAATACAAGTTAAGACCACCACCTCTATTGGCGAACTGTTTTTAAAACATTATGAGGGAATTTATCAAGTATCTGAAGGGGCTACATCTGACTCTACCTTGGAATTTTTAGAACAACTTGAAATACCTAAATTAGATCTTGAGGGCATTAATTATCTTACTCAAGATTTCACATTATTGGAATTAGAGGAAGTGATAGAGTCTTTCCCCAACGGTAAGGCCAACGGTGAGGATGGCCTTCCCATCGAATTTTTTAAAAGATTTGAGGGAACACTACGCAAAGAACTTCTGAAATTAGTTAATAACTTACTCCAAGGTGGTCCCCCACCGGATTCCTTCCACATAGCGGTGGTGGTCAGTATTTTAAGAAAGGGAAAGGACAAGGAAAATATAAATTCATACCGCCCGATTAGCCTTCTGAATACAGATTATAAAATTTTTACAAAACTTTTAGCAAACCGATTAAATAAAATAATAGGATCCCTGGTAGCTCACGATCAGTGCGGTTTCATTGCAGGCAGACACCTTCATTCCAACACTACATTTTTATTGGAGGCACTAGATTATTTTAAAACTAATAAGGTGAAGGCTCAAATTTGGTTTTTAGATGCGGAGAAAGCCTTCGATCTAGTCTCTTGGGATTGCCTGTTTGCAATTTTACGCAGTTTTAATTTCCCGAATGTTTTTATTTTTCTCCTACGACAATTGTATGTGAATTCTAGGGCACAAATTATCATTAATAATACAAATATTGGGTCCTGTAAAGTCACTAGAGGTACGCGACAGGGATGTCCCCTGTCGCCAATTTTATTTGCATTATTTATCGAACCTCTCGCAATCGCCATCAGGAATATTAAAGCTGACACAGCCCCAATATTAGGAATGACAAATATAAAATTGTATGCAGATGATATTGCCCTTTTTATAGATTCTAAACCCTCTAGTCAACGGAGGATCTTAAAAATCTTCTCTGATTTTCAAAAGCTAGGGGGTTATAAAATTAATGTAAACAAAACGGAAATTATTCTGGTGAACTGCACTATAGACACTTTAGCTCCGGAATTCAGGCGGATATATAACACAAATCCAAAAAGATATCTTGGAATATTTGTATCAGATAGCCTAGACGACCTTTTTGCACTAAATTTTTTACCTTTACTAAAAAAGGTGGGCTCACTTTTAGACCGGTGGAATTTGTTACCCCTGTCTATTATAGGGCGTGCATCGCTAATTCGTATGTCGGTATTACCCCTTTTTAATTTCCTTTTTTGTGCAATTCCCTGCGCAATCCAGGCCTCTTATTTTAAAAAAGTAGAAGCGCTGATTTCTTCTTTCCTATGGGCAAAAAAATCTTCCAGACTTCCACTGAGCACTTTGTATTTATCATTTACACAAGGAGGGCTGTCCCTCCCAAATATTAGAGAATATTATTTTGCGTCTTTTGCACATTATAGTCACAGGTTTTCTGTTTTAGATCTCCATGAGTCGGATGATTTTTTTATCAAAAGGATGCTGTTGGAATTGAAAATTTATGACCCAGTGAGAATCACTAAAGATCCAAAAAAAGTACGCTATAAATCCCTGCAGTGGATCTTTAAGGTGAAAACTCAGTTTTTTAAATTCTATGGATTACCTAATTTTAGCAGCAAGACAGATTTAATGAATTTTAGCTTGGGAGACGCTGGATGTATGGACAAATATATATTAACTATTTGGAAGGAGAATGGCTTTGAGAAAATTGAAGACTTCCTCTTGGGCAACAGATGGAAATCCTGGGATGAAATCAATAGTCAGTTAATCCATTCGCACTGCATGCTGAACTGGTCCTTCATCAGGATAAATCCAAAACTTAGAGAACTCACTATAGGAAATCTATTCATGAAAGAAAATATTTCCACTATCCTTAACAACAAAACACAAAAGAAAATGAGTATTTGGATTAAAACACTAAGAGAAGGCAAAGATCAGGACCTCTACAGCAAGATTATTGAAAGATGGAAAAAGAGGGAAGATATTACAATTAATCAACAGGTATGGGACAAAATAAATAAGTTTAATAAAACCATTTTTCGAGGAGCAAATTTTAAACGTATGCAATTCTTTAACAAATGGTTGATATATAGAACTCTGTCCTTTTTGCATAATATCTTCCCCCAAGTAGCTGACAAATGTTTCCGATGTGAAGGAAAAGGCACGTGGAAACACATTGTTTGGGAATGCCCCAAAATCCAGGTATTATGGAAGGAAATAGAAAAATATCTCTCAATTGTCCTTAAAACTAATATTGTCCTTGATGAATTGACTTCCGTCCTAGGTTGCTCTCCTATCCACACTCAACACGATGAGTCGCTTTTTATAGCTTCTTTAATAGCTAAATCCCTTATATTACAGTCCTGGAAAACAGACCTTGTCCCATCTTTCCAAGCATGGAAGATAAAATTACTTCGAATCCAGGATAGGGAAAGAACATACGCTTTAAGATCAGGGGCTCTGAAAAAATATGAGAAATTTTGGAGTTGGTTTGATCCTTAAATTTGCCTTGCTACTATTTATTCGGATTTAAAATTGGTTTATTAGGTTCGTTATGTATATGCACAATGCACTTTATAAATCTAGCTATGAAAAATTAACTGAGAAATTTCAAAGGGAATTTAAAGTTCCTATATTTTTTTAACTCTAACAAAATCTTTTGAATATTAGTGAAAGTCTATTGCCTGTTTGCTCTTACACAATTTTGCACTTTATAATTTAAATGTTATAACTAAAAACTGTATGGTTGTTTTTAATATTCTTTTCTTCTAGACTGTATTAATTGGATCTCAAATATGTCATGTCTCTTGTACTGTATTGTATTGTTATATATGAACTCTCAATAAAAAAAAAATAATAAAAAAAAAAGAAGCCCTGAACACTTCGTGCAGAGAAACTTCATCTGGAAACCTCAAAACGAGATCCAGTGTGTTTTGTCTTGTTTCTCTATCCACTTCCCCTTTCCCTTGGGGATGAATCAGTTTTGTCGAGAGTTTAATCCTTGCTAACTGCTTGGTCCACGAAGGAGTTGGGAGTTTGCATCTTCAAGAAGGAAACAACAGAAACCTCGTGAGTGAGCGCGCAACACTATCTTCTCGCACTGTAAGATGGACTCCATGTACTTTAGGTACATCTCCAATTGAATATTGGATCACCTTGTGAGCCCCTGTATAGTGTACCATAGGTACCCAGGGCATAGGTGCACCCAAGGCCTACCAGGGGCTGCAGCATATCTTATGCCACCCCTGGCTGGCCATCCAAACTGACACAACTGGCTGATCACTCAGCTGGGGCAAGGTCGTGTAATCACCCCTTGCTTAGGTATAGTATTCCTATACCTACCATTATATATAGACACATATATACCTATAAGTCACTCCTATGCCAGGCCTTAACAATCCTGAAGGCAGAGTGCTTGGATTTATGTGAGATGAGGCTCTAGCATGAGCTGAGCCTGTCTGCAGCTTTCAGAACCATGTCCTTATAGCTGTTCTATGATATAGTCATACCATATACCCTTAAGTGCATTATAATCCTCACGGTTAAATGCTAACTCTGGTTTGGCTTTATCAAAACATGTCGTGTAAGGTGTCATATGCTTTGGAATACTACTCCCTCACCAGTTCTGGTGATGGGGGTAGCATTCCACCCTTCTAGAGGGAGAAGACATGTTGTTCCTGTTAATCCCGGTTAAAGTTAACCAGAGCCCCAGCATCAAAAAATGGATGCTGCTGCCTCAGACACAAGTCTGACCTACTGCTGCTGGGAGTTCTTCCAGCGAGGGAGGCTTGGACAATAGGTTTCCTGTCTTGGGAGGTGCTAGCACCACCCCAGACAGGCCATAGTGTATTGGGGCAGGGAGGGCTGAATGAAATGAGACACTGCCTGGGGCACACAAGGCGTCCCATGCATAGCCCGGTTCAAATCGGTTGCTGGGGCACTCCAGCCCCAGCTCTGGTGTGAAACTGGACAAAGGGAAAGGGGTGTAACTACCCCCTTCCCTGGTCCCACCCATAGGAGGGACCTATCAGGTAATCCAGCCCCTCAGATTAGTATATAGATAGGAGCTGAGTCGAGACTTTAGAGTTATCCTGAACTGAAACTTGAAACGAAACTCTGGACCTTTGACATTCTACTGCAACTAGAAGACTGAGGAATCTCCCTTGTGGTCAAGAAGTGACCACCCTGTGAAAACAGGCACCATCCAGCGATCTGCAGTTTACTTTGTCGACGCTCCTGCCGGAGCCCGAGCACAGAGTCCAACAAGAGCCATACTTCCAAACCTCTTTAACCCCGATCCACAGTCCCTGCAAAGCTGAGACCCATGGAGGCGACGAGAGACGTGAGACCGGCCATCTTGAAAAACCTGCTCCTTGCTACTTGTGCAGCTTCTGAGGCACCCTCGAAGTTGTGCATTGGGGATTGAGAAGCCCCAGCCCCAAGCATCATCTGCACAGAAGATCAGCCCTCCACACTCCACGAGTTCTGCGTGGGGCCCTTCTGCATTTTCCTGCTCGATGCGTTTGTCCGGTTACTTGCCAGTTGGCTAGTGGCCTCTGTGACAAAGAACCTTTGAACCTGAACCACCTGCCTGATTGTTCCAGGTGGGCTCCTGCTTCCCTGCAAAGGACCTTGCTGGTCTAACTCGAAATGAATATTCGATTCCTGCGTGGGTTGCATTTGCTAAGGCCTGTTGACTCCAATCCGGAAGCCGATGCCGCCAACAGTGAGATCCTTCGTGGGACAGTCCGTATCCAGCTCCTGGTCATCGTCGACGCCTCCTGGTCCACGTGGCTGCAGAGTCAAGCTTCACAACATCACTTGATTGCTTCGCAACATTGCCTGGTTCTTTCCTGGTTCCTTCCTGGTCACTGGCTAGTGACCCAGACTCTGTCCCCTCTGCTTTCAGGTACTCTTCATCCTCGATCCACCCTTGGATCCAACCGGACACTTCTCTCCTGGTCGCCTGCAGCATCTTTCTCCAAGGCTCCATAGGATTCAGCGACGAAACCCGACACACTTTGACACCTATGCACCCGCTTCCTGTGCGTGAGGTAACGCGAGTACTGCGGTGCTCCTGTGGGTAATAACTATCCTAGTGTCCTAGTTTTCAGTAGCTTTCTCCTAGTCCATCCGGAAGTGTCCTAAAAGAACTAGTTTCCATTTCTTTCGTTCCCATTATAACTCTATGGTAACTCGCGTGTGTGTTAAGACACTGCACATGCCTCTCGTGGGCCTCCTGCTTCCTATCCTTTGGTAGTACAGCATAGCCCCAGCAATTCCCTAAGCCCTAGGCCTATCCTTTGTTCGTGACGTGGTTCTTATAGCACTATTTTAGTATATGGTTTTACGTGCCCCTAGGGCTCTACTGTATATTGTGCCACTTATTGTATGATAAATGAGTATCTTGTTATGTGCTTGTGCCTCTGACCTCATAAAGAGTTCAGAGGGGTTGTGTTTATAATAAATACATATATATTTTATATATAACCTGTGTGGTGTCCTTTCATTTGGTATTCAAGGGGTTACATATGGTAAAACAGCTTGCTTCACATGCTCTCTGAAGTTTTAGCCAAAGACTGCTTTGTCCATGCTACCACTAGGATAGCTGGTCTATAAGGTTGACTTTACAACCATCACCATAAGGGTTGTTTGGACTGGTGCAAGGTGCTCACTAGAATAGTGAACATCATATACCAGGCCAACTTCTCACAGTATTTACCTACATATGGCCTAAAGTGGCATATTAGTACACCGATTATGCTTAGCTTGGCTAAATCGCTTCGAGTATGGTAACATATTTTGCGTCAAGTAGAGAAACGTTTAGGCCTGGGCGGAATTCGCAGAGTTTTACTAAGGGGAATTCTGTGAAGTTACAAAAAACTTCCTTCATCTTCCCCAAGTGGGTGGAAATGGGCAGGGTGCACTGCTGTGCACTGCTATTCAACGGCGGAAGCACAAAAGGCACCATGCGGTGTGCCTGAGGACACAGCTTTTTGAGATAATTTTGTTGCCACTCAAAAAGATTTTCTACCCAAGCAGTAGCTTTCTGACCGTGAATGGTCTTGACCGCCCTCGTCGGAGAAATCTTGCCAGGTATCCATCCTCCTATCGATCAAGATCACACTAGTGGATGACAAAATCTCACTTGCCAACTTACTGAAAAAATCCAACACACGGCTTTTGTTGGAGTTTGGCTGGTACTCGGCACTACAATCATACACAGAGTGGCCAAAATTCTGCCAATTTCGCCGGCAGAATGGAATATATCGCCCACTCCTAGCAAAGCTGTCCCCCTTGATGGAGTACTTGGGGAAACGTCGGATCAGTGAAGCAGTTGGAAATTGTGGCCTTGTCGTTAAGTATGATTCAGCATCAGAAATGCTTTTTTTTACTGTCTCTGCAAGGCACCACAGTTTCATTTTAATGCTACTGTACATAGAGAGAGAACCTGTTAATATATAAAGGGCTGCACTGTATTTTGGTTTTTTTCCGTCGAAAAATCAGTGGTATTAAAATAATCACCGCTTTCCAGGAGCGGACACCGCTGAGAGAAGCGGCTGTCTCCCTCTTGTCCTCAGACAACCCTGCCTTCCCACCCCCAGCGCGCGCTGGTCCATCAAGATGCCTAGTAGGAGAGGTGGAAGTGCGGGCAATCGACAGCAAAGCATGCTTTGTCAGATTTTCCCTCTCAGCAGCACTTAAACACAAAAAAAGAAAAAAACATGAGTTGAAATCTTAAAAAAAGAGGTCAGGTCTAATTTTGGAATGAGCCTTTGTGACGCCATTACCTTCCTATATTAATACTGCGGCCAGCAGCATGATACTTGTAGGATTATCAGTGGCTGAGCGGGCAGGATTAGGCAGCCTTTATTAGGCTAATGAACAGAACTTTTTTGAACCAATGTCCCTAATCAGTGTGCCTTCTTGTGGTATATCTGCCTGAATAACTTTTAAATCAGCTACAGTTAAGATCCTCCCTGGGATTAAAGCTTCCGAGCGGCTGTTCCCATGCACCTCAGCACTCCATTCCCTAATTCCGAGTAATGGAGGACCTTCTGCCTCGTTTTCGACCAGGCCTATAAAGAAACCGCATAAACAAATTGGAAAAGTCACCCAGCATGACCCTCACCTTATTTGAACTCCTAAAAACAGTTGTGAATTTGAATCGAGTGGAGCTGGTGCACGCTCGAACAATTGGCTCCTCAGTGCAAACGGTCTCCCAGATCCACGACGCACTTGTAGTTTCGTCCTGTACTAGTTTGGGATGGCTTTGAAATTGTTTCAGACAAAAAAAGGATGCTGACTTTTTTTTCTGTTGCCTGCAATCCTTTCACTCGCTGCCTAAGAATAGATAATGTATTCACGCTTCCATTTGGCAGGGCCTCTTCTCTGATTTGCCTCCCGCTTCGGTGTTCACACGGAGAGAAAATCGCTTTGTCAAAAGGCACTGGGACAATCTGTGCATTTAAAAGGTATCTCACATGTCACTAGCAGCAAAATGACAGGATACTTTCTGTCGCGTTCTCGAGTCCTCATTTGCTCCCCAGGGCTCCATACTCCAGTCGCCTTAGTTTCTCTTCTTAGGTCTATGGAAGTGAGCTGAAGTTGCTCAAGGGAAAATAGACATTCCCTACTTGCCTTTGTATATTCTGTTGGTGTATATGAGTTGTTTAAAGTACAATTTAGCCAGATGTATTCTATGCTGACAACACATTAGGCCCAAAGTGGTATGATCGTACAATTACATATCCACAATTAGGGCTGCGTGAAAAGAGCGATGCGTCACTTCTCATTGCGCCCTTCTTGCGACATTATGGAATCGTCATATTTACTGTATGACACATCATGTCGCAGGGAATGGCAGATACATCAGTATTACTGACGTATCTGTCGGCGCAAAACTGACACATTGCCGGAGTTGTGTCGGAAGTGTGAAGCAACTCCCGCAATTGGTCATTACACATGGGCAAGTCCCATGTTAAATGCACCTGCGTCAGTCTTACGCCTGCCATGAGGCAGGTGTAAGATATTAACTTATTTCTGTCCTAGAAGTGGTGCACTACTAACCTTTCTTGCGCCAGAACGCCACCCCGATTACATTTTAACTGGTAGAGGTATAATGTGTCACAGTGGTCCACAAAGTGACAAATCTACCTACATGCGTCACTTTGTAAATAGGGCGCAACATGGCACATTTTTTACACCGCTGGTGCATCACAAAAAGTGATGCACTGGCGGTGCAAAAGTGACACATGGGCCCATAAATAAGCCCCCTAGAAATGCAGCACTGAAATCTTATAGATTTCAATGCGCCACTTCTACGAGGCTTGGATGCAGGGGAACGCCCACCCTGAATACATTATACTTGATGCAGGGGTAATGTGGTGCAGGAGTTTACAAAGTGATGCATTAGCCTAGATGAGTCACTTTGTAATAGGGCGCAACATGGAGCATTCTTTACGTCGCCGCTGCGTCAGAAAAAGTGACGCACAGGCGATGTAAAAGTGATGCAAGGCCTGATAAATAAGGCCCTTAGTGATTCAGTTTAACAATTTCTACCCTTAGGGTTGCCACTTCTTTCCGCTGCAGCAGTGTACAGAGTGCCTTAACATTGGGATAACGTGGTGGCGTACGACGTGAGCACTGCCCAGTTCAGTCTTAGTTGTCCTGCCGGCATGTCTGGCTTCCCTTTCCTAGCTCCACATATATAGCATGTGCCATGCAGAGATGCTACACCCCACCAAACCGTACAGGCAAACAAGGTGAGGTAAAGCATTGTACCTGGGGGTGGGGGAGGGGGAGATTGGAAAAGAGAGTGATAGAATGGCGTGGAGAAGAACATTTAAAAAAAAATCAACTGTTTCTGGACAGTTTCTTGTGATAAAATCACATTCTTGTGACTTTTAGAAAAACAGTCTACCACCAGCCTCAGAAGCGAGCAGCCAACAGCCAATTCTAGAACCATAACCAGAGCACCCCAGAAGGACAAGCAGTCAGGGCTATCCAGGATGAGGATCTTGGCTCAGGCAAATTAGGACGCTCAACATCTCCATTCTCCACTAACCTTCGGCCTTCCACCTCATCTGTCTTGTATCTCCCTCTTCCTGCCTTTCTTACACCTCTCCTACCCTCCTCTTGGTTATACCCATTCACCCTATCTTACCCCATCTCAACCACCTTTTCCCTGCCTCCACCACCATCTTTTCTCTTTTCACCTCCGTTTGTGATTCCTTAGTCTCAGACCTAGCGTTTCCTTTTAATAAACTGTTTCTTCTGCTCCCTGTATTACCATGGATTCTACTACCTTTTCAATCACCACCACCGTTGTGCCTCAGAGGATATGATTGGGATCCCCCCAGTCATCATCACCGCCAACATTACAGGCTCACCACTGCCATTCGACTACCGTTTGCACCCCCCCTACATGAGCTTCACCACTGTTGCTGTCATCGCCATGAGTGTCACCGGTAATCCGGACACCATTACTGTGCACATGCTGAGTGAGTCCTGTCACCTTTATAGACAGCTTCTTGGCTGGCTTTATTTATGCATCTGTCTTATTCCAGGGAGCAGCACCACAGCAGGAGAGGGAGTCACTGTCTACATCCATTAATCTGGTGTCCCTGTTCAAGGGCCCAGCTCGTTCGGTGCAATGTCAAAGAATAAACAACTCTTTCACCACTGGCAGTCATCAGCATCTCCTCCGCCAGTGATGCTGCATCCTGCAAGGACTAAGAAGGAAGAACTATTCGAGTACCCTCTCTGCAAGCCAATGACTCCATTTAGAGTGGCACCAGCTGCATCATTGACAGCTCCACTTGTGACAGTGCCTGCAGCAGCACCTGTGAGAGCATCACCAGCAACAGTGCCAGCAGTTCCATCAACAGAGCCACTTGTAACAGTGCCAGGAGTATTAAAATCAAAATGATGGATGGAATGCTGGGAATAATCTCAGTCACTGGCAATTGCTCAGGGCTGTATCCCAATACACCTTTTCCCCCACCATGCCATCTCAGTTTGGAGTGCAAATTAGTCTTGACCCTGCTCCAATGGGAACAGTCCAGCCGAATTGCCAAGTCAGGACTTTCCTGACCCAGACACAAGCAACACGGACACGTTTTGCCCTTATTAGGTCTCATCAGCAAGGTATAGCTTGGTTCCAGTGGCAAAGTGAGCACAAGACCCATGTCTGGGTATACCCATCACAATTAGGGCATCAAAACAAAGTGATGAATAGAATGCTTGAAATAAATCTCAGGAAAAAATCTTGACAGTAGCTTTTCAACTAAAGGGGACTGGGCAAAACCCTAAAACAGGAGCTTGTTCCCTTTGAACAACTGTATGTATTCCCACCACATAAATCTCAATATCACAAATAACTCACATAGACTCTTGCTCAGACACAGAGAGGCAAGTATATCCTAGAGTACCAAGAGGTTGTAAGGATAAGAAATAAAAATTAAAATTAAATGGAATGGAAGATCACTAAAACAGTTTGTTAAAAATATATATAATCTCTGCTTTATTCACAAGTTTTCTTAAGAAAAGAGCACGGCAGATACCAGCAGGACCGCCACCTCCCCAGGGCTATGCTTATAATGTGTGGGAGGGCACTCGGCCCTTCCGCAGCGCCGGGGACCACCACCACAAGACTTTTTGGAAATATTTGCGGGAGCACAGAGCTCCCCACAGGACCGGGGACCGCCACCCCCGGGGCTTCTTTTTTAATAAAAAATAAACTGCGTTGGGGGCTTGATCCTCCCCCACACATTCCGGGGACCGCCACCTCCCCGGGGCACTAATCATGTAAATGCAGGGGTCCGTTACGGACCCCCAAGTCCCGGGAACCACCACCATCTCTTCGGGGCTGTGCACTAGTTGGGAGGGGGGCTGAATGGCCCCCTTCCTGGAGTCCTGAATGGCTCTGGGGACCGCCAAACCCCACAAGGCCGACTCCTGCAGTGTACTGGGGTATCCACCACGGGACACTGCTGCTTGCAATGACAGGGCAAGAGCCGTGTGGCTTCCAACCTGTCATTGCAAATTTTGGTTGGGATTTTGGAAGCGAGAGCAGTTTTACTGCTCTCGCTTCCAAAATCCAAAGCAGATAGCTTTTCCACACGGGGAGCTGCAGATTGCTTTTCCACCCCTGGGCACTGCTGTCTGCAATGACAGGGCAAGATTTTGGAAGCGAGAGCATAGGAATGAATGGCTAGGTATTCCTTAATAACGAATCTCAATTACCGATTTGTTATTAAGGAATGTTATGGAATCGCTAATATTTTAGCGATTCCTACCTACATTCCATTTAGGGAGTCCTTAATACCGATTTGGTAAAAATCGCTATTAAGGACTCGCTATATTGAAGTTACCTACATCTGGCCCTAAATGCTTCTGTTAGAAAGGTTGTACAGGTGGACACAGACTCACAGTGTGATCCCAGACAAGCATGACTATTCCCTGGAATTTAGCAGAAGAGACTCAGTAGTCTGGAAGGGGTTAGGTGACCACATACATTCTACACATTTGACTACAGCACTGCTTGTGTGAATGCTTGAATCATTCTACAAATGCATACACAGTTACTGGGTTCTGATAATACTACTAGATGACAACAGGATAGGTTTTTAAGCAGTTATGTGTCAGCAAAGAGATTAAATAACCACATGGATATGTCAGAATGGTTGTACAAGTGGACACAGACACACAGTGTGATTCTAGACAAGAAAAACTACTCATTGGACTGTAGCAGAAGAGACTCACTAGTCTGGAAGGGGTTAGGTGACCACATACATTCTACAGATTTGACTACAGAACTGCTTGTGTGAATGCCTGAATCATTCTGCAAATGCATAAGCAATGAAGGGGTTCTGATACTACTAATAGTTGACAACAGGATAGGTTTTTAAGCAGTTATGTGTCAGCAAAGAGATTAAATAACTACATTCTTCTGTCCGACTGTTTGTACAAGTGGACACATATTCACAGTGTGATTCTAGACAAGCAAGACTATTCCCTGGACTTTAGCAGTAGAGACTCAGTAGTCTGGAAGGGGGTAGGTGACCGAATACATTCTACACATTTGACTACAGCACTGCTTGTTTGAATGCCTGAATCATTCTGCAAATGGATAAGCAGTGACTGGGTTCTGATACTACTAATAGTTGACAACAGGATAGGGTTTTAAGCATTTATATGTCAGCAAAGAGATTAAATAACCACATTGTTCTGTCAGAATGGTTGTACAAGTGGACACAGACTCACAGTGTGAAATCTAGACAATGAAAACTATTCCCTGGACTTTAGCAGAAGAGACTCACTAGTCTGGAAGGGGTTAGGTGATCGCATACGTTCTACACATTTGACTACAGCACTGCTTGTGTGAATGCCTGAATCATTCTGCAAATGCATAAGCAGTGATTGGGTTCTGATACTACTAATAGTTGACAACAGGATAGATTTTAAGCAGTTATGTGTCAGCAAACAGATTAAATAAACACATGCTTCTGTCAGACTGGTTGTACAAGTGGATACAGACTCACAGTGGGATTCTAGACAAGCAAGACTATTTCCTGGACTTTAGCAGAATAGACTCACTAGTCATTCTGCAAATGCATAAGCAGTGACGGGGTTCTGATAATACTAATAGATGACAACAGGATAGGTTTTTAAGGAGTTATGTGTCAGCAAAGAGATTAACCCCTTCGCTGCTAGGCCTTTTCCCCTCTTGTGCTAAGCCATTTTTTGGCGATTTGGGTCAGTGCGCGCTTAGGCCCCTGTAACTTTTTTGACCACATAAGGTATCTACGCCAAATTTGCGTCCTTTTCTTACAACATCATGGGGATTCTAAAAATACCCCGGGTTTGTGGATTCCCTGGGAGGGGTCCCAGAAATGAACCAAAATACAGTAAAATGTTTGCTTTTTTCAGAAAAATGGGGAAAACGGGATGCAAATGAAAGCCTCTGGGTTTTTCCCTGCACATGTGATCAAAAAAGGGTTTCTGGGGCTGAAATCAGAATCTTCTCAGCATTTAGGAAATGACAGTCTTTTGTCAGAGAACCAACATTTTTCACACAGTTTTGGCATTTTTCTGGGACATAGCCTATTTTTGCTATTTTTAGTGCTTTCAACCTCCTTCCGGTTAATGGTAGAAATGAGTTCAAAAGCAATAATGGATCCTGGACAGCTATACATTTTTAGAAAAGTAGACACAATTCTGAATTCAGAAAGGGGTCATTTGTCTAAATCCATGAAGGTTTCTTTATAGAAACTAACAGTTAAACATTGGAAAAATTGAAAATTAGTTGTAAAAAACAGCCTTTTGTCTAAACATTTTCACCTGTAACTTCTTGTAATTTTGTCAGCTCTTTGAAATCAATATACCTTTACATCCGTTAGACCTTCCTGGTTGTGGGGATATACAGGGCTTGTAGTTTCGCCAAGAACCCGGCGAACCCAGAGCCAAAAACTGAGCAGCAACTTGCAATGGTTTTTTATTATGTACCGGCTATAGAGCAATTATTCTGTGAAAATGTATACATGGAAAAATCGGTATGAAAGACACCTCTGTATTTCTGGATTGGGTACAAATTATAGAGTTTAGAAACAGTATATATTTCCACATTTTCAAAATTGGGAATACTCATACTAGCCTGAGAATTAGTGGTAATTTTTCAAAATGATTTTTTTTTTAAACAATGTCTTTCATTTTAAAGGGAGAAATGCTTGAAAACTCAATAGGTAATAACAGTCGATTTACAAATCTGAATTACCCTAACTCTCCTGATAAAAATGGTACCTCACTTTTGTGGGTCGGCCTTGTGCCTGCGACTGGAAACGGGGCAAAATGCAACGTGGTCATACCTCAATTTCGCAGTTAAAAATTGACCCTTTTCTGGCAAAGTGCCTACCTGTAGTTTTTGCCCTAGCTCTGCCGGCACCTAGAGTAACCTAGCAAACCTATACATTCTTGAAAATTAGACACCCTGGGGAATCCATGATGTGGTGACTTGACTGCTTCCCACCAGGTTCTGTTACCCAGAATTCCTTGCAAACCTAAAAAAGTATACAAAAAAACACATTTTCCTTCCATTTCTGTGGTGGAAAGTTCTTGAATCTGCGTGGGTACACAAATTTTCTACCAGCCTGCGTTCCCCGAAGTCTTCAGAGAAAAATGGTACCCCACTTGTGTGGGTCGGCCTAGTGCCTGCGACAGGAAACGGCGCAAAACGTAATGTGGTCACACCTCAATTTCGCAGGGACAAATGACCATGTTTTGGCAAAGTGACTAGCTGTAGTTTTTGAACCCTAGCTCTGCCGCCACCTAGGGAAACCCAGCAAACCTATACATTTTTTAAAAGAAGACACCCAGGGGAATTCAAGATGGGGTGACGCGCCTGCCTCCCACCAGGTTCTGTTACCCAGAATCCCTTGCAAAGCAAAACAATTGGCAAAAGAAACGCATTTTCCTCACATTTCTGTGGTGGAAAGTTCTGGAATCTGCGTGGATCAACAAATTTCCACCCACCCTGCGTTCCCCAAAGTCTTCTGAGAAAAATGGTACCTCACTTGCGTGGGTCTGCCTAGTGCCTGCATCAGGAAATGGTGCAAAACACAACGTGGTCGTGCCTCAATTTCGCAGTGAAAAATGGGCCTTTTTTGGCAATGTGCCTACCTGTCGTTTTTTAACCCTAGCTCTGCTGACACCTAGGGAAACCTAGCAAACCTATACATTTTTGAAAACTAGACACCCAGGGAAATTCAGGAAGGGGTGACTCGACTGCCTCCCACCAAGGTCTGTTAACCAGAATCTCTTGCAAATCTAAAAAATTGACAAAAAAAACGCATTTCCTCACATTTCTGTGGTGGAAAGTTCTGGAATCTGCGTGGATCAACAAATTTCCACCCACCCCGTGTTCCCCAAAGTCTTCCGAGAAAAATGGTACCTCACTTGCTGGGTCTGTCTAGTGCCTGCATCAGGAAATGGCGCAAAACGCAACGTGGTCGTGCCTCAATTTCGCAGTGAAAAATTGCCCTTTTTTGACAAAGTGCCTACCTGTCGTTTTTTAACCCTAGCTCTGCCGGCACCTAGGGAAACCTAGCAAACCTATACATTTTTGAAAAGTAGACACCCAGGGAAATTTAAGATGGGGTGACTCGACTGTCTCCCACCAGGTTCTGTTACCCAGAATCCCTTGCAAATCTAGAAAATTGACAAAAAAAACGCATTTTCCTCACATTTCTGTGGTGAAAGTTCTGGAATCTGCATGGATCAACAAATTTCCACCCACCCCGTGTTCCCTAAAGTCTTCTGAGAAAAATGGTACCTCACGTACACAACGTGGTCGCTCCTCAATTTCGCATTGAAAAATGGGCCTTTTTGGGCAAAGTGCCTACTTGTTGTTTTTTAACCCTAGCTCTGCCGGCACCTAGGGAAACCTAGCAAACCTATACATTTTTGAAAACTAGACACCCAGGGAAACTCAGGATGGGGTGACTCGACTGCCTCCCACCAGGTTCTGTTACCCAGAATCCCTTGCAAAGCTAAAATATTTACAAAAAAAACCCATTTTCCTCACATTTCTGTGGTGGAAAGTTCTGGAATCTGCGTGGATCAACAAATGTCCACCCACCCGGCGTTCCCCCAAGTCTTATGAAAAGAATGGTACCTCACTTGAGTGGGTCTGCCTAATGCCTGCGTCAGGAAACGGAGCAAAACGCAACGTGGTCGCACCTCAATTTCGCAGTGAAAAATAGGCCTTTTTTGGCAAAGTGCCTACCTGTCGTTTTTGAACCCTAGCTCTGCCGGCACCTAGGGAAACCTAGCAACCCTATACATTTTTGAAAAGTAGACACCCAGGGGAATTCAGGATGAGGTGACTCGACTGCCTCCCACCAGGTTCTGTTACCCAGAATCCCTTGCAAATCTAAAAAATTGTGGAAAAAAACATATTTTCCTTACATTTCTGTGGTGGAAAGTACTGGAATCTGTGTGGATCAACACATTTCCACCCACCCAGCGTTCCCCCAGGTCTCTAAAAAAAAATGGTACCTCACTTGCGTGGGTGGCTCAAGCACCCACAACAGGCAAGGGCCCAAAACCTAATGAGGCGACATCAAAATTACCTATCACAAAGCAACCTGTTTTTTCAAGGGGGTTCCCATGAGTTTTTGGCCCTAGGCTCGGCGGCCATCTAGGGAAACCTATGTAACTCACACGTTTCTGAAAACTAGACACCCGGGGGAGTCCAGCGAGGTATGGCTTGCGTGGGTCCCTCATCATTCTCCTACCCAGAATCCACTGCAAAGCTCAAATTTCCACAAAAAAAGTTTTTTTCTCACATTTCTGTGTGGTAAAGTTGTGGAATCTGCATGGATCCTCAAATATCCTCCCACCCAGCGTTCCCCCAGGTCTCCCGATAAAAATGGTACCTCACTTGCGTGGGTAGGCATAGTGGCTGCAACTGGAAAAGGCCCAAATCGTACGGTGGAGACTTAAAAATTGAATTTAGAAACAATCTCTACAATTCAAATATGTCTGTTACCCGCTGCTCTCTCAATAAATGAATTGTATTCACCGGATATGACTTCTTTTTTTGGAGCTTTAATGTATTTTCACAGTATCTTGTATTTCATTTTTTACTTTCTTTTGTATAGTATAAACATCTATATTACACTATTTACACATAAAGAATCACATATACAAATTTCTACACAACATTAGAAAAATAGGTTGCACATACTTAAATGGATGCTCTATCATCTATTAACCAAGGAGCATTCCTATTTCAACAGGTACACCTCATCACAGCAGAATTATGCACGATCCTTATTTGATCCGTATTCTTTTGAACTACTGCTGATTATTGCTTGTCCTTGAATATTAATTCATAGGGTGTCCATATCCAAGATTGTCCATCTATTATCCAAGGAGCATTCCTATTTCAACAGGTACACCTCATCACAGCAGAATTATGCGCGATCCTTATTTGATCCGTATTCTTTTGAACTACTGCTGATTATTGCTTGTCCTTGAATATTAATTCATAGGGTTTCCATATCCAAGATTGTCGACGCGTTTCAGCCCCTTAACTTGCGGGCCTCATCAGGACTAGGGCTTTTGTCAAAGCATAACTAGTATGCTATACCTATTTCTTTGTACGTGTTTTCCACTTACTACCGGGAGCGAAGGCTACCCAAATGTATTAGGGCGTAGCCGTACGAGAAAGATTCCATCTTAAAAAAATGCCACACTGTACCACTTGCTGGAACTTAGCATATTATTTCCATGTTATTTCCATGTCGTCTCTGGCACACACTTCTATTTCGGGATGTATTCTTTAAGAATATACCATCCTCGGGCTGCCAATGTTCCGGCAAGCTGTTCCAGGCACAGGCTATTGCTGTAACGCCATTCCACACTTCTGGCACATCAATGTCCTCCTCTACCATAGGCACTTCATCAGCACTAGAAGAAGATTCATCATCCGATGATTCCATGCGAAGAGAAAACTCACTGCCTGAATCTTCTGCCCCTACCTCTGGGTCCGAATCGGAGTCAGTCTCTGAACCATGGTCAGAGGAAGACTCAAAAAGCAAACCAAGAACCTGCTGAGCAGTAATCCTGCGACTAGCCATTATCCTTACAAAGCAAGAAGACTGCACACACAAGTGAACAACAACCTACACTGTGCAAAGTAAGAAGTAAACAAGGTAAGGCTTTCACACAAAGATCTATACATCCCAAAACAATTTCACTCTTACAAAATCTAGCAACACTCACCAGCACCCACTCTGCTGAGACACAGCAAAAATAAATGATATCCCACTAGAAAGAGAAAAAAAATTACACATTAGAAAACAAAGTGCACATCAAGCACTAATGCAGAAAAAAACCACAGAGCCACACAAACTGCTATAAGTACACCTTTTTCAAAAAGACAATCATCTAGGGAAAGTAGTACAAAATACATTCACTTACCAAGCACATGCAACTACACAAGCTGCAAAACCAGCAGTAACAGACCCGCAACCTACAAGAATCCAAACAGCAAACGCCTGGAACAAGACAAAAATAGAGAAGAAAACAAAATTACTACGACATTTCACAAACAATATAACAATTACAAAAACAACACACAAATTTACCCCCAAATTTACATTCGCCCAGATGGGCCATCAAATAGGGCTTAGACCAATTGGTATTAGGTGAGGGTTTCCATCAAGACACTGGTTAATTTTTTGAAAGTTTTTTACTGCCTGACCCCTTTGATGTCAGTCGGTCTTTTGGTCCTAACAGTACCCCCCTCACATGGGGGCAGTAAGAACAAAAAAAGACCAAATAGCACCAAGGGAGGCGGCCAGTAAAAAACAACCGGAAAAAACAACAACATTGGAAGCAAGCCTTGCCCAAGGGCTCACTTCCACACCCTACAAAACTCAATTCCGAGGGCCTAGTGGGCCAAAAAACAGAAAAGAAAAGGGCAGAGAAACAAAGCTAAAACAAGTTCCCTCTAAGAAGCAAACCTTGCCCAAGGGGTAGACGCCATAACAAAAAAAAACAATCCCTGGTGCCTAGTGGCATTTTCTGCCCCCCCCCTGGGGCAAAACGGGCAAAAAAACTGGCCTATTTGCCCCCGGGGGGGCAAAAATATACATAAAAAATTAAGACCCCTCCAGGAAGTGACCATTGCACAAGGGGTCAATACAAACCATGTAAAAAAAAACCCTGGTGCTAGCGGCAATTTTCTGCCCCCCCCCCCCCCCAGCAGGCAAAACGTCAAAAAAATGTGCCTATTTGCCCCAAGGGGGGGGCGCAGAAATTCATAAACAGAACTACTAGCCACCAGGAAGTGACCCTTCCCCAAGGGGTCACTTCCAAAACATATACATTGCCCCCAAACTAATCCCTGGTGCTAGTGGGGAATTTCTGCCCCCCCCCAGGGGGAAAAACAGCCGAAAAAACAGGCCGATTTGCCCCCAGGGGGGGGGCAGAAAATCAAAAAAATTATCACAGCCCACTTGGAAGCGACCCTTGCCCAAGGGGTCGCTTCCTAAAAACTAAATTTAAATACCCTGGTGCTAGTGGGCATTTTCTGCCCCCCCTGGGGGCAAAACCGCAAAAAAAACGGGCCGAATTGCCCCCAGGGGGGACAGAAAATAAACAACAAAATCATGGCCACCTGGAAGCGACCCTTACCCAAGGGGTCGCTTCCCAAAACAAACATTGCCCTTTTAAAAAATCCCTGGTGCCAGTGGGGCATTTCTGCCTCCCCTGGGGGCAAAACGGCCAAAAAAACGGGCCGATTTGCCCCCGGGGGGGCAGAAAATTGAAAATAATATGGCTGCCCACCTGGAAGCGACCCTTGCCCAAGGGGTCACTTCCGAAAAGCTAAATTTACAATCCCTGGTGCTAGTGGGGGCATTTGCGCCGCACGATCGCGACGCTGTGCGCGATCGTGAGGCAGAAATGCCCTGCAAAGAGACATCAGGGGAGAGGAAAATCTCTTTCCTCTCCCCTGATGCCTCTTTGCGGCCCCAAACCCCCGCCGGACTCGAAAAACCCACCTTGATCCTAGGCGCGCTGGAAGCAAATGGCTTCCAGAGCACCTGGGAATCACTGATGATGTCAGCGCGCGCTGTGCGCGCTGACGTCATCAGGGATTCCCATGGGGAGGGGCGGGGGCGGCAGCGGAACCTCTTCCGCTGCCATCCCCGTACTTTGCGATAAGATCGCAGACCCTCGGGGGGAGCGCCAGCGCTTCCCCCAAGGGTGGGGCTCATGACGAGCTGGGCTCGTCATCAGCGCACGACCGGTGTGCGCCATGACGAGCCCAGCTCGTCATCAGCCCCGAAGGGGTTAATAATAAATATCACTGTTGCAGCACAATGCATTGGATTCAGTGCTTCTATGTGTGCGGTTACACTTCCATTCTGTTATGCCCAATGCACAGGAAAATTGTTATATTTCCCATGACTCAGTCCTGATGCAGGACTAGCGATTATGCCCTGGATGGGCACTTTGTCAAAACATTTTGACTCAGTGTATGATATTTCATTATCCCTAAATAGTGATCCACTACATATCTCCCTGGATGAGCTCACTAGCTTGCAACAGTTACATTGATCTCATCAAAATATTTTCATTCATACACTATAAAAACAAGGAGATTTATGTCCTAAGCAATCTTATACAGAATGAAATTGGGACTCAATTACACAAATTCAAAATTCATTGATTAGTGGATCAACAGTGCAATTTAAAAGGAAAACCAATATTTGAAGAAAGTAGAAAAGAGAAGAAAAGAAAAGCGATAAGAAGAGACCAGAAGAAAAAGACTTACGTACCTATACATAGTGTCTTTATCATTTCAATTCATCTGAACATATGTCACATGACTAGTTATTCCCCCAGGTGGACTGCCAACTCTTCACTACTATTCATGCCCTGTATGGCCTTTGTGCGTACATCTATTATGTAACATAATTCAAGTCTTCTTAATCTGAGGGTTGTATCCCCGCCCCCCTGATTGGCTGGGACATGATCAATGCAGAAAAATGTTCAAAAGGTCCCTATTGCTATTATGTTCCTTACTAAAATATCAAGCCACCGGATGTGCGGCATCCCCATTAGTAATCGCCCTCATATGTTCTAAAATACGGACCTTTGTCGGATGTATTGTGCTGCCAATATATCTTATTCTACATGGACATGTCAGACAATAAACCGTTCATGGTGATGTGCAGGTCATGAATTTATTGAGGTATTTTGGCTTCAACAATCCAGGAATTTTAAAGGAGAGTATTTTCTTACTATTACAACAGGCCTTACATTTCCCACAAGGAAAAAAGCCATTCCATGTTCTAAAGGTAGAACCTACAGCTTCCTTCTAATTGATGACTATGGACCAAGTTGTTATTACGTTGTTGTGTATGTATATGTATTATGTATATGTATTATATATGTATATGTATATGTATTATGTATATGTATTATGTTATGTATATTGTTATTATGTTACCAAGTTGAGGCAGACCCTGAAGCAGAGGTCAGACCGGGACCAGGGTTCAATTCCCGATGCGGCAGGGTCCTGAGCTCAAAATGTCCACGGACTCGATAATTCTCGCTTCGGTGCCTACTCAAATCAGGGGCTCACACTCTGCAACTCTGGGCAATAGCTTGCTCAATCTCTACTACGGCCCCCGCAGCGGGATGCCTGGCTTTCACCTTGGGGGTGCCCAGTAGGGGCTATCTCACAGGGAAAAACCAGGACGGGTCCCCAAAGCAAGCGCCTTGAGACCCTTTGGGGTGATTAGTGCTCTATATAAGAAGCCAACATTACATTACATTTTTACATTATTTAAAGATCTAGCTTTCCTAAATGTTAGCAAAGAACTGGGCGGTATGTCTTGGCCAATGATGAGATCCGTTTTCACAGTGTGCCAGTTGTTACGCGTAATACCCCTTAAGTCATTGGCATTTTCAGAGAATGTAGTTATCCTTCTGAATTTCCCAGTATTTTTAATGTTGTTAAGTGTATCTTTTAGCAAATCTGACCTGGGCAGAAAATTTACCCTTTTCAAAGCTTCTGTCATGTTTGATTCTTATAACCTCTAGAGCTCTAACCCACGCCATGCTCTCTTTGCCAGCTAGTTGGAAATCGCAGTCCTTCATGTTATTCCTTTTCAATCTCAAAAGCTCGCTGCTAATGAGTTTGTGCAGATGACTGCTTGTGGCATGAAGTGTCGAATTGCCCCTGGTGGGTTTTCTATAAAGCATGGTACACAGTCTCCCTTCAGAGTCATAGAATTTTAAATCCTGAAAATTCACTGACAAGGTACTAACTTCACCCGGGAATGTCAAGTTTACTTCATTGGAATTCAATACTTCTATGTATGCCCCAGCAGACTTTGGAGAAACCCTCCAAATCAGGAAGAGGTCATCGATGTAACTATGCCATGTTATTACATTGGTTGTCCAAGTTACATTGATAGCTGCGCATGCCACCTGCTCCTCCCACCAGCCCACGAATAAATTCACGTAGCTGGGGGCGAAGTAAGAGCCCATGGCAGACCCCAATATCTGTTTATAGTATTGGTCTTGGAAAAGAAAAATTTTGTTATTGAGACAGAACTCTCTAAGTTCAACTAGCATGGCATTGTGTTTCAAAAATTTAACAGGTGGTTTTTTAGAAAGAATTATGTTGCTTTTTACCCATCCTTGTGTGCAATACAGGTATAGAGACTAGAAATGTCTAGAACCACCACTTGTAAACAGACTTCCTGTTTGACCTCATTGATGTGTTTCAAGAAGCCCTTTGTGTCTCTAATATAGGAAGTCAATCTCACCACCAATGCGATTAAAAATGGTCTATGTAGATAGATAAATGCTCAGTAAAACTCCCTTGAGGGGAAACAATTGGTCTTGCTGGGGGGTGATTATTATCTTTGTGAATCTTCGGTATGTGGTAAAATGTTGGTGTAATTGGATTCAAACACCGAAGATACAAGAATTCATCAGTCTCCAACATGCCATTTTCATACCATTGACATATCAACTGGTGGTACTCCATGATACTTAGATTGTGGATTTTAGAATAGATTTTTTTATAGCAATTTCCATCCGACAATTGCTGTTGTGCCACCATATTGTATTGTTTATGTGGCTGCAACACAATATTACCGCCTTTATTGGTTGGTTTGAATACTACAGATTTATCTTCACAAAGGTTATCCAAGGCTAATTGTTGTTCTTTGGAAAAGTTTTTTCTTTTGAGTCCTTTTGTGCTTTTTTGTTGTCTCAGGCAAAGAAGGTCTTCGTTTCCTGCTTCAGCCAAAATGTTGATGGCGTCACCAGTCATTTGAGGCAATAATTGTGAAGCAGGTTTGAAAGTACCGTTGCCACTGCTTTGATCTCTTGTGCCACTTTCATGGGTGTTTCCACTGTTTGTTCATCCTCTAATCATAAGTTTTCTGGCATTTCCATGGTTTTGAAGTCTTTTCCTGTTAGGATATCTGTAGCCATTGGTCTATTTCTCGGTTTCTTTGGTCTTTTCACCGGGGGTTTCTGTTTGAAGTACTTATGAAGTTTGAGTTTCCGTGTGAACTTGAACAGATCAATTCTGGTTTGTGTGTACTCCATTTGTTTTTGTGGGCAAAAAGGACTGGCCAAGTTTCAAAACTGACTCCTCTCTTTTTGTTAGAATTTTGGGGTCAGATTCACAATTGTGAGGTTTTCATTTCTTACTCCCTTCTGTTGATCTTTTTGCTCCCCATTATTGGGGTAAACCTGTTGCTTTTTATGCCCCCAGCTCCCTCGCCTTGTGTGTCTGTTGCACGCTGGTCCGTTGGTTTTCCCTTTGCTCCTCTTTGCCATGATTGATGTATTAGACAAAACTTCTTATGAAAAGGAGTTTTAGTTGATGTTAACACCTGTGACTTGTACTTTCCTTGCTTAATTGTTCATTGTCAGTGATATTTGATTCCGATGTCTCCCTGAACTCCATGACAGAGTGGTTTTTTTGGTTAGTAGTTCTCTTCACAGTATATCAAACATTTTAGCAAAGGTCAATATCCTGCCTTGTGTATAATCTTTTTCATCTCCGTTAAATTTCTCCTGTTTTCTTTGTTTGGAGTTGTTCCAAAATGAATCTTACCTCCTAATTCTCCTTCACCTGTCTTCGGCATTCGATATGGTTAACCACAACAACTTAGCAGAACTTTTGAAACACAGAATAGGCTTATCAGGGTCCATCCTAAACTTGTTAACCTTATTTCTCCAAAACAGATCTCAAAAAGATTCAAGGCTAATCAGTTCCTATCTAAGACCACTCCTGTCACACTTGGGGTCCTGCAGGGTCCCTTCCTCTCACCCTCTCTCTTTAACTTGTTCATAAAACCTCTATCCAAAATTCTGAGTTCTTCTAACATCCACTATCATAAGTACGCTAATGACACCCAACTCTACCTGAAAGTCTCCTCTCCTGAAGACACTAGGGGCCAGATGTAGGTAATTCATATTTACCGACTCTTAAATACCGAATTTTACTGATTCGGTATTTAAGAGTCGGTAAATATGAAGGGGGGAGATGTAGGTATTACAGATTCTGTAAATACCGAATCGTTAAGATTCGGTATTTACCGATTTTGTAATTACAGAATCGGTATTTCCCATTGATTCCTATGGGCTTTGAAGCCCGTAGGAATCAATGGGAAATACCGATTCTGTAATTACAGAATCAGTAAATACCGATTTTAGCAAGGGTGCAGGGGGTGTCACTTTGACACCCTCTAGCACCCCAAAGACGGGCATGTGAGCCATGTGGCACACAGACATGCCCTAAGGTCATGTCTGTCTGTCACATGGCTAGGTGTGCATGCACACATGTGCATGCACACCTGGATTCGGTATTTTACCACCCAATTGGATTGGGTGGTAAAATACCGAATCTGTAAGGCCTGTGGCACTCTCAGGAGTGCCACCTACATTTGGATATACCGAATCGGTAAAAATACCGATTCGGTATTTTACAGAATCGGTAAATTTACCGAATCGGTAAATTTACCGATTCTGTAAAATATATGCCCCTACATCTGAAAACCCAAATACCGGTCGGTAACGGCTGAATTCGGCCGTTACCGACCGGTATTTTGGCTCCTACATCTGGCCCTAGATCTCTTAATATAACTCTACAGAAAACCCAGTCCTGGTTGGCAGTCATCCACCTCTAACTAAACACCCTCACAACTGAATTCTTCCTAATCTCTCCACCCAACCATTCACTCATTATCGAGGAATAGCTGAAACCACTTACAGCCCTCAACTGCCTGCCCCAAGTTATTGATTCAGTGAGATCACTGGGAATAACTCTTGACAAGAACCGTAACATGCAGAAGCACATCAGCGCTGCCACCAAATGAGCGAACCTGCAAGTGAGCATCTTGCAGAAATGAAAACCCTTTCTCTAGACCAATGACTTTAAATCTGCAGTACAAGCCCTGGTACTCCCTATGTTAGACTACGGAAGTGCAACTCTTTGCAGCCTTTCTAGGTCCACAATTGCTCCTCTAAGGGTCCCCCTCAATTCTGCTGCTAGATTCATTACAGGATTTACAAGAAACAGCCACATCTCCCCAGATCTTACAGCTCACAAATGGCTCCCTTATTAAGCAAGAATTCAGTAAACAATTGCCTGCATAACCCATAAAGACCTACACTTCAATACCTTGAGATACCTTGCTCAGAAGTTGGAGATCTCTGGTGCGACAAAACTTCCAGAAGCTCCAGCACTTTATTGCTGAAACCACAGAAATTCTCCAAAAAGAAAACCTAGAGCTGAGCTTGCTCTAGGATCGCCCTTAGACTCTGGAATTTACTACCCCCTGAAACCAAACTGAATCCTCAATTGTTTCCTTCAAGAAAGAAGTCAAAACATTACTTATGAATACATTTATGCCCTAGATCCTAGGATCTCCTTTCCTCGTACCTCTCCTATCAATTACTTTCATAACTACTGCTTGCTGTCATTTTCTTGATGATTGTGTTAGCTATGATTATTGCTTCTGTACTACTGTATATAATTGTAATTATTCTTTGTGTTGAGCTCTCCCTTATCTTGGGAGCTATATTTGTTTTCCTTATGCCTCAGCTCTCCATACATGTGTAAAGCACTCTGATACCTGCGAGGGTCATGTTCGCGCTATATATGACTTAAAAAAACATTCACTCAAATATACAGCCACTCACACAACCAGGCAATCATCCATATAGCTACTCATACTACCAGTCATTCTCCCATACAGCCACTCACACAGCTACACACTCAGCCATACAGCTACTCACATACCTACTTATTCACCTACAGTCACTCACACACCCACTCACTCACCCATACAGCCTCTCAACACACTCACTCACCCATATAAGCACTCACACACTAACATACACTCACACATTACTTACATATCCTTTCACACATCCATACAAGCAATCACACATCCAATCACTCACCCATGCAGCCATTTATACAGACAATCTCTCTCCAATACAGCCACTCACACATCAACTCACTAAACCAAACACCCACTCAAACATCTACTCACTCACTCATACAGCTAGTTACATGCCCAGTCACTCACTCACACAGCCATTCAGACACCCTCTCACTCACCCATACAGTCACTACACACCCATTTACCTGCCCATAGAGTCACTCACACCACATAACTCTCTTAGTGCAACTGTGAGTGGATATGTAAATCTCTGAGTGGGTCTGTGTGTGGGATGCTTGAGTGTCTCAGTAGGTCTGTGAGTGGGTCTATGAGTCTGTAAGTGGGTCTCTAAGTGGGTGAGTATCTCTCTACATGACTCTGTCAGTACATGCATGAGTCTCTGACTGCACCGGGTATAAATGCAAAAGACTCTGAGAACATATGTCACTAGTCCATGAGTCTCAGTGGGTCTGTGAGTGATTGCATAAGTATATGAGTGGGTCTGAGAGTGACTGCATAACTCTAAATGGGAGTGGAAGTGAGAGTGGGTATGTGAGTGGGCATGTTAGTCTGTGACTGGATCTGTAAGTGGGTATTTAGTGTCTAAATGGGTCTTCAATGGGAGTGTAGCTGACTGAGTGGGTCTGTGGGTGGGTGCCTGAGTCTGACTGGGTCTGGTGCTGGATGCATGAATTTCTTAGTGTGTGTCTGTATTAGTGCTTGGCAGTCTGAGTAGGTCTCTTAGTGAGTGCCTGAGACTCTGAGTAGGTCTCTCAGTGACTCCATCAGTCTGTAAGTGTGTCTTTGAATGTGTGCATGAGTTTGTGAGTGGGCCTATGAGTGAGTACATGAGTCTGTGAGTGGGTTCCTGAGTGGGTGTGTAAGTCTTTGAGAGGGTCTGTGACAGTCTGAGTGGGTCTGTGAGTATGTGCATGAGTCTTTGAATGGGGCTATGAGTGGGTACACAAGTGACTACATGGTTCTTGAGTGGGTGCGTGGCAGTCTGAGTGGGTCTGTGAGTGGGTACACGAGTCTCTGGCTAGGTCAATGAGTGGGTCTGTAACTCTCTGAGTGTGACTTCTAGTGGGTGCCTGAATCTCTGAGTGGGTCTGTGTGTGGGTGCTTGAGTGTCTTAGTGGGTCTCTGAGTGGCTCAATGAGTGGGTCTCTGACTGAGTGAGTGACTCTCTGTATAATGCTATGAGTACATTATTGAGTCTGAAGTTGTGAGTGCATGCGTCTCTGAGTACATTTGTCATTGAGGCCATGAGTTTATGAGTGGGTATATCAGTGGGTGGGTGAGTCTCTGAGTGGCTCTATAAGTGGGTATATGATTGTCTAAATGGGTCTTGAGTAAAAGTTTACCTGTCTGAGTGGGTCTCTAGGTGGCTGCATGAATCTCTGACTACATCTGTGAGTGGATGCATTCGTCTCTCAGTGGGTCTGTATGTGAGTGCTTGAGTATCTCAGTTGGTCTGTGAGTGAGTCTATGAGTGGGTCTCTAAGTGGGTGTGTGACTCTGAGTGGCTCTGTGAGGGGGTACCTGAGTGTGAGATTTGCTATGTGAGTGGGTGTATGCATCTGCTCTGTGTCTGTGAGTGGATGTGTGACTGTATGAGTCTGTGAGTGCATGCTTTAATGTATGAGTGAGTATTTGAATGTACAATTTTATTTATTTTGGAAAGGTTCGCAACTTCACCACAACGTTACATATGGGAGCGCACTGAGCACCTCCATGGAGTCGCAACTCAACGTGCATGATTAAAAAAGTATATATTCATATTATAAAACCAATAACAAGTAGAATATCCCCATGTGGTCAGGCTACTTCAACCCTGACCCCTTCCACAATCTTTCCAGTTAACAACTATTCCTAAGGATCGAACCCCATTTCATTAGTTGGTGGACCCTTTTTTTAAAAACAAATTGGTTTTAGTGGGTTTGCACTTCCACCGCGATGTAACACGGGGTCCGCGCTGAATGCTACAATGGGGTGGTGGCTCCATACATGGGGAAAAAACATATTGTACTTGGAATTGAGAAGCATATGGAGCTTCGAAACGCGTCAGGCAGATCCCGTACGGAGCGGCGTCTACGAGTTGATCCCTGTCCTCACCTATACATAAACCAAGCTGCTGTTCACGTGCTATTCAAAGGTGGACACATTCGAGCATTGATTTATACGCGGCCGTCCAGCCGCGGAGTATGCACCACCCCGTACCCTCGGGGTCACTAAAGTAAAGCAGCAGTCGTACTTGGAATCGAGGACGGGCCCACTTGTGGAGTCCATACAGGACTTGATTGTGTGCTTCCCGGACCACACTTCCCAGAATGCACAGTCTCATTCGAGCCTCCCATCGGTGGGTGTGTTATATATAAAATGGGGAAGTGGGTCGGCGGTTGCGCACACCGCTTCTGTTAAAGCCCCTGAAGAGAAGCATATGGAGCTTCGAAACGCGTCGAGCAGATCCCGTACGGAGCGGCGTCTACGAGTTAATCCCCGTCCTCACCTATACATAAACCAAGCTGCTCTTCGTGTGCTACTCAAAGGTGGACACCTTCGAGCATTGATTTATAAGCGGCCGTCCAGCCGCGGAGTATGCACCACCCCGGTACCCTGGGGGTCACTAAAGTGAAGCAGCAGTCGTACTTGGTATCGAGAACGGGCCCACTTGTGGAGTCCATACAGGACTTGATTGTGTCCTTCCGGGACCACACTTCCCAGAATGCACAGTCTCATTCGAGCCTCCCATCGGTGGGTGTGTTATATATAAAATGGGGAAGTGGGTCGGCGGTTGCGCACACCGCTTCCGTTAAAGCCCCTGAAGAGAAGCATATGGAGCTTCGAAACGCGTCAGGCAGATCCCGTACGGAGCGGCGTCTACGAGTGGATCCCCGTCCTCACCTATACATAAACCAAGCTGCTGTTCGCGTGCTACTCAAAGGTGGACACCTTCGAGCATTGATTTATACGCGGCCGTCCAGCCACGGAGTATGCACCACCCCGGTACCCTGGGGGTCACTAAAGTGAAGCAGCAGTCGTACTTGGAATCGAGGACGGGCCCACTTGTGGAGTCCATACAGGACTTGATTGTGTGCTTCCCGGACCACACTTCCCAGAATGCACAGTCTCATTCAAGCCTCCCATCGGTGGGTGTGTTATATATAAAATGGGGAAGTGGGTTGGCGGTTGCGCACACCGCTTCCATTAAAGCCCCTGAAGAAAAGCATATGGAGCTTCAAAACGCGTCGGGCAGATCCCGTACGGAGCGGCGTCTACGAGTGGATCCCCGTCCTCACCTATACATAAACCAAGCTGCTGTTCACGTGCTACTCAAAGGTGGACACCTTCGAGCATTGATTTATACGCGGCCGTCCAGCCGCGGAGTATGCACCACCCCGGTACCCTGGGGGTCACTAAAGTGAAGCAGCATTCGTACTTGGAATCGAGGACGGGCCCACTTGTGGAGTCCATACAGGACTTGATTGTGTGCTTCCCGGACCACACTTCCCAGAATGCACAGTCTCATTCGAGCCTCCCATCAGTGGGTGTGTTATATATAAAATGGGGAAGTGGGTCGGCGGTTGCGCACACCGCTTTAGTTAAAGCCCCTGAAGAGAAGCATATGCAGCTTCGAAACGCGTCGGGCAGATCCCGTATGGAGCGGCGTCTACGAGTGGATCCCCGTTCTCACCTATACATAAACCAAGCTGCTGTTTGCGTGCTACTCAAAGGTGGACACCTTCGAGCATTGATATATATATATATATATATATATACATATATATATTACCTACGGCTGGTCGCCAGTAGGTAGTTATAGTTAGGACCTAGTCATTATAGGAGAATGGCAACATTCTATTCCCAATAACTTTGGCAACGATTGACGAATCTTCGCGAAATTCTCAAAACAAATTATCTGCTGATATCTGCTCCTATGTTGAAGTTTGGGTGTGATTCGTCAAGGAGGGTCCAAGAAAAAAGGGGATCCCAAAATGCGTTTTCTCCACTTTAATTTCAATAGGAAACTTTAGACAAGGTTTCAGGTCGAACGGGTGAATGAAATTACCCAAAATGTGGCTGGGAGAAGGGTCTTGGTCTAGAAAGCATGCTTTTGTTTATTTGGTGTAAATGCGTTCAGTAGGTTTGGAGAAATATCGAAATTGAACTGAGGAGGTTTGGCTGCGAGCAGTGCGAGCGGTTGCAACTAGGAACTGTTGGCTGCCATTTTGTTTTTCCGTTGAAGCGAGTAAGGGGAAAAAATGGTGAAAAAAGTGGGAAAGAGAAGGGTAAGAGCACTGTAACCGCTGTGGGGTGTTTAGGGTGTGCTATATAGGGGGTGCGAAGTGAAGTATCCACCCCTACCGGTGTGAAAGTGGTGGTCTACCAAAATTAAGTGAGGTATTGCCTAGAGTCTGATGGTGCTAAGGTGAGCAGGTACGGGACTCGGGGATTAAAGCGTGAGCCCAAATTGTGTGTCGTATGCTGTGAAGTCATGTGCCGTGGCTGCTGCACTACACTTGTGGAAGTAGTGTCAGCATGTGTTTATAACTACTAGGATAAACTACTGACCCATACTGGTATGAAAGTCCTGGGGTACAGAAAATAAGTGAGGTACTGTCTAGAGTCTCATACTGCTAAGCTGAGCTGCTGCTGGACTCGGGGATGAAAGCGTGAATCCAAACTGTGTGTCATATGCTGTGAAGTTATGTGCTCTGGTCGCTGTGCCACGCCTGCCCAAGTAGTGTCAGCATGTAGTTAAAGCTACTAATTAATTTTTGTTTCGAACATTGCAGCTTGTGTATGGTGGTTAGGGGGTGTTATAGAGGGAGTGCGAAGGTAAATTTGTACGTATCAAATCAATTTAGTATTTGTGAAGTGCTAACTACTCACTCCTACGGGTCTGAAGGTGCTGGGTGCGTAAGCTGAGATGCTGACGGACTAGGGGTAAAGCCGTTGAACTACTGACCTGAACCAGTCTGAAAGTGCTGGGTAAGGAAATTAAGTGAGGTATTGCCTAGAGTGTCATGCTGTTAAATTGAGCAGCTGCTGGACTCGGGGATGAAACCGTGAGCTTAAATTGTGTGTGCTATGCTGTGAAGTCATGTGCTCTGGGCACTGTGCCACACCTGTCCAACTTGTATATGGTGCTTAGGTGGTGTTGTAAAGGGAGTGCGAAGGTAAATCAATACGGTATTTGTAAAGTGCAACCTAATCACCCGTATGGGTGAGTAGAGCCGGGGATCAAAGCGAGAGCTCTGTGCTGCAAAGTGAGATGGTCTGTCCGCTGCGCCACAGCTGGGTGGAGAATACATTTTGGCGAGGGTCCGGGAGTTGCCGCTATCTGGCCCTAAAATAACGGGCTTAAGTTGTAAGTTATAGGGTGGCTCTAAAAAGAGCCCTTGTGTTCATTAGTTGGAGCTACATATAAGTGCGGATGAACAGCTTCAAGTTATTCAGGAAAACTTGGTTTCCCTGATCTGTGAAGTGTACTCCATCACTTCTGTATATATCCGACATATCAAAACGTATGTTGTTGTTGTAGATGGAGCCCATTTTGTGGTCTCTGAGGTATGCAGACAGCTTTGTTGACTTTCGTCCGAGATTTTTCAATCTGAGGACAAAATTGTTTAGACCATTTCCACTTCTGTCTTTGGCATATATTGGAATATACAAAGACAGTTTTAGGCAAAAGTAACATAAATTGTCCAACGGTGTCCTTCATAAGCATTTCCAAACCTACCCCAGTCGATGTGCCTAGGTCGTTTCCACCACAGTGCACAATCATGAGGTCAGGGTGTTGGAGATGCAAAACAGGTTTTAACCAAAGGCAACAATTGGTGCCACTTCAATCCTCTCTGTCCAAACCATTTAATGTCCACATTTTGCAAACCTAGGTCTAAGTCAATACGTCTCTGTTCTGCATACTTCTTGCACCAGAAAACATAGCTATGTCCTACGATCCACACTAGCATTTTGAAGGTATGGCTGGCAGGTATGCAAAGATGTCTGTAGCTCATGCTGTTCCTTCGTAGAATAAGAGATATGTTTAAAGATGGGAAAATAGTTTCTTTTTGCATACAAAACGGTGCCTGATTGGGAGTTGAAAAGCATTGTTTTTTTAAAAGTAGGGTGCACATTTGTTTTGTGGAAAAGCATCTTTGTGATTGGTTAAGGAAAAGCAGTTTGAACGTGGGGTACATATTATAGGATAAAATTTGATAAAGTCAACCACACCTGCTACTTGCATTTGGAATGCAGTTTTCGAACTTAAAACAATCGTGTACTTTTAACCTGCACGTGCCGTTAAATGTTCGAGAAAATGTTGCAAAAAAATATTGTTAGGTTTAAAAAAATTGATGAACTTTTAACCTCCACGTTTTGTAGAATGTTTTAGAAAGTGTGTTGATAGAATACATTGCATTTCTAACTTCTATATATACTTGAATATTAATCAAATTGTTTATATGGAAAATTAAAAAGGCAGTAATAGAGAGAAGTTTTGAAAGCTAAAAGGATCAAGAAACTATTCTAATTTGTTCTTTATTACTTACTGGCCGTCGCCAGAAGGTAGTTATAGAGTTAGGACTGAGTTTTCATAGGAAGAACATATTTTGTTTTGCTTATAACTTTGGCGTCATTTGATGAATCTTTATGCAAGTTTGAAAACTAATTCTTTGTTCATATCAGCTCCTATGTTGTAAGACTGGGGGTGATTTGTCAAAGGGGGGCCGAGATAAAAGGTGTGTCCCAAAACATGTTTTCTCCATGTTAATTTCCATAGGAAAGTTTAGACAAGGCTAGAGGTCGAACGGGTGAACGGAATTACCCCAAATTTGGCAGGTATAAGGGTCTTGGTATAGAAAGCACACTGTTTGTATTTGGTGTCAATCTGTTCAGTAGTTTTTGAGAAATATCAAAATTTACAGATATTGATATTTTGAAATTCTGCCTCTGATTGGCTGAGGTGTTACGAGCAGGAGCTTGCTGCTTATTGGCAGTGATGGTGTTGCAACTAGGAAGTGTTGGCTGCCATTTTGTGATTCCGTTGAAGTGTGTAAAGGGAAAAAAGGATGAAAAAAGTAGGAAAGGAGTGTAGGAGCACTGTAAGCTTTGTGGGGGAGTGCGAAGCGAAGTAGTCACTGTTACCGGTCTGAAAGTGCGGTGTTGCTCAGAGTGACATGGTGCTGAGATCAGATGCTGATACGCTTGGGTATGAAACAGAGAGCCTAAACCATGAGCTCATTGCTTTAAAGTGATGTGGTCTGGTTTTTGTAGCATACATGCAAGTAGTGTTAGTAGGCATTTATACCATACAGGGAGTGTGAAGCGAACTACTGACCGCTACTGTGTGTTGATAGTATACTGGAAGCAGGAAGGGAAGTAGTTATGCCTACCGGTGTGAAGACTTGGGGATGAAACCGAGGTGATTGCTGTAAAAGGATGGGCTCTGGGTGCTGTAGTATACATGTGCAAGTAGTGTTAGCAGGCGTTTATACCATACAAGGAGTGGGAAGCGAACTACTGACCGGTACCGTGCGTTTACACTATACCGGAAGTGGGAAGCAAAGTACTCAAGCCTACCGGTGTGAAGACTCGGGGATCAACCCGAGCTGATTGCTGTAAAGTGATGGGCTCTGGGCACTGTAGGATTCTAGCTGGTGTAGTATAAGTGTGTAAGTAGTGTTAGTATGCGTTTATAGTATACAGGGAGTGGGAAGCGAACTACTCACCCGTACTGGTGTGAAGATTCGGGGATTAAACCGTGAGCCTAAATTGCGAGCTCATTGCTGTAAAGTGATGTGCTCTGGGCGCTGTAGCATACCTGTGCAAGTAGTGTTAGTTTGCATTTATACAATATAGGGAGTGTGAAGCAAAATACTTACCCCTACCAGTCTCAAGATTCATGGATGAAACCATGAGCTCATTGCTGTAAAGTCATGTGCTCTGTGAAGTATTCCAATGTAAGTTATAGTAGAATGTTAGTATGTAATTCTACTAGAATCTAAGTATGTAATGTTAGAATGTAGGGCTGTCATGAGGGGAACCTTGCGGAGTTTGTACATGGTGCTGGAAAAGACGGTTGCCTTGCTGTCTGCTTATAAACAACTATGCCCCTGCACTGAACACAATATGTAGAAATACATTTCAAAGTACAAACTGAGTTGTTTAAATGCAATAGTGTGACTTAGTACAACAATCTAAACAAATAGTATAAATTCGAGACTTCAGTGAATAAGAACAAAGTGGAAAGCGTAAGTAGATAGATAGTCTGTTCTTTGAGTATCCATTTTCTGTTTAATGTTCCATTTCACAAGCCAACACGTGTTTCATCGCAGGGAACAACTGCGAATCTTCAGGGCTGGAATGAGTGGCTTTCACGATAGAATGTACTTGTTCAACGAGAACAAAAGTTAGAGGGGGAGAGGGCCGGTCAGTGTGTAGACTCCGGTTATGTCTACAGGCGAGATTTCGGGAAAACAAAAGTTAAGTTCTTGGTGTGTATTTAAAGGGTATTGAGCCCGGTCGGGGCGTGGTAAGGAGTCCAAAGTTTCGGATTTCCAATCCAAAGTAGATTTCAAATAGAAATAGATCTCGATATTTCACGAGTAAGGTGAAAAACCGGGAGGAGAAAGGTCTTCGTGGTTGGGCGGGTGCGCCAAAATCCACGGAGTGCCTTGCCTAATGGACGAAGTTCTCCCTCTTTGAGTTTCCCGGCGCCGTGTTTCAGTGACGGACGTCAATCTCGCCTGTAGACATAACCGGAGTCTACACACTGACCGGCCCTCTCCCCCTCTAACTTTTGTTCTCGTTGAACAAGTACATTCTATCGTGAAAACCACTCATTCCAGCCCTGAAGATTCGCAGTTGTTCCCTGCGATGAAACACGTGTTGGCTTATGAAATGGAACATTAAACAGAAAATGGATACTCAAAGAACAGACTATCTATCTACTTACGCTTTCCACTTTGTTCTTATTCACTGAAGTCTCGAATTTATACTATTTGTTTAGATTGTTGTACTAAGTCACACTATTGCATTTAAACAACTCAGTTTGTACTTTGAAATTTATTTCTACATATTGTGTTCAGTGCAGGGGCATAGTTGTTTATATTCATTGCAGACCAGTGTTCTGGTCTTTTTGAGTGGTTGTGAGGAATTACCGCTCGCCCCATTGCCTACACTCTTTACTTTTGTTATCTACTATTTAGCGGTTACCCAGGTGTGCGCCTTGTTACTCTGGAATACTAAAAGACCTCAGCCTTGCTGTCTGCTCCTGTTGGTGGCTGTTTCACGTGTCTTGTTTTTCTCTAATAAATCTATTTATTGGATCCACCGCTGTCTGCCTCTTCACTGCATGAATTTGGCGACGAGCGGGAGAAGGTAAAAAAGAAAGCACCACTCACCAATATTTCAAGATTGCTTGCATTGTGCTGAAGACCCATTTTATTTGTGTAGCTGTTTCTACTCATGCCAGGGTCGTGGGCTAATTGAACTATGTCATACGACTTCTGGTAGGATTTATATTTTTAGATTTTGTGCTTCCTCTGCTTCTTCACTACATTCTGGTCGCTGTACTACACGTGCATAAGTAGTGTTAGTATGCGTTTATACTAACAAATGCATCATGGTCCTAGGGAGGGCGACATGTCAGGTGCAGCTCATACAACGTCCTGGGGTGAGCAATCACGGGACATTTGTGTTTGCTATTAGAGGGCTGGTGCATGGCTTCCACCATGTGATAAAAAATGCTTGTTTGACTACTTGAAGCGAGAGGAGGAAAACCTTGTATCGCTTTAATAGAGGGGATGCTGATGGTAAAAATGAAGAGAAAAAAAGAAACAAAAAAAAGGGGCCTCACCCGTTCTTTTAAATGAGGCCCCTGGTGGGTAATGTTCCATGGCCAATCCAATTATTATATTGTGGGGTCTCTGTAGGACTTGGGATCTTAATGTCACATGTAAATTAGGCACGGAAGGGCACAGAGACATTTTGCAGCCTAGGAGACCACCACCTTCCTGGGTATTGTTTACTAATTGTTCGGGGGGGGTTCGAGGCGAACTGAAATCCAGGGATCGCCACACTCCGGGGCTTTATTTAAATATGCAGGGTGGGGTTCGGCAGTCCCTGAAGCCTCGGTGGTCCTAGGCAGTGCCTTATTTGTTCAGTATTCACACGGGCAGTACTTATTGTGTTATAAAGTGATACACTCATAGAACTCTTGCAGTTGTAGAATTACCCAGGCTTCATTTGTGTAATAGTCAGTTAGATTATGTTTGGTAGGTGCACTGTAATAGTAGAACAGTTTGCCGTTAAAATGTTTTATAAACAGATGATTTGCACAATAAATAATAGACAACCTATACACTCAGTTATTTATTTGATAAAAAAGTTACCTTTATTAAAACACAAATAAATAGAAACGTAAGTTTAATAAAACAAACAGTATAATATAAAAACGTGGATGGACTCCAGTGGAAGAAGCGTAGGAAACCTGCAAGACAAAAATGAAGCATAAGTAAATGTGCTATGTGGAAGAGGTAAAGAAAGGTAGTCTGAATGAAAGGACGATAGTGAGAATGGAAGGGAGGGGTAGTGGGTGGAAGGGAGAAGGGGAAGGAGAGTCAAAAGAAGAGAGGGAAGAGGAGACAGAGCATCGGCCTACTGCACCCAGCCCTTTGTGTTTACCCTCCCGTCACCCGATTGTCTAGGACGCTGGGGTCCACGAGAAAGAGTTTGGTTGAGCAAGTCCTTGGAATGAAACACATGAGGCCAGATATTAGAGGGCATATTATCAAGGAACAGCGATAACATTATCTCCGCTTTAGCAGCGGGAATCTGCTGCTAAAGCGGTTATAAGGGGTTGATAATATGCCTTTGTGAATTCCCATAGAAGCCCATTTCCTGGTGTGAACCTGGGCCTCTATGGGAATTCACAAGGGCTTATTATCAAGCCCATTATCGCCGCTTTAGCTGCAGTTTCCTGCTGCTAAAGTGGCGATAATATTATCGCCGTTCTTTGATACTATAGTCCTACATTATTAGGTACGGGAAAATCACTTGCATGCACCAGTGCACCCAGGGTGCAGCACTCTAGCCCCTTCCCCTGCACTATGCTCAATTGTAGGTTTTGCACACCGAGGCTTCACTGCTCACCTGCCACCACCGGTGTGTCCCACGACGTGTTGGTGCAAGCTCCGAGTCCGGGGTACGTTTGTACGGTAGACCAGGTCTCCGGTCGGGGACGGTGTCTTGATACCACGATGGAAGGTGTCAGAATGCCCAGGGCATCATTGCAGGATCAGATCTCGCTCCGCCCTTCTTGAGGCAATCAATTGATTGTCTGAAAAGGGAGAAATAATTTAATGGTGGAAATGTCTGGATGTAAATGAAGGTTTAATTCAAACTTGATAGAAAACAGGAGTTGAGTGCATACTTTGTTTTTGAAGTACGATCTACCAACTGTTAGTGGTAATCGTGGTTCAAAGAGGAGTTGAGTGCTCCAGAATTCACAAGGTTAAATATTAATACGTTATATGAAGGTTTATATAGAAAGGAACAGAGCGCATGCTAGAAGCATAATGTGCGCGTGTAATGCAGTGGCGGAAGCCTGTGTGCATGTACACTTAGTAACAAGCTCAGTAGAGTGCCCTAAAAGCCAACGCCACATGCCTGTAGGACAGCGTTGCCCGCTGGCTCAGGCCTACAGTATGGTACAGCAGGTCCTTAAAATGAGACAGATGTGACTGAATAAGGTCAGAGATCACATCATTACGCACAGCAACATCGCGTTTTCGCACATGTGCACTCAGGGTGATGCCCCCCACCCCTCCCGCAGCATCCCGCTCAACAGGTGTCTATAGGCAGCACTGCCCGCTGGCTCGGTTCTACAGTATGGTACAGCAGGTCCTTAAAATGAGACAGAGATGTGACTGAATGAGGTCAATGATCACATCATTACACACGCAACATTGCTTATTCGCACCTGCGCACTCAGGCTGCAGCATCCACCCCTCCTGCATCACCGTGCTCAACAGGTGTCTGTAGGGCAGCACTGCCCGCTGGCTCAGGTCTACAGTACAGATGAGACTGAATCAGGTCAGAGATCACATCATTACGCACGGCAACATCGTTTGTTCCCACCTGCGCAGCCAGGGTGATGCACCCCACCCGTCCCGCCGCACCGCGCTCAATTGGAGGCCTTGTGTACCCAGGCCGCTCTGCTTACTTGCTGTCGTTGTTAAGTGAGCAAACACTACGGGCAGCAGTGCTCACAATTCAGGTGGAGTGATGATTGCAGGGTGGTGTACACCTCATTGATCCCTTTTTATAGACTACGATCATTTAGAGCCCCTGTTGATTGCCAGGATGTTGTACACCTCATGGATCCCTTTTTTTAAAGTTATTTAGATATACTTTTGAGAAGAAAAAAAACCGAGGGAATGGCATACCTGGCTCGACACCATACGTCTGTGACGTAACACAGGGCCTGGCAGCGTGTACTTGTCACATACACAACGCGCAGCGGGCACGACCCCATACATACATGACATACATACATGACGTAACGCGTGGCCTGGTACTGTGTACCTGTCGGAGTCCAAAGTAGCTGCTGGGGTCACTTCATGCGTATATGATGTTACGCGGGATGCGGTGCCACAAAGTTGTCGGATACGAAATGCGCATCATTTATGAGTTTAGCAATATGGTGGATATGATTCGCGTGGTGATGGAGCTTAGTCCGCTTAGTATGGGAGTGCAATTTTCTCCGAAAAAAAATTATATATACATATTTTTTGGGGAAGATATAAAACATAGCGATACAAAAGGGGATGATGGACGGAGCGTTTGAGCAAATCAAACACTCACCCCCAGTCAACTGATCTGAGTATAATCCATCACCATTCTTTAGCCCACTCAGCCACCCCATTTCAGACATGGCTATATGCAAATCAGTCTGACCCTGTGCCTCATGGGAACAGTCCAGCCCGAACTGCCAAGCCATGTCTTCCATGGACCGGAAACAAGCATCCTGGGACCGGTTTCGGATTCATAATCCTCATCAGCCAGGCTATCTTGAATCCAGTGGCCAAGTGAGCAAGGGACTCACGTCTGAGCATACCCTGCCACACTTAGGGCGAACAAAGCGATACAAAAGGGGATGATGGACGGAGCGTTTGAGCAAATCAAACACTCACCCCCAGTCAACTGATCTGGGTTTAATCCATCACCATTCTTTAGCCCACTCAGCCACCCCATTTCAGACATGGCTATATGCAAATCAGTCTGACCCTGTGCCTCATGGGAACAGTCCAGCCCGAACTGCCAAGCCATGTCTTCCATGGACCGGAAACAAGCATCCTGGGACCGGTTTCGGATTCATAATCCTCATCAGCCAGGCTATCTTGAATCCAGTGGCCAAGTGAGCAAGGGACTCACGTCTGAGCATACCCTGCCACACTTAGGGCGAACAAAGCGATACAAAAGGGGATGATGGACGGAGCGTTTGAGCAAATCAAACACTCACCCCCAGTCAACTGATCTGGGTTTAATCCATCACCATTCTTTAGCCCACTCAGCCACCCCATTTTAGGCATGGCTATATGCAAATCAGTCTGACCCTGTGCCTCATGGGAACAGTCCAGCCCGAACTGCCAAGCCATGTCTTCCATGGACCGGAAACAAGCATCCTGGGTCCGGTTTCGGATTCATAATCCTCATCAGCCAGGCTATCTTGAATCCAGTGGCCAAGTGAGCAAGGGACTCACGTCTGAGCATACCCTGCCACACTTAGGGCGAACAAAGCCATACAAAAGGGGATGATGGATGGAGCGTTTGAGCAAATCAAACACTCACCCCCAGTCAACTGATCTGGGTTTAATCCATCACCATTCTTTAGCCCACTCAGCCAGTCCATTTCAGACATGGCTATATGCAAATCAGTCTGACCCTGTGCCTCATGGGAACAGTCCAGCCCGAACTGCCAAGCCATGTCTTCCATGAGATACATGAGATGTCATCCGTGATGTCATCAGTGATGTCCCTGACCATGTCATGAGAGATGTAATATGTGACATCATCAGCAGTGCATTGCGGGCGCGCAAGTTATAGTTAGCTCAACTAACTATACCAGGCGAATTTCTCTGGTTTTATATGAGTCAAATGTTCAACTAAGTACTACGTCCCTGAAACCTCAGTTTTTTTTGTGAATATATATATATATATATATATATATATTCACTAAAAAACTAAAATGTACATGGACATTATATTTAGCAAATAGAATTTTTTTTAAACTTAGAAATTCACTAATGACAACAAAGGTTACAGGGATGGTATAGTCAGCAAATGGAATTAAAAAAAACTTAGGCTGATATTTTACTCGTACACTGTCAGTTGAGATATCATCAGTGATGTCACTGACCATGTCATGAGTGAGGTTATAAGCAGTGCATTGCAGGGGCACAAGTTATTGTTAACTCAGGTTACTTTAACAGCTGGATTTCATTGGTTTTGTATGAGTGAAATGTCAGCCTAACTACGATGTCCCTGTAACCTTGGGGTTTTTAGTGAATTTCAAAGGTTTATTAAATTCTATTTGCTAACTATAACGTCCCTGTAACCTTTGTTTCTTTTAGTGACTTTCTAAGGTAAAAATGTATTTACTAACTATAACTTCCCTGTAACCATTGTTTTTTAGTGAATTTCTAAGGTTTTTTAACTTGCAGTCACGTTTGCAGAGCTCTTAGGAATTTCGCTGTGTAGGACTTACAGGAGGTATCAGGAGAGCTTCTTGGCCCCACAGTCCCTCAAGAGTAAAGTGGACTCCATCCCCAACCAGTAGTGCACAAGGAGGCGCGTTTACAGAGTGGTGGAGAAAGGGGGACATGGCCTCCGAAGACCTCTTAGCAATCCCTCTCTCTGGGACTTACTGGAGGTAACAGGAGGGGTAGTTGGCCCCCCAAGGATGTCCTTTGTGGCAACTACCCCTCCTATTACCTCCAGTAAGTCCCACACAGCAGAATTACTGAGTTCTGATAGCAGACCATGCCCCCTTTTTCCACCACTTTGCAAACCTGCCTCCTGGCACACTCTTGGTTGGGGAATGAAGTCCCATTCGCTGTTGAGGGTCCTTAGATGCCAACAAGCCCACCTGTTACCTCCAGTAAGCCAGAGACATTATTGGGATTGCTGAAAGGTGGTCGCAGGCCACGCCCCTTTCTAAGCCACTCTGCAAGGGCACCTCCTGGTGCACTACTATTTGGGGGATGAAGTCCCCTTGCCTCTTGAGGGTCCCTGGGGGCCAACTATCCCTCCTGTTACCTCCAGTAAACCCCACACAGCTGGATTGCTGAGAGGTGGTCAGAGGCCATGCCCCCTTTCTCCACCATTCTGCAAACACACCTCTTGATGCACTGCTGCTTGGGGGATGAAGTGCACTTTAGTCCTGAGGCCCTCTGGATGCAAGGGGACCTCATCGCTCCACCTGTAGTGTGCTGAAAGGCACGTTTGCAGAGTGGTGAAAAAAGGGGCATGGCCTGTGACCACCTCTCAGCAATTCCACTGTGTGGGGCTTACTGGAGGTAACAGGTGGGCTAGTTGGCCCCTAAGGACCCTCAGCAGTGAAGGGGACTTCAGTGCTCAACCAAGAGCACGCCGGGAGGTGCGTTTCCAGAGTAGTGGAGAAAGGGGGAGGGGCCTAGGGTGAGTTGCCGGATTTCGATCTTTTTTTATTTTAGGAAGGGGGCCCGTTGTGGATTTGGGCTTAAAGCCTGAAGAGGACGAGGCATTCGTCAGGATATCATATTCAGCTAGTCTCTGTGGTGCATATGTTGGGGTCCAGCTCTTCTCCCTCATGAGCAAGTTCGATCATGATGATCAGTGTGTCAATGTCGCCTATGCGGAGATCTGTCTGGTCTGTAGTACTGTTGGCATTGGTGGCCCTATTGGTATCGGTCTTCTTGAGTGTGTGAAACTTCTTGAGTTTTGATTTGCAAACAAACTAAAAAAGGTCAATTCTGGCACCTGTGTAATCAAAGGAGTAGGAAGGACAGAACGAGATTCCTAGGCCTAAGGTTTGTTTTTCAACATCATTCATAGGTCTTTTTGAGAGGTTAATGATAGTTCTATTGACAGTGTTTAATTCCATTAGACAGCTTTTCTGGCACGTGTTTGCTTGCTTCCCATGCCGCCACGTCCCCTGCCTCTTCTGCCAGTGTTGTTGAATTCTTGCTCATCTGTTCCTGCATTTCCTCGGCATCTGCCCCGTCCTCGACCTCTCTGACCCCTCATTTTCACGATCGGGGTGTCCCTTGTAGTCTGACGAACCTGGCGTAGGGTGGGTCCGGTATTCATCTAAAAAAGTCTGTTTTTGTGTGCCACGTTCTTCCATGGGGACATTGTTCACTGACACATCCGATTCACTCTCAGTGGCTGTTGACCCTTCTGTAGTCATAGGTTCTATGTTAGCTGTTGTAGTGTCTTCCACTGTGGCAAACTGCACTGCAAACTGTGCTCCACTTTGAGCAAAAGGAAGCATTTTGCTCAGCTTGCTCAAAGCGGAGCACAATTGCTTTTAAACACAGGGAGCTGCTTGTTGGCAGGTCCCCATGTGTAAAAGCAATGCCGGCTCCTGCAGGAGGTGGGCAGTCGGCAGTGAGTGTATGGACCTTCAGGCTCCCACGATCCCCATCAGTGGAAGGGTGGGTGTCCCGGGTGGGACCAGGGCACCCACTATAGAAGCCAGGCCCCTGGGGATCGGGTCCTAGGGCCGAAATCAGCCCAGGGAGTGGGCTGCTCAGTCCCCCTCCCTTAAAGTCATGAAATAACACTCACAAGTAAGTCCTCCCAGTGGGATTACACAGACTTTGTCTGAGGCCGCTCCCCCTCTCTAAACCACCCAGAAAATGTGGCTCCTGGTGTACTACTGGTTGAGGGATGAAGTCCCCTTGGCTGCTGAGGGTTTCTGGGGGCCAAGAACTCCTATTGTTGCCACAAATTAATCCCTCACAGCAGGATTGCTTAGAACTCATTGTAAGTCTACCCCCTTCCTCAACCATTCTGCAAAAGCACCACCTGGTGCACTACTGGTTTGAGGGATGAAGTACCCTTGGCTGTTGAGTGTCGTCGGAGGCCAAAAACCCCTATTGGTGCCTCTAGTAAGTCTTTCACAGCGGGCTTTGCTCAGACTTTGTTGGAGGCCCCTTTCTCTGCAAAAAATGTCTCATTGCGCATTACTGGTTGGGGGATAAAGTCCACTTGGCTGCTGAAAGTTGTTGGGGGCCAAGAACCCCTATTGTTGCCACTAGTTAGTCCCACACAGTGAGATTGCTGAGACCTCATAGGAGGCCCAGTCCCATTTCTTAACCACTATGCAAATGCACCTCCTGGCACACTACTGGTAGAGGGATGAAGTACCCTTGGCTGCTGAGGGTCATTGGGTACCAACACCCACTATTTTTCCCACCAGTTAGTCCCACACAGTCAGATTGCTGAGACCTTATCGGAGACCCCATTCCTTTCTCAACCGTTAAGCAAATGTTCCTCCTGGTGCACGACTGGTTGGGGGATAAAGTCCCTTTGGATGTTGAGAGTTGTTGGGGGCCAAGAACCCATTTTTTTCCACAAGTAAGTCTTCCACAGCAGGAATGCTCATACCTCGTCAGAGGCCCTATCCCCTTTCTTAAATGCTCTGCAAATGTGCCTCCTGGTGCACTACTGGGTGGGGGATGAAGTCCCCTTGAGTGCTAAGGGTGATTGGGGGCCAAGAACCTCTAGTGTTGCCACTGTTTAGTCCAACACAATGGGACTGCTGAGACCTCTTCGGAGGCCCTGCGCCCTTTTTCAACCATTCTACAAACACACCTCCTGACACACTACTGGTAGGGGGTGAAGTTCCCTTGGTTGCTGAGGGTTGTTGGGTACCAAAAACCCCTATTGTTGCCACAAGCAAGTGTCCCACAGTGGAACTGTTCAGACCTTGTGAGAGGAACGCCCCCCCATGGTGACATTTCTCAGACCTCATCAGAGATCACACCCACTTTCTCAAACACTCTGCAAACTCACATCCTGGCACACTACTGGTTGGGGGTGAAGTCCCCTTGGCTGCTGGGGGTCATTGGGGGAAAAAAAAAACGTAGGGGCATATTATCAAGACAGGCAATAAAATTATTTGTGAAGGACATCTAACGTGGGTTTCAATTGGAATACCATAGAGCATATTATCAAGCACATTATCGCCGTTTTAGCGGCAGTTTTCTGCCGCTAAAGCGGCGATAATTTTATCGCCTGTCTTGATAATATACCCCTTATTTTTTTATTTTTTTATACTAGTTAGTCCCACAAAGTAGGATTGCTGAAACCTCTTCTGAAGCCCTGCCCCCTTTCCCAACCATTCTGCAACCATGCCTCCTGGCAAAATACTATTTGGGGGATGAAGTCCCCTTGTTTGCTGAGGGGCGTTGGGGGCCAAAAATCCCTATTGTTGCCAAAAGTTAATACCCCACAGTGTGATTGCGCAGACTTCATTGTAGACCCACCCTCTTTCTCAATCACTCTGCAAACATGCCTCTGGTGCTCTGCTGGTTGGGTGATGAAATCCCCTTGGCTGCTAAGAGTTGTTGGAGGCCAAGAACCCCTGTTGTTGCCACCAGTTAGTCCAATACAGAGAGGTTGCTGAGACCTCTTCAGAGGCTCTGCCCCCTTTCTCAATCATTCTGCAAACATGCCTTCTGGCGCACTACTGGTTGGGGATGAAGTCCCCTTGGCTGCTGACGTCATTTGGGGCCAAGAACCACTATTGTTGGATTCATTTAGTCCCACACAGTGAGATTGATGACACCTCACTGGAGGCTATGTCCCATTTCTTAACCACTCTGCAAATGCATCTCCTGAGACACTACTGGTTGGGGGATTAAGTCTTCTTGCTGTTGAGGGCCATTGGGGGTCAAAAACCACTATTTTGCCACCAGTTAGTCCAACACAGTCGGATTGCTGAGACCCTCTCGGAGACCCCGCCCCTTTCTCAACCCTTCTTCAAATGGGCCCCCTTGTACACTACTGTCTGGGGGATGAAGTCCTATTGGATACTGAGGGTTGTTGTGGGGCCAAGAACCCACATTTTTTCCACTAGTAAGTCCCCCACATCAGGAATGCTCAGACCTCACCTGAAGCCCCACCCCCGTTCCCAACCATTCTGCAAACATGCCTCCTGGTGCACTACTGGTAGGGGGTGAAGTCCCCCTGGCTGCCGAGGGTCGTTGGGGGCCCAAAACCCCTATTGTTGCCACTAGTTAATCCACCACACCGAGATTGCTCAGACTTTTTCAGAGGACCCACCCCTCTCTCTACTACTCTACAAATGCATCTCCTTGCACACTACTGGGTGGGTGATAAAGTCCACTTGGCTGCTAAGGGTCTTTGGGGCCCAAGAGCCCCTATTATTGCCACCATTTAGTCCCACACAGCGAGATTGCTGAAACCTCATTAGAGGCTCAGTTCCCTTTCTCAACCACTCTGCAAATGCGCCCCTTAGCGCACTACTACTTGGAGAATGAAGTCCTCTCGGCTGCTCTGGGTCATTGGGGGCCATGAACCCCTATTATTGCCACAGGTCCTCCACGGTAAAATTGCTCAGACCTCAGCAGAGATCCCACCCACTTTCTCAAACACTCTGCAAATGCCCATCCTGGCACACTTCTGGTTGGGGGATGAAGTCCCCTTGGCTGCTGAAGGTCATTGGGGGCCAAAAAAACATATTTCTACTACTCGTTAGTCCCATATAGTAGGAATGCTGAGACCTTGTCAGAGGCCCGCCCCCTTTCTCGACCCTTCTGCAAACATGCCTCCTGGTGCACTACTGGTTGGGGATGAAGTCCCCTTGAATGCTCAGGGTCATTGGGGGCCAAGAACACCTATTGCTGCCACAAGTAAGTCCCCCACAGCAGGAATGCTCAGACCTCGTCAGAGGACCTGCCCCTTATCTCAACCATTCTGCAAAGATGCCTTCTGGCATACTATTTGTTATAGGATGAAGTCCCCTTGGCTGCTGAGTGTCACTGGGGGCCAAGAACCCCTATTGTTGCCACCATTTAGTCCCACACAGCGAGATTGCTGCCTCCTGGTGCACTGCTGGTTTGGGGATGAAGTTCCCTTGGATGTTGAGGGTCATTGGGGTCCCAAAAAAACCCTATTTTTCTACTAGTTAATCCCCCACAGTGGGATTGCTCAGACTTTGTCAGAAGCCCCACCTCCTTTCTCAACCACTCTGCAAACATACTACTACTGTACACTACTGGCTGGGGGATAAAGTCGCCTTGGCTGCTGAGGGTCATTGGGGGCCACAAACCCCTATTGTTGCCACCATTTAGTCCCACGCTGCAAGAGGCCTGAGACTTCATTGGAGCCCCTGTCCCTTTTCTCAACCACTCTGCAAATGTGCCTTCTGGCACACTACTGGTTGGGGGGATGAAGTCCCCTTGGCTACTGAGGGTCGTTGGGGGCCAAGAACCACTTTCGTTGCCACAAGTCCCCCACAGTGAGATTGCTGAGACCTCATCGGAGGTCCTAACTGCTTTCCCAACCACTCTGTTAACGCGCCTCCTGGCACACTACTGGAGTTCTCAGGCCTCCCCAGAGGCCCCACACCCTTTCATAGCTGCTTTGCAAATGCACCTCCTGGTGCACTACTGGTCAGGAGATGAAGTCCCCCTTGGCTGCTAAGGGTCATTAGGGGCCAAGAACCCCGATTTTTGCCACAAGTTAGTCCCACACAATGAGATTGCTGAGACCTAGTCACAGGCCCGGCCCTTTTATTAACCATTCTGCAAACACACATTGTTGCGCATTACTTGTTGGGGATGAATTCCCTTTGGCTGCTGAGGATCATTGGGAGCCAAAAACGCTACTATTGCCTCAAGCTAGTCCTTCACAGTGGGATTGCTGAAACCTTGTTGGTGGCCCGACCCCTTTCTTAACCGCTCTGCAAATGTGCCTACTGGCACGTAACTGGTTCAGGGATGAAGTCCCATTGGCTGCTGAAGGTCATTGAGAGCGACATACCCCTGTTGTTGCCACAAGAATCTTTCTCACAGCTGAATTGTACAGACCTCTTTGGAGGCCCTATCCCCTTTCTCAACCATTCTGCAAACGTGTCTCCTGGTGCACTAATGGTTGGAGGATGAAGTTCCCTTGGAGTCTGAGGGACGTTGAGGGCCAAGAATCCTTATTGTTGCCACCAGTTAGTCCCAGCTGGAACACTGAGACCTCATTAAAATCACTGCCTCCTTTCTCAGACGCTCTCCAAACACGCCTCCTGGTGCAATACTCTTTGGGAATGAAGCCCCCTTGGCTGCTGAGGGGCATTGGGAGCCAAGTACTATTATTGTTGCCACAAGTAAGTACCCTACAGCTGGATTGTTCTGACCTCATCAGAGGCAAGCCCCCTTTCTCAACCACGTTGAAAATGTGCCTCATTAGAATCCATTTTTTTAAATATTTCTTTTTATTAACACAAGGCATCAAAACAATAAGAAAATAATAACATTACATGGGTGAGACAATCTCCCATATCGCAAATAACCCAACCCAAAAAGCAGAGGGTGGGGAAAAGCGGGAAACATGGTACATAGTTATAAACAATCACGGCGAGGCAGGGATATCAATGGGCGCATCTACAGGTGGCACACAAATGTCCCCCCTGTAACGATTCCACAGCCTCACACAGGTGTCCATTTACGGGGGTGGCCCCTCACCACATAAACAGTTTTTTCTCGGAACATACACCAATTCATGTTCTCCATCCATTCTTCAACGGTCGGCACACTCTCTGCCCCCCACCTCTGTGCTATATTCCGTTTCGCAATCATATTACCTAGTTACCCATTTTGTCTGCGCCACATTTTATATCCGTAGGTTCCCAAATATTCAGGAGGCATCTCCGTGCTTCTGGCAACACAGCGACTCCCAGAACCTCTCACATGACATCATGTATCCCACTCCAATACGCGGTCACAGAGCGACACTCCCAAATAATTTGAAGGGAAGTACCCACAGGGCCGCAACCTCGTCTACACAGACCAGTCTCCGATAGTCCCATCCGAACCAGCCGGGGCCCTGTGACATAAACCCTATGCAATATTTTCAGCTGAACAAGCCGCAGGCGCGCTGGGATTGCGACCACCTTCGGTGAGTAGACCGCAGCTTGCCAGTCCTCATCATCTAGTTCAATACCATCATTCGACCATTTGTCCCTTAGCTCGATCAAGAGATCTGCCCTATGATTAATCAATTTTTTATATATCAGGGAAATGGTGTTCTCGGGCAGGTGGCCATCCAAAATTCTGTCTTCAAGAGGAGTCGCCTCGGGGAGGTCTGCCTCCGCCGGCAGTACCACCATTAACGCATGCTTGACCTGCGCATAACGAAAGTACTCCGTTTTCCCCAATCTATATTCAGTTTGCAATTCCTCAAACGTCTTAATCCTCCCCTTAACCAAAACTGCACCGATAGTAGAGATCCCAATCAGATCCCACTTGTCAAAGCCATTTATATTCCAAAGCTTGCCCAACTTTTCGGAGTCAAAAAGCGGTGTAGCCTGCGTCAAGCGGTCCCTCCATCCCAAAGAGCTGGTAGTGTCACGCCAAATCCGTACCGCATGCCTAGTAGGTCCTATCAAACCACTGCCCACCGACCTGGCATACAATGCACGACTATAGGAGCCCCCAGGGAGAAGCCATCTATCCATTGCATATCCAGGGTCAGTAGGGGATCCATAAGTACAAAGATTAATGGTTGCTAGTTGTGAGGCCCAATAGTATCGCCTGATATCAGGGAGTGCAATCCCGCCATCATACCATTGAATTGTCAGTTTAGCCAATGCGATCCGGGGTCTACCATCCTACAACAGACTACGTTGTAATCCCTCAACCTTTCGAAAGTAACTCGCTGGCACAACGTCTCACGTATTTTGTTGGGCATAAAGAAAGTGGGGCTAAGATATCATTTTAAAGAGAGTCGCCCGCCCAAGCAGGGAGAGAGTAAGTCTCTTCCAGCCAGCCACATCGCTGCGCAATTGGACCAAGGGGGGGAGCAGATTCCTAGCATATCGGATCGCGGGGTTGAAGGAGATAAATATCCCCAAATACTTAAACCCATCCGTAGCTGTTTGGATCGGGCAGTTTTGTGGGAGAAGCGAGGCATCCCCACTAAGAACGAATAACAGCGATTTACCCCAATTTATAGAGAGCCCCGAGTTCCTTCCGAAGGAGGACAACACGTCGCAAACCGCATCAAGGGATCTCCTAGGGGATGCCTAATAAAGTAAAATATCGTCTGCATACAAAGAGATCCTATCCTCCCACTGTGGCGACCACCGGAGACCCCGAACCAAGGGCTCCCAGCGGATCCAGGCGGCCAACGGTTCCATAGCCAGTGAGAACAGAAGGGGAGAAAGGGGGCAACCTTGCCGGGTGCCCCGTCCAAGACCAAATGGCAACGAGACCCGGTTATTCACGATTACTTGGGCAAGGGGTTCAGTATATAACAAGCGGACCCAGCGGATGAAATCAGAGCCAAAGCCAAATTTAGCAAGAACAGCCCACAGGTAAGGCCATTCTATCGTATCAAAGGCCATTGTTGCATCGAGCGATGCTATTACAGTGGGTTCCATCAGGGTGTGAGCCCTGGCGAGCACCCCATGCAATCTACGCAGATTGAGGGCCGTATTCCTATGGGGATAAAACCCGATTGATCGGGGTGTATCAATCCACTGATTACCTTAATAAATCTAGTAGATAGGATCTTAGCAAGGATCTTGGGTTCCGCATTTAATAATGAACTAGGCCTATAGGAAGCACATTAGGATTTTGGTTTACCCTCCTTATGAATAACCACTATAGAGGCTACCCTATGATCATAGGGCAGAATCCCCCTCTTCCGGGCTTCTATGAACATGCGCCGCAGGTAGGGAGCAATCCTATCGGGTCGAAGTTTGTAAAGCTCAATTGGGATCTCATTAGGCCCCAACGCCTTACCGGAGTTTAAAGATCATACCGGCTGGGCCACCTCATCTGTAGTGAGGTCACCATCCATAAAATCCCGGTCTTCCCTAGACAAACACGGGAGCTGCAAGTCGCGCAACATCAATTGGGAGTCCTCCTCCGGGAGGTCCGAGACCGATGTATACACAGTGTGAAAATACTGAGCAAAGCTATCTACTATAGCCTGGGGATCAGTGAGATGGAGCCCGTCCTCTGTCACAAGCTTCGGGACAACCCGATCTGCCCTATCCTTCTTGTCCAGCCAAGCAATAAGCTTCCCAGCTTCATCCCCGACGTCATACAGCCGACCCTGCTGCTCTCTACCCAGAGCTTTAGCGCTGTTCGTAACCAGCATCCTATACTCATGCTGTTTGAGACTAAGGACATGCTGCTTAACACAAGTCACCTCCCATTCCAGCTCCCCCTCTAGGCCCATAATTTCAGCCTCCACCTCAACGATGTCTTTATTCCGGTCTTTCTTAGCTCCTGCTAACAGCGAAAGAGCCTGACCCCGAAGTACAGTCTTAAAAGCCTCCCAAAGCGTAACGGACGAGGGCACTGATCCCTCGTTTTCAAGGAAGTAGTGGTCTAATGCCTTAATCAGGTCTCCTAATTTTGGGATTACGTAAGTGCCAGGGATTTATGGGGGCTACTCAGAACGAAAGGCCACACCGAAACGGAACCAAACCGGGGAGTGATGGGATATCCCCCTAGCGAGGTGTGTCACTTCCAACATGTAAGACGCATAAACAGCAGGGACAAGACAGTAATCCAGTCTAGACATGCTACCATGAGCCCCAGAGTGAAAGGTATACTGTTTCTGATCCGGATGGAGCAATCTCCAGCCATCAACCAAATCCATGGTCTTGAGGAAGTCAGGTAACCAGCCATGAGCCCGTCCCACATCCCTCGGGGAATGTCTATCAAGAGCTCCAGAGACGACCGCGTTAAAGTTACCCCCCAAGATTAACAGTCCACTCGGGAGATCTAGCAGAGCCTTTCCCAAATCAACAAAAGTTAGAGCTTGCATACCAGGAGGCACATACACAGACAACAATGACAATACATGCCCCTCCCAGCGCCCTGTCACACCAACATATCTGCCCCTATCATCCTCTAAAACAGAATCGATCACCAATGGGAGCACTTTACGAGTCAGGATACCTACTCCCCTAGAGCCAGTAGTAAAACCCGCATGTGCCTCTAATCTGTAACCCATTCTATGCATCGCTTTACAGGTATTTCCGACCAAGTGGGTTTCCTGTAGCAAAACCACATCAGGAGCATACCGTTTAAAATACTGAAGAACCATACTACACTTAATTTAATCACCCAACCCATTGACATTCCAACTCAATACCTTTAGTTCCCTATCCCCAATCATCAAAAACACAGATGGAACGATCACCCCCCAACCACAGAGCACTTTCCAATTCAATGCCTTGAAAAACCACAACAAACAATTCAAAAAGAAAACAACAAATTCCCCCCCCCAAACAAACCCCCCTCACAACCCCCTCCCTGCACCCCTGCTCGCGGTGTACCTCCGCCCCCAATTCGCAGTGTGCCTGTCGCCCCATAATCTAACTACTGAACTATCGAAAAGGAAATTGGAGGAGGAGTACAACCCTCCGATCCCCCCCCCCTAACCCCAAGATTACCTCCAGACCCTTTGGAACCATTACTACACCCAACTTATCTGCGAATAACTGCTAGCCAGGATACACCACCCACCCCAGTCCAATCCCACCTGTACCAATGGCAGTCATTTTTCTTGCTCCTGTGCTCCTTCATCCTCTTCCCCACTCCGCCGCCTCCGCTACTCTAGAGAAAAAAGTGTTTCCAACCAGTTCGAGGCAATTTCAGGATTGTCACAGAAGAGTGCCTTGCCATCATATTCGACTCTCAGCTTCGCAGGATACATCATGGCATATTTCAGTCCTCTTTCACAAAGTTTTCTTTTAATACTCATGAAGGTTTGCCGTTGCTTCTGTACCGCCTGCATAAAGTCCGGTAAAAAACTGAGGGTGAAGTTTTCATACTGAAGAGGTCCCCCATTCCTAGAGGCCTGGAGGATAGCGTCTCGGTCCCTAAAGTTAAGCACCTGTGCAATCATTGGTAGGGTCGTGGTCTCCCTCCCGGTATCCTGTGCGCTCTTTCCACTGTAAAGAATTTCCCCAGGCCTCCGGGCTTCAGATGATTAAGTATAATATCCTCGACAAAGAGGTCCGCGGCCTGGCCCTTGGCTTTTTCAGGAACACCAATAATGCGCACGTTATTTCTACGAGCTCTACCTACATATTCGTCCAACTTGCAACTTGTGACTTCACTAGATGCTTTAAGATCACGAACTTCCTGTTGCAACAGAGCCACATCATCCGTAAGACTGGAGGTTTTGATGTCCAGCGATTTTACCTTTTCCCCGGTTTTGGTGAGATCCGCACAGATTAAATTAACCTCTATCGTAACTGTGTCAAGCTTATGGTCCGAGGACTCCATCTTTTGACCCAGGGAGGTTTTCACCCCGTAAATCGCGGCCATCACATCCTGCAGCGTAGGCTCCGCCGCAGAGGACATCGCCTCAGCACTCCCGTCTTGTGATTTTCCAGCTCCGTTAGGCGACCCCCTGGGTTGCGTGTAACGGTCCAGTTTGTTTGCCTGAACGTATCTAGCTCCTCTGGTCGTCTTGACTTGTTGTTTCTCTGTGTCAGTTTTGGTTGCCATTTTGTAATCAAGTGGAGACCAGGGCCAGTCGCAGTAGAGGGCCCGCAACTGAAGCGCCAACTCACTGGTAGCACTGCTTGGGCGAGCACACAGCCGTTCTCATTAATCCGATCTAACCCACCTCCAGCTACACAGCCGCGCGTTCCAGGGGGACAGGAATTCCCGATGCAGCCGCCGTTGTCACCAAACCGCACCGATCGTCCATTTCCAGTCCAGCAGCCAGGCCACAGAGTAGATGCACCCAGCTACAACCTTCCAATAAACCACTTTAGCTCACAGAGTTGGAAAGTGTCCTTGTTTCATGCACCGGAGACCATCACTTCATGCCCCTCTACTCCTGCATCACCTCCATCGCTTCGGATCCATTGCCAGCTGTGGGGGCCACCACCAACCGTATCCGGCTCTCCAAGGTCCAGTACAGGGCCCTCAGTAAGCAGTTCTTCCCCCCTGCCCAGCCAAAACAATCCATGCAGGCCACCTCGCCATGTACATGGGGCTGAGGCGATATTCATAAGCAGCGCCAAAAATCACACCCCCATGGCCAGGGCACACCTCCCCAGCGGGTCCAGTACTGCAGTCTGTGGGGGGCAGTGCATAGGGGGGGGGCCGCCATCCAGCAAGGAGAGAAAGGTAGGGCTTCGATGGGGCCAAGCCGGAAACTTCCGGTTTCGGCCCCGGTGTTATCGCACTTCAGCCGGGGTCTACCTTCCACTCGAGACCCCGGCTTTCAGCAGGAGTAGGCCACAATCTTCCGGGCCTCGGCAATCGGGCTGGTGGTGGCCGATCGTGACGCCGATCGCAGCGTCTAGCCCCGCTTTGTTTCCGCGACCGATTTCTGCGGTCCGGTTTCAGGATAAAGTGCAGGATTCGCTCGGGTACGGCGGGGGGCTCGTGAGCCTCTAACTTACGCGGCCATTTTTTGCGCGCGCAAGCTCCTCCTCCCCGGACATCTGTTTTGACTCAACAAAAGCAACTGGCTGAAGTACATGCTGTCACTTTTTAATGCCATTGCTGGGGGTGCCCAAATTCCGGAGTCATGGAAAGGAACTGAGGTTATACCAATTTTTAAAAAAGGGGATCAAAACAATCTGACTAACTATAGGCCTATCAGTCTAATAGGCTGTATGCAGAAGGTATTCAGCCGCACCCTTTTAGTGATAATCCAGGACAGGATGGCAGAGGAAAACATACTGCCACCATTCCAAGCCAGATTCTGGCAAAACACTGGAACAATTGACTATGTTTTTATATTTACCCTGTTGTATTGGAAGGTGGTGGTGCTGGGTAAGGAGAGCCTATGCGTTGGTTTTGTTGACCTGAAATCGGCATTCAAACTAGTGCCCAGTGGACAGCTCTGGGTGGTGTTGAGAGACAAGGGGATGCCTTTGGAGATCCTGTCATTGGTTGTTCGCCTTCATGATGACAACTATGCAGGGTGCGATGGGGTAAACAATGCCAAGTCACCGACCCCATTATTGTTAACATGGGAGTCCAGCAAGGCTGTGTCCTGGCCCCCACTCTGTTTTCCCTTTACATCAATTAAGTTGTTGGCGTCCTAGCTAGGACCCCAGCTGATACTCTTTCACTAGGGAATACAAAGATCACCATGCTTATTTTTGCGGAAGACACGCTCCTCGTCTCTAAAACTCCCAAGAGGCTTCAGACACTACTAAAACAATTCAAGGCTTTCTGCGATGAGAGGGGTCTCAAAATAAACACCACTAAAACAGAGCTTGTTATGCTAAATCCCCATAAATATTTTAAAGGATGCCTAACTTTAAATAAAAGTTGCTATGCAGATTTGAATATCTGGGTGTAAAATTGTCCGAAAGTATGACCTGGAAGCAACATTTGATCAAGACAAATTTAAAATGTAAACAGATAGTTGGGGTCTTGAGAAAGGAACACTCATTTTCATATACTAAACCAGTTGCCCTAACCCTAGAAATCTATAAAAGCAAGGCAGTAAGTAGTGCCCTTTATGGGGCTGAGCCGTGGGGCTTCAAGAAAATGGATGACCTCATGGCAACAACACATAAGTATCTTAGGAATGTAGTATCTCTTCCACTCAGTACTCCACTACTCCTCCTCAAATTAGATATGGGGGTCAAATCAATAAAAGACTTACCCAAATTACGCCCCCTCCTTTTCGGGCAGAGACTGATATCGTCCAACAAATTGTCCCTATATATCTCAGCCTTAGAAGAAGTTTATACCTTAGACATATCTAAGAAGATAGACTGGCTAAGGAACATCAATATCCTACTTAACAATTTTGGGATAAAAGGAGATTGTACCAGCTGTTTGGACCATCCCAAAAAAACACAGCTCAAATCTATTTATTGGGACTGGCTATTTGAGAATGAGTCTAGAAATAACAACCCAAGAATATTACCAGGGGAAGTCCTATATTTTAAATCGCTCTGATCCCTGGAGGATTTTCTTGATGTTATACAGGTGCCAGCAGATAGGAAATTATATATCCAATTTAGACATGGCACAATCCCTCTAAATGCGTTTAATTGCTCACGGCCACGCAGTGCTGGTAGCAAAAAAGGTTGTCCCTAGCAAAAAAGGTTGTCCCTGCTGTCTTGCCCCATTAGAAACTTCTTTGCCTGTTTAGCATACTCAGACCCTAGAAGCAGATGGCTTACTCCTATATGCAAACAGCTGGGAACTTTGAGATCATAGCATGGCATTGCACATTTTAAGAACTGATGCAAGACCTTTGTTCGCTTGCGCAATTGCTAAATTCCTAGGCCATGTGGAAGCACAATCTGCATCTTCTAATTTGTTGATTCAATCTAATGTTTTCCCCCTATCCTTGTCCAGGGAACATCAACCCAAATCACCCTTGTAAAATAGACAATGTGTATTTTTCTTACAGTGGAAGGACAGGGGACCATTGTTTAATTGTTTTATAGTATTTTATCTTTTTATCCAAATGATGAATTCTAATTGGAATAGTTTCTTAGTATACTCATTCTAATGAATCTTTAAAATATGAATGTTTATTAAATACCCTGTTTTAATGAAATCCATGAATTTTGTATTCATAATATCCAAGAATCTATGTGTATGTTCTTTGCAATTTTAAGGTCTGTCGAAAGAAATAAAGTTTATTGATTGATTCCCTCCTTGTGCACTACTGTTTGGGGGATTAATTCCCCTTTGATCCTGTGGGTCATTGATGGCCAACAACCCCTATTGTTGCCACAAGTAAATCCCTCACAACGGGATTGCTCAGACCTTATCAGAGGCCAGCCCCTATCTCAACCTCACTGCATACGCACCTCCTGGCACACTACTGTTTGGGGGATTAAGTCCACATGGCTACTGAGGGTCATTGGGGCTAAAAAACCCTCTTGTTGCCACAAATGAGTCCCCCACAATAGGATCACTCAGACCTCATCAGAGACCCCACCCCCTTTCTCAATCGCTCTGCAAACATGGCTCCAGGTGCGCTACTGGTTGGGGGATGAAGTCCCCTTGGCTGCTGTGGGTCGTTGGGGGGCACAAACCCCTATTTTTGCCACCATTTAGCCCCACACAGCCAGAGGCCTGAGACTTACTTGGAGCCCTTGTACCTTTTCTGAACCACTCTGCAAATGTGCCTTCTGGCACACTACTGGTAGGGGGAAGCAGCCCCTTGGCTACTGAGAGTCGTTGGGGGCCAAGAACCCCTTTTCTTGCCACAAGTCCCCCACAGTGAGATTGCTCAGACCTAATCTGAAGTCCTACCTGCTTTCTCAACAACTCTGTTAATGCGCTTCCTGGCGCACTACTGGTTGTGCCCGAATTCCAGACTCATGGAAAGGAGTTGAGGTTATACCAGTTTTAAAAAAAGGAGATCAAAACAATCTCTATAGGCCTATCAGTCTAATAGACTGAATACAGAAGGTATTCGGCCTCACCCTTTTAGTGATAATCCAGGACTGGATGGCAGAGGAAAACATACTTTGCATAGTTGGTATGAAGGATGCTTTAGATTTTCTGTCAATAAGGGGGTCCATTACTAGATTGCAATCACCGGCTAAAATTAAATTGATAACAGGAGATTAGAGTTTGTTTCCTCAACAAAAGGACAAAGAGCTCTAATTTCTTCAAATAGAAGTTCCATGGAAACCGATGAAGGCTGTTTGGGCGGAGAAGGGGGATCCTTCTTTAGTCTCTTGCTGGGTGTCTTGGTGGCCCCAGAAGGTATATCAATGGCTGATGAGGAAGCACCTTTAGGTGATAAATTCGATGAATTTTCCATTCGTAACCACTGTAAACGAAAGCTTGAACAAGTAGAAAGCTTTATGCGTAGAGGATAACAAATGATATTTAAGTTTAATTGTTTTGAATAAATAACCAGGCAGAAAGAATAAAAGCAGATATTTTGGTTTAAAGACTCTTTGCGGTCAAATTAAGCCTGAAGAAGCATGGACAATATATCAAAGTATTGTCGTCAAACACTTAGGGGCCAATTAGGATGGCAGGCAGACTTTTGTCCGCCACCCTAGCGGTGCTGGGACCGGCCGCCAGTGGTGCGGCGGTCCCGCACCAGCGATTAGGATTCTCCGTGGTGGTGGCATCCTCTATTCCCAACATTGTTCCAGGCGGTGCTCACTGCACCACCCGCCACAATGCTGGGAATGCACTGTGTGCATTGTCATGCACAAAGTGACAGGAACAGGTGGTGCCTGCCACCTTGTCCATGACAATATAGGGGGTACCATAGGTACCCCCAAGTGCACAACCCACACCCCTAATACCCTGGGGGCCCGTAATGGGCCCCCAAAAGCAGACGCCGCATGGATTTCCATGGCGGGGTCTTCGCCTTGGAAAGCCATGCACCGCTGCCCATGTTAATATGGATGGCGGTGCCTAGCAGACAACGCCACCATATCTAGCATCTTCCCCACCGAGTCGATTGGTCGTCCGGTTGAAAACCGGCAGACGATCTTTCCATCCGCCGAGGTCCCCCCCGCCATACCAATTTAGCGGGGGAAATGGGTGGATAGGCAGGGTATTATGTAGGGCGGATCAACACCGCCATGCAGGCGGTGGTGATCCGCCCTACATCCTAATGGACCCCATGGTGTTAGAAAAGAAGCAACCATCAACATACGGAGCAGGCACTTCAAATGGAGGTGTAAAAAGGTACATTCTAACTGAACACAGCGTACAAGGGATTTATGAAAAATTATTGCCTCAGAAAAAATATTATAAATGCATAAGTACGTCTTTGAAAAGATCTTAGAGCATAATGTATGGCATAAAAGCATCCAAATCGCCTATGAGATGCATGCTCTGAAAGTAGGAATGACAGGGGGCAGCGTGCGTCATTCAGTACATTGAATAGTAAAACATTCTATTATCAGAGGAAATAACAAAAAGCATAAAGGAGAAGAGCAGGGTTAAATTAAACTACCATAGACCACTGGTTGCCGGAAAAGCATGCTTTCACCTTTGTCAGCAATGAGGTGTCACTCGTAGCTGCCGCGCATGAGGTGAATTCAGTGAGCTTCCAAAATAGCAGGCATCACAATGACGGTGCGGCCCACCAGCGAGTAAGGAAGAAATGGAGCATTGCGTGCCACCAAATGAGGAAACACTCACTACAGAGTGTGCACCAACACAAATGGAGCCAGTGCTCACAAAAGTAGGCACCTGATAGAGCCGTCCCGGTTGCTGGCTGTTACATGGTTTTAACATGATAAATAGTGTCTTTAAATGGGAAGAATCTGTGATGCATAGGATCTACTAGGTTGGAGATGCAAGCAGCCTAACAATATTTTGGTATACATTTTAGAATCCGCATTTACAAGCTAAATTGGATGATATGATCCACACTCACATGGGTCTTTAAACATCTTTAGAAATATTGCCATGTGTGTTTTCCTCCATGATGGAGGTACCGACAAACTACATTTTACTGGATTAAAGAGTTCATGTAACAGAGGAGTTAAGACTGCAGGAAAAATATCTTATAGAGTTCCATTGGAATATCATCATTGTCAGAGGCTTTGCCAGCTGCCACTTGAGAAACTGCATCCCATATCTCTTCTCTTGTAATAGATGACTCCTTGTCCTCCCTCTGCAGGGCAGATATCTCATGAATTTGAACCGTTTCTTAATCTGTTCTGCAATCTTCAGAATACAGTCTAGAATAATACTGCTAAAGAACATCCCTATGCCCTTTTGACCATGGACCAGTGCCCCCGTTAGGTCTCTGATACTAGAGAATGAGTTCCTGCTGTTCTTATCTTTAATCTGAAATTATTCTAAGCGTCTCATATCTTTGCTGTTCTCAAAGCATAAACTCCAACGAACCCTTAGTTTTTGATTTGCCTGATTCCAGATTCTATTCCTTTGTGCCTTTTGGAGAATAGTATTTTGGTCAAAAATTAAAAATGTGCTAAAGGATGTTTGGATGGGGCTTGTGGCAGTTGTGTGTGCACTGACTGAGTGGTGCACACTGCACACACAACAAGCATGGCTCCTTGCTGACATGCTGTGAACCACTGGTCCCCTGGAAGTTATGTCAGCCTATATATCCTACCTGTGCTCTCCTCCCTGAGATCACACCACGGCAGGCACTCCTATGTCGAGCTGTATGATACCCTCCACGAGGCTTCATCACCATCGCTGCCTCTCTTAACTGATCTCAGCCTACCGCTACCATCTTCACAGAAGTACTGGATAATGGAGATCTCGCGAGAGGGAAAGCGGAAGTTGTAGATGCCTCAGTTGAGACATGAGAGACACAGGGCAGTTCCTGTCCGCACCCCGCCCTGCATCAGACGTTCACTGATCTTACAGGTAAGAAGCATTTGCAATAGAGACTGAGTATTGCATCAGCAATTTTTTATTTAAGTAGGTGCCTGTGGCTGGTAAGCTCCGCTACACGATGTAGTGCAGTTTTTTATGAACTCCATGCATAGTGTGGAGTAAGTCATATGCCGAAAACTCAGCTAGTGGAGTGGAGAAGAGTCCATGACCCACCCTTATAAAAGAGCTACCTTCAAGCTCCTCACACATGCCTACCAAGCCCTCCACGACGCCAGGCCAGTATACCTGAATCACCGCTACTAATTCCACGTAACGACCAGATACCTCTGCTCTTCCCAACTGGCCCTTGCCACTGTCCCTTGAATTTGCAAGGCCAGGACCGGAGGAAGATCATTTTCTTACCTTGTGCCTAAACTTGGAACACCCTGCCTCTCCACCTCAGGCTATACCCATCGCTGACACTATTCAGGAAGTATCTCAAGACTTGGCTCTTTGACTGTACCCTGTCGGACCTGCAACGCTCCCATGGATGAGTAGTCGCACTTAACAAATACTGATTGATTGATTCCTGCCTGACCTTGTTATATATCATATCTTAAAGACTGGTTGCTCAGGAATTAAGCCTGTGTGTAAAACTCTGCTTCGCCTACGGAGTTTTGGCAACTCTGCGTAGAACGCAGAGTTGCCGATATACTCCGCATTCCGCAACAGAGCAGAGTTTTTTGTGTTGGTGGGGCTGAAATGCATTTTCACGTGAACGGGAGCGACTTACCAGGTGCCCGCAATTGGCAATTAGATTTCCAAGCCGTTCGTGAGCGCCACAAGATTTGCCAGGTGGCCGCATGGTCCCGCCAGAGTTTGCGGTTGCCAACTCGTCATTCGAACGTGCCAGCGGAGTTTGAGCAGAACGCAATCCCAAACGCACAGGATCTACCATGACTGCAATCTGGAGAAGGTTCTCTCACCGAGCAGCATCAAAACCTCCTCGAAATGACGATTTGGAGTAAAACAACTCCTTAAAATTGACATTTGGCTGTACTTTTTTGTGCAAGGAGCCCTTTTTCTTTTTTTTTTGCTTTTCTAATAAGAGGAAGCAAGTGCCCCAGAGTCTCCAACTTCCTGTTCCTGTCCAGCAGGCTCCTGCTTTGTCCATCTCCTCGTCACTTTTCATTTGGATTTGGAGCTGGAAGGATCACTCTTTGTGACTACTGCATAATATATCATTGGATTTGAGGAGTTTGAATTTGAGATTTCACAAGTAAGTTGAAAAAATAGTGTTGTCTGTTCAACCTAGAACAATTTCTACTTTTCATTGATTTTTTAAAATTTCATGTGGTGGATGGCCTGTAGTTTCAGTAGGGGGATAGTTGTTTCTTTGTAAGTAATTTTTCTTCTTTTATAAAGGAAACGTGTTGCACAGTTCACTACATTTTCTTTTTCTCTTTGCTTTGAAATCAATTTTCAATATTTATTTAATTCAATATGTAGCCCAGTAGTCTGCCAATAGGCCTTTTGGCCAGGAGGCCCAGAGCCACTCACAGGTGTGTGAAACAACTGTTTCTGTGTTGTCTATTGAATTTAAACATCATTTAGGGCATGGATGGCATTGAATTGAAATACAAAATGTGGTATTTCACTTTTTTCGTGTCTGTTAATGCCTTTGTTGGATGTGTGTAATTGTAACTTGCAAACCTTTTAGCTCTGTGGATTTTTCGTTTTTGGCATCGTTGTATTAAAGATGTGTTGTTTAGCATGCCTCCTTTGTCTGGCTAGTGTGTGAGTTTGTTTATAATAGTAGGCAAGCATTTGTCTTGGCCCCCCACGTGGCCAGGGTCCATTTTGCAAAGTCTGTGTTCATAGGCCTGCTTGTGTTAATTGTTTTCCAGGCCTCCTGCTTGTTGTTTTTTTATTCAGAAAAAATGTAGCACAGTTCACTACATTTTCTCCATGTTTTTTATAAATATGCAATATTGATTTGAATTAAATCACTATGTGGCCTAGTCTGACGTTTTCCAGCCAATAGTCCCAGAGCCACTCATAGGTGCATGAAATAACTGTTCAAGTGGTGTCTGTTGAATTTAAACATAATTTTTGCCATGGGTGGCATTGGATTCAAATTCAAAATGTGTATTTTTCTGGTATTTCGCTTTTTTTTCATGTATGTTAAATTAAATGCCTTAGTTGGATGTGTGTGGTTGGAACTTGCAAACCTTTTTAGCACTGTGGGTTTTTGTTTTTGGCATTGTTGCATTAAAGATGTGTTGTTTAGCATACCTCCTTTGTCTGACAAGTGTGTGAATGTGTTTGCATTTCAATATTAGGCCAGCAATGCATTTGCCTTGGTTCCCCATTTGGTGGGGGTTATTTTGTAAAGTCTGTGTCTTTAGGCCTGCTTGTGTTCATTGTTTTCCAGGCCTCCTGCTTGTTGTTGTTGTGACCATGTGGCTGGTGGACATTTCGTGGAGACAGTCAGTGTGCATTTCCGTAAGCCTGCCTGTCTTCCCTTTGTTCCCCTTGGCTTATTGCTTCTTGTTGTGGCCTGACCATGTGGCTGGTGGCCATTTTGTGAAGGCAGCCAGTGTGCTTTTGCCATAGGCCTGCATGTCTTCTCTTTGTTCTCAAATGCCTTCTTCTTGCTTGTTGTTGTTGATGATGACCAATAACTGAGGTAACACTTACAAGTGTGACCACACACTAAATTATACTATATTTGTTTGTAGTGGTAATTGAACTACAACAATGCCATGTTTCATTGATGTTCTTCTTGCTACTTTGCTTTTAGGTACACAAGAGGAGGAGACAACATCACCTATTGCCTGCCAGACAGAAGGCCTGCGCCCTGTGCATGACGTCACATGATGTTTGACCACAGACATCTCTTCAACTTTTGAATATAAGACAAGGGCCACTGCATGCTAACTGACAGTGATGTATGACGATACATCGCTAACTAAAACAACGTGTGCTTTTACAACGCGGTTTTTAGTTTGCATGTACCGTCACAACGCATGTCTTTACATCGCATGGCATTAGTCCGCATTTCCTTTGAAATGCATACTAAATGCCTTTACAACGGATGCAATGCAATGCTACATAATCAGCATTGTAAAATCTACAACGCTCTAACAAAACACGTCCTTTGTGACCTGTCAGTTGAAGGGTATGCTGGGATCTCATTACTGAGATGCCTACAATATTCCAAAAATTAGATTGTACAATATATTCATTCAGGGAATTGAAGAAGACAGTCTATCTTATAAGATAGATGTGGTGTTAACTGGTCTAATGTAGAAATGGGATGTATGATGGTACATCGCAAACTAAAACAACGCGTGCTTTTACAACGCGTTTTTTAGTTCGCATGTACCGTCACAACGCATGTCTTTACATCGCATGGCATTAGTTCGCATTTCCTTTGAAATGCATACTAAATGCCTTTACAACGGACCCAAGTTTCCCGCATGTATTTAAAAGGCAAAATATCTCCCAGACACTAACACACTACCCTACATAACACACAGTCCACAGTAATACCCTACGGTACAAAACAGTAAAGCACTCAAAACACGACCCTACCCCTATGCACAGTCTGTCCCCTTTTCATGAAACACTACCATACTAGACCTGCTTACACAACACTAAACCAATACATACACTACAACCCCCTGACACTACCCTAAGCCCTAAAGCCTTAAACACTAGATTACACTACAACCCCCTGAGACTACCCTAAGGCCTAAAACACTAGCATATACTACAACCACCCAACACTACACGAAGCCATAAGCCCTAAAGCCTAAAATACTTGCATACACTACAACCCCGACACTACCCAAAGTCCTAAAGCCTAAAACACTAAATTACGCTACAACCCCCTGAGACTACCCTATACCCCAAATCCTAAAACAATAGCATACACTACAACCCCCTGACTCTACCCTAAGCCCCATAGCCTAAAACACTAGATTACACTACAACCTCCTGAGACTACCCTGAGCCCTATAGCCTAAAACACTAGATTACACTACATCCCCTAGAGACTACCCTAAGCCCTAAAGCCTACAATACTACCACCTGAGACTACACTAAACCCTAATCCTCCTTACCTCTCTCTCCTCGTGGTTGTCTCTGCTCCTGTTTCCGGTGTTCCGGTCCCATTCCCAGCATCGCTGTCTGTGCTCCGACGCCATTACATCACATGCGTTTTAAAAGCGCATGCGTTGTAATGGCCCGCATCGTAATGTGTACGCGTTGTTACGTCGCATGCGTCGCATTCGATCTCACTTTGCCGACCCACATAGTTCAGTGGGAAGAATATTTAGGGTATTTTTGATGCAGTCTAGTACTTTATTCCAGTTGTTTTGGAGGAGGGTGCATTCGAATAGCATGAATGCTAGGGAGCCCTCTTGTTTATAACAGCACCAGCAGATGGGGTCTTGTTTGAGTCCAACCTTAAAGAGCCTGGCGAGAGTCCAGTATGTCCTGTTTATAATCCTATATTTAGTTTGTGATAAAATAGGTGACATTTTGTGAGAGAAGGGAGATTTTTTGTTGGCGAGCCAGTCAAAGGCAATGTCTTTTGTATTCGATTCAACGTCCCATTTTCTCTGATTACGTGTTAGACTTTTATTTCGTTTTGATGGGATAATTTTGTATATGTTGGAGACCAAGTGTCCTGCACTGAGTAGGCAACCCAGAAGGGTGGAGAGCGATGGGGTGGTTCCCGAGAGATTCTTTTTAGTAAGCCTTACTTTAAGCTGTAAGAATTAATAAAAATCGAAATTTTTGTGATTGAACTGATTTTGCAAATATGAGAATGGTAGAGGAGAAGTACCTTCAAAGTTGTCTTGCACTAGGTTAATGCCTTTATGTGACCTGTCAGACCAGAAAAATGGGGAACTGTTGATTGTGTGGGATTATACCATAAAGAGGACAGGTAGGAATGTTGTAACTTAACCTCCAGACTTGAATCTAGACTCAGAAGGGCTCTTTTGGTGTTTTGTATAATATTTGTAGAGTGTGGTAGATGGGTTGTGTTCATCGTAGCCAATGCAACGAGAGGAGTATTCTGTATGAGGGACTTTTCTATCGTCACCCAAGGACGGTTTATCATTGAACCAATTGGCACCCTGCTTACAGCGAAAGGCTGGTTGATAGTTTCAGAAGATGAGTAGGACTAGGCCCCCTTTATCCTTGGCTAGCTTGAGTTTTTCCATAGAGATTCTGTTTTTTTTGCTTTGCCATAGGAATTTACTAAAAGTCTTATTAATCTTGTTTAAAAATTCTTCGGTTAAGGTCATGGGCAACATGCTAATAAGATAGTTGATAAGAGGGGTGATCATCATCTTTAGTGTCTCTGCTCTGCCCCACCATGATAAAAATTTAGGAGACCAGTTATCTAAAAGGGAGTCTATTTTTCTGGACAGTATTTTTTCGTTAATGTGTAAAGTAGTGATTAGTTTGTGTGAAAACTCTAATCCTGGATATTTAATAGAGTCCTGTTACCAGGAGAGGTCTGATGATTCTAGGATACTTTTATTACCAAACTGGCTGAGGTGTTTTACCTTGGATTTGTCCTTATTAAGGGAGTATCCTGATACTTCTGAAAATTGATATATGGTATTCATTAGGGCTAGCATGGCAGAGGAGGCATCTTCAGTGACAATTAACACATTGTCAGCCTATGCAGCAAGCTTGACAGTTTAGTTACCAAAGGAGATCCCGGCAATCTCTTGGTTTTCTCTGATGTTTTGGAGGAAGGGTTCCAGTGCAAGAAGAAAAAGGGGGAGGAGAGAGAACAGCCCTGTCATGTACCTTGATGCAGGTTAAAGGCAGGGGAAATGATGCCTCCAGCTCTGACTTTGGCAGTTGGTTTGTTGTAAAGGGCCATTATCATTTTGATTAGTTTATCCCCTAGATTAAATTTATCCTGAGCAGCCTTATGATATCTCCAATCTACCTTATCAAAGACTATTTCTGCATCCAATGTGATGGCTACTGTGGGTGAGTCTTGGAGTCTAGCCTTCTCTATGGTATGACCAAGCAAAACAAATTATCGAATAAAGACTAACTTGACTTGACAAAGCAAACGTGTATTGTCACTAGAGAGCCTGTGTTTCAAAAAGCCCATCTGCGATGGGTGTATTAGCTTAGAAATGTATTCTTGGACAGAATAGTGGCATAGATCTTGCAATCGAGATTTATTAATGATATCGGCCTGTAGTTTTTAGGTGAGAGGGGATTTTTACCTTCTTTGAGCAGGACATGTTATGTTTGTTTCAGCTGGAGTGCCCATTACCTGACCAGTTTCTGAGAAATGATCAAAGAGTTTCACTAGTGGTGGCACTAGGGACGTGGAGATGGTTTTAAAGAATTTTGCATTAAACCCATCGGGTCCGGGAAGCAAGATGGCGGCCGCTTAGGAGGCTGGTAGCAGAACAATGACCGTAGAGCTGCAACAGTAACTACGAATGACGTGTGCCCTGCAGTGATACCTGAATAATTAGAGGGGTATTACAAGAGAATTGATGCCCCCCAAAATCGGAATCCACCCTTGACACTGTTGTGTGTTGGCGGACTGGGCCAGATTAGGGCTGTACATTTTGAAGCAAATCACAACCGCACACTCACCCTGTGTGGACTTGGCTGGGCTGAGCTGGCTTCTCAAGGTGATGGGCCAAAGAACGCAGGAATTGGAGGCGCCTCCAAGGCGGGAGGGCCCTTACAGATGAGGAGCAGACCCGCGGCTGAGCTTGACCCGGAGAGCCCGGTGGAGTCGGTGCCCGGGCGCGGGCGCCGGACGCTGCATCAACACAATGAGCAACCCTCGGAGAAGAGGGTAAGAGGCGGGACCACAGGTAAACTACATCCTGTCGACCCCTTGGTGGTTGATCTGCTTCAGAGAGGTTGGGAACAACAGCCGGGAGCTGAGGCAGACCACAGAGGAGCTAGCAAGCCTGGATTGGTGCCGAAACTGGAGGAGTGTCCTGAAGCAACATGTTTCCAAGATCAACCAGCATTATAGTCTTTAAATCTACTGTTCCCTGAAGGTAGGCTGCCCGAGCCAAATACGCTGCTTACAAAAACACTGACACTGACCCTGAGCGATTCTGTGCAGGCTGGGATGGTGGCACGTGAGACCTTAGCCCCTGCCATGATAAAGGCAGGCGGGGGCTCTATTGGGTCAGATGGAGCAGAAGGGAGCACTGAGACCCTGCTTAGACTGAGGTTGTAATACCCCCGGATCAGGAGAAAAATGCCCCCCTTAGTAATATGTAATAAACTCATACAACTAAGTAATAATATCAATAGACAGGAAATAAAGGAAAGTATTGACCCCTATCCGGGGGCAGCACCTTTGAATTATCAGCAAGGTGAGCAAGGCGTGGAGGAGACTGAAAAAGGAAACAAAGGAGACCTCGGAAAGAACCTAGTGACTGCTTTTTCTCAGTCTCAGAGGGGGCTGAATTGTCTGAGGATGGCCTTGGCACCTCCTATGAACTTAGCAACATTGACACTGATCCAGAAGAAAGTCGTGGAGCTCAAGCCTTAATTGCTCGGAAAATAAGGAGAAAGTCTGCTGCGCAAAGTTTGGGTGGCAAAGACCTTAACTGGCAGGCTCTCTGCTAGGGGAGACCACAGTCCTAGCCAACCTGGACCCCCCAACCTTGGAGGCCATTTATCAAGTGATTTTGATTCATCGAGACCAGACACATCAGGATAGTCGAAAGGCCCAGTCCGCTTTGCGCAAGGTACAGGGGGTGGTCAGGGAACTGACCAAGTCCTCCAACACCATCGGGGAACAAATGTCACATCTCAGGACTAGGATTGTCACAGCAGAGTTGGACCTTACAGCAACACAAGTACAGACTGAAGCACATGAAGTCAGCTAAAAGACATTCAGTGGAAGCTGGAAGACCATGAAAACCGACAGATGAGGAACAATCTGCGTGTGTTTGTGGTCCCGGAAGGTATGGAAGGGTCTGATACTCAAACATACATAGTGGAGATGCTATGGGTTACTTTTCTTGAATTATCTGAATGGAACTGGTCGCACGAGATACAGCGAGGACACCAAACCCCCTTGAGGATAAGGTACCCTATAAAATAGGATGCATGGCCCAGGCTATTCTTGTTTATTTTGTACATTTTTTGCTTCACCAATCAGAAAAAGCCAGGCCCAAATCTAAAAGGTCCACTGGTGGGGTGTCCTTTTTTGTGCGCACCAACTTTTGCCACACTATGGTGGAGAGACTGAGACAAATGATTAAGACCTTCCAGGAAAATAATGTTCAGATTTAAATGATCAATTCAGACGTGGTCCAGTCAAAAGCCTTCTCTTGGATTCCGGTATCTAGGAGGCGTGTCTTTAGATGGCAGACCGTGTCGAAGGAGCTGACAGGTCCAGGAGGATGAGTGCTGATGTTTCGCTGTTGTCTAGTCGGCGCCTGATGTCGTCTGTGGCAGCGATGAGGGCTGTCTCAGTGCTCTGGTTTCGTCTGAATCCGGACTGGGATGGGTCCAAGATGTTGTCTTTCAGATGGCGTGCCAGCTGCATGTTGACGATTTTCTCGATGACCTTTGCTGGGAACGGGAGCAAGGAGATGGGCCGGAAGTTCTTGAGGTCCTTGGGGAGTCCGCTTTGGGCTTTTTGAGGAGGGTGTTGATTTCGGTGTGCTTCCGGCTTTCCGGGAATGTAACTGTTTCGAAGGAGATGACCTTCCGTATTTGGGGTGCGATGGCTGCGTCTGCTTTGTTGAATACGTTGTGTGGGCATGGGTCAGACCGAGATCCTGAGTGAATGGAGTTCATGACCTTGCGTGTCTCGTTGTCGTTGACTTTGGACCAGGAGGTCAGGCGGTTGGCACTGGTGGTGTTCACAGGGGGGGGTCGAGTCTGGCATAGTCGGGGCGGTCGTGGTGTTGAAGCTGTTGTGGATGTCAGCGATATTGCAGTGGAAAAAGATGGCTAGTGAGTCGCACAGTTCTTGTGAGGGCGGGATGTCGTTGGTGTTGGCGCTGGGGTTGGAGAGTGCCTTTACGATGCTGAAGAGCTCTTTGCTGTCGGGCGCGTTGTTATCCAACGGTCTTTGAAGGAGGATCTCCTGGCTAGTCTGATGAGGTGGTGTTGTTGGCGGGTGGCGTCCTTGTGGGCTGCGTGGTTGTCCAGTGTGCGTTCATGGAGCCATGTCTTCTCCAGTTTCCGGCATGCGTGTTTGAAGGCCTGGAGCTCGTTGGTGAACCAGGTGGCTCTCTTGTTGGCGTGGCTGTTGGAGGGTTTCTTGAGCGGGGCGAGGGTGTTGGCGCAGTCGTCCATCCACTGTCTGAAGTTGCGGGCTGCGGCGTCTGAGTTGGTGGGGTTGGTGGGTGGGTTCTTGGCGAGTGAGGTGATCAGCTGGTCTTCGGTGACTTTGCTCCAGGAGCGGCGAGGCAGCTGTTGGGTGCGGTGGTGCGTCGTTGGTTATTTGAAGGTGAAATGGATGCAGCGGTGGTCGGTCCAGTGGAGTTCGGTGGAGTGGTCGAAGGCGACGTGGGAGCCTGTGAAGAAGATGGGGTCAAGCATGTGGCCGGTGGCGTAGGTGGGTGCGTGACAAGTAAGTATGGGTGAATTTGGCAGATTTGTGGTCCATGAATTCGCGCGAAATGGCAAAAAAATCTGCGAGTTCGCAGATTTTCCCGCGAACTTGCGTTTTTTTTTGCCATTTTGTGACACGTGTGTCTTTAACTTTGCCACCGTGCCGAAAGGCGCCGAGGTCCCTCAAGTGAGCTGTCCATCATAATGAAGAAAGGGCGGGAAGACGTTGCATACCCTAGTGTGTGTGTGTGGTGGAGCCAAACAGGCGGGGCTTCTATGCGAGATCACATGCCTCTTGTTTATAAAGGGTCAGAGATCGATTAGAGCTGCAGATGAGGAGAAAGCAGCCTCCTGGTCACAAGAAGTACACGGAGATTGTGCTTGAGAAACTCGTGGAGGCAAAGACCTCCATCAAGGGTTACATCTAATTGTAGGCGGTAGATAGGGGGAGGAAGCACACCTGCCTAGCCTCAACCGTGCTCACTAGTTGTTTGGGCGGCGAGGTCCCTCGAGTGAGCTGTCCATCATAGTGAGGAAAGGGCGTGAAAACATTGCATACCCTAGTGTGTGTGTGGCGGGGCCAAACGGGTGGGGCTTCCATGCGAGTTCACATGTCTCTTGTAAGGGTCAGAGACCGATCAGAGCAGCATATGAGAAGGAAGCAGCCTCCTGATCACAGCAGTATACGGGAATTGCACTAGAGAAACTTGTAGATGCAAAGACCTCCATCAAATATTACATCCAATTGTAGGTGGTAGATATGGGGAGGAAGAACACCTGCCTAGCCTCAACCGTGCTCACTAGTTGTTTGGGCGCTGAGGTCCCTCGAGTGAGCTGTCCATCATAGTGAGGAAAGGGCGGGAAAATGTTGCATACCCTAGTGTGTGTGTGGTGGGGCTAAATGGGTTGGGCTTTCATGCGAGTTCACATGCCTCTTGTAAGGGTCAGAGACCGATCAGAGCAGCAGATGAGAAGGAATCAGCCTCCTGGTCACAGCAGTACACAGGGATTGCGCTCGAGAAACTCGTGGATGCAAAGACCTCCATCAAGGATTACATCTAATTGTAGGCGGTAGATATGGGGAGGAAGCACACCTGCCTAGCCTCGACCGTGTTCACTAGTTGTTTGGGCTGATTATAATACGTTACTGAATTTGAGCTTCAACTCGGGCACCTGCTTTATTTATATCTGTAAGTGCTTCCTGTTGAGGTTAATTTTTGTGACAGGAGCATCATGCCAGAATGAATCCTGCCTGCATATATTTATCCACGAAGATGCCACCCTCTACTGCAAAAAAATGTACACAAAAAATCCGCCTGCGAGCAGATTTGCGGATTTTCGGCAATTTCACGCGATTCGCGGATCGCAAAATTGCCAAAAATCCGCGAGCGAACAGATTTTGCGCCCACCCTTAGTGGCGACTCTGAGGCAGAGGTTGGCGAGGTTGTTGATCAGGGTGGTGGAGTTGGCGTTGTTGTTGTTCTCGAGGTGGAAGTTCAGGTCCCAGAGGAGGATGTGGTCCATGGAGGCGAGTATGTGGGTGCTGACAAGGTCGGCGATGGAGTCGCTGAACTGAGCCCGGGGTCCAGGTGGTCTGTAGATGAGTGTTCCTCTGAGGGTGGTGTTGGGGTCGGTGTGGATCCAGAAGTGAAGGTGTTTGGCGGTGTTGAGGGTGTCGTCAGCGTGGGTGGTGACCTTGAGGGTGGACTTGTGTACGATGGCTATTCCTCCTCCGATTCCGTTGGCGCAGTCCCTGCTGGTGATCTTGTAGCCGTCCGGGATGGCTATGGCAAAGTCGGGCGCCGAGGAGTCGTTCCACCAGGTCTCGGTCAGGAAGGTCACGTCTGGGGCAGAGGTGTCGATCAGATCCCAGAGCTTGACGGCATGTTTGTGCGCGGAGCGGGTGTTGAGGAGTATGCAGCGGAGGTGGTTGGGTCCAGTCTTTGGAGGCTTGGTGGTTCTGTCGCAGGTGAAGCAGCAGGTGTGGCAGGAGAAGGGTCCGTGGGTCCGTTTTGGGGCGGCCTGGAAGCAGGTGTGGTTTCGGCCGGTGTTGAGTGCGTGGAGGATGCTGGCGTTGTAATGGATTCTGGTGTCGTGGCGTTCGTGGGATCCAGGAGTTCTGGCGCTGGGCGCGTTCCAGCCGCGGACGGGCCCAGACGGGCTTGCCTTAGATGCACCTTTGGCGCGCCAGCGGCGGCCCGCTTCTCGGCCTGCATTTGAGGTGGTTTGGGAGGGAGGAGCAGCTGGGAGGCGGGAGCGGGGAGGCGAATGGGTGTGCAGGGGGGCGGGGCCGCACAGAGGCAGCGGCGGGAAGGGCGGATCGGGAGCAGTGGGGGCAGGGGGATCTGGCGCACGAGCAGTGGGAAGGAGAGAAAATAAGCTCAGGAAACACAGAGGCAGCAAGGGCAATCAGGTGACGAGCAGCGGCGTGGGGGCGACAGGGTCACTAACAAATGGGGGAAAGTTAGGAAATAATTAAAAACTATAAATATATATATATATATATATTACCTACTGGCGGTCGCCAGTAGGTAGTTATAGTTAGGATCGTTTTCCATAGGAAATCCGCACCTTTCTGTTGGGAATAACTTTGGCGCCGAATGAGGGATCTGCCTGTACTTTTCCTTAACTTTGCCTCGCTGCGCTCCGCTCCTTCCCTGAAAGTTTCGGGGGGATCCGTCAAGCGGGGGCCGAGATAAAAGGGGGGTCCCAAAACGTGTTTTCCCCATGTTAATTTCCATAGGGCGGTTGGACTCACTTTTAGCCCGAACGGCTGAATGGATTTCCACCAAACTTGGCAAAATTGTAGGGACTGGTACCCCGATGTGCCTTTGCTATGTCTCAAGATATATGCTCCAGTGGTTTTTACGAAAATTAACTTTGAAAAAATATATATTGTGCTACATTGGGCTATATATATATATGTCAGAGCCCAAATGTAGCCCAATGTAGCCCAATGTAGCCCAATGTAGCCCAAAGATGGCCACCAGAGACAAAAAAAAACAAATGTAGCCCAAATATCAGCCATATGTAGCCCAACTATAGCCCAATGACAGAATGTCCCAGAGTGTTCTAAAGAACAACTATAGCGCTAACAGTCTTACTTATGACAAAAGTATGGCACACCTGAAGTCATCTTGATTGGAATAAAGTGTTAACACTTAAAACATTTAATTTGCAAAGGAACAAAATGAGAGGGTTCATTTTGCCATAGAAATTATGATTAGTGCTGAAGAAAGAAAAATTAGGGCACATTTTGAGTGACTTCTCAAATCCTCTTATATTTCATAAAAAAAATTCTGATATGCAGTCTCCCAAGATGGCCACCAGAGACAAAAGAGCCCAAATGTAGCCCAAATATCAGCCAGATGTAGCCCAACTATAGCCCAATGACAGAATGTCCCAGAGTGTTCTACAGAACAACTAGAACGCTAACAGTCTTACTTATGACAAAAGTATGGCACACCTGAAGTCATCTTGATTGGAATAAAGTGGTAACACTTAATACATTTAATTTGAAAAGGAACAAAATGAGGGGTTTCATTTTGCCATAGAAATTTTATATATATATATATATATATATATATATATATATATATATATATATATATATATATATATATATATATATATATATATATTTATTGTACACCACTGTTCGCCGATCCCCCAGCCAACTTGATGGCGGCGGGCTCGAGTGAGGAGGCGATCCTCTAAAATTCGTCACACCAACCTTTGAATTTCAAAAAGAAGGAAACTTGAGCCGCAACTTCCATAAGCGTGATGATTTTATTCAAGCAAGCAAAATGGTCACAAACGCCCGACGCGTTTCGGTGCAGCCGCACCTTGGTCACGGGTGACTTCAGTTAATTCATTTGTGCTTTTAAAGTGATTAAACGAAAACATTTGTAAACATAAAAGTAGGACTACCCAGTCACAACACAGGGTTTTTGGACCACAAATGGCGGCCATCTTACAGTGTTTGCAAAGGTCTAGCAGTTTCATACATCTCATTGTATTTAGATTCAGTGATGCCGAAAAAACATATATATAAATTATAATACAGGCATAATGATACATATAAACTGCCTTATTTGCGTTAGGAGAATTATTACTGTTTCCACTCTCCTGCGTGTGGAATATACATTCAGTATTGCCCAAGTGGGCATAATCCACACGTTCCATTTTTCAAAGTCATGTTATGCAGTCATGTCTACTTTTCCATTCTATATATATATACATATTCACTGAAAAAACCATAGGTTTCACACCAGTTATAGTTAGGAATTAGCATTTAAAAAACCTTTTAAATTCACTGAAAAAACCATAGGTTTCACACCAGTTATAGTTAGGTGGAAATTTTACTCGCATAAAACCATTGAAATTCCCACGTTATAGTTAGTTGGACTCACTATAACTTGCGCGTGCAATGCACTGCTGATGACGTCACATATTACATCACTCATGACATGGTCAGTGACATCACTCATGACATCACTGATGACATCTCAAATGACATCACTGATGACATCATCCAGTGAATGTGTATCTTTCTGAAAAATAAATATTTTTTATATATGTATATCTAAAGGTTGATGAAAGAATAAATGGGTAAATAAATGTCTAAATGGATGTTTTTTGTGTAAAATTGATTGGTTAACTGACTTATTAAATGTATCTTAGTGAATACATATATTTATTTATATTTATTTATAACAACATTTGTAAAGCGCGAACGACGGCCCTAGGGCATCTCGGCGCTAGATAACTGCTGTGTTTAACCCATGGAGGCGCTGAAGTACTGAGGTAGGAGGAAATCAAAGATTGAAAAGCCAGGTTTTAAGGTTTTTCCGGAAAGACCAGAGGGAGGTGCTGGTTTTAATTGAGTGAGGGAGTGTGTTCCACAGTTTCGGTGCAGCTACCAGGAATCGTCTGTCACCCCAGTTAACAGTTTTAGTTCGGGGGACCACCAGATCAGAGGAGCTAGAGGAGCGCAGTGTTCTGAAAGGGCAGTAGTAATTAGTATTAGCGAGTAATGTTTAAATATTTAAATATCTGTATCTGTGTCTCACTTTGTGTATAAGTGGCTGCATGGGTTGGTGAGTAGCTACATGAGTGTGTATATGGGTTATTAGTTGTTTTTTTGAGTATCAGTATCAGTGTCTGTATGGTTCGGTGGGGGATATTACTTAGAGCACAGATGCATGAATGAGTGACTCACTATTTGTATGTATTTTGAAGACAGCATGTGTGCAAGACTGTATGGGTGGATGATTGTGTGTATGGGTGGGTTAGTGAGTATGTGTTTTTATAATTGATTGTTTAAGAGAGTAAATATGTTTCCGTTTCTGTAGAAGTGTGTGTAGTGGTGTGTATATAGCGGTATAATCAAGTACATTTTTTTTGATAGTTTATTTGCATGTGTGAATTTGTGTGTGAGTAACTATATGGATGAGTATTAGTGTGTAACAGGATGTATAGGTGTATGAGTACATATGATGAGTAAGTACATGCATGAGTGACTATATAGAACTGTTGGTGAATGAGTGGATGTGTATGTAGATGTTGGAATTACCTAATAAGTTGTTGTAATTGGTATTGGTTTCTCCTTTTTTTAAGAAAATGTTACTTTCTATTTTCGAATGTGTGTGTCAAAGGTTAGTTTATGCTGATAGGAGGTCTGCCACTTTGTCACAAGGATATTGTCATCAGTGATGTCATTTGAGATGTCATCAGTGATGTCATGAGTGATGTCACTGACCATGTCATGAGTGATGTAATATGTGACGTCATCAGCAGTGCATTGCACGCGCAAGTTATAGTGAGTCCAACTAACTATAACGTGGGAATTTCAATGGTTTTATGCGAGTAAAATTTCCACCTAACTATAACTGGTGTGAAACCTATGGTTTTTTCAGTGAATATATATATATATATATATATAAAGGGGGGATGCAATATATATAAGTTGATATATAGAAAATATAATATAATATAAATATTAATGAATATACAACGCAGTAATCTTTTTGACGAAAAAATCACAGAGTAATATATGAATGTTGTTTTAATTGTACAGCCCCTGGTCAACTGTGCTGTGCTCATCTCACGTGCTTCACAAGGATGGTGGTGGGGGAGGGAAGGTGGTTGGGGGGTGGGGAGGAATCAGGGAGATGGGGGAGGACAAAGGTGGGAGGGGTAGTGGTGGGAGGGGGGAGAAATATTAAAACAATATATACCCAGAGATGAATTTAAGGTTATTGAAGGAACATTATGCTGTGATTGGCTTAAGGCAACAACGGTATATTGGACTGGCTCAAAGAAAAAATATAAATGGGCAAATAAATATATGCACAATAAATGCGGGTAGTTTAAATGATTGAAATAAAAGACAAAGAATGGCCACATGTTGTTAGGTTAAATACTTTGGATAGCGTGTGTGTACAAGAAATGCATATCCCCTTGGAAAAGGAACCTGTGAGTATGGGAGGGTACAATATGCTGGCTTGTACATCCCAGACTACCAATATTGGGGGGTTGAGATTTTTGCTAAGGTTGCTATGGGGTTGCTAAGCGTAAAGCAACGGATGCACTTGGTGATGGGAAGTGGTTGTGCTCGAGATAGGCTATACCATATGCGCAATATACGGATCAAACCAAGATGATCCAGAGATTTTCGAGGATCTCAAGCTAGAACTGGAAACCTGGCTCAGTTCTCTAATTATTTGTGGTGATCTTAATATATCAGTCAAACTGAGTTGAAATCAGAGATACCTGGGGTGAAAGCCCAGAGTACACAGAGCACTGACATCCCTTATGAAAAGCCATGGCCTGATTGACATCTGGGGTAGTAAATACCCAACAATCCAGGGCATATCTACTATTAAAAAATACACCAGACTTGATTATTTTTTTACTACAAGTCTTGTTAATAAAGTGGGGATTAAAAAGCTCCCAAAAGTGATTTCGGATCATAATCTGCTAATACTGGATATCGAAGCTAACACCTAAAACAACATATAATAAGTGGACATTTGATAGGAAGCTCCTGGTTAATACGCCTTACATAGTACATATCAAGGAATGGGCTCAGGAATTTTAAGATATTAATAGATATAGTGCCAGCGGTAACATAGTATGAGATACTTTCAAACCTGCTCTAAGGGGCGACACAGTTACCTTCGCAGCACGCAAAAGGAAAGAGTGTCAGCTAGAGAATGAATGGTTACTAGCAGAGCTGGCCAAGGCAGAAGAAGATCATACAGCCTTAATAACTCAGAAACGGGAAGCAGCAAATCTCCAACTACGAATTATCTCCCTTAAAGTCAAATTAAACAGCTGGCTTATGTAGAAATCGGCCAAACTATATCAGTCGCAAAAGAGCAAAGTATATGAGACCGGGGAACAAGCTGGGAAACAGCTAGCGCTATGCATCAGGCAGGAAAATGTTAAGAATCAAATATCCGTCATAAGGAAAGATGGCAAAACATATACAGAGTAAGGACATACTCAGGATATTCCAGGAGTACTATCAGCTTCTTTATAAAAAGATGGAGGGACAATTCAGGAAGCCACACCTAAAATAACAGGCACTGAATTGGGGGCCCTACTGGATAGTCAGGCTAAGGAGGAGGTAGATAGGGACTTTTCACTAGAGGAGGTATCAACTGTGCTGCATGAGTTACCATCAGGGAAGGCTGCTTGCTCCAATAGTATTCCCCTAGAAATATATAAGCAATTACAAACAGTGATCGCTCCTTTATCATTGGAATATTTTTTAGGAACACAACATAATGGGCAAGTACCAGAATCCTGGAAGGAGACAGACATTATTATCTTTCCTAAGAAAGGAAAACCACCAGATAACCCATCCTCATACAGGCCTATATCATTGATCAACACAGACACAAAGTTGTACTCCAAAGTATTGGCTACCAGGCGAGGGAGGAGTATTGGCCATCCAGTGTCACCATTGTAGCATGGGTTTATTTCTGGGAAAGGGAAAACTGATCACATTAAGCGGCCTATAACTTCATTTGACATACAGGCTGCAATGGGGGGGTTGGATGGCCATGATCCTCCTCGACGCTGGAAAAGCATTTGATAGGGTGGCCTAGAGGTTGTTATGGGGAATACTAGAGTTATAAGGATTTGGGCCAAGAATTATCAGGGCCATTAAGGCAATGTATATGAACCCCAGAGCCCGGTTACAAAAAATGGTGGAAACAGCAGACAATATTTTTATATCAAGGGAACAAGACAGCGATGCCCCTGCTCACCTATTTTATTTGCCCTATACATAAACTCTATGATAGAAACATTTTTAGGAAGTCAGGTCATCAAGCCAATTATCTCTAGAGGCTTTGAAACCAAGTTATTAGCATATGCAGATGATATAGCTATTTTAACTACCGACCCAGCCAACGCAATTAGGGAGGCCATGGCCAACGCCAAAGAATCTGGGCAGGCATCAGGCTATTCACTGAAAAAAGGGAAGACGTTGATAGTATGTATTGATAACATAAACTTTAATGATTCTAACTGTGTAGAGAATGCTATCTACCTGGGGGTTTGTATTAGTCCAGTAGTGGAGACAAAAGTTAAGACTAACTTTAACCCTTTGATAAAGGCAATTTCGGCAGATCTTCAGAGGATAAATGGACTACATCTGTCTGTTGTAGTAAGAGGAAATGTTCCTAAAATGACAATGCTGCCAAAAATGTTATGTCTGTTTCGTTCTATTCGCTCATGATAGATGCAGACATTTTCAAAACGCTTGAAGCCGTGTTCTCAAAGTTTACTTGGCAATATGGAAAAGTTAGACGCTCTTTAAAATATATGAGACTTCCATAGGCACAAGGCGGGCTTGCATTTCCTAACATTATATTGTATTATTGGGCGTGTCTTCTACACCAGATGTCGATTTTACTTTGCTTGGCTATAAGCGAAGAAACAGAGGAGGCAAGAAGTTGCAAGACCTCAATAGTATATGAACTTATCATAGGGAGGGAGGCTTTGGGATTGCTGTTACGTCAGAGGGATTCAAGTTATTTTAGGAGGGTGTCATCTAAGGTCATGTGTAGTGCCTGAGAGGTATGGACCAAGATGCGTAAAGCTATGATAATACCAAAAATACAATATCATACCCCATTGGGGCGATCACAAGCTCTTCCGCACTCCTTCTATGATACCATTGGTAGGCAATGGTGAAGAACTCGGCCTAACAACGATAGGTGATATATATGATTTAGGCCAGCTACGCCCCTTCAGTGCCCTACATAGAAGTAAGGGATTCCAACCGGACACTATTTTAAATATATACAAATTTGGGAATTTCTTGCTAGTTGAAGAGTGAAGACCAGCAGCTTCTCCGGGGTGGAAGAATACCGCTACTCGAGCTAATTGTAGGGAGAGGTAACAGGATTAAGAATATCCTTAGCATATTGCAAAGAAGTATTCAGGATGATTATGAGAAAACCGAAACCAAATGGGCTGGGAAATTAAACGATCCTGATGTGGATGTGTACATGGCTCTGGTATTAGCAGGTAAAATCTTTCGGTCAACGAATCTTAAGGCACAACATTACAAGACTTTGCTTAACCTGTATTTCGGCTCTGCTAAACTTTTTAGCTGGAGCAAGAGAGCCGACGATTGTTGTCCAAAATGCGGTGGAAGGCCTGCAACGATAGTGCACATGTTCTATGACTGTGTTAGACTGCTTTCTGTAAAACACGAGGTGGTAAGCTTCTGGTAGGGGCTGCTAGGATGCAGGGTTTACCTATCCCCTACCTTGATGCTTATGGGCTATGATAGCGGCATTGGTCTGGATACCACAGAGAAATATTTTGTATTTATTTGCACAGCGGTTTTTAGGTTGTTGATAGCAACAAGATGGAAAGATGCAGATCCCCCCACATTTCAAATGTGGCTAGCTCGCATCTTGGGGGTCTATAATTAAGAGAGTGCATTATATACGTGGAGGGGCAGAGAGACCAGGAAACTGGGGTGGGCAATCTGGTCACCCACTGTAAGGTGGAGAAAGAACGTGGGATGTCCTGATAGGAGAAGTGTGAAAAGTAAATTTTGCTATGTTCTGTGTCCCTACGTGTCATCCATCATATGTTATGTGTGCATGATTAATATGCATATGTTATTTCCCATGTTTGATTAAAGACGCAATTACAGTTGTGTCCACCTCTAGTATGTCAGTTTCCAGTTCTCGTGAATAATACGAGTATCAGGCCTATGTAAAGTTATGTTGCCACGTTTCTCAGTGTGCACGTTATTTCATTAAAAGTCCCCGTTTCCAGGCCTCAAAAGGGCCCGGACACCAGATTCAGCTCCTGTCTCCTGAAGCCCTCGCTGAGGAGCGATGCAGCCCCCACCTGTATCCTCGACCCTTCACTTACTTCCTGCCTCGCAGTGCCCGGTGCAGCCTGGCTCTGCCTCTGAGTCTGCCAAGACTATGTTATGATTCCAGTTATCAGTTCAGCCCTCCTTCCCTGCATTCCTAAAGCTACTGAATCGCATCAATAGTTTCCGTCATTGTCTAGCCTTCAGGGCTCCATGTTAGAGAAATACTGTATTTAATGGTCATTTAATATTCTTCATCACGCACTACATGTAGAATAATGCATGCTCCAGTCCTAGAGTCTGTTAGCCTTTCCCCCCTTGACTTCTAGTTTATATCAACATGTTCCCTAAACATCAGATACTAGATAGGGTTTAGGTACATGTCGCTCCGACCCTCCAGACTTCAGTCTCTGCTCCTAGCACAGAGTTCATAGCCCCCAGCTTCTCCTAGTAATACGTCATTGCCAGTTTGCGCGCACCATTAGGTTAGAGGTCCCGGCTCCTCAGGTAGCCCCCTCCATGGTTTCCGCCCCATTCATGACATATTCTGTTACGTTTGCATCACATGTCTATGTATACGCCCTGTTACACCTTCTTCTCACCCTTATCTTTCGCGACTGCTACGCGTCACACCTACTGCTCCACCCACTGCTACGCCCACTGCAATGTAATGCTATGTGTTTGCGTTATGTATATATGCTCATGTATTGTTATTAAAAGTTAGAGTTTTCCCTTGTCCAGATCCTGCCCCGGCAGCGCTGCCATCCTATTCCTGTGCAGGTTGTCCTGATCCTGTCCTTTATGCTGTAATAAACCTGCAAAACTCCCACTACCTCGAATCTTGACTCTTATTTTATTGAGCTATCTGTTATTCATTCATGCATTCAAAAATAGGGTATTATTTATTTATTTACCACATAATGGCGCCCGAACAGGGACTTGCCCTTTCCCCACGCGTCGGTGAAGCCACGCCGACCCCCTGACCCTCTGCAGTCGTGACGGAACTCTTCTGCGCAGTGGCAGATATTTCTGCTCAAGTATCCCTCAGGCCCACGGAGGAGACGGAGGAGGCGGTCCAGCATCCAGACGAGACGGTGGAGGAACGCGGCGAGTCCCGACCAGAGCCCAAGCCAAGAGTCCAAGGTCCGAGGTATCCGGAGGTCCACCCGTAACTGAAGTCCGAAGTCCGAAGTTCGTCGTCCGTCGTCGTAGCAGTCCAGTCCAGTCCGAGGCCTTCCGTTCTTGCTGCCCGGTGAGTACCGTTACTGGGGTGGTATCTAGGCAGGGTCAATTTAATTGACTCTGGTCTGTGGGTTGGTGGTACACAGTCCCACAAACGAAGTGTCCACTTCGGTGGATGCGGGTCCTGACGTGTCTCTTTATGAGACCGGTAAGTTTCGTACTGTTCCAGCAGTGCATCTAGTTTCTGTTCTAGTCAGTTCTGTTCTCGAGAAAATTCATGTGTTCTGTTCTCAGTATTTCCAGGTAGTATTCTGTTCGAACTGTTATTTTAAATGTTTTTCATGTATTTCAATGTCGTGGTATGAATGGGGAATAAGTATCGTGTTCATTGTGTATTGTATTGTGTCTAGATTACAGTTCAGTCATGCCCATATTTTCCAAGTTACGTCAGTTAAAAACTAGAAAGGGTCTGCTGGAAGCAGCAGTTCCCGTCCCGCCCAGGGACAGTCCAGGTCACTTTATGTATCAGAAGCATGGCATAAGCGCCATATTGTATCTAGATCTATGGGTAGAGTATACCAAACAGTTAGAGGAAAAGTATAGATGGCCCGTATCAGGTACGTGGGATGCCGAGTGCATCATGAGAGTAGAAGAGGCATTATGGAAAAAGAAAGCCAGACAATCACAGAAAGATGCCATTGAGTTATGGCGCAAAGAAGCTCATAAAAGAACCGAAAAAGAAATCAGAAAGTCAGAATTAAGTAGAGAATCCCAAGAGCGAGCCCAAGAAAAAGAATTAATCGAGATAGGTGAACAAGTCAAAACTGAACAAAGAGACAGACAGAGGAATGCCCTTATTAAGGGTATGTACCCTCTTCTTGCCGAGGGCTTGCCAAAAGCGACCCCGGAGGCATCCAGTAATTTTCCGTCACCATTAGTTCCGACCAAGCTACGTCACAAACCGACCGCAGCTGATATTTTTATTTCGTCCTACCTGGACGACACAGTCCCTGAATATGCAAATCCTGTTCGCGCTCCGCCAGTCCCTGTAAATCAGGCACATCCTGCTCCTCCAGACACCGGGGCACCCCATGCAGTACCTGCTACGGTACCCCCGGTCCAGCCAGCATTTCAATTTCCCGCTCCGCCACGAAGAATATCAGTCGACGATTCTAGTCTAGGGGCCGCAGGAGGAGGTCCTCCTCAAACCCCGCCGCCACGCAAGCGTTTATCAGCACTCGAATTACATGCTCAAGCATCACAGCGTACTCCCAAGAGTAATAAGTCTGTTGCAGAAATCAGGCAAGCCCTTGGCGAATGTGCCTATGACCCAGTCCCAGGCGAGAATAATATGGTTTTATATTCAGTACGCGTAAGGAGGGTGACCGAGTATCTAGTCACCCTACCCAACATGAAAGAAGATCTAGACAGAATATATCGTTTCATCCGTACAGGGGATGATCCAGAAAGTATTAGTGATGCCATGTCTCAAAGGAAAGCTGAGATCCAGCGTATGATATTAAAGTTTTTAATTAACTGTCTAATAAGAGAACAAGATTACCCGTCTAAAGATCAGGCCGAAATGAAAATCCTGACAAAGTGGAGTGATAATATAGCCGAGGGTAAGCACAATACCATTAGTGCCATGGAGAGTATGTACAAGAAAATCCGTAGAGAAATAATAAAGATACACGAACAACGTAAAGCAGCACAAGTAAGCGAGAAAGAAAGTAACTCTGATCCTGAAGAGGAAGACGACGAGAATACCGCCAGGATAGCGTATGTAGGAAAACCTAGATTTCCAGATCGCCATTTACGCCTAAAACACAAGTCAATTTTCCATCATTCAGCACCAGATCAAGGTTCTCTAGAACAAGTGTTCCAAGCTACCGATCACATTCTGAAATCACGAATCGGTTACAGTGAATTAAGTACCATGCATGAACAAGAAATAGTCCGATCAGCAGTCCGATGGATTACTGATTCTACCACTTTTCCAGACGAAATAGTGGCACAAATGTTTCTGAAATTGCCCCCAGCCGAGCAGCGACTGGTGGGTATATATATGATCCAGCACCTCATTACTTTGTATGAGGGTCAGCACTCTGATCCAGGTCCGTTACACGATATCCTGAACGAGTTACTCCAGTATAGATGGAGAGGTCTAGGTACCGATTTAATTAGTGTCATTCTAGAACAGCGCCACAAATATAGAACGTTTCTGAACCCGCATTTTGTTCATGTCTCACCCCCAGAAAGTAAACCATTTTACATAGAAAGACAGAACCCGTTACGAGAAGTGCATCCAGTTAAGACAGAGGACGGTGAAATGCAACGAGTGTTTGTATACACCCCGATTACAAAGATGGAACTCCTCGAAATGAAGAAATTAATTCCCTGTCATGACAAAGATCCAGCAGGGTTCCATAGAGAATTAAAAGACATGCTCCGTATGGGAGAATACACTTACCCAGATATCATTAAAATGTTAAAGGTCCTGTTGCCCGCAGGGGTGTATGAAAAGCTCAAGGAAAAAGAATGGGAGGTGGGAGAGAAAAAGATAGATTGGGCAGTTCTAGAAGCTGAAGATAAGTCACGTGTACCAGGTACCGGTCTAGGAGAGAAATGTAAAGAATTACCAGAATTATTGATTCAAGTTTTACCCAGATTGTTAACAACGAAAAAGGAAGACTGGGATGCAATCTCAGCCTGTAAACAGAAACAAGAAGAAGACATTAGTGATTTTTATTCTAGGTTTGAAAAATGCTTTAGCATCAATAGTGGCCTCAAGACAAGTAGCGAGTCATACCCTCATCTCTTTGTTACTAAATTAGTCGAGAATTCAAGTCCACAAGTTAAAAATCGAGTTTTGAAAGTCGAAAGTACCTGGCAAGCTAATACTCCGTCCCAGATGCTCCAGATGCTCCAGTACCACCAGAATAGAATCAGGGAAGAGCAAGAACACGAGAGAAAACGTATGAAAGACACGAAAATGAAAGTACTAGTTGCACAATCTGTTCCTCAAAACAGTCAGAAGAGGGGTCCGAATCAAGTCAATCATCCTGCGGCTCCCGTTAAAGGGAACTGCAACTATTGTAAACAGCCAGGTCATTTTATAAACGAGTGTGCAGTTCTGAAACACAACATAGCTACTGGTAAAACAAAAGAAAGACCACGTCCGCCTAGACAAGAGCAAGTTTCACAGACTCCTCAGCCACAGAATGCACAACAGACAGTTACAGTACCGCAGCCTATTGCTGCAACACAGCATGTCACACAGCAGATGTACCAGTATGCACAGTCCGAGTATCCGGAGTATCAGCCATATTCATGAAACAGCCTAGAGAGGGAGGTAGGCTTGCCTCTCATCGAGATACCTGTAGATCAAGAAGGTCCCTATGTTCATAGTCAAGTATTAGGGAAAGACAGAAAGTTTTTGATTGATACAGGGGCAAGTAGGACCACAATTAGTCACGCCGAAGTTCCAGGGGCTCCGCTCTCAGGCTCTAGAAATGTTTCCCTTGGATTTTCAGGAAAACCCATTATAAATGAAATATCAAAGCCAGTCACTCTAGAAGTAGGTCCATTGTCCCGTACTACTGATCTGTTACTTACTAAGTCATGTCCAGAAAATCTATTAGGCATTAAAACACTGAAAGAGTTAGGTGCAGTTATATGTTGTTCACCAGAGGGAATACGTCTGTTCCTACGTGACTTTAAGGGTCACTATGTTTTACGTGATTTTGATCCAAGACTGTCTAATGTTCCGCAGCTTTTATGGGCGCAAGGTCCAACTGATGTAGGGTACATGCAAATCACACCCCATCGCGTGACTCTCAAACCAGGTGTAGTGTTACCACGAATCAGACAGTACAGATTGCCACCTGAGGCTGTAGCAGCCTTATCCAAAATTATTGACGAGCTCATCGCTCAAGGAGTAGTTGTAGAAACTGACTCCAACATATGCAATTCTCCGATCATTCCAGTCATGAAACGTACTGATCCAAATGCACCCCCAGTATATCGATTAGTGATCGACCTACGAGAACTTAATAAGTGTATTATTCCGCAGTACCCAGTTGTCCCAGACATCTCTTCCCTATTGACAGCCATTGATTCCGAAGCCATGTTCTTTACAGTAATCGACCTCAAGAACGCATTTTTTAGTGTTCCAATTCATCCAGACAGCCAGTTTCTTTTCGGATTCTGTTTAAATGGAAGGAGCTATATGTTCACACGCGCTCCTCAAGGTTTCACAGAAAGTCCTAGTATTTACAGTCAAGCACTTAAGAGACAACTTGATAATGTTCACATGCCAACTGACACTGCCCTGCTCCAGTATGTCGATGATCTACTGATCACAGCCCGTTCCGAACGTGACTGCGAGCGAGCGTCACTGACGGTTCTGTATTTCCTAGCCGAGATGGGGCACAAGGTGTCCCCTTCGAAGCTTCAATTCTGTGTCCAGCAAGTGGTATACTTAGGACACTTACTGTCCAAGAGGGGTAGGCAGTTGACACCAGACCGTATCCAGTTAATAGCGAGTCTTCCTCAGCCCAAGACCCAGAAGGAGGTACGTGCCTTTATCGGCCTTACTTCTTATTGTAGACAATGGATTCCTCAGTATGCATTTCTAGCCAAGCCACTGATACAGTTAACGACACAGGAGGCAGCCGCATCGACTGTCCTCCCTTGGACATCTGAACATACATTTAGTTTCAACGAGTTAAAGAAAGCTTTATGCCAAGCTCCAGTTCTAGCCACACCGAACTACAGTAAGCCTTTTACACTTTTCGTCACAGAACGTGAAGGTACAGCATTATCTGTTCTCACACAAGATCAAGCAGGACAATACAAGCCCTGTGCTTATTCTTCTAGCACATTAGATCCAGTCGCCCAGGCTTTGCCTGCGTGCCTCAAGTCAGTTGCAGCCACAGCACTAGCTATTAGGCAAAGTGATTCCATAGTTTTAGGACACTCCCTGACAGTACAAGTTCCACACTCCGTAGAAGTTCTTCTAAATCGAACACAAACTCAGCACTTGACAATTGCACGTTTAACAGGTTATGAATTGACACTGTTCCAGCCACACATAGAAATCAGACGCTGCAACATCCTTAATCCTGCTACACTGTTACCATCAGCTAATTCAAATTCTGCCACACATGACTGTGTGGAAGTAGTTAACATTACGACAAAGCCAAGACAAGATCTGACAGATATTCCATTACCAGACCCTGACCTGACACTTTATGTGGATGGTTCATGCATGAGAACAAGTACAGGAGATCTAGTCGCCGCGTATGCAGTGACTACTGACACTGACGTTATTAAGACACACCGTATTGACACCCTGTCCGCTCAAGCAGCAGAGCTAGTTGCTCTGACACAAGCCTGCATACACGCCAAGGAAAAGAAAGTTAATATTTACACAGATTCACGCTACGCATTTGGAGTCGTACACGACTTTGGAGTGCTCTGGCAGGAGAGAGGTTTCATGACTTCTCATGGAACCAAGATTCAGCATGGTCTCCTTATCCAAGCTCTATTAGATGCAATACATTTACCGACATCCATTGCCATCATGAAGTGCAAGGCACACACGAAAGTTACTGACATTATTTCCCAGGGTAACGATCTAGCAGATCGCACAGCCAAGCTTACAGCTCAGACTCCAGACATTCCAGTTAACATGACACATACTCCAGATCCGACTACATGTGTGACAGTTAAGGACCCTACTCAAGATGTCATAGATATCCAGTTACATGCTACTCCCGATGAAATCAAGAAATGGTACGAACAAGGAGGGGTCCAGACAGATCAAGGATGGGTAACGAAGGGTAGAACCGCATGGTTTCTCCCCGACTCTATGGTTCAAGTCATTATTAATACCGCACATAGTCCAGCACATTTAGGAGAAAAAGCTATGTTAGATAGTATCCAGAACATTTGGTTCAACAAGCATTTACGAGCTGCAGCTAAGCAGAAAGTCCGTACCTGTATGATATGTTGTCAGTTCAATCCAGGTAAAAGTGTCCCGGTGGAACAAGGTGGTTTCCAGCCCCCTGACCACCCTTTTGAAGTCCTCCAGATGGATTATATTCAGATGGAGCGATGTCGAGGTTTCAAGTATGTCCTTGTAGTTGTATGCGCTTTGTCCAGGTGGACAGAAGCATATCCAGTCCCAGATTACACAGCCACGACCACTGCCAAGCAGTTGGTTCGTGAATTCTTCCCTCGTTATGGACTCCCTAGAGTCGTATATTCTGATAACGGCCAGCCATTCTCCTCAGAGTTAATGAAGCACGTTTCCCTGTTGTTAGGGTACCAGTGGAAGTTCCATTGTGTACGCCATCCTGAAGCAGCCGGTCTCGTTGAGAGACATAATCAGACCCTGAAAATCCGCATCGCCAAAGTCTGTCAAGAAAAAGGTGTGGACTGGCTAGTAGCTCTGCCAGTTGCTCTATTTTACATGCGCATGGTCGCACATTCCAGATCAGGTCTGTCCCCGTACGAGGTCGTATTCGGCCGCCCCCCAAATATGTGGGGTACTCCTAGACCCCGAAGTATTACCGATGTTTCAAGTAATATGCTGACAGATTACCTAGCTTCCTTGATGTCTGCCCTCAACTCATGTCGTTCACAGGTTGCCGCCGCATTTCCAGACAATACCGAGGTACACCGCATGAAATCGTTCCAGGATCCATGGTGATGGTCCGCAACTTTGACAGATCAAGTCCGCTGGAGCCTCGCTGGAAGGAGCCCCGACAAGTCCTCCTCACCACCCGTACAGCCGTGAAGTTGGAAGGACGCAAAGGCTGGGTGCACCTTTCTCATGTAAAACAATTTAATGGACTGAAACCCGTCTTAAAGAACAATTCCCAGGATTTGAAGGATTGCCAAAGCATTGTTCTCAAGGACTGTCCCGCAAATGACATTGATTCAAAACCCCCCCTGTTAGAGAAAACTCCGCAGCAGGAGTATAAACAGAAACTACGGTCTAGTAAAATTAAGTCAGCCAGTTTGATTGTCTAAGTCCTCCCCTAGGTGAAACGGTTAGACTGTTTCTGACATGTATAAAATAGACCCCCATAGTGAGAAAGTCAGTCAAAACTCAATTCGATGTATCGTTTTTCTAAGTTTCATATTATTTCTCAGCATTATGATTTCCTGCACCAGTTATGCATTTTACCTGTGCTTTCCAGTTTCTCATGTAAATAAGTCTTCTAATGTTACAGCAGAGCACACGTTTAGTGATCTGCCCCCTCATGAACTCTCTTACCGCCTCGCTATGCGTAATAACTCCTTTATCCGCATGTTACATTACTCACACCAGACCAGCAATGCCACTAATTGTTGGGTGTGTGGTCGACTCCCCCCTTTCCAGACACCGAAGGGAGTTCTGCCACTCTTTCCTTATCCTTTTTCACATAATGGTTCGTGTGGAGCATGGTCCACGTTAACGTCATCCTCAACAGATATGTCTTTTCTTAACAGTACATGTTTCCCAGACAAGCAAGGTCTTCCCCACAGAACCGGGTTAGATCTAGAGAATGAAGTTTACAATTTAGGTAATTATTCTTCGAATTTTATGGTCCTGAATGTTCAGTCTGATACTACTCCAGACTTACCTGCTATTTCAGTACTACCAGTCAAAGGCGAATTATGTGTCCGAAATTATGGTTCTGTACATGTAGGACATAGTGATTGTACTACTATTGTCAAGTATAATGACAGTGGGAAATCTATTTTCAAAGCTTCACGTCATTCCTATTTTATTTGTGGTCAAACTGCATATGTCCGTCTGCCCCTCGATTGGGAGGGAACCTGTTACATTGCCTTCCTACTGCCACCTGTTTTCCTAGCCCCATCTGATTATCACAGAAACACACATCTAGTACACATTAGACATAGAAGGGAGATCGAGTCCCCAATTGTCGATTACACTGAAACTGCTCTAGAACAATATACCGATTTCAATAAAGGTTTCTTCTTCTTTATAGGCCCTGTCCAGAATAGTAAGTTAATCCGTAGATTAACCAGAACCCTTGAAGCTGTAGTAAATGAGACTGCCTCTGCTCTAGGTAACCTAACCGAAGAGCAATCTGCTATGAGATTTGTAGTTTTGCAAAATCGTCTCGTCCTTGACGTCATACTGGCCGATAGGGGCGGGGCCTGTAGAGTCATCGGATCTAGTTGCTGCATTTTCATTCCAAATAACGCGCCGTCTGTTTATTCAGCTATAACCAGACTCCATAAAATTGCCCATCTGATCCACCAAAATCCAGGCACCTGGACATGGTCCGGTTGGTTCTGGAATATAATTTCCGCCTGGGGATGGAAAGTCTTGTCCTTTCTAGGTATAGCAGTAGTGATCATATTCAGCTGCTGCCTCTGTATACAATGTGGCCCTGCGATTTGCGGCATGTGTGCTACATCCTGTATTCCTAGTATAACTCCTAGTCCCAAGTCCCGTTCTAAATCCCGTTCTAAGAGAATTCGAGATGAGCAAATGATACTGTATGAAATGATAGATGGTATCATGAATATTGATGTTTCCTGATGGAAACGTAGTGACAAGGAGGGAATGTGGAAAAGTAAATTTTGCTATGTTCTGTGTCCCTACGTGTCATCCATCATATGTTATGTGTGCATGATTAATATGCATATGTTATTTCCCATGTTTGATTAAAGACGCAATTACAGTTGTGTCCACCTCTAGTATGTCAGTTTCCAGTTCTCGTGAATAATACGAGTATCAGGCCTATGTAAAGTTATGTTGCCACGTTTCTCAGTGTGCACGTTATTTCATTAAAAGTCCCCGTTTCCAGGCCTCAAAAGGGCCCGGACACCAGATTCAGCTCCTGTCTCCTGAAGCCCTCGCTGAGGAGCGATGCAGCCCCCACCTGTATCCTCGACCCTTCACTTACTTCCTGCCTCGCAGTGCCCGGTGCAGCCTGGCTCTGCCTCTGAGTCTGCCAAGACTATGTTATGATTCCAGTTATCAGTTCAGCCCTCCTTCCCTGCATTCCTAAAGCTACTGAATCGCATCAATAGTTTCCGTCATTGTCTAGCCTTCAGGGCTCCATGTTAGAGAAATACTGTATTTAATGGTCATTTAATATTCTTCATCACGCACTACATGTAGAATAATGCATGCTCCAGTCCTAGAGTCTGTTAGCCTTTCCCCCCTTGACTTCTAGTTTATATCAACATGTTCCCTAAACATCAGATACTAGATAGGGTTTAGGTACATGTCGCTCCGACCCTCCAGACTTCAGTCTCTGCTCCTAGCACAGAGTTCATAGCCCCCAGCTTCTCCTAGTAATACGTCATTGCCAGTTTGCGCGCACCATTAGGTTAGAGGTCCCGGCTCCTCAGGTAGCCCCCTCCATGGTTTCCGCCCCATTCATGACATATTCTGTTACGTTTGCATCACATGTCTATGTATACGCCCTGTTACACCTTCTTCTCACCCTTATCTTTCGCGACTGCTACGCGTCACACCTACTGCTCCACCCACTGCTACGCCCACTGCAATGTAATGCTATGTGTTTGCGTTATGTATATATGCTCATGTATTGTTATTAAAAGTTAGAGTTTTCCCTTGTCCAGATCCTGCCCCCGGCAGCGCTGCCATCCTATTCCTGTGCAGGTTGTCCTGATCCTGTCCTTTATGCTGTAATAAACCTGCAAAACTCCCACTACCTCGAATCTTGACTCTTATTTTATTGAGCTATCTGTTATTCATTCATGCATTCAAAAATAGGGTATTATTTATTTATTTACCACAGAAGAAGCAAGGGAATATGGGATATGGCATGAACTATGATTTACTAAGGGAGTACATGTACTTAGGAAGGGATATTAACTAGCCCTACCTATTTAATTGTTTTTTCCAGTGTAAGGTGTGCTTGTTATGTACTGTATTTATAATGTTTATAATATCTATGATAAGCTCCTTTCATGCCTGATTTTAATGTTTATAAAAGCCTTGAATGTTTTTGTTCTTTATAAATTTAATGCACTGACTTATTCTGTATGTAATAATGAATCGAAGTACTGTAAATTAGCTCTATGGGTATATAATAAAAAACATTTTATCGGGTCCTGAGGCTTTACCAGATTCCAATTTATTGATCGCCACCATGATTTCACTATCAGTGATCGGGCCATTAATTTAGGTTTTTTCTAGTTCCGTGAGGCTAGTGAGAGTGATACCATTTAGATAGTCATGACACTTCGAGTAATTAACATTAGCATTTTCCTTGTATACATTTTTGTAAAAATCTTTGAAGATATTGACTATCTTATTAGGATTAGTGTTAATATTCCCTTCCTTATCCTTCATAGAATTAATGGCTTATTTCTGTAATTTCAATCTTAGGTAGGATGCTAGGGATTTGCCTGCCCTATTTGATTCACATAATTTGATGTTTTTTTTTTAATTGACCCATATCCCCGCCCTGCTACTGATGATTTTGTTATATTCATATTTATTATTAAGGATCATGTTGAGAGTATTATTGTCTTTATTAGAAATATGAACTTTTTTCTAAGTCAGCGATTTCCTTCTCTAAATTAGTTATGTTAGAGTGGGCCGCTTTGTTAGATTTTGATCTAATTCTGATTATCTCCCCTCTTGCAGTTGCTTTCAGGGCCTCCCATCTTGTTAGGTCCGACGTTACAACATCTTTGTTTTCATCAAGAAAGTTATGAATTGTCTGTTTAATTGCCTGGATGCTACTTTAATCAGTTAATATCTTGTAATTGAAGCACCAGCTTGTTTGTTTTTTATGTGGTGCAGGGTTTAGAGATGGAGAGTGTAATACAGGAGTGGTCAGAAATTACTCTAGGCTCAATTGTGGTTCGGTTTACACTACATAGTGCATTGTTGGAGATCAAAATGTAATCTATCCACGAAAACGACTTGTGGGGAAAAGAATAGAATGTATATTCTCTTTCTGCCGGGTTCGGGTTTCTCCAGGCATTTACTAAGTTGAATTTCGAACAGATTTTCTTCAGCACTTTATGTGACATATTTGGGTGAAATGGGAACCTAGACTTTTTGTCTTGCTGAGGGTCAAGAGGCAAGTTAAAGTCACCCGCAAGAATGATGGTAGCTATATCAGGGATTTTACCTAACTGTATATAGATCATCCCAGAATGATGGATCGTCCATAGTAGGAGCATACATTTTAGCCACGTAAAATTCCACCTTGTCTTCGTTAAGTGTGTGATAACCCATCTACCTTAAGAGTCAGAGGAGTTCCAGATTAAGTTGATTCTTGAGTATTTTGTATTTAATGTAAGTACCCCATTTTTCTTCCCTACAGCTGCTGAGTAGGCTCCATCTGAGAAGTGATAGTTAGCAAAATTCTGGGCTAGTGTGTGTCAAGTTTGGTTTCTTGGAGAAGAATTAGCTCACCTTTTTGTCAATTCAACTATTCTACTATCTTTCTCCTCTTTACTTGATGATTCATCCTTTTCACGTTTAATGAGAATAGCTTAATGCATTGGTTCAACCCCGCCATTTAGTTTGTGAGAGAGTATTTATACGGTCAGAGTCAACCTTCTATGAGGAGGCGTTATCAGAAGTCACGTCCCTTTGTATGTGTCAGTCTGACATGAGACATAAGGAACACAAACCAATGAGCAAGAGAGCCAACAGAAGATACAGTAATAAAAAAGAAAACCCCAACCCATGCCAATCCCCCTCCTCTCCACCATCCCCTACATTCGCCTACAGGCATAGGGATAAGAGGAAAGTAGTTCCTCCAGAGGAACAAGTGTTTATAACTTCATTGTTTTGGAGCAGAGCCCCCCAAATTCAGGAAGGACCTAACATTGTATGAGAATTCAACTTTGGAGATGCATATAAGTTTATATGTGTATTCATTTTTGTGTTTATGTGATGATTACGACTGTAGAAAGATACAGGAGATTGAGACACTTGCTGTTACATGCAGTAAGTGTGTAATAAGTGTGTACTCTGGATATGTGAAGCAAAGTTACGTTTTAGCAATGATGAGAGGAGACCTGTTTGTGAGCAAAGACTTGTGTAATGAGTGAGACTATAGGTATGTGCAGGCGAGTGGAATACATAAGGTTGCCTGCAATAAATGTGTAGTAAGTGTGTACGATGGGTATGTGTAGCAAGGTTACGCTTCAACACTGATGAGAGAAGACCGGCTTGTGTGCGTAAACACAAAGGATCAGCATACAGGAACTCTTTAAAGTCTCTTTGTAGATTACCAGCGTTCATTTAGGAAACTTTAGAATATTGGGTAATAGGTGTGTACGGTGCATATGTGTAGCTATGTGGATATGTGTATATACTTCCAGGTAAAATCAGAATCATGTGCAATAAATGTATAAGAAGGACCTGTGCGGATATGTAGATATGTTAAGATGCGTGAAGTATGTGAAGTAAGGTTACGCTTTAACAATGATGAGAGAGGACCAGCTTACATGTGAAGACAGTTAACATTCGTTCCACGTGCATCGCACCAGATGCAAACTAAGTGATATGTTCTGAGGAATCAATCGCAAGTAAACCTAAAGGATGTCTTACCACTTTATAACAAACATATGCAGGAGTAGGTAGCATATAAGACAGAGAATTGCAGGATCACTTTAGAGGCAGGCTTATCACTTTGTGTCAATATTTGCGGAGATAGACAAAATTGGGGATTGAGCCTCATATGTAGACAAGCATCATTTGTACAGGTTCAGGAATAGTGTGGAAAGTGTGTAAAGTGTGCAATGGATATGCGTGGCAAGGCTACGCTTAAACAATGGTAAAAGAAGACCTGCGTGTGTGCGATAGCAAAAAAGTTCAGCTTGTAAGAACTCTTTAAAGTCTCTTTTTCGGCAAACAGCATTTGTTTAAGGAAAGTAAGAACCATGTGTAATAAGTGTGTACTGTGGAAATGAGTAGCTATATGGCTGTGTATATGCTTCCAGAAAAAATCAGTAGCATGTGTGATAAATGTGTAAAAAGGATATACAAAGATATGTGCAGTATTTGAAGTGAGGTAGTCTTACCATTTCTGTAACAAACATATGCAGATTTATCACTTTGTGTCAACATTTGCACAGAGAGACAAAGTTGGGGATAGTGAACTGCATGTATGCAGGCATCATTCGTGCAGAAAAAGTCAGAAACTGATACAGCCTCACCTAGATACTCTCTTTGGGACACATTTACTTCTTGGGGAAAGTCTACCTGTTTCACCGCGCTGCTAGCGCTCGAACTTACCTCCGGCTGTTGGTCCCCCTCCCGCTGCAGCCTTCAGGAACACCACACGGCCGCCGAGCGGGGGGACTACAGCCCCCAGAATCCCTTGCTCTATTACCCCGCCCACCTCCGCCTACTTCCGTGCCAGGAGGCGCTCAAAGGACCGGCGCTCCCTCGGTGGAGTGGGAGCCTCAGCTAGATACTCTCTTTGGGACACATTTACTTCTTGGGGAAAGTCTACCTGTTTCACCGCGCTGCTAGCGCTCGAACTTACCTCCGGCTGTTGGTCCCCCCCGCTGCCTGCCTTCAGGAACACCACGCGGCCGCCGAGCGGGGGGACTACAGCCCCCAGAATCCCTTGCTCTATTACCCCGCCCACCTCCGCCTACTTCGGCGCCAGGAGGCGCTCAAAGGACTGGCGCTCCCTCGGTGGAGCGGGAGCCTCAGCTAGATACTCTCTTTGGGACACATTTACTTCTTGGGGAAAGTCTACCTGTTTCACCGCGCTGCTAGCACTCGAACTTACCTCCGGCTGTTGGTCCCCCCCGCTGCCGCCTTCAGGAACACCATGCGGCCGCCAAGCGGGGGGACTACAGCCCACAGAATTCCTTGCTCTATTACCCCGCCCACCCCCACCAACTTCCGCACCAGGAGGCGCTCCACGGACTGGCGCTCCCTCGGTGGAGCGGGAGCCTCAGCTAGATACTCTCTTTGGGACACATTTACTTCTTGGGGAAAGTCTACCTGTTTCACCGCGCTGCTAGCGCTCGAACTTACCTCCGGCTGTTGGTCCCCCCCGCTGCCGCCTTCAGGAACACCACTCAGCCACCGAGCGGGGGGACTACAGCCCCCAGAATCCCTTGCTCTATTACCCCACCCACCTCCGCCTACTTCCGCGCCAGGAGGCGCTCAAAGGACCTGCGCTCCCTACGCGTCGCGGGAGGCGCGCGGGCGGCGCCGGGCTAAGCCCGGGCAAAGAGCGGGCCGTCTGTGGCTGTCCGGGGCCGCGGAGGCCGGGCTGGGCCATTCCCTTTACAACGGCTATTTCGAGACATTGAAAGTAAGCCTATATTCTTCCATCAAGTAATAATACTTACCTGACCTTATGATCATATTGTTCATATAATTTATTGTGACCCTTATATCATTTGTACATAAGGTCCCAAGGCCAGCAAAAATTCAACAAAGAAAGATGAACTCAATGGCCAGCAAAGGAAGGAAATCCTTGGTAGGAGGGACCATTAGAGGGACATTAGATAACTTTATAACTAGGGCTGCCTCACTATTGGAACACGAGATAGCCATTACTGAGCGCCGCCTGTCCTCAGAACTCCTTTATAACAAACGCTCATCCTTGGGAGCCATTCAGTTAGCAACCACTCCATTGCAAGGTTAAAAAAAAAAATAGCGACACTAATACCCCCTCACAACCACATGATGTAACAGCATCACCAGAGATAAGCAGGTAGCATAGCAACAAGGATTCAAGTATAGAACCTCTATTAGAAATTATTTCGGAGGAGTCCATAATATTAACATCTCCTAAACCTATCCCCAAGAATAAAACACTAACTCCATCAATGGTACGAGGGCCTACATCAAAAAGAAAGTGTGGGGGGAAAAACAAAAGGGTAGGCGTGCCAAAACACCAAAAACACTCTTAAGCCCCTTAAAAGGACAAACTTTTGGAGCTGGGATGAACCGGCCTGACCATTTACCCACACCATCTTTCTCCATTCAAGGGCTAATGGAGAATATTGAACATCTAGTTAAATCTCTTTTATTACCACTTGTAGAGAGAGTGAAAAGGATTGGTGAACAACTGGGGTCCATAGAGGAAGCAATAGCCTCAAATACTGTATCAATAAAAGAGCTGGCAGATTATAAGCAGAATCAGTTCATAGGCGGGCAGAGTACAGGGCTGAAAACAACTAATTTAACTAACAAAGCGGACCTTTCACCATCACTACATGAAAACATATTGGCCCCATTGAAAACAGATATCGGCCACACAATACTCAGGGCAGAAGGATCTGTAGGACAAACCAATAATATAGTTAACAAACAGGGAAATATTGTGAGGGAGCATCCTACTGATAAGAACCCTAAAGGCACCCACCAACAAATAGATTTGCCGCCGGAAGCGGCTCCCTACGTCATAGTATTGACTGGGGTCCCAGAACTGGCAGCCGGGAAAATAGAAGGTTATTCAGAACTTAAAAACAAAGTAGTTCACTGGCTGAGAAACAATAGGCCACTACCCCCTAACATAGACGGTGTAATCTTGCATGTGAGAAGATGAAGTTGGGTGGGACACAGACCTAAAGACATCCAGGGGGAGGTCATCATCGTCAATTTTAGGGATTGCAGGGTAATCTCCCATATTAGAGACTGGTATCTTGAGAGAGGCGGGGGAGGGAGATCGACTCGTGATTTGAGCTACTTCTACCCGCGATCTCTATTACCTAAATTACCAAGACCTTTGAACCCTATGGGAGCAATGCAGCGGGTCTCAGTTTTAACAGTCACACCTTTAACCGATTTGCCACACTGTCGGGGCTGGAAGGGGTAGATTGACTTGCCAATGAGAAATCAATGGATCAGTATGTACCCAAGCACATTGACTCATTGACCGCTCTTAAGGGAGTCTACGATGATGAACCCTCTATAACTACGGAGCATAGTATTTCCCTGGCTGAAACAAAATCCATTGGACAGGATATTTTAAGGAGAGGGCGCCGGGGAAGGAAAGATGATAGAAACCACACAGACAAGGTCTCTTTGTTTAACATCAATGTGCCTGTCACTGAAGGAGGTCCCGAGGAACTCATGGCCAATATCCAACCTAGGGAGACTAGAAATAAGGAACAACATCTCAATCAGCTTAGTCCACCTTTGAAAAAATGATATAAGGTTCAGGACAATGGACCTGTAAACTCTCTACACATAAATATGGCCTTTAACATTCCTCCTATAACTGTTGACTCTACTAACTTGAACAAGGTGCACCTACTTCAAAAGCCTATAACTAATATCTTAACACATTACAAGGAGCACCCACCACACATAAGCCCCATGCTAATCCGAGGAAATGTAGACGGCGTTAAAGCAAGGGCTGATATTAGCGTTGCTACTATAGAGATACCACCTATTAATAACATCTTATGTTGGAATGTAGCGGGCTTGTTTGATAAAATCAATAATCCACTTTGGTTAGAAATTGCACTTAAGCATAGTATTGTATGCTTACAAGAAACGTGGACCAGTAACGAGTTACATATCCTGGGATATAAAACCTTTCATACCCCAGCCACGCCTAGCCGACACGGTAGACATAAAGGGGGGCTATGCACATACATCTCGTCCAACGTAGGATCCCCCACTGTAAAGTTTTCTACAACGGAAGTTTACCAAATTATTGTTACACATTGGGGAGTTTTAAAAAACTTGACATTAGTGAACTTCTACAACAACATTCCAACTTCACTAATTGAGACTGTTGTAAATAAACTCAAGTCTAATCTACTAAACATAGAGGAGCAGATGGAGGGAGATATGGCCCTGTTATGGGTAGGGGACTTCAACTGCCCTCTTTGCCCTCGGGGGGGAGGCAGGCGTTTGTGGCCTGGGTGATTATAAGGAAGAGACTCCGACTCATTTTCATCATTCCAAACTAGGGGACCTTCTCAACACTCTGACTTCCCACTTTATCCTGTCATTTGCCAATGAATTATGCTCTCCAACTAAACCATTCAGACCCACTTTTAATGGGAGGGGATGCAATTCAACTATCGACTTCACCCTCCTATCGTCAAGATATTCAGGGACTATACTTAATTGGGATACATTGGACACTGCTCTTAGCGACCATTATCCCATTTCTGTTACTATGAAATCTAATGATCCCGCAGTAAACTCAATGAATAACATCTTATATAATTTGACACCAAGGTTAGCCAGTAATAACGGGTATCGCATTAAATGGGACATGGTGGTGCCTGCGAACTTCTTCCAAACTTTAGTTAAGAATATCTACGAGGAAATTCAAACATGCCTTTCTAATAAGGTTGAGCATCAGACTGTCATAAACTCCTTCACTAAAATTTCATTAGAAATAAAAAGACTTTTAACCAGGGTGCCTCGCCATCCCCCAAAAGAAAGTCAAGGCTGGTTTGACAAACTCTGCACCAGGGCACTTGCTGCCCTAAAGAAAGCTCTACACTCCTCCCCAAGATCTCAGGAAAACATTCAGACAGCTAGGCGCTCCTTCCGTGCCGCTGTAATCAACAGGAAAAAACAACTAAAAAAAATGGCTTGGCTGGCTCTCCATGAAGCATCTGAGAAGAGGGACAATATAGCCTTTTGGAAGGCAGTAAATGCCCCTTTCCTGCAAAACAACCAGGGGGCCCTAATAGATTTAGCAATCCAGAGCGAATCCTGGGTCACACACTTTGAAGGTCTATGCGATAAAGTAGAGCTTGTAGGGCATGGATCCACACAGGGAAATAATCTTGGTGCACCTGTGGAGCTTAAATCATCCAGTGCTTTCCCTCTGGGTATTACATTTCAATGTGAGGAAGTCATCAGGGCACTGAAAGAAAGTCCACCAGGGAAGGCACCTGGACCGGACTGTGTCCCCATAGACGTATTTAAATCAGAGATCGATCTATGGGCACCCATGCTCACCAACGTGCTCAATTCCTCAAATATCACTGGATTCATTTCAACCTGGCAAGAGTCTATCGTTGTACCAATCTTTAAAAAAGGGGACAGGAATGACCCCACCTGTTATAGTCCGATTTCGTTACTCGATGGCCTGATGAAGGTTGCCGGGAGGATCATCTTAAATAGAATCCAGGTTTGGATGGAAGAGCACGACGTCATTTCAAATCTACAATATGGGTTTAGAGCAGGTAAAGGCACCATAGAACAGGGCCTCAACCTGGCATTAATAACAGCTAAATACACCCAGGCTAAAAAAGGAAATCTTTTGGTGACTATCGTGGACTTAAGTTCCGCATTTGATTGCGTGGACCACAAGATGCTCTGGCTGACACTTTCTGAGATCGGCTTGGACAAACATATCCTCCTGTTTATAAAAGAACTCTAAAGAGGGGCAGGAGCCCGAGTCAGATATGGCAGGAGGGGCGAGTGCTCTGACACATTTCAGATCCACAGAGGAGTAAGACAGGGGTGCATTCTAGCACCCCTGCTCTTTACTTTATACATTAATGCAGTTGGCCAACATCTTACTGAAGTATATCATGATTATCCTACAGTAAATGGGACGCAAATACCCATACTCCTATATGCGGATGATGCTGCAATAATGTCCCAGACAAGGGCAGGTTTGCAAAAGGCGGTGGGGAAATTTTCTGATTTCATGAAAAATAGAGGTCTTTGGGTAAATGCCTCAAAAACTTAAACCATGTCCTGTGGAACAGGGAATAGAAGGACTCCATGCCCAATTTTTCTGGATGGGAGAAAACTGGAGAACACAGATAGGTTCTCCTACCTTGGTATTAATTTTGATAGAAGGGGTACATGGCAGGCGGCCGTAACCGCAAGGGGCCTAGCGTTCTCTAGGGCCACGGGTGCTCTGATTAATTTTGTTAACGACTGGGAGGTAGACCCGTTGGAGAACTCCTACAGATTTACAAAGCCAAATGTACATCGACCGGCACCTATGGAGGTGGCCTCTGGGGGATTGAGCATGTGGATCCTATTCAACGCTCTGAAAATTCCTTCCTTCGCTATTTATTGGCAACCCCTAAGAGTACAGCCACATTTGTCATTCACAATGAATTAGGTCTCCCATATATTTCGGACATTATAAAATCTACACCAGTTTTGCTGTGGCATAATGTCTGGGTAAAACTGGAGACAAGTCTGACTAGAGAAGTTATAAAGGATTGTCTGGCCCTAGATGGTGCTGATAATATAAAATGGTTCAAATATGTAAGAGAAATGCTTAAAGACATCGGGCACCCGGAATACTTCTTTAATCCTGTAAGTATGGAGACGGTGCCCAGACCTGGTTTGAAAAAACTGCTTTTTCAGCACCTAGATAGCAAAAGATGGCTGGTGGAAAAGGGCAAAAGTACGGTCGTAGAAAATCAACTGACCACCATTGTTGACGGGGTACAGCAGTATCTGCTCTTAGAACCATCCCCTTTCACATGTATGCTTTTGACCCACCTTCGCACGGACACCCTCTTTAAAATAATTACCTTTCCACAGTGTAATAATTGTACAAGGGATATAAAAATGTGCCCGTGTGATAACATCTCACACCAGTCCAACATTCACTGCATACTATTCTGCAGATTTTATCTGCTCCCAAGGGAAAGGTTATTGAAACCTCTATTAAAGAAATGGGGCCTACGAACCTGCAGAGCAGCCTATAATAAATTGAAAACTTTAGATAATGCACATGCCATCAAAGTCGTATCTACCTATCTAAAGGAGATTGTTAGACTCAGGAACTTGATGTAATTTTAGAACAATTGTAACTAGCTGGCTTAGACAATGTAACCAGCACCTTCATAATGAATGTATTCGGTTATCAGGAGTAGAGTGTTCTTGCTAAAAAGGATTTTATATTCCATTCAGTACTGTACAATTTTTTAGTCGCTTTTTAATGTATTAATTCCATATGTATATGTATAGCAAGTTTTTATTATGTTGATTTTAAATGTATGCTTTTATGATTCTGTTTTACAAATCGAATAAAGCTTTATGGAACTGAACTGAACTGATACAGGCTTAGGAGCACCATTATTTACCTTAAAGAGGACATTATCCTATTTGTTGACAGATGACATTCTTGATTATTGTTGACAGTTGTTGGTAATTAGAGTTATTATTGACAGACATTCAATATCTTACTGGTTTGTGTTAGACATATGCTGGGGTAAGAGGTACAAGAGACACAGTCTTATATGTTATCAGGCAACATACATTTAGATAGAGTCAGGTTCAGGAATAGTCACCAATTTCAAGAGCAAGAATGTATGTGACCGGTAGCGGGATTCGAGTCCTTGAGAACCGAAGTATCCATTTGCATTTCACCTTTCTCATCTAGGAACTTGTTGCGTAAGGCTGGATCCATAAACACTTTAGGAATGCCTTGTGAAGTAATCCTGAGTCTTGCTGGGCCAATGATTGATCCTTGTATTCCAGATGTTTTCATCTTAGGACATAGATTTAAGAAACCTTTGCGTGTTTCAACAGTCGACTTTGAGTAGTCCTGAGAGATGAAAATGTTGTGCCTTTCTAAAGTATGTGATTGTGCTTCCTCATGTGGATTAGGATGAGTTCTACATGTTGATATCTTAGCGGCTTGCATACTATGGGTCAAGGTGTTTTGTGGTTTGGGGAAAACTGTTGGGACCCTTTGCGCTCTATCAATTTCCAGATCCTTGTCACATTTCAAATTGGTTGCCTGGGTGAACCATTTCTCTAGAAAGGCAATGCAGGAGTGGGTTGAATCTTCTTCACCTTCTGGCATGCCAAAAAATACGCAGGTTCCCACACCTGTTTTTGTCTTCTAATTCTGATATTTCTTCAGCAAAAGAACGGGAGGCGTTATAAGATTTTGAATGGTCTTTTTCATTATATTCCCGTTATCTTCCAGGTGGCTGATCCTATTTTCCGCCTCTGTGATTCTGGAGCTTGTTTCCTTCACATCTTGACGAATGGCTGCAATTTTATTTTGCATGATGTCAGTGTTTGCTTTTGTCGATATAGCCAAATTGATTTAGCCAAATACATGCAAGACGTACAACGTAGTGTTTATTTCAATGAAGAAGGACGTGAGGAGCAGGAAGGAGAGAGGCCGGGCAGGGTAGGTGGCAGAAACACATGTAACTGCCCTCTTTTATCATTTTTAAAGAATTTGGGAGGGGTGAAGGAGCGGGAGGGCCGAAGCGGAGCTCCACTGATTTGTTTTCAAACTCCGTGGAGCTACGTGAGGAGGCACTATGCCAGCTCTGCCCACACTTAGTTGAGACTAGCCACACCGCAGTGATATTATCCAACTATAGACTTGACCAATATTTAGCTTCAAGGCAGGGACTACAGGGGCCTTTGTTATACCCCTGAATGAAACCCCCTTTAACAACAGAGGAACGTTTTAAAGAAAATGTATTTATTCGCCAATCCAAAGGCACTCCAGACATTTTGTGATGATTATTCAATTGAGAGGAGCAGACATATCATTTCCCTTCTTGGATTCTGACTGAGGCAGAAGAGTGACACGAATGAGCAGGCCACCTTAAAAGCAAAGCTGCGCAATCAAACTTATACTTTACTTGTACCTAAATGTGCATGTAGTTCACATCCAGACTGCTAATAAAACATTATAGCATTGGAGCTTTCTAGTGTGCATCTGAACAGGTACATGCAAAACATTCCAAGCGGTCAACCCAACTGTTCAGTCTTCAATTTCTTAAACATCACAAATTACAGAATTACAGAACCAAATGTTGGAGCATGCTTTAAGGTTACAATTTTACCTTTCTCTTTCCCAAGTAAATATTATATAAAGTTCTAACCACACAGCAAAGTGAGCTATACCCCATAAAAGTGCCTTTGAGCAAACGTTACATCAAAGCAGACTGCTTAAAATGTTATGTGTAACTGAGTTAATAAGGTGATAATGCCAAGCGAAATGTTGAAACATGCTTAAAGATTGACAATGCCCTGTGCTCCAACCTGTTACAGTGCCAGTTGTGCTTCCCTGTGCCTCTTAGCTTGCTATGGTACTGCATTAGTTATAATCTGCATGTAAAGTTAGCGAATGAACGACAAAAAAGCGGCTAGTAAACAGTCAAACCAGCTTGACTTGGCGTGCTGCTTCTCTGGTCTGGCTATTCAGATAGAGACTGGCTTGTTCACACTCATCAGTGAGGTGCAGTACTTTACCACGGACTTGCAAGCACAGTGCAGGAAGGTAGGCATTGCTGTATCAGCCAGACTATGCGGTCAAAAGAAAACCAAACCAGCAGAGGCAGACAAGGTGACAGCAAAGGGCAGACTATAGGCTCACCGACTTGTCCATTCCAGTAGTACACTTCCTTAATCCGGACCCAGTGGAGTTCTGCCTAAGTGGACAGGCAGCACCGGGGCAACTTTAAAAAGGTAAGCACAATGAAGGGTCTTTAAAATGTCACCACAAGAACACAACACATGTTTCTACAACCATGGAGAGTCCACGCAAGTCGCACCTGTGCAGCATTGTTTTGTCACACAGTGACTTTTGCAAGGCTGTGAGAAGTTTAAAAAAGATCAAATTATAAACTTGAATCATTGACTATAATTTTATTTAGAGACAGTAGAATAGAGAAAAGAAGAGTATGAATTGAAACTTGGAATATGGAAAAAAGGAGAAACAAGCAAGATGATGGAGAAATCCTTAAGGATATACGGAGGAAAGAATTTTGTAACTGGTAAACATTACCTGGTATGGTATACAACCTTTACAACGCAACTTTTACCACGACCTACCATTACCACGCATTTTTTACAACGCAGGATCTATTACAACGCATACCATTACCACGCATGTATTTACAACGCAGGTACTTTTACAACGCATACCATTACAACGTAAGTATTGGTAAGTATATTATTTTATTAAAAATATTATTTGGGTTTTTGGGTAAAGGGGTATTTTTAAGGTTCAGGGTCAGTTTTCAGTTTTTTGGGTAAAGGGGTATTTTTAGGGTTCAGGGTCAGTTTTCAGTTTTTGGGTAAAGGGGTATTTTTAGGGTTCAGGGTCAGTTTTCAGTTTTTGGGTAAAGGGGTATTTTTAGGGTTCAGGGTCAGTTTTCAGTTTTTGGGTAAAGGGGTATTTTTAGGGTTCAGGGTCAGTTTTCAGTTTTTGGGTAAAGGGGTATTTTTAGGGTTCAGGGTCAGTTTTCAGTTTTTGGGTAAAAGGGTATTTTTAGGGTTCAGGGTCAGTTTTCAGTTTTTGGGTAAAGGGGTATTTTTAGGGTTCAGGGTCAGTTTTCAGTTTTTGGGTAAAGGGGTATTTTTAGGGTTCAGTGTCAGTTTTCAGTTTTTGGGTAAAGGGGTATTTTTAGGGTTCAGGGTTAGTTTTTGGTTTTTGGGGTACAGGGGTATTTTTAGGGTTCAGGGTCAGTTTGGGGTTTTTGGGTAAAGGGGTATTTTTAGGGTTTAGGGTCAGTTTTGGGTTTTTTGGGTAAAGGGGTATTTTTAGGGTTCAGGGTCAGTTTGGGGTTTTTGGGTAAAGGGGTATTTTTAGGGTTTAGGGTCAGTTTTGGGTTTTTGAGTAAAGGGGTATTTTTAGGGTTCAGGGTCAGTTTTGGGTTTTTGGGTAAAGGGGTACAGGGTAAAAACTAAATATAATTAAATTTAAATTACATCAAATTAAATTGATTAAATTAAATTAAATTACATTAATTAAATTAAATTAAATTAAATTAAATTAAATTAAATTAAATTAAATTAAATTAAATTAATTAAATTAAATTAAATTACATTATATTAATTTTTATTAAATTACATTTTAAAAAATATTATATACTTACCAATACTTACGTTGTAATGGTATGCGTTGTAAAGGTACCTGCGTTGTAAATACATGCGTTGTAATGGTATGCGTTGTAATGGATCCTGCGTTGTAAAAAATGCGTGGTAATGGTAGGCGTGGTAAAAGTATGCGTTGTAACGTCATACATCCCCTGGTATGATCTATGAAAACTATAAAACACATGCCAAGTTACTTTTCTCTTAACTTCCATTTGACACAGGCTTTCATAAAATTTTAATTACATACATGTTTCTTTAATGGCAGGAATGTACATTGTATGACTATACAACACTAGACACAGAACATTCTTCACTTATCGTCTCATCAAACAAATGACTACTAACTTCTTTATCTATGTGAATAGCACGCAACGGTTATTTTAAGTAAGTTCTTTTCGACTAATGAGGCCATCTACTTCATCCTTAAGTAAAATTACATATTGATATCTACATTTTGCTTTTTGCAAGTATCTAGTAGCTGTGACATTACAAGATAAGACTATACTTCGCCATACAGCATTGCCGAAGAGACGTACCAGCCAAACATTCTATTTGGACCTTGTTCTCGGTCAACAATATTTGAAGTTGGTTCTTTAACTAAAGGGTTTCATCGGTACAGTTCATCTTTCACATTGATTTCTAATACTATATTCACGGTTCATTTATACTGTTTTTCTTTTATTAGTACAATACTATTTCTTCATAAGAGCATCTCAGTTCATTTCTACCTTCTCCTTTAGCCACTGCCTTGTCTCAACATAGTGTTTTTATCACTGGCTCTACTCCTGGGAGAGTCACAGTCTTTTAAGAGCACTGTTTGTTTCCTTTCTCCTTGCACTCTGACCCAGACTATGGGATTTCTCCATCATCTTGCTTGTTCCTACTTTCTTCCATATTGCAAATTTCAATTCCTCCTCTTCTTTTCTCTATTCTACTGTCTCTACATAAAATATTAGCCAATGATTCAAGTTTCTAATTTGATCGTTTTTAAACTTCTCATAGCCTTGAAAAAGTCACTGCGTGATGAAACACCTGTTGGCTGTTGCTGAAGAAAAGAAACTTGTGAACCTTTGAATGTACTGAAGGTTACAAATCTCTACACAGACAATAAATTATACTTTATGTTTGAATAAGAAGTCCTTAACGTTTGGACCCTACATTTATGTTTAACTCTGTTTCTGTTAGAGCGCTTGGGTTATTTTGAAATAATAATTGTCTACATTCTGCATCTTTAGGATTCAGCGTATGAATCACACTGTTCGTAACCTGATAGCACCACATTTGTGTACTATATAAAAAATTCCAGTTATACTGTTCCCAAGATAAATATAGTTCTTCCTTTATGACGTGCGAATAAGTAAACCACTACTACCCCCTTCCCCAATACGTTTGCTATGACCTATTTGGTTGCACGTGTTCTGCTGCTTTAGAATTAGCACTTATAATGATGCCCTTTTCTGCTGTCCTATTCTGAAACGTTAATGATTTAAGTTTTTCTCACAGATTCTTGGATGTGTATCGGGGGCTGTTAATTGCTAATGCCTTGCTTGATAATTGATTCTTAACTATTCGTTCAAATTGCAGGTGGGGCTTATAAACAATTGGAATATGTTCTCCATAATGCATTTTTCGCCAGGGCTCATAACCTTTTTGCTGTGGGCCTTTCACTGCCTTGTCCTCTGCCTTTTTGTAACAGCGAGGGCCATTGTTGCTTGACTTGCAACTTTTTCTGCTGATTTCAAACTGCATTACTTTTTTTTTTGCTATCTTTTAAGAGCACTGTTTGTTTCCTTTCTCCTTGCACTGTGACCCAAACTTTGGGATTTCTCCATCATCTTGCTTGTTCCTACTTTCTTCCATATTCCAAATTTCAATTCCTCCTCTTCTTTTCTCTATTCTACTGTCTCTACATAAAATAATAGCCAATGATTCAAGTTTCTAATTTGATCATTTTTAAACTTCTCATACTTGAAAAAGTCACTGCGTGATGAAACACGTGTTGACTGTTGCTGAAGAAAAGAAACTTGTGAACCTTTGAATGTACTGAAGGTTACAAATCTCTACACAGACAATAAATTATACTTTATGTTTGAATAAGAAGCCCTTAACGTTTGGACCCTACATTTATGTTTAACTCTGTTTCTGTTAGAGTGCTTGGATTATTTCGAAATAATAATTGTCTACATTCTTCATCTTTAGGATTCAGCGTATGAATCACACTGTTCGTAACCTGTTAGCACCACATTTGTGTACTATATAAAAAATTCCAGTTATACTGTTCCCAAGATAAATATAGTTCTTCCTTTATGACGTGTGAATAAGTAAACCACTACTACCCCCTTCCCCAATACGTTTGCTATGACCTATTTGGTTGCACGTGTTCTGCTGCTTTAGAATTAGCACTTATAATGATGCCCTTTTCTGCTGTCCTATTCTGAAACGTTAATGATTTAATTTTTCTCACAGATTCTTGGATGTGTATCGGGGGGCTGTTAATTGCTAATGCCTTGCTTGATAATTGATTCTTAACTATTCTTTCAAATTTCAGGTGGGGCTTATAAACAATTGGGAATACGTTCTCCATAATGCATTTTTCGCCAGGGCTCATAACCTTTTTGCTGTAGGCCTTTCACTGCCTTGTCCTCTGCCTTTTTGTAACAGCTAAGGCCATTGTTGCTTGACTTGCAACTTTTGCTGCTGATTTCAAACTGCAATCCTTTTTTTTTGCTATCAGAGTCTCATTGTGATTTTACTTTTCTGCTTCTCTGAGATTTTGGTAAAAGATTAGGGGCCATATGTAGGTGGCCAAATACCGGTCGGTAACACCAAAAAAGGCCGGTTTTCGGCGTTACCGACCTGTATTTAGCCATGTGAGATGTACGTAATACCGAATTGAATCGATAATAACGAATCGGTAAAAAATTATCGATTCCTTATTTACCGATTTAAAAATACCGAAACAATGAATACCGAATCGGAATTAACGAATCGGTAAAATCCCAAAAAATGCGTTGTAGCAAACCTCGTTAATACCGAATATGACCAGGTTCGGTAATAACGATTCGGTATTTACCACGTTTCAAGAGCATGTGGTAATCAGGTGCAGTGCATAAAAACAGGCCCAAAATGCATCTGTGTAAACACAATGGCGGCCCTGTACCTCATTGCAAGGAGGCTACGCTTGAGAGCAGCAGGAGTGAGGATCTGGAGACGTGAAGAGCGGGTGTACAGACTACGCATCACATTTTTCCAATTGACAGAACCTGAAATCCATGAAAGATACAGACTGCACCCAGATACCATCCTGGACCTAATACAGGACCTAAAACCCTATCTGGAGCATCAGACACCAAGGGCCCACGCTACCCCCACCCATGTCCAGGTACTCTGCTGCCTGCACCTCCTTGCATCAGGAAGTTTCCAGGGTGTGATAGCTGCAGTGGGTGGAGTGTCACAGAGCTGTCTATCCCGTTTCTTCAACACCTTCCTAGATGCCATGATGGACAGAATGGAACATTACATTTCCTTCCCCAGTACACAGGCGGAGCTGCAGAGGACCAAGCTGGAGTTCTACCAACTTACACAGTTCCCACACGTTATTGGCTGCATCGATGGGACCCATATACCCATCTGCCCACCTGCAGCAAGTGAATACATATACAGAAACCGCAAATCTACCCACTCCATCAATATACAGGTGATATGTAATGCCAAGTACATTATAACTGACATCGTGGCCAAATTCCCCGGGAGTAGCCACGACTCGTACATCTTCCGGAACAGTGACATCCATACACGTCTGCTTGCTGGTGAATTTGGAGACGGATACATACTAGGTAAGTCAATGTGACACACCCTGATGTACACCCTGGCTCAAGCTGTTGGTCACACAAATTAATGCCACTTACATCTGTACATAGGTGACAGCGCATATGCCCTCCGGCCTTATCTGGATGCGACACATCAGTGATGTTGCAGTGGCCAGCCGGTTCACCGACTTGGTATAGGCCTGGAGCCTCTGTCTCTCCCTGCACCTGCCAAGACGGTCCTGCTCAAGCTGGCTGCAGGGGTTGTCCACCGAGGTAGATACTCTCTCCATTCCCACACACATGTTCTCCCCCATAGCACTGATGCCCTTCTCCATCCTGTGCACATGCTTGTTTATGTGTGCCACCTCCCTGTGCATTGACTTCATCTCCCTCCATTGCAGGTGCTGGGCCTTCAGCATGTTGCCTTCCAGTCCAGCAAACACACTCTCACCCTGCTCGGATGCTTCTGGACTGTCCGGCCTTGCCCTGCGGTGTCTTGATGAGATGTGGGCGCCCTCGGATGCAGAACCAGCCCTCTCCGTGTTGAATCTATCTCCTATGGGACTTTGTTCACCCACTCTGCCCTCCTCCTCCGACTCCTCCATCTGTTGGAGGGTGGCCACGGCATGCCTCCTGCCTGACTGTGGTGGTGGGGGTGTTGGTGATCTTCGCAGTGGGGACTGTGTGAGAGGGGATTGCGGACTTCCCTGGCGCTGTGGTGATGGCTGTGGTGGAGGAATAGATGGCTGTGATGGCGCAGAGCTTGTGGTCCCTGCAGGCATGCTGACATCTTCATTTTGCCTCCCCTCTGGCCTGGCTGACTTAGCTCTGCTGCACTCTGCTGCACTGCGAGATGACTCGCCTGTAATGACACAAATGTAGATATACTCAATGCTCTGTCTGCAATGGAATTACATTAAACAACATGCCTACAGAGCACAGTGGTTGTCCTGATGTAGCCAATTACTTTACCATGCTATTGTGTTTGCTAGCCTGACTGTCCTGTTCATGAGTTCCCTCTGACTACATCACCCATAATGCATTGCAGGTAACCAGTAAGACATGGGGTGGAGTGGGAGCCCCTTTGCCACTATGGGGATTGGGGAGGGAGTAGCACAGCATGCTGGGCATGCTTCTTACCTTGTTTTCTTGCTGCTCTGGCGGAGCTGTCTGCGTCTCCCACGCCACTCACACTCTCCGGCTGGATGGTGGACTCCACCATCAGTTCCAGTGGTGTTGGTGCTGGGGCTCGGTTTTTCCCTCCACCGGTTGTGCCAGCCTGTCTCTGTCTCTCTGCCATTCTCAGTTTTGCAGTCTTCCTGAGGTCGTACCACCTCTTCCTGATGTCCTCTATGGTGCGCTGGGTCACACCTATGGCATTGATTTTGTACCGAATGCCACTCCAGATTTGCCTCTTCTGTGACTCTGGCACTTGGTGGGACTGGGCTCCAAATAGCTTGTGGTGCTCTTGGCTGACATCCTGGATCAGGACCTCCAGCTCCTTGTCACTGAACTTCAGTTGTCTTTTTCTGTCGCCTCCCTCCTTCTCCCTGTCCTGGCTTGCCATTTCAATGCTTGTTATGTAGTTTTTCAGTCTTGCTTGTGGCTGTGTGGCTGTGTTGCTGCTGGCTCCTCAGCTCACCTGCCTGCCTGCCTGCCTCACAGTGAGCTCCAGGTCCTGTGCACCTGGCTGGGTGTGGCCACTTCCTGTTTGGGAGGTAATTGGGTGATTCAGGATTGGCTGATTCAACAAATTACGATTTTTTGAATTACCGATTCGGTATTTACCGATTCGGTAATGGATTCTGTAACACCGATTCGGTATTTGCCTTAATTTTTTTTTTTTACCGATTCGTTCAGAATCGGTATTTAATACCGAATTTTAACGAATCGGTAAACTTTAAAGAATTTTTATCTACATCGCGTTTACCGAATTCTTAATACCGATTCGCAAAAATTCGGTATTAAGGATTCGGTATTCTCCATTTACCTACATTTACATTTACCTAGGTGAGTAAACAAGCATCCCCTGGGATAATTGGTTGACTCGGATGAGCACATGGCATCATTATTGCAGGGCTACTAGAGGTCTCTGAGTAACCCTGTCTTCTAGTTGATGGACTAGTTTAGCACACCCTTTATTTTTTGCTTCTTTTTACTGATCAGACTGTATCCAACATTGCTTGCAATGAGCTTAGTTTGCCAATCATTGGCGAACATGCACAGCTTCTCTGTTTTGATACAGGATACTGCATGGATGAGCGGTAAAATAGATTAGGCACTGACTCCTGCAGAGATTGCGTGTTGTGGCTGTTAAGATTGGCTATCATAGTATCAATTTTCAGTAACGTATACAGCTAAAATGTTAAGCAAATCCATTTCTAGGGCTAATTTCTATGGATAATATTTTAAGTAATCTACAGTCCTTTGAAAGGTTTTAGAAGTAAGTTCTGAGTACTGTTTGATGAATATACCATAATTGGGGTGTCATCTTGTCAATCTGGAGCTGGTTCCTGTACCTTTGAGGGCTTATAGAACCTTACACGGTCTTCAGGTTTTATGATCTGTTCTTCCATTTCTGTGACCTTACATGGCGAATCAGCAGTTATCTCTAACTCTAAGTCTTGTCAAGTAAGGGCGAAGGAATCTAGCTCATTTAAGACTTCCTCTTCTGATATAGCTCTATCATGAGCTGCTGTGACTGGGGCTGGTGCTCCTAAAGAGTACATGTTGGGCGTAGCCTTGGGACTGCTATTAGTTGTGATATTTGCTCCACTGCCACCTCTTTCTCCTTTGTGGCCCCTAAAGCCCAGCTACTTCTCAAGGTGGCAATGTGAGCTACTCTGAGGAAGCAGTGCTTGGAGGGCTCTGAGATCTTCTACTGAACTGGTTGAGCCTTCCACTATCTGGAGATGTAATGTCCTCGGTCTTGATATGCTGCATCACTCTACTCTATGCCAATGCACTCTACCCCATTTTACTTTATAAATATAATGCACCATGTCACTCTTCGCCACTGCACCCTATGCCACTCTACTCTACTCTGAACAAATCCACTCTACATCACTCTACTGTTTGCCACACTACTCTGCAACACTGCACTCTACGCTGTACCACTCCACTCTAGGCCAGTGCACTCTATGCCTATCCACTCTATGCCACTCTAATCTATTCTGCACCACAGTACTGTACGCCACTATACTCTTTGCCTCTGTACTCTATGCCTATATAGGTACTCATTGCCACTATACTCTATAGGTGCTTAGGTAGCTCTTCTGCTGTGGATTTTGGTGGAGTCCAGGCCAACTATTGAAATGGCTTTCTCTTTTTTGCTGTTTCTTGCTGCTTCTCTTGTCTCCATTTCTCCTTCATGGGGTGAAGATCTTACTGGGTTTTACCTTTTCTCGTCCTTTATTATAGTTGGATTTAGCATAGGCTGTAGACCTGTAATTTCACTAGTTCTCAAAAAATGTATTGCAGACGGATCTTTCAAGAAAGTTAGTAAGAGGGTTGGGGCCACTTTCATCCAGGTCGAAGGAGTGTGAAATCAGGGGATGATCACCTCTGTGTTTTTTCCAATTGCTCTCCTTTGGTCCAAAAGTAGCTGACAATTGCTTTTATGCTCGGCCAGTTGGGGTCACCGATGGACCTATGCCTGACCTCAGTATTGCACTGTTTATTTAGCAGCCATCTATTAAAATGCATATAATATGAGTAGTGCAAAAAAGACGGTGTACAGAGTACCTGCCAGTGAAGGCAGCTCTAGTCCTGCTCAGCTCCTTTTTCACAGATTGACTCTGTTATCTCAGTTGCCAGGTCAAGGACCTCCTGACCCTATCTCGACCTGGGTGAGAAGTGGTTATAAACTGGTAGAGGTTTGCATCAATATGGAGAGTACACAAGAGAGAACAGAACGAGAAGAATGAGGAGATCTAGTTGCAGGAACTTCCAAATGGATCCGTTTTTAATTTGGATTAGTTCTGTTTGAAAACGTAGGCCCCGTGTGGGGCTATATCAGCCAAGAGATGGCTGCCTCCTTATCTCCTTGCTCTCTGAGACACTTCTTTCTGTACTGTCTGTGCACTTTTTGTGTCTTTCCTCTTGTGTTTCTCAGCAGCATGGTCTGATGGACCTCCACTGGCCTCCTCTGACCTCTCCAGGCTCCTTGGACCTCCTTAAAAACAGCTGACACATGTCCGCGAGTATAGGTGGTAGGCAACAAACACAACAACAACCAGAAGTCCAAAGCCAGCCCAAGGCAGTGCCTCAAATCAGCTCAGCTCTTAAATCAGCTCTCAAATCAGCTGCTATGAAAACAGTTCAGCAAGGTTATTAGCAGGAATGGGGGACTCACCAAGGGTGTTGAGCCGCACCGGAACCTACTCTGGCCACTTATGTACCCGTTCGGCTCTACCTTCAGAGATGTGCAAGTATGACTTCCACACTACCGTGCCTAGCCCTGCATTGCATGCTCTCCTCCTCTGCACACATATCCTGTGGATGTCCAGGTGGTGCAGGCCCTTTAGAAGGCTTCTCAAGAGACAAAGAAGTTAACAGGCTACCATAAACTTTACCCCCACGTCCGCGAGCTGAGGACCGATGCATGAGAACTGGCGCACAAGTGGGCAGGTGGATGGAGGGATGGGTGGAAGTTAGAGGCATCGGGCATTGGGCGATCTTAGTTGAATAGCTGTGCATGCTGTATAAGCTGACCCACACTGTGCTTTCCCATCACAAGGTCACGTTCCACTATCGTGACTGCTGCTGTTTTTGCTGGCTTTTGAGCACTCCACAGCAATCTCTCCCTCCACCCTCCACTGCCTGATGTGATGGGGTGTGTTGCGTGCTGTGTGCCATGTGCTCTAAATCGCTGCCATCAGATTTAAGAAAGTAAAAATCTGGCTTATTTTTTTGCAATTTTAAAGTTTGGTGGAAACAAATCTTTGAATACAATCAAAACATAGTACACTAGGTGATGCCAAAATAGAAGCTTCTGAGTAGGAGGAAAAGTCTGTAAAAATGGCAATTTTGGTCACTGTGGGGCTTTAAAAAGTGGTTATTCAACATGAGGCACAATCCATTTGACATTTTGAATCATTTTTTCAACATTTGAAAAAATATTTTTTTTGATGAAAAACGATGACCTGTCGTACTTTCTCCAGATGGTCAGAAATGGTCATTTTTTAATGTTTTCTCTTTTGACAGTAAATGACTATTAAATGTGAATTATCACTTTTGGAACTAAAATGAGTGTGTTTAGAGTAATTTTTCTGCCAGAAATTGGTCAAATAGAAGTTCTGAGTAGGAGGGTCCAAGGCTACAAAAACGAAAATAAATCATCATATGTTTGCGTATGCTTACAGGCAGTACACCAATTACGCTTTCAAGTTGCATATTCATATAGTTTAGGCAAAAAGAAAAACAGAGCCTAAGAGTGAGTCTAATCTAACAAAACAAAAAGAAGTACTGGGCGGGCTGGTACGCCAGGAAAGATTTGGGTGCAGAATGCAGAAGGAACTGAGGTGGAGCGAAGAAGTTAGGGATAGACAGAAAAATCCCGCTGCCCCCTTTAGGCTTAGATGTTTGTAGCCTCCAGCCAATTAGCCATGGGGCCCCAGACTACCATGCCCCTTTGTTTAGCCCTTCGGCCTTTCTTTGCGTAAATAGCCCACTCCAGCCTAAATGTAGCGAATAGCCTTGCTTGCCATTGGCCAAATGATGGAGGGTTCAGATCTTTCCAATAAGAGGGGATGCATATTCTGAAGATAGCCATTGCTACGAAGATTAGTGCACCTACAGCCTTTGAATCTAGCTGGTCATATAGCCCTAACATAATGGTACAAGGGGTAAGTTGAATATTGAAAGATAATAATTTGCTCAAAAATGTTTGTACCTCTTGTATCAGTGGCTGAAGATTGGGGCAGTTAGCAAACATATGTACTATATCCGCGTTGTATACTGTACATCGCGGGCAGTTTGCTCCAGAACCGGACGACCATTTAGCAACTCTGGAGGGTGTTATATACAAAAAAAAAGCAGTCTTATAAAACTGCGCTTGCAGTTTGGAAGAAAGAAGAAATATTTGAGCTTGACCAAAGGCTGAGGAAAAAACGTTTGGTGAAGCGTTCAACTTAAGTTGCCATTTAGCGTCAGTTTTGTCCAAATCGTCTGTCCGCTGTCCATTCAGAATAGAGTAAATACTTCCTACCCTGGGGAGGTTAGGATTCATTAATTTATCGATTAATCCTATAGTTGTAAAGCCAGCAGTCCCACCTGTTTTGTGCATTAAATACCTCGCAATGGCCTGATATTGAAAGATCTGATTATCACCCAATTTATAACAAGTTTGAAGTTCTGGGAAGGGGCGAATATGACCAGACCTAAATAAATCCCCTAATTTGTCAATTCCTGTTGTGTACCAATGTCGGATATATGTATTCTGAAATATCAGGGGCAGATTATCATTGCACTTGATGGGAGTATAATAGTTTAATTTGGATATTCCAAACACCTTACGGACATTATTAAAGACCTGATAGGCGCTAAGCAAAGTCTTAAATCGAACTCGCTTGAAGTAACTGAGTTCAAGTTGACGCCAGAAGCACCCTTTTACCTTCTCTCCCAGAGTTAAAAGATATGGGGAAGGCAATCCTGAGGGGCTTAAGGCACGGTCTTCATGTAATAGTTCACAGGAGTGTTGTAATGCGGCCGCCCAATAATAACATTTTAAATTAGGGAGGGCCCAGCTCCCCTTTCCCTAGGAAGGGAGAGGAGACTAAATGCTCTCCTTGGCTGTGAATATGCCCATATAAACCGAGAAACAATTAGCTCAAACAAAGCTAATGATTAATTATTAAAAATAAGTACAGAAGCTTAGGAAAATACGTCATCTTTAAAACACTGCATCTTCCTACTATAGTTAAGTGTAGATTATCTATTTTCCGAAGTGACTTCTCCATAGTGGTGGCAAGAGGGGTCAAATTTTCTGCAACTAAACAGTCCAAATCAGAAACTATGTTGACTCCTAGATATTTGGCCTTTTTAACTACCCTATTATCTACCCAACTTATCTTTCGGTTTACAACTATCTGTGTTTTGGATTTGTTCAAGGCATAACCAGAGATTAAACCAAATTCTTGTGCTTCGGCATCTGGGGCCCTAATAGCAGTCTCAGGATCAGATGTGATGATTGCCAGATCGTCGGCATAGGCTATAATTTTTGTATCCTTGCCAAACCTGCTAACTGGCAAGATAAAAGTGTTTAGCTCAATTCTTTTAATCAGAGGGTCGATGAATAGAGCGAATAACAGGGGAGAGCAGGGGCACCCCTGTCTCGTCCCTCTTGTAATCTCAATCTGCTCCGTCAGTTGGCCGTTGATGAGAATTTTGGCAGTAGGAGCTGCATAGAGTGCTTGAATTGCCTGCAATATTTTTGGGCCAAAACCAAACCGACACATGACAGCCCATAGAAATTGCCAAGAGACCCGATCAAACGCCTTTTCCGCGTCCAAGAGAATCAGCGAGATCGGGTCTCCTGACACTTCTGCGGCATCGATTAAGGTGATTGAGCGGCGGATGTGTTCTGTGGTTCCTTTTTTAGGTATAAAACCTTCTGTGGTTCCCTTTTTAGGTATAAAACCATGTTGCCAAATAGATACTATAGATTGAATATTAGTAGAAAGTCTAGTGGCGATAATTTTAAAGAAGATTTTTGAGTCTGTGTTGATCAAAGTAATGTGATGACATTTCCAATGGTGATTTATCCTTTTTGGGAAAGATAACTATTTTAGCAGATGACCACGACTCCGGAGGTTTAGCACCTTCAAAGATTGATTTCACCACCGCCGTAAATATTTCTTTAATTTGTAATGAAAAAACCTTATAAAATTCTTTGGGAATGTTGTCGATACCAGCAGCTTTACCATCTGGAAGACAGGTAAGTGCCATTAAAATCTCGCTCCAGGTCGGGGTCATTTCCATTACTTCTCTACCATTCTGATTAAGCTTAGAGTTAGGGATGCTGTCTAGATATTCCTTGATTTTGGTCTGTATGTCCATATTAGTTCCTTCTATGTCCTCTGTGTAATGTTCCTTATAATAGTTCCTAAAAGCATCTTTTATTTTACTAGGGTCAGTTGTTCCTTCTTTGTCTATATTTATTGCATTGATAGTGTTAGTCGTTATCTGCTGTCTGGTTGCGATGGCGAGTTGATGGCCAATACGTTCTCCAAGTTTGTAAAATTTTTCTTTAGATGCCTCCCATTTCAAAGATATGTTTTCTGTTAATATTGCACCCATCTCTGCTTTAGTCACCATAACCGCCAGTTGTGCCTCATCGATTCCTGATCCGGCCTGGACCGCATGAATTAGTTTTTTCTCCGCTTCATTCACCCGCCCCTGTGCTAAGCTAGTTTGTGCCTTCTCTTCTCTATTCTTCCAGATAGAGAATCGAAGTGTCTCGCCCCGAATGCCAGCCTTAAGGGTGTCCCAGACGACCGCAGTAGAGGCCGTCCCAATGTTTATACCCAAGAATTCTTGCATCCATCTGGCCATGTGATCTCGGTATTTATTGTTATATAGTAGTGCTTTTTCAAAACTCCAATGTGGGATTGGTTCCTGGCTCCCACAGCCATCTAAAGTTAAAATAAGGGGATTATGGTTGGACAAAAGTCGGGGGGCAATGTCAATGGAACAATCATGAATAAAGGCGGAAGACACAAAACAATAATCTAATCTGGCAAAAGACGAATGGGGAGCAGAGAAAAAAGTAAAGCCAAACTGATCCGGTTTCAGAGAGGCCCAGACATCTTTTAACCCATGACTACTGACTAAATCGAGCAGTGCACGAAAAACTTTTGGTTTACGACCCTGATAGGCCCATGTCCTAGTTGTTTCCCATGAGCTGGGTAAGTTTAGATTCAGGTCGCCACACAGTGGAAGCGGCCAATGAACGAGTTCTTCGCTTACTTGAAGTATAGCCCCTGGATCGTCCAAATTACTAGCATAGACAGAGCAGACTGTAAAAACAAATTTCGAAGCTAAAGTACACCGTACAATAACCCATCTTCCTAAAATATCAACTTTGACTTGATTGACAACTAGCGATAGTGTTTTCCGGACCAAGATCCCGACACCCTTCACCTTAGCTCCTTGTGACATTGCTCTAATAGCTTTATACCCAAGAGAATCCAATAAAGATCTCTGTACCCCTTCGATGTGTGTCTCTTGGAGACATATTATGTCTGCCCCCATTAACCGTAGTACCTGTGCAGTTCTCTGTCTCTTGGATGGATCGTTCAAGCCGCAAATATTTAACGTAACAATCTTGAGTTTATTTAGCGATCCCATTATTTAAATTTAATTCAAGTACCAACCAACCAATCATAATCCCCAGCCCACCATCACCTAAGGACTCACTCATATAATTCTTCTGAGCTATGGTACTAAAAATAATGAAAATTTAAACACATACAATCTAGGCCTGTTACCATTTAAACATGTATAAGTCCTGGACCCGGTGAACCCCCCCAAAGATAGACAGTCAGGGAACCCCTGAATGATGGTGAGCACATGTGAGATCCCAGCCTCCATTCCAATAGTAACCACACCATTTAATAGATTGGCCCGAGCGGCCATAGCAATCGTGTTGAAGGTGTGTTATAGACAAAAGGAAAAAGAAAAACCCAGGTAAAAAAACTATATTAAAAAAAAGAGTAAGCACAGATTCGAGCGAAGAAAAAAGGCCAAAGAAGAGAGAAAGAAGAGAAAAAAAAACAGAAAAGAGAGGAGAGGAGAGACCAAACAAATTGATAATCATATCATATCATAGTTCAGATCCCGATTTTGAGATTTAAAGTAGAATTACTTTTTATTCAAAGTCAGCAAACTATAGAACTGAGATTTGTTTTCAAGTTTTCTTCCTACTGGACAGTTCTTTCATATATTCTCCGGCCTTGATCTCCGACAGAAATACCCGGGTTGATCCTTCGAAGATGATTTTCAGTTTTGCCGGGTTCATCAAATATGCTTGAGCTCCCAACTGTTGAAGTGGTGTTATCAGTAGGCGGAGCCGCCACCTTCGCTCTACCGTTGTATGCCCAAAGTCTGGTTTGGAGAAAAATGTTATCCCGTCTGCTTCCTTGGGGGAATAAGGCCTAGCCTGATCATATACCAGCTGTCTCAGCAAAAAGTTCCCAAAGAAAACTAGGAAAGCTCTTGGTGTGTCATTGCCTGGGTTATGGCCGTCTCGTCGAGGTCTGAGGTTGAAGGGAAACCGATGAGCCATTTGGATCCCAATTTCAGCTAGTCTGCAGAGGGAAGGCAGCCCGAAGAAGTTTCACAATGAATGCTCTAGGATCTGTCCCTTCGGCCCCCTTCGGTATTCCTAGTAATCTGAGGATATTCCGCCGCATTTGGTTTTCTTGTTCCTCTTGGTTACTCATCATATCCGTGAGGCAAGCCTCATGGGCTGTGGATAGCTCTTTTATTTTCCCCACTCCGATCTCCAAGACCTCTGTTCTTCCTTCTACCATGGCGACCCTATCTCCAATATCTGTACAGATTTTATTTAATTTTCGTATGCCACCCTGTAGATTTTTAGAGGCCCCCCTCGAGGCTAGACTCTCTGTTTTGGCCTCCTCTCGAAATTGTTTAATGGATTCCAAAATTGAAAGTAGGGATGGTTCAGTTAAACTTGTGTTATTCATCTGTGAGCCTGCCCCTTGCTGGAGATTCATGGTGTCGGAGGGCAATGGCCCTTGCGAGTCTAATTGATCCCATTTCGGTTGACTGCGCTTCCTGCTTCTGACTTTTCTCCTTTTTACTGTGTTCCCTGCCGAGTCATTCAGGCCCCCTTCGGATTTACTGCTTTCAAGTGAGCTGGTCTCCAAATCACCCGACCCAGATCTTGACACAGAGCCGTCTGAGACAGAGAAAAAGTTCTTGTTCCCTAAGTCTGGTGTCTGAGGGTCGAGAGAGCACCGAGTCGTGCTTCCAGGGTTATCACCGTCTTTCATGCCTCCCTGATCTTTAACTTGGTTGGCGGTGCTTTTAATGGCAGTCATAGTTCCATTCATAATTCCGTTGTCAGTCATGGTTAATATATCGGAGGAGTTTGACAGTACATCATCGGGGCAGTACTTCTCGATATGCTGGTCTGTTCGCCATGACTTAAGACTGGTGGTATTACTATCCCCTTTAGTTGATCAGACGGTTGCGTTGATGATGATGGTAGCCCAGCATCCAAAGGGAAAGGAGGGCCCCCATCTGGCAAGTTGCATGGCTCACTCAAGATGGATATACAGTTAGGTGCAGGGGTAAGAATTGGGGGGTTTTAAAAATGGGGAAATGTCTGGCTATCGACGGGTAATTCCCACTAGGAGCAGTATCGACAATGTTATTGGCAGAGGTGTCTTTAAAATTACTTGCCCCTGCAGTCTTACTAGACTTTTTTGCCCCCCCCACCTTCCCTTTTACCTTTCTTAGGAGGCTCCGTCTTCTCGACAGTTTTTTCAGGGTTTCCTTATCTCCATTCTCTCTCCTCTCCTCGCAGGGGTTCTCTTTCCCCTTGAGCATTCTTTGTCCACGAGTAGTCATTTTACGGCTGCTTGTAACAATTGGGTAGTCCGCCTTTGCCCTCACGTTTTCTTGATTTGCTGGTATCAGCCCCTTGCCTGGATCACACGAGTTTACAGCGTTATCAGCGTTATAAGCATTCGGTGGCTTAAGACACCAAGGGCAGCCGGAGAGAGCACACAGTGTTTTGAAAAAAAGAGCAGAGGAACAGTCTGTGGTTGAAAGCACAACAGACCGGACCCACATTCGCCAGACCACGGATATCCGAATGCGTGCGCCGCCCCCTCTGTGCTAACCCCGGACTAGGATAGAAACCCGTGGGGGGAGCAGGTTAAATCTCTCGGGCGGCTCTTGACCAATCATCCGTCCCGGAGTTTTAGTTTCAGAAGCCGAGATGAAACGCCGAGAATAGCGTGTAGAAAGAGGTCCACTCAGGTCAGAAGCATATCGACAGTGGCATGGAGGCTGAGAGAGGGAAACTCTCACACTAGCGCCATCTGCTGTCGAATACATAATCACTTGTGCTGTATACTTTTATCAGTAAAAATGTAATGGTCATTTCAATTGAAAATGTGAACTCAGTAATGGCTGTGCATTCCCACACTATGCATACTCCCCTTTACCTTACTTCACTCTACTCTGCCACTCTCCACGTTAATGCACTCTACTCTGCACCACTCCACACTATGCCACTCTACTCTACGTCATTCAACACTGCGTCACTGCACTCCACTCTGCACCATTCCACTCTACTCCTCTACGCCTATTCAGTCTACTCTATGCTGCATCACTCTACTCTATGCCAATGCACTCTACTCCACTTTCCTTTATAAATATAATGCACCATGTCACTCTTCCCCACTGCACTCTATGTCACTCTACTCTACTCTGAACAAATCCACTCTACTTCACTCTACTGTATGCCACACTCTTCTGCAACAATGCACTCTATGCCACAGCACTCTACGTTGTACCACTCCACTCTAGGCAAGTGCACTCTATGCTTATCCACTCTATTTATTATTTATTTATTTATTTATTAGAAAGTTTTGTATAGCGCGAACAAGACCCGTGGATATCAGAGCGCTTCACATAAAAAGCAGGTTACAGATCAACAGTATAGTCACACTAATAACAACACACAGATATGAGGTAGATAATTATAAGGCTTTGGGTGAATATAGATATATATCCTTTCCGAATGTGCATTATGCATTAAGAGGTAGGTTAAGGCTTAACTTATATCATATTCCATTTCCGCAAACATGTAAGAGGTAGAGGATTATATGGCTTTAGGAAGTGAGATAAATATATAAGTTCACATTTACATGAGGTAGCATTTTGTATACAGCTTAGTCTCAGTAGAGTCGCCGATCTCATATCGTCGAATGTCCTACAGTTTATTCCTGTCAGGGGTTCCCCTTCTGCCAGCGCAAATGTTCAGTAGTAGGGCTGCACTTGCTCGTAATTGTGATCAAATAAGCCTATGTAGGGAATTTACTCATCATGAAGTTCTTCACTTCCCGCTTAAATGTTACAATATTCTGAATCTTCCTAATGCTTGGAGGGAGTGAGTTCCAGATTCTGGGAGCAGCTCCTGAGAACGCTCTGTCATAGGTTTTTTTCTTTCGGAAAAAGGCTGGCCTCAGCAGCAGCTCCTTGGCACTCCTAGCTGGTCTGTTACCTCCTGATAGCTCAATAATGCCAGTCTAATCTACTCTGCACCACTGTACTGTACGCCACTCTACTCTGTGCCACTGTACTCTATGCCACTGCATTCTAACATACACCACTCCACTCTATCATGCACCGCTCTATGCCACTTGACTCCACTCATGAAACAATCTTCACCGAGCAACTCCACTCTGCGCCCACCACTCTACGCCACTGCAACCAACTTTGCCCAACTCCTCTCTGCGGCATTCTATTCTAATATGTACCACTCTACTCAATGCCACTGCATTCTACTCTAATAACTGTACCCTATGCAAATGCACTGTATGCCAATGTACTCCATACCACTTTACTAAAAAGAATGCAATTTATATTCACTGCTCTCCACAGCAATCTCCTCTGCACCACTGCACTCTATGTTACTATAATCTACTCGGCAACACCCAACATCACTGCACTCTACACCACTGTACTCAACAGCACTGGACTCTTGGCCACTGCACTCTACACATTTTGGACTCTATCTCACTGCACTCTACGCCACTCTGCACCACTGTACTATACACCGGTGCACTGTACGACTCTGTGCTGTTCCACTCCATGCCACTGCAATATACCCAAAAAGGGGGTGGTGATGGACAGAGTATCTGAGTTAATCAGAACACTCCTACCCAGTCAACAGATCAGGGCTTGATCCATCACCGTTTTTTAGCTCACTGCACCATCCCAGTTCAGAACCTGGCTATATGCAAATTAGTCTGTCCCTGGCCCAGTGCATCATGGGAACAGGGCAGACCAAACTACCAAGCCAATTCTTCACTGGAAAGGAAACAAGCTTCCAGGGACCGGTTTCTGGCATTACAGCCGTCTTCGGCCCGGCTTGCTTGAATCCTGATGGTGCAGTGAGCAAGGGACTCATGTCTGAGCATACCCTTCCACACTTATGGTGGCCAAAATAATTTCAAAAAGGGGGTGGTGATGGACAGAGTATCTGAGTTAATCAGAACACTCCTACCCAGTCAACAGATCAGGGCTTGATCCATCACCGTTTTTTAGCTCACTGCATGTCTGAGCATACCCTTCCACACTTATGGGCTAAAAAACGGTGTTGGATCTAGCCCTGATCTCTTGACTGGGTGAGAGTACTCTGCTTAATTCAGAGACTCTGTCCATCACCACCCCTTGTTGTAAATAATTTTGTCCACCCTAAGCGTGGAAGGGTATACTCAGATGTGAGTCCCTTGCTCATTGCACCATCAGGATTCAAGCAAGCCGGGCCGAAGACGCCTGAAATGGCAGAAACCGGTCCCCGGAAGCTTGTTTCCTTTCCAGTGTAAGAATTGGCTTTTGTAGTCTGGTCTGCCCTGTTCCCATGATGCACTGGGCCAGGGACAGACTAATTTGCATACAGCCAGGTTCTGAAACTGGGATGGTGCAATGAGCTAAAAAACGGTGTTGGATCTAGCCCTGATCTCTTGACTGGGTGAGAGTACTCTGCTTAATTCAGAGACTCTGTCCATCACCACCCCTTGTTGTAAATACTGCAATATACCCAACGCCACTCCGCTCTACTCTTCCCCAGTCTACTCTATGCCGCTGTACTCTTCACCACTGCACTCTATGCCAATGCACTTTACACAACTTTACTCAAAATCAATACACTATACACACTGCAATGTACGCTACTATACTCTACAACAATCTACTATATGCCACTGCACTCTAAGTCACTGCACTTTTGACCACTCTGCTCTACACCACTGCACTCTACACAACTGCAATCTATGAATGGGAATCTGCAACACTGTGCTCTCTGCCATTGAACTCTATGCCACTCTACTTTGCACCACTCTAATCTATGCCACTGCACTCTCTGTCACTGCACCAATCTACATAACTGCACTCTGCACTACTACACTTTATGCCACTACACTCTACATAACTGTGCTCTATACCACCTAACTCTATGCCAATCCACTCTGCACCTCTCTACTCTACACCTCTCTACTCTGCACCAATATACTCTCACCACTGCACTCTGCACCCGTCCAGGCCACTTTATTCTACTCTGCACCACTCCACTCTTTACCACTGCACTCCATGCCACTACTCTATGCCACTCCTCTCTACCCTGCACCACTCCACTCTACACCACTTCAATCTACTCTGAAACAATCTACTCTATACCACTGTACTCCATGCCACTGCGTTCTATGCCAATGCACTGTATATTGTGCCACTGTACTCTATTCTGCCCCACTCTACATGCCACTGCACTCTACATCACTCTACACTAAAACATTGCACTTTATGCCAATGTGCTCTACAACACTTTAGTCTACATCACTCCACACCCATGCACTCTACACCACTACACTCCAGGCCACTCTTATTTACTCTGCACACTGTGCTCCACACCACTGACCTCTACACCTCTGCACTCTATCCTGTACCACTCCACTCTACCCTGAATCACTTGGCTCTATTCTGAAACAATCTCCTCTGTGCCTCTGCATTCTACACCACATTACTTCCTTCAGCATCGCTCCACCCTGCGGCATTCCACCCTACACCATTGCACTCTACGTCATTGCAATCTATACTGCTCCACTCCACTCTACTCTGAGTCGCTCTACTCTACACCACTGTACTCTACATCATTGCACTTTACACCCCTTTACTCCAAACAATGCACTCTATGCCACTGCACTCTAAGCCAATCTACTCTGCACCACTGTACTTTATGCCACTTCACATTAGCTATGACACTGTATGATGCTCTACTCCATTATACTCTACTTCACTTTATGCCACTCTACAACACTACTCCACTCTATGACGCTCTATACAACTCGCTGAATGCCACTCCAGGTCACTTTACTCCACTCCATTGTATGCCACTCCAGGTCACTTTACTCCACTCTATTGTACAACATACTAAACTGCTCTTCTCCATTCCATTTCTATACTCCACGCCATTCCACTACACTACACTGGAGGCCACACCACTCTACAACACTCCACTCCACACTATGCCATTCCATTCTACTAAGCTACTCTTTGCTATTCAACTCCACAACAATCTACTCCGCTGTACGCCATACTACTCTACAACACTCTACTCCATTCTACCTTATACACCACTCCTCTCTGCTCTAGACCACTCCACAACACTCTATTCCAAACCACTCTATGACACTCTACTCCACTCTGTCACTCTACTCTACTCGACCTTTCAGTCTATGACACACTACTCCATTCACAACTCTGTATGACACTCCACTCTGCACTACTCCATGACACTTCACTTACCTTCAGACTACTCAACTCTACTCTACACCACTCCACGACTCTCTAGGCTACTCCAGTACACTCCACTCTACCCCACGATGCTCTACTTTACGACACTCCACTCCACTCCATGCCTCTCTCCATTACTCCACTAATGTTTATCCATGCCGAACAGCAGGCACACTGGTGTACAACATGGCTAAATCATATTGGCAAAGCAAATAGCTCTTGTACAGGCATGCATTGCTTTGCCAATTCTTGTTTTGTGTTATATAATCACCAAGAATAGTAGCAAACTGCCCCTCAATCGGAAATGTAGTAAATGCCATATAATGCTGCCTCACCTTGAATGTTTCTTGGTCAATATAGTCACATGGTTAAAATATACAATTGAAAGAAATATGAGCCCATGCATCATGGTGTTTGATAATGACTGTAGATCAGAAGTCTTCAAACTGGGGGGTGGGACCCCCTACGGGGGCCTCAAGTGATCCCAGGGGGGGGGAGGGCGCCAGGCTCTGGCCAAAAGAATCACTATGCTGATAACAGTGCTTTGTTTAAAGCTGAAACAAATGAGCTGCAGTAAGCTGCTCTATAATGGCCATCACTAACATATGTTGTCATGTATAGCCTTGCTGGAAGAAGGTGTCAAAAGGGATGGGACCCGAAATATTCTTCAAAACTTCCACCACGATTTCTAATAATCATACTATGGATACTTTACACGTTAGAATAGTATGTGTGGCAAGCATGTATTCGATTGCATTTTTAAAATGATAACAGAGCTTAACTGCAATATTTAAATATGTCTATACATATTGCAACATTGGCAGTTTAAAGCAATAATTGTGAAAACCTTTGACGGTAGGATTAAAAAGTTTGAAGACCACTACTGTAGATTAGCACATTTTACAGTATTTGAGTAAATCCTACAGACTCAAAAATGCACAGACATTATAGTTATTCTCAAATGTCAATAATCTGGAGTATTTGAAAGGTACATATGTTACACAGGTAGCCTGTTTGGGTTACATAAATTTAATTTTAGTAGAAGTTGTTTGACCCTTCCAAGGAACGGCAATAATACAAATTAAACCATCTTGAAAGTTTGCCAGAGTGCCTGTGTCGAGAAAGAAATCAATAGGAAAATGGTAAACAAACACTCACAAAAAAAGAGACTGTCTAATAATTAGTTTGCAAACAAACTTGAAAGCATAAACCGCAGAAAAGCGTACGTTGTATTTGTATCTAATTCCTAAAATAATAGGTTAACAGTTCAACCAAGCCGCATACAGTTAATCTACCAATAAGCGAAGAAGCAGATTCCAAGATTCCAGCTACAAAAGTTACATCAATAAAAAACACTGGGCTTGGAAGACTATAAGAGAAACAAAAGAAATATGCGACAAATCGGCCAAGCTCTAGAGATCGGCAGCGAGCCAGGTTTTGGCAACCTGTTGAAGGCTTCTAATGGGGCGAAACAAAAAAGAGCTGCCAACACAATTAAGTGTGTTTGCAGGAGCTGAAGTGAAGCCGAAGCAATTTGCCACATGAAGTCTGAAAGTAAACACTCTAATGAAGCCCTGAAAGGTTGCACTTTGCTGATTGCTCGACATATATCACGGGATAACTCGGCATGAAAAGCCGCGCATTCAGTGAACTCCCCTGTGAGCCGCCGAGGACGGACAATCGCTTCCCCGAGATATGGCTGTGTTTGGATGGCGCTACAGCAATCAGCAGAGTTCAACGGGAGAACAGAAGCCCATTTGTGTGCGCGCGCGTGCGTCTTGACTAAAATCCCTAAAAAAACGGAATTCTGGGACGGCGCTCTTTAAATGAAATAATTACGAGGCGAAAAATACTGTGGCAGTCTGTTGGAAATTGGTCTGAGAATGAGGGCTTTGTTTTGTGATTTGCTTTAAAACTCCGCTGACAGGCCACCTCAGGCATAAACGCATGCTCCCTGACTACTCGGAGAACCAATGGGATTAGCGGCTGAAGAAAAGATACATGTGTCACTCTCAAATATTACCTACTCTGCCAGATAAACCAACGCTCACAGAGAGATGCTCACTGCTTGGGATTTGAGAATCTCGCCTGGAGATCTTTGTTCTTAGAAGTCATGGTATCGAAGACAGATGTATAACAATGAAAGTGAAGTCTGCAACAATTTGGTATATCCCAGCATTTGTTGAGAGTTTTGTTGCCCATTGTTGCAGAATGGGGTGCTAAAGTTGGCTCTGAACATTGTACTGTACAGACTCTGACGGGAAACTGCAGGACGAGCCCTTTAGATAATGTGTACTTCGGGGCATATTTACAATATTTTGGCGTAGGGAGCACTGCAAGGCTTCTAGCTGCGCTGCCCTACGTCAATAGAAAATGGCAGGAATGCGCTGTATCTATAAGATATGGCACATTCCTTTCCTTTCTACCAGCGCCAGCGTACAAACTGCAGTCGAGCGCTCAACTCAGTCACCCTTGCACTATGGTCCAAGGGTGTCTGTGCTGTTGGCATGATTATTTTTGCGCAGGAAGGCACACCTTCTTACACAAAAACAATAGGAGATATTTTCCTCGTTCTATGTGTGCTGCACAACGCAGCACATGTGGAAAAAGCAAAAAACAAGGAGAAATGTAAACGTTTCTCCTCGTTCCGCCTGCTTTGGGAAGGGGGCAGTGTCAAAAACCATAGGTGTTGCATTGGAACACTCCCAGCAACACCCAAGGAATGCCCCTTCCACACAGAGTAAGGCATTACCTTATTCCATATTTACATGGCCATGAAAATCATCTTAGGGTTGATGTGTGTGATCTTGTATTTATAGGCTGGCACACTGCACCCCCAGAGTGTCACAAAAGTGATGCAGCGGCAGTGTAAAAGTGCAGCAGGGGTGTTAGAACTGGGGATCTCTAGTTGACTGAGGTTGGTACCTTAGTCCAAATAGGGACCCTTCATTCTAGACAGGGAAAGGAGGGACACACTCTTAAATAACCCCTGCTCACCCCCTGGAAGCTTGGCACAAGCAGCCAGGCTTATCTCCAAGGCAATGTGTAAAGTATTTGCAACCACACTCCCAGTAACCCAGTGATAACACCACAAATGGACACCACACTGGTTTTATACAAATAGCAGTATCTTTATCAAAAGGAATACGATGAGACCAAACAATAGAAATCCAACATATGTGTATTCTTAATATTTCACTTTGCCGGTTATTAGGCCAGCAATCACTTGTAAATTTGTGCGGTATTAATGAGCAGTTCACAATGATCTAATGCAGTCCTAATGCAATGCTTCACAGTTCGTACTGCAGTTCATAATGTAGTAATAAGACAGCCACATGAGAACAACTAGAGAGTAAGGAAAGGGTTGACTTGTCCTTTTCCCTGAGCAGTATGCCAATAAACAAAGTGGACAAGTCCTTTTGCAGGTTTGAGTTAATGGTTCTTTGCCCAAACTTTCACAAAAAAGGAGCGCAAAACAACAGCAGTTGTTTTTAGGGAACCCCTCACCCACCTACCTAATAGGTAGCATGCTTAATCATCGGGGCCCAGCTGGATCACCTAATGCAATCCAGCTGTGCTTCGACGCCTGCACACCATGAGCTTTCACGCCATAAGTTTCCTGCTCCATGAAAGCCCTTGTTTCCAAAAGTGTATAGACCCATACATTATTTTGTTTACAGAGCGCCACCACATAGGACTTGCCCTGCTTGAGTGGTAAGCACCTGTCAGGCAATGATACATCTTGACTTTAATTGAAACACGCTTGTATCATTATTTTTTTCCCCCTGTGTAACATCTCGCACTGATAGATCTTTGGTTTCATATGTGCTATACTAGTATAGTTACGTGTACAAAAAACAAGTTGCCTCTGACACAATAAATTAAACAAATGTATTTCTTCCCAAACGATTTTTAATTAACGTTGGTATATATGCATTTATATTCATCTCATTTTCCTTATTAAATTTGCAAAACAATACTACCCGTCACGGGGCAAGCTAAACTAACACTTTCTCGTCTTCTTAGTATGTACAACTAGACAGTGAAAATTTGTTTACAAAACACAGTGTGTCCAACAAATATGTACAGTGCAGAAATTAAACATACAGTGCTTTATACAATAAAACGTGCATCAAAAAATGCTAATTCTTCAAAGGTACATATACAGAAATGAACATTACCTCCAGTGCAAACAATAGTCCTATTAACTTCTGTCGCTTGTGGACAAAGGCAAGGGCAGATTGTTACATTATACTGTCCTCAAGCTTTTCTGCTTTTCTCGCCAAGGGAGAGATCAGAGATGTTTTCAGAACTCGAGAATAGACCCTAAATTAGGGGCAGGTTCAGTCCAATTTTGGGACCTAATTTGAACTCGGGTCAACCTGGAACCTCTCTCAGGTGGGGCCAACGCGTTTCGACCTTCTGTGTGGCACTTCTTTTTGTGAAGGTCTTCGGCAGGGAAAGTGGGTATTCAAAAGAGGACTTGTGTACCTAAGTGAGTTTAAATAAAAGGACAAATACTGACATAAGTATCAGTGTTTTCAATGGGTATAATTTTTGAGGAGGAACTTGTCTCCGTAGGCTGGGAGCCAAACACATACCATAATGATTTGTTGGGGACCAGATGGGCTCTGATTGTGGGATCCTTATGCTTCTTAGCTGTGGCGTGAGCTAGGAATGAAGGGGAGGGGAGGGCAAACGCATTAGTGCCAATTTACTAGCACATAGGTACTGTCCTTCATGTTAGTTAAATGGGATGGGTTTCCTGTGTTGGAGCATGCAAGGGGCGGCATGCTGCCAGACTTCGAGTGTGTCACTCCCGATGGTGCATATAGAAAATGGTACACCAAAGTGGCAGAAAAAATGGAGGAAAAGCCAAAGATGTGTTATATGCCTTTTATCGTGACTAAGGGTGTTTCCCGAAACGCGTCGAGTGATTATTTTGTTGCCAGAAATCCGTTGAATAAAACCTTTTTGATGCAAATTTGGAGTTCGTGCTCACATACTTCCCTTGCGACATAAGGAATTGGAGTGTGAATGTGATTTTGTTGTGATATATATATATATATATATATATATATATATATATATATATTTTTATATATATTTTTATATATATATATATATATATATATATATATATATATATATATATATATATATATATATATCTCCTCTCTGTGAACACCTTAACCCGGAACGCAGTGGTTAACCATGGGGTGGTTTTAAAGGTGAAAGGCGGCGCATGCGTGCAAGCTGCTCATAGCTTTTCATGGCATACCTTATGGCTTTGTGTTTCACCGCGGCCTGTTTTTTTGAATTTTAGAGTGTAGCTATCATCCCCAGGCTTCTTGAGGTTCCTAGTTCTCCTGCACATCTCTCCTGCTGTATAATACAGTGGCTTCTTCAGCTTTACCATCCTTTTTATGTTTTTACCATCGAAGGATTGTATCACGTCACTTCCGCTTTCTGGATCTGTGTACCCTCTTGCCTGACTGTGTCTTCCAGCCGGCCATCTTCAGTCAGGCTTCCGTGGATTGCCGCCAGTTGTACGCGGGTTCGGTCCTGCTGCCTTCTTGGAATCTTATCATATTCAATGGCCCATGATGTGGATATAGTTCGTATAAATAAATATGCGGACTGTTGGCTTCAGAAATGCTCTTTACAGTATGAAGAGTGAACATGTATTCATAACGACCGTCAAAACTTGTGTCCTATTGTTCAAAGAATCTGTACTGTCCTGAAAATTATTGACAAACGTGACACAATTTGTTGGGGTACATGCTGGCTCTTTCCGACAGCGGGTCACTCTGGGCGTTGTTAGATATCATATTATGTGGCTGATTTCACTCATTTCATTCAACCCATTGTCAACCGTATTGAGGTACATGATAGTTTTTGCCTCAAGTCTTGCCAGAAGCGTATCAATATTTTGGCCCATTACATGTTTCAATACAGTCCATTTTAAATCCTCAACGACATGGTGGTATTCCATGAAGTGTGGGACAAGTGGTGCACTCATGATTCCACATCTTATCCTGGATCGATGTTGTGTTATGCGTTTCTTAATGGCCTGAGTGGTCTTGCCGATATATGCTTTGGGGCAAGGGCAGATGATTCCGTAAATAACATTATGAGTGTTACAGTTTGTAAACTTTTCATGTTTAACAAACTTGTTCCCATAGGTGAAAATGGACCCTTCTATTGTGCTCGCACATGAAGAGCAGTTCCCACATCGTTTGTGACCTTTGATGGGTGGAAGTGAATTTTTTTTCGGATTCGTTGACTACTCTTTTTCTTCATTGTGTCCGCTCTTACCAATCTGTCCCTTATGCTCCTATTTTTCTTAAGTGCAAAAATGGGGACTGCAGTGAGTGGTTTCAAAGATTTTACTGTGTTCCAATTTCTTCTTATGATTTTCTTGATCTCATTGGTGCTGCCAGAGAACGTAGTCACACATACTAAGGGGGGCAATCTTTTTTCATCTTTGGTGTAAGCTGGGACTCTCTCGGAATGTACCACGCTCTCTTCATTGCTTGTTTAAGCAATTTTCTCGGGTACTGATGTTCTGCTAGTTTCTCCAGAAGTATTTTAGCATTGTAAAAATAGTCTGCTTTCAGGGTGCAATTTCTTCTTGTCCTCAAGAATTGGCTAAATGGCAAATCTTCACGCAGATTCCTCTTGTGAAAACTCGAAAAATGGAGTAGAGTGTTTTTATCCATTTTTTCATGTACAAAGTTGTGTACAAAATGCCATTTTCATGTTTGATTAGCAGATCTAGGAAATTCATCTCCATATTGTTGACATTAATTGTGAATTGAATGTCTCTATTCCTATTGTTAAGCCACATTTGGAACTCCAACAGTTGTTCATATGTCCCTCTCCACAGCATAAAAATTTCGTCAATATAACGGTACCACATTTTTATGTGACCGTCATATGGATTGTGACTGTAGATCCAGTTATCTTCGAAGAGATCCATGAACATAATTGCCATTTCTTCGGCAAAGGGGCAGCCCATGGCTACTCCCTTGACTTGTGGGAACTGGGGTGCATTAAACTTGAAGAAATTGTATTTCAGGCAGATCCCTGCCAGCTGAAGTAAAAACACAGTTGGTACATTATGAGGTCTCTCCCTTCTGTCTAGAAAGACTTCCATTGATTCCAGACCAGCCTCTTGGGGAATGTTTGTATAAAGGCTCATGATGTCTAATGTTACCAAGTATTCTTCATCTTTATTAAAACTTTGACCCTCCAGTAGAGTTATCGCATGCATGGTATCTTTTATGTAGCTCGTGGTTGTCCCTACTAATGGTTTTAAGAATGTGTCTACATATTTAGCTGGTCTTTCCAAAATTGAATTAACTCCTGATATGATCGGCCTATTCGCTTTTTACATCGATCCATTTATAAGGAGAATAGTATCAAACAGACGTATCGCCCCAATACAGTTTAATGGATTTGAAACAAAAATATTGGGCTACGCTGATGATCTGGCGATTATGTCCCCTCATCCTGCAGAGGCTCTGATTGAAATTGAACAAGAGGCAGATCTATTTGGGTCAGTCTCCGGGTACAAACTTAACAGGGGGAAAACTCAGATAGTAGCACGTGTCACTGAATCAGCCATATATCTAGGGGTGGTAATCTCATCTAATCTAACTAAAGTTGTTGAAAAAAATATCTCTCCCATAATTAAGAATTCGAGGAGGGATTTAGATAAGATGAACAACCTGTATCTTACAATCGTGGGTAGATGCAACATTATTAAAATGCTGTTTCTCCCAAAGGATTTATATCTTTTTAGAACAATACCTCTAAAATTTGATAACAGCTGTTTTTTAGAGATGGAGAGAATGATTAATAGATTTATCTGGGCCCATGGAAGGACGAGAAGAGCATATAAGTTTATGACGCTCCCGAGGGAGAGAGGTGGGTGGGCAGTTCCCAATCTAAAATTATACTATTGGGCAACCGTATTGCAATATATGCGGGGGTTACTGGGGGGATTTGTGACAGATGACTGGAGGGAGGATGAAACCGTGCCAGAAGTATATGGGCTTCTGTTAAAAGGTGAGGCACACAAATGGCTTTTAAAGTTTCACGAGGCCAGTTACCACAAGAAGGTGAAATTCAAGACTCTAGGAGCAGCAATCTCAGTCTGGTCCTCTGTCAGAAAAATACTAGGAATAGGCAGAATGAACATTTATACGCCCCTATTCAGAAATCCAGCCTTCCCAGAGACGTTCGACGATAACATAATGAAGCGGTGGGATGGGCTGGGAGTAAAAACTATCGGTGATATAATGGACTCTGATGGTATAATAACGTTCGAATTGGCACAAAGTCAGTTCAACCTCGACCGAAGGGATTTTTCTTTAAATTGTTACAGATACGCTCAGCTTTAAGTAAAAAGAGGGGGGGTGTAACAGGTTTGTGTAAAGAAACAGTTATGGACAGGTTGCAAAACCCCGAAGGCTGCTCCATATCCCAACTATATGGCGAGCTAAATCAAAAACAAAATGATGATCTTACTAAACATACTGAGAAATGGAGGGAGAAATTGGTAGCGAATTGCCAACCTCGCTCAAAATGGGCTGCGTGATTTTGAAGGTAGCAAACCTACAAGCCCAACATTTTAAAACAATTTTCAATCTTTACTATACTCTGGCAAAAATAGCCAAGTGGGGAGGGCAAAAGGGAATCAACTGTCCACGCTGTGGTAGCTTGGAGGATGATGCTCTGCACATGTTCGCTACCTGTCCAAAACTTGAACAATGGAAAAAAGCTATAGAGTCTTTTTTAGATCAATCACTAAAAATTAAAGTAAATCTAACTAACGAATTAATGATCTTAGGCACTTGTAGGGAGGGAGCTGTAATACCGCACAGAGAGTTTCTATTTGTTGTCACGGCGATTGCTAGGATTTGTGTTGCCGCAGCCTGGAAAGATTCTAACCCCCTACATTCCAACAATGGGTCTCTAGGCTTTTGGCCATGTATAATTTGGAAAAAGGTCTTTATGAGAAGAAAGGGTGGAAAGCTAGGGAGCTGGGGAAAAGCATCTGGGCTCCGATAATGGACTGGAAGGCTAGGATGTAATCACTTTAAGCATAAATGTGGATTATTGGTGCTTGGTATCTATATTTTGTGTTTTTTTCCCTTGTGTATTATGCTATTGCTTCTTTCTGATATCTCTTATTTTTCTCTTATTTTGGGATTTTTTGTATATATTGTTTATATATTTTGAGGCTTAATTATTTTTTATTTATCTTCAGTGAAAAAACTGATGGAATACTGATGGTGAAAAAAAAACCCAAAAAAAAAACCCTGAAATGATCGGCTTTCCCAGGGGATTTTGGGTATCTTTATGAATTTTCGGAAGAGTGTACAGGAGCGGTGTCCGGGGTTGTCATTGATCATGTATTCTGCTTCCTTTTTAGAAAGCCAGCCCTCTGTGGTTCCAGTTGATGTTAAATGTACCAGTTTTTCTTTTATCAACTTTGTGAAGTCTTCATTTGATTTTCTGTAATGCCCCTGATTAGATAATTGGCGTGCTACTTCTGATTCATATAGATCCCTCTGTAGAATGACAATGGCTCCGCCTTTGTCCGCGGGCTTTATTATAATTTCATCATTTCTCATGAGTTGTTGTAATGCTCCGTTTTCTTCTTTTGTCAGGTTCCACTTTGTATAGATTCTTTTGTTTTCCAATTTATTGAGGTTCCTCATTACATTCTTCTCAAAAGTCAACAGTTCGATTGGCATTAGGTCAGTGGCAGGAATGAAAATGGAAGGATTTTTGAGACCCGAGTAAATTTTGGATGCTGTTACTTCTTTATCACTGAAGAGCACCTTTAGCCTAATTTTTCTGAAAAGTTGTAGCATTTCCAGCTTGGTTTGACTGATTTCAGGTTTTGCAGAACTTTCATTTCCTCTTGCGATAGGACATAATTTGACAAATTATGAATTGGATTTTTCAGACCATCTACCAACAATAGACTCTCCTCCTGGTGGTAATCTCTCATTGAAATTGTTGATGTGGAGGTGGACCGTTGTACCATTGTCTTGGTCTTGTTCTTCCAGTTGGTCTTCCCCGGCCTCTCTCTAAAAAAGGCCCTCGTTGGTAAAATTGTCTGGATTGTTTACCACTATTGCTGGTTGTTGGTTCGGAATCGCTGGAATTATCCGAGTAGGAAGAAGCATCAGAGAAAGTTGTGTATTGTCTTATGCTCCTACCACCGTAGGTGCGGAGCATACCAATATTGGCTGACTGTTTGTAACAATCCTTGTCAAGATAAGGATAGGTCTTCTTTTCGGTGAAGTTGTTGATATCTTTCTGAAGTTTTGATTTTTTTATGTCTTCTGTGTTTTTCTTTAAAATCTTGTTCTCTTTTTCTAGTTTTGTCAACCGTTAATGTGCATTCTGCATAGCCGTGTTGTTGAGAAAATCCGCTTCCAATTCTTTTATCAGATCCAGTTCCACTTGGCATAAACGTTAGGCTGTTTTTATTGATGAAACATCCAATCCCTTGTGCAATTAGTTCCTATGTGGCTAAATCCATCCAAATATTCTGGTTGATCTGTAAAAATCACAGGTACATTTTTAACCTGTAACCCAACTGATATTGTACCTGCCCTGAGATGTTCAAGTAAAACTTCTCCGTGTAGAGCTGTACGTATTTGCTTCTTTTTTAAATGGGTACATTTTCACTGTCTAGTTGTACATATTGAGGAGACGAGAAAGTGTTGGTTTAGCTTGCCCAGTGACGGGTATGATTGTTTTGCAAATTTAATAAGGAAAATTAGATGAATATAAATGCATATATCCCAACGTTAATTAAAAATCGTTTGGGAAGAAATACGTTTGTTTAATTTATGGAGTCAGAGGCAACTTGTTTTTTGTACACGTATACCAGGATTCCAGCCTCTGGGCATTCCTTAACTGAATTATTCCCCTTTGTTAGAATTGCATACTAGTATAGTTAGACGCTGCAATGCGCTTGCACCACTATCAAGCCAGCACTGTAACTGCACGATTCTCTTATCGATTACCCACATAGACAGATACCTGCTACAACGCGCATGCGCCTTATAGTTACTACGAAGTTAGCGCTCTAGCAGCATAGAGTGCGATCCCACCCACGTGATGGTACACCCACTTCTGCCCCTTGCCCTACTAGTAGAAGGCACTCCTACCACACGGGGCGAACGGCGGGATCCTTATGTAAATCGTAGGTTTGAACAATTCCTTTACCACGACTAAATGTAAGTACATATACCCGCAGGCGTATTCTCAAAAGAGCCACCATGCAATTTGAATGCTTTACTGCCACGCTGCTATTTTTTCTCAAAGAGGAAGGAAAAAAATAACCTTCAGGGGAAAATTATTGATCAGCCATCGGTAGGCAACCACACATTGTGAATCTCAACAATCATCATTAACACATTAAGCTTAACACCCACTCTCACACTGCCTGCTGCCGCCACTTAAATCATCTCTTCTTCACAAGTCTCAATTCAAGTTGACAGACACATGATGAGAATGACATATCATCATTCACAACTTGACATCCCAACAAACAACAATCACTCAGCGTGCAATGCATGCCATCATTTACTTGTTCTTCCGGTGTGCTCACCTTGATTGATTAGTGGCACATTGCAGAATGCAGATCATCCATTTCTTCACTGTAAATCGAATTATTAATAATGTCACATGTGGGTCAGTCCCTCTAGGCTAGAAGGAAAGGATAGATAAAGAGTCAGGGCCCAGGGTTGGAGGCAGAGGCAGGCACACGTTTGTTTGTATTCTCCATCCAATGTCTGGCTTGAGGGAGATGGCTTTAAGGTGAGTCGGGACTTCTTCACTGCACACAGTTGCAACTGCAATCCATACATAAAATGTGTCTAAAAAGAGTAAGACGGCGGGATGGATTGGTCAACCAGACACACACAAATAATAAAGTAAGTTATGTCCCTTAGCTATATATTTTTTGGGGGGGTTTGGGCGTCAAAGAAAGAAAGAAAGAAAGTAACTAGAAAGCCTAGTTGTCAGGGAAGAAGAGCTTGTCCTCAAACCCTGGTGGTTGGCCCAGAAGTAGGTAATCTGACATACTACTTCCATGACCTGAGTTCCCATCATCATCTTCCTGCTGTGGTACTTCAGGTATGGTGTAATCCAGTGGTATATAGTGATGATTATTTTTGATCATCATTAACCTCTCCATGTTTTGGGGTAAGAGACTGGTCCTTCTCATTGTCAAAATGGCATCAACAGCACTGAAAACATGCTCAGCAGAGACACTTGCTATGGGGCAAGCCAGATAGTTTATCGCCGGCCTGCTGAGCACTGGCCATTGACGACTTTTCCCATACCAATACAGCAATGGATTTTCAGAGTAGACCTCTGTTGGGTCATCCAGATAGGCCTGGACCATCTGCTCAATAGTCACGGGTGATTCACTTTGCTCAGCCTCTTTTGCCTTTGCCTCAGCACTGGACTTAAGCCCTGCCAGTAGAAACCATTGTTTTGCGATTTTGGGGCTGATGCTCCTGTTCTTGTTGTTGATGTTGTTCTTGCTGTTGCTGTGGTTTTGGCTGCTATGAGGCAAGGAGGAGACCACGGCAAGGAGGAGGGCAGCCCAGAAATGCTAGAGCAGGTAAATGTTTCTTACCTACTTTCTAAATTTATATTGTAGGTGGAGGGGAGCGGAGCAGAGCGGAGTTCCACAGAGTTTTTTCAACTCTGTGGAAATCTGGCTAGTGGCACTCTGCCAACTCCACCAACCCTTAGTCTGTACTGCTCAAACAGACGTTCAAGCAAGTAATAAGGCGAATTGCAACGTGTTGCCTCCCCCTGGATCAGAGCTTTAAATGGCATTCTATTACCAGGTTGAATGATCCTCAGCCTATTCCGGGCTTTCAAAGAATGGCTGAAAGGTGTGCAGATTCTTCTGCAGGTGGTCAGTAAGTTGCTGACTTGGTCTTTTTCTTCAGAAAGTCTTGAACAATTATGTTAATGCAGTGCGCCAAACACAGGACCCTGAAATAGCCACTATCAGCCATGGTCTTAACTATATTACTGTCATTGTCCGTGGCAACAAAACCAATGTTAAGCCCTCTTGGTCGCAGCCATTCAAAGAGCTTAGTTTTAAAGTCTTTCAAAATGTTTGCAGCAGGATTGGATTTCTCTATGGCGAACATGGCTACTGTATCATGTTTCCAAATGCCATTTGAACTGTCAGCAGTGTCAACACCTACATATATATCTTCTCTAACCCCTACAAAAAAGATCCAATGTGCAGTGATGCACATGTAATCAGTGGCTTGGCAACTCGCCCACATGTCTGTCGTCAGGTGGATAGTGTGAACAGCACTCTGCTCCAAAGTTTGTCCAAACAATTCCAGAACGTCGTGATGTAGCGCTGGAACAGCAACTCTGGCGAAATAGAACTGGCTGGGATCCTTCCATTTTGGGCAGATGATTGCCTAAAATTCAAGAAAACCCACACCTTCCACAAAAGAAAAAGGGGGGAAGGTCCAGTGCTGACATTTTAGCCAGCTCCCTACTGCCCTTCCAGTCTAAACATGCTGAGAATGGTAGCCTGGATTTATTTCTTTTCTGGTGCCACTGATGCAGGTGACTTCTTGAGACCAGATATTGTTAGGCTCAATGTCCATTTTTTCATTGCAGCAGTCACTGTACTCTCTTGCCTTGGACCCCTTTGTGACTTGACCTGACTCCTATGCCATTACTATGTTGCTGCTGATGATGTGGGTAATACCACTGTACTGCTGGGGACAGGGCTGCTTTGTGTACCAGAGAAAATGTCTCCCTCTTCTTCACATTCCACTGTGATCCGATATTTACCTCTCCACCAACAACACTTAGAGTTTTTGGGCCGCTAAGGTGCGCCTCCCACTGGATCAAGTGGTATTTTCTCAGATGGGTTGTTTGGCCTCCGGTACCATAGCTTGTACTTAGCTTACCCCGTCTAACACTTGTTCTACAAATGGAACATATATGTTTATGTGGGGATATTTATATAGCGCACTGTCGCTCCAAGGAGCATCCTGGCGCTCCGACTCCATTACTGATAAGATGGTATACTTTTACTAATTGTCGATGTTTTGTACACAGAAGGTCAGACAAGTGATTTGCAAACTGATTCGGCTAGCCCGTAGATCCATGTTTTAAGGGATTTTTTAAATGTTTGTTCAGAAGTAATTGTGCGAAGGTGGGAGGGCAGTTTATTCCATGCTTTAGCTCCTATGACTGCCAGAGATTTTCCTCCCTTTGTGGCCAGTCTAAACTTGGGGACAGTCATCAGGTTGGCAGTAGCTGACCTAAGTTCTCTTGTAGGATGGTATCTGTTGAACTTGTTATACAGATATTTTGGGCCACGCTTGTGGAAAGCCCTAAAGGTGATCACAAGGACTTTGAACAGAATGCGCTTCTGAATAGGGAGCCAGTGCAGCATGTCCAAAGCGGCCGATGCTGATGATTTTCTGGGCCACCTTAGAACCAGCCGCGCCACCGAGTTCTGTACCATCTGTAGTTTGTGCAGGGTAGATTTTGCCACCCCGGCATACAGACTGTTACAGTAATCTATCCTTGATGTGATCAATGCAATTGCTACAGTACGGCGGGCTGATAGATGCAGAAAATCCCCCCAAAAAATTGAGGCCTTTTATGATATTAAAACATAGGCCGGCAACTTCTCTGGTCTGTTGTTTAAATGAGAGCATCTCATCGAATTTTATTTCCAAATTTCGTGTTGCACTAATGGTGTTTGGTGGGGCTTCCGCATCAGATGGCCAACAGGTGTGCGGGGAGAAAAAGTTGTTTTTCCCAAGTGGTAAAATCTCTGTTTTAGCAGAGTTGCATTTGAGGTGATTGTTATGCATCCATTTGAAAGTCGCCGTCAGACACTCTTTACGAACCTGTTCGGCTTTTTCTGAGTTTTCATCCAGAACAAGGACTAATTGAGTGTCGTCTGCGTAAGCTATGGTACTGATGTCATAGGAAGCAATAAGGTTGATCAGGGGAGCCATATATAGATTAAACAAGGTAGGGCTCAAACTTGAGCCCTGGGGCACCCCTGAACCAATCTTCCTCTCTTCCGAGTGGAATTGTCCAAGCGTGGTTATCTGTCTTCTGTCTAACAGGAAGTTTTAAAACCATTTTAACACGGTGCCCCCTATGCCTGCCTTGATTAGGCGATGTAATAGGATGGCATGGGACACCGTGTCAAATGCTGCAGATAGATCTAGGAGGATTAGAACTGCCCTCTTACCTAGATCCAGTGCAGCTCTTATGGTTTCCGTAGTTGACAGAAGTGCCGATTCTGTGGAATGGCTTGCTCTAAACCCTGCCTGGTTTGGATGAAGGATGTTATATATCAATGTTCATCTCCTTTCTGCTAACCTAAAAGAAGTCCCAAACGGGAGGTCAACTTTCTTACGCTGCTGGTGCCACTTGCAATGTCGGATGAACTGGTAGGTGGGCATGACCTTTGACTCTCAGCAGTACCTACTTCTACTGAGGTGGTTTTGGTGGATGTAGGTCGCTGCTGGAGCTTTGTAAATATGGCAGCTGGAGGTGGTATTGGTGGAATCTGTTTTGTTGGTATCCATGCCAAATCCCTTACAGTAATTTGGGATGGGGTAATGTCGATCCCTACTGGGGAGGGGCTAACATCCATGATGACTGGTGACAATATCTCCAAGCACACAGATATCCAATGGTGAGGTTGTGGTTTCAGTTTCCTTTTATTCAATCATATTAGACACATCCCTTTGCCAGCACGTGTTTCATCTAATGTTGTTCCATTCACAGCAGACGTTGTCAGGGCCTTGTATTCGGGCTAATTTGACCTTACTACAAGTCTTCAGATAGAGGCATGTCTAATATGATTGAATAAAAGACAACTGAAACCACAATCTCACCTTTGGATTTCTGTGTGCTTGGAGACATCGTTATTTGCATATTTTGGATCCTGTCCAACTGGAAAGGAATGAGTGGCTCCTTCTCCTCCTGAAGCACCAGAAGATACATGGATTGTGAATGAACAATATTATATACTTCCCATAAGACCAGTGTGGTAGAGTGCGCTTGTTAAACCTAGCCATTGCCTTCATTGTTCATCCATGATGACTGGCTCATCATCATCCTCCTCTTCTACATCTACCTCCTTAACTCTAAGACTTTCAGGAACCTTCCTTTTCCCTAGCCTTGTCTCGTGGGCGCGGCATGTCTCATTCTCAGACTGAGGCAGGATCCAAGTGATGTCTAGATCATCCAGAAGGTGACTTGTAGAATAAGCTGATGGACTAACCTCCTTTTCCTTGCTGACAGTGAATCTTCTGAAAGAGTGGCATGCTCTTCTTCCTCAGCAGAAAGTTTGATCTCCTTAAATGCCCCTACTACGGGTGGTACTACTACTATTGGTGGTGGTTGCAGCTGTTGTTGCCCAATTATCTGAGTTTCCTGCATTGATTGGGTACCACTTTGCGATAACGATAAGTCAATTGCAACATGACTGCTCGTCGGTAGTGCCGTGATTAGACTGGCTGCCTCTAAGACAGACATGGGCTTGGGCATAGGTTGGTGGGGTGAGTCTGTTGATGTGGCGGTGCTGCTTCCAGATTGCACCCCGGACACCCCTGCTACAGGTGCAATTTTTGGTTTCCCCAAAAAGGTTTTGGGCGACATACCGGTGGTGGTAAGTGCCAGTGCCTTCTTCTTCTCCCTGGCAACTTTGACTTTCTTGGTACTGTTACCTTTCTTTGGGGCCATCTTAAAGCTGTCAGTGGGAAACAGCCACTGTAACGCGGCTGTTACAACGCATGCCGTTACGTCGCATGCGTTACAACGCATGCGACGTAACAACGCGTACACATTACGACGCGGGCCATTACAACTCATGCACTTTTAAAACGCATGTGATGTAATGGCGTCGGAGCACAGCCGGCGATGCTGGGAACGGGACCGGAACACAGGAAACAGGAGCAGAGACAACCACGAGGAGAGAGAGGTAAGGGGGATTAGGGTTTAGGGTAGTCAAAGTCAAAGAGGCTTTATTCGGGTATTACTCATAAAAGCACAGTACATACAAAAAATTTAAAACGTTATTAAATAGTTGCCTCGATCAAATAAAAAGTACTTTACATAAAAAGCATGAATATATATATACTATAAAATACAAACTACATCAAGTAGATTCAATAAAACCATCCCAATATAAACTGCTACTCGGCTAACATTTTATGCCTAATAGACCAAGCCCATCCCATAAATTTCGCTACTGCTATGGCAAGTGGCAAACATGAATTAGTGCAAATAATTGTCAAAGCTACGATGCTACTGTTAGTACCTAATATTTTTACATACAGGTTTTAACAAAATTCGCCTAGGGAAGACATAGGCTTGACAGGAAAATATTAAGTGCCCAATAGTTTCCTTTGCAGATCCACAAGCGGGGCAGGAAATACTAGATGAACTCCTCCACCTGCCAGTTAGGGACCTTAGCGGAAGAGCACCTATCCTCAATTGGCATAGAAGCTTCCTATCCCATGGCTTTGTTATATTGTCCCAATAAAGTTCATGGTCAGGAGAGATTTTGGATTCCAGATAGCATCCTGTCATAGATCTAGAATCAGTGTTTCTCCACTCCCGCTCAGCCACATAGACCCAATACAACTCCTTTACAGTATTTTTGCTAGGAAAAAGTGCGCCAAAGGGTTTGGGGACCCAACAAACATAATAAGGATCTAAGATCTTTTAGCCATTTGATCTTATGGAATACATCCGCTTTAACCCCTTCAGTGCTAATGACAAGGGTAACTCGTCATGGAGTTCCATTGATTTCAATGGAAATTACATGAAGAAGAGCAAATACCCTTAGCATCCAAGTGGTTAATCAATGCTAAAAAGCCCTCAGCATAGTGCTTGAGTTCTGGAGTGATCCAGAGTCGTCTCCACTACATGATCGGGCGAAGCTTTGCCAAATCAACCACAGCCTTTCTACCCAGCTCGTATGTAAGGGGGCTAAGGGGGGTACTTTTGGGAAGACCAGTAATTGTCCTAAAGAATTTATTTTCGGACTTCTGTAATAGCTGGAGCTTCCCGAAACCCCACAGCTCAGCCCCATATAGTGCTGAGCCAAGGGCTTTTGCCTCATAAACCTGTAGGGCTGGCATGATTGGTTTAGATTTTGATTTTCTGTGTTCAGCCCCGAAGGCTCCAGCTAATTGTCTGTGCCTTAATGTCGCAAGATCATTATGCTGGGACCATTTGAGATCATTGGTTACATAAATACCAAGGTAGGTAAAAGCTTTAACTACCTCTAGGGGGCGCTGATTCATAGTCAGCCTGGATCGGAAACTACGGTGGGGGTTAAAAATCATTAACTTGGTTTTGGCCACGTTGACTTCAAGGCCATGCTCCCCACAAAATTCTTCAAAAATGTTGATGGCACACTGCAGGCCACTCGGGGTCTTTGATAGAATAAGAGTATCGTCGGCGAACATTAGTATTGGGACCCTAAAGTCCACAAACGAGGGGGCGTCTAGATTAACAGACAGCATTCTAGCTACTACTCCGTTTATAAACAAGGAAAAAAGCAGGGGGGCCATTGCACACCCCTGCCAAACTCCCCGCTCAACAGGGAAGTCCGCAGTGACCTCACCTTGGCTGCCCCACTGTATCCTTGCAAAATTCGCCTCATGCAACCTCATAACCAGGGTCAGTAAATCCTCCGGTAGGCCCAGGTTCCGCAACACTGACCACAGCTTAGTCCTGGGAACCAGGTCGAAGGCAGCCCGCAAATCCACAAAAGCGGCATACAGGCTGCCCCCGCCCAGCACCACAGTTCGCCACCGTAGCAAGGTAAAGCGGAACACCTGGTCCACCGTACTAGTGGCCTTCCGGAACCCAGCCTGGTAAGGGGATAATGCATTATTCTCGTCCACCCAAGCCATAAGCCTGTTCACCACCATCCTCCCCACCACCTTTTGAATGGTAGCTATCAAGCTTATAGGTCTATAATTACCCGGCAGACCCCGATCACCTTTCTTATATACAGGGATAATGATTGCACCCTTCCAAGATAATGGAACCATTGCTCCCTGGGCAACAGCGTTAACCAAAAGAAGGATATATTTACCCCAGCGTTCCCTATCATTAATAAAAAGAGCCGCCGGGATCCCATCCAAACCCGGAGCTCTTCCGCTTGATACTGCACTTAAGGCCAACAACACCTCACCGTGACTAAATAAATTATCTTTGGGATATACAGCCATGAAACCATCCATTTCATGAGCCAGGGTGGCTATCGGCATATTGTGGCTTAAAATAATTGACCCAGTCTGCTTCACCAACATTATTATCGGGGCAATTGGGTAAACCGCCACTACCCCATTTGAGAATGCTCCAGAAGAGCCTGGAATCTTTAGCCCTACTTGCCTCCCTTAGTTCATTCCAATGCCTCTCATCCCATGATTTTTTTGCAAAGGCTATACTGTCCTTATAGATCCTTATAGCACTACAGATTGCCACTTGTTCTCTACTCTTGATAGCTATTCCCAGAGCTAGCCTGGCTTTCCTACACTGTGCATTATACCACCTCACAGAACTCGGAGGTACTTTATTGGTTTTCCTACCCGGTTTCTGGAAATGGGATCTAATGTCACAGAAGAGATTATCATGTATAGCGGTAATTTCGTAAGACCCTGGTACAACTGTATTTGCCTGCTCTAGGGCAATTATTGCCTTGTCCACCTCCATGTCTATACTAGCCATAGACTGTCAATTAGCCAAAACACTGGGCCATTTTAGCCGTCGCATGTCATTAGTGGGGACAGGCAAGGGAACACCGACCCACTCTATGGCGGGTTTCCCTATTGAGGATAGCCACCATTTGTGTACTACGCACAGGGGGTCATGGTCACTTTCTAGCCTGTGCTTTACTTCCATATCACGGACTCCCTTCCATAGATGGAGGCTGCACAGAACATTGTCTATCCTACTCCTATTTCGGCCGTTATCGAAAGTACATACCCCCCCCTTGTCACTCATTGTTCGCCCATTTAGTGCCCTAAGGCCCCTTTCCAAACAAATGGCATTCAAACATATAATATCCTCTGACCAACGTTTGATTGGGTCTAAATTTAATTTGGGAACTCCCCATTGCTGTGTCCTCGTCCATCACAACTAAATCGTCACAAATGTCCAGGGGTTCAAACGTACGGTTAAAATCTCCAGCGATAATGATGTTATTATTCATGGAGTATGTTTCTAGTAGGGAGGCCAGTGCCGCAAGAACTACTGATTTCCCCCCATTGGAACCCCTGGCGTATACATTGTATAAGTCCAGACACCCAGTTAGGCCCATACCCACTTTTATAAGTTGGATATCCTTACTGCCCGTTTCAACCACTTTTATAGAAAAGGGCAGACATTGACGTACCCATATAGTCAGGCCACCCTTTGGGCGACCCTTTTGTCCTTTAATTGCCGGGATCGAATAGTTCAGATATCCTTGGAGGAAACAGGGCTCACACATCCATGTCTCCTGGAACATACACACATCAAAGCAAATTACAAAATCTGTCCATTCCTGAGACTCCAGTTTGGGGCGAATGCCAGCTATGTTCCAAGAAACCAAACTACCTACACCCTCCATATCATTTAATACCGGTTCCCTAGGAGTGCCTAGAGGAGGAACATCTGGATCGATAGTATTACCAATAGACTCTATTAGGTTAGAATTCCCCCTCTTTAGAACCACACCCTCGGAATGATAATCATGAGGGGGATTAGTAACATGCACCGAGTTGCTACCTATTTGGTTGAGGGCAAGTCAGTCACATTCATTAAGCCCTGAGAGGACGTAGAATCTATTTGATATTTCTACTCCGCCTCTGTACCTTAAGTCTCCCCCATGCCAAAGACCAGATGGTATCAAATAGGGTTTAGGACGCAACCCAAGTCTTCCCATAGGATGAGTTTGATTTTTGAAATTCCTCAATGTGGGAATCCTATGAGTGGGGTTTCCCTGAGTGCCCAGTCTGTAGAAGAACCCGAGGGGCACGACTTCAATACCCTGCCCCTTCGCTAATGAGTGCTGTTCTATCTCCCATAGTATTCTGGCAACTGCATTCGAGTTAATAAAGTTTATAACAATGCAGTCACCCTCTCTGGTCTTCCTTGAGCGACCCACCAATCCTACTCTACGAACCATGAGTATGTCACGTCCTACTTCATAACCCTCTTCTAGATTCATTGAGAGCCAGTGGGGTGACCTTTGTCTTCAGTTGGTAAAACCCCTCAGTTAAACCAGCTCGAAGAGGGGGAACATTAGTCATGACCACCACTAAGGGTGTACTTTGGGGTGGAAAGTGTAGTATAAATTGGTTTCCTGTAACTAAATCAGAATTATTAGGCGCCAAATACCCTGAAGCAAGTCTAACAGGTTCTAGATGAGCTTCCTGGTGAGATTGCAATACCCCCTTCAAAGTCTTAGAAGACTCAGGGCATGTATTTTTATCACCTAACTTGACTAGACTAGCATCCCTATGTACCCCTGTTTTACTTCCATTCGGCAGAGGGGATTTGCAGACAGTGGGTGCTTGGTCATTTCTGGCGGCCACCTGGTCTGGATTAGCAGAAAGAGTTCTGCCCTTACCCTTTTCAACAACTATGGAGTGTAACATTTGCGAATTGTCCTTAACTGCATTATCTAATTTGACCAGACTAGCAGTAACTAGTCTCAGTCTCTCAATGATGGGGAGTAGAAATGAACGAAGCAGATGTTCAACCTGCCCCCCCAGAAGCCCATCACCATGCACATCGGGAGGAAGTTGTAGAGAGGAAATAGGATATACTATGTTATCAGGCTCTACACAGATCCCTGCACCCAATGGCTTATTCCCCTTAATTGTTGGTTTAGACCTTTTGGCTCTTTTACTTCGCGATCCTCTCCCTCCTCTTTTTCTTTTACCTGTCACTCTTTTATTTGAGGGAGGTGAGTCAACTACCAAACAAACGGGAGAGCTATTGGGTGAAGATATACAAATGGGAATTTTAACTGAATCAGCACTAGCTGGCAATGTAAAAGAGTTGTTTTCCTCAAGGATATTTGCGAGGGAATCTAATTCGATGCTGGACTCGGGCAGACCCAAGTCACTCAGCCGTTGACTTATACGATTCTCAGGCGTGGTGCAATGCTGAATGGCCCCCAAAGAGGAACGTTTCGAAAAGATCTCGGCTGATAATATTTTCTCGACAGCAGTTATCTGATGTTCCAGTGCAACAGAGACCCGTGTAAAGTAATTGTCCAAAGTACCCAAAATGCTTCCAATATTAGATTTCTCACCATCATTGCCTCTCTTAGTTGGCTGAGCCGCCATTACACTTCAGAGCAGAGCAGAGTAATCTAGTAAACACAGTAAATGCCTTGGAACAATATCAATAAGGAATAAAAGGATAAGTCACCGTTAAAATACGCCAGATACGTAGAACAATAATAAACCAAGGGGAATGGCCCAGCCCGGCCTCAACCGGCCTCAGACAGCCGTGGACGGCCCGCCCTTTGCCCGGGCTTCGCGTGAGGCGCGATTATGGACGTAGTTATGTAATAAGGGGAGTGAAGGGGGGCGGGAAGAGTCCCAGGTGCGCTGTATCACCTTCGCGCACTGGCGCCTGGGACTCGCAGTCCCGCTCCCTCTGTTCACCAATCGAAGCAGTCCCCCTTCTACTGTTCACACCACCAAAGATTCCGGGCAGGGTCTCGTAGGTTATTCAGATCACCGTACAATCCAATGCAAAGTCCAGGAACGGCTACGAGCGGCACCCCGGAACGGCTACGAGCGGCACCCCAAACATTTCTTAATGTTTTCAATCTGACATTATTTTACGGACTCTGGAATAGAGTGTTCGTTTTTTTCCAACGTTTCGTACGTAGATTATATGAAAAAACGTGCTTCACAGGAAAAGCCTATTGTTTTAATATAGTTAGGAAACTGATCCCAAGTAGTTTTCATATGAGGCAAGCCGTGGGTTGAGCCATGGTTCTGAAGCCCTGTAGCAAGTTCCCCGAAAATGCCTGTATATAAACAAATGAAAGAAAAAAAGTTTGGCGATACCAAAAGTCGCTCCTCTGGCGTAGGATAGTCGAGCACGAGAGTAACTCTTTTCAGTGTCAGACTTCTTTGCACACCACTCGTCCCACTTTTGTTCCGCCACTCGTCCCATTTTTGTCCGTAGCAGTCAGCAGTCAAGATGCCCCACTCTGCTCGTGGCTCCAGCCGCGCCAAAAAGGAGAGGAAGGAGGTCTCTTTTCACTTTATGGCCCCCGCGGCTCCTCACCACCGCTCACCGCCGCTTGCCACTACTCTCGGACTGGAGGCCCCCAGGAAGCTCCTCCCGTGGTCCCTCACTGCCGCTCACCACTGCTCGCGGCTTTTGGATTGCGGCTCCTCACCGTTTGACACTGCGCCGTACGCTGGAGCTGTTCCCTGATCCCCGCTCACTGGTCGCGGCTCCTGTTCCAGGCTCCAGCGGCGGCTCCGGCGGCAGCTGCTCCTCGGCTCTACCAGCCCGCGGCGCAACTCAGCACTGCTCAGCTCCGCTCGGCGAATCTCGGCACTGCTCCGCCCACAGGTCAGTCCTCCTTTCCTTTAGGGTAGTCTCAGGTGGTAGTAGTGTAGGCTTTAGGGCTTAGGGTAGTCTCAGAGGGTTGTAGTGTAATCTAGTGTTTTAGGCTATGGGCCTTAGGGTAGTGTCAGGTGGTTGTAGAGTATGCAAGTATTTTAGGCTTTAAGGCTTAGTGTAGCGTCAGGGGGTTGTAGTGTATGCTATTGTTTTAGGATTTGGGGTATAGGGTAGTCTCAGGGAGTTGTAGTATAATTTAGTGTTTTAGGCTTTAGGGCTTAGGGTAGTGTCGGGGTTGTAGTGTATGCAAGTATTTTAGGCTTTAGGGTTTAGGGCTTCGTGTAGTGTCGGGGGTTGTAGTATATGCTAGTGTTTTAGGGCTTAGGGTAGTCTCATGGGGTTATAGTGTAATCTAGTGTTTAAGGCTTTAGGGCTTAGGGTAGTGTCAGGGGGTTGTAGTGTATGGTATTGCTTTAGGGTTGTGTAAGCAGGTCCAGTATGGTAGTGTTTCATGTAAAGGGGACAGACTGTGCGTAGGGGTAGGGTCATGTTTTGAGTGCTTTACTGTTTTGTACTGTGGGGTATTACTGTGGACTGTGTGTTATGTAGGGTAGTGTGTTAGTGTTTGGGGGATATTTTGCCTTTTAAATACATGCGGGAAACTTGGGTCCGTTTTAAAGGCATTTAGTATGCATTTCAAAGGAAATGCGAACTAATGCCATGCAATGTAAAGACATGCGTTGTGATGGTACATGCGAACTAAAAACCGCGTTGTAAAAGCACACGTTGTTTTAGTTTGCGATGTATCGTCATACATCCCATTTCTACATTAGACCAGTTAACACCACATCTATCTTATAAGATAGACTGTCTTCTTCAATTCCCTGAATGAATATATTGTACAAACTAATTTTTGGAATATTGTAGGCATCTCAGTAATGAGAGCCCAGCATACCCTTCAACTGACAGGTCACAAAGGACGTGTTTTGTTAGAGCTCTGTAGATTTTACAATGCTGTTTATGTAGCATTGCATGCTGCAGGACAGAATGAAGTGCAATATGGCTATCACAGCACTAATTCAAAGCAGGTGGCACAATTTGAGTCCAGGAGAAATTCTGCATAGATTGTGGGATTGTAGAGGGACCTCAGAGTTGAAAAGGGTAGAGTGTGATGAAATGGTTTTCCCAAAGAGCTTTTGCTAAAATGCATTTTCTAAAACATCTTTCAAAATTAACATAACCTCCTTGACATCTTAGACTGATTTTAAGACTGAAATCTGTGCCATAAAAATTAAAATGGTGCCAAAATGTTTTTCCAAGTGGACAATGATGTTTCATAATTTAGACATATTAAGTTTCAGTAAAGTAGAGAACGAAAATATTTTAATGTATCTTTTCAACTTTTTTGATAGAAAATAAAGACATTTTTAAAAAAGCAGAGTAATTTTTACAAAATTAAAATAGTTTGTTATAAATGATACATATTTTAAAGAATATGTTTTTGGTATTGCGGTTGGACAAATAAAAATAGCTGAAAACCGAAGACTATATATACTTATAGAAAATGACCGGGAATTTATTTCTATACAACCTGATCTGATACCAAAGGAAGATTAAATCAAACTATGCCGACATTATTCAACGTTTTGTATTTAAAATAATCAAATATATTTAAAAACAGAGAATATCATGAAATAAGTTTTGGAAAATGCAATATAGCCAGAAATGTTTTTTAGGAGCAATTTTAACACATGGGTCCCTGAGAAGAGGGTAAGCAGAACAGCAGAAAGAGACCTTAGGGATTCAGGGCTTCAGAGACTCTTTGCCAAGGAGGGGAAAGCAAAAGAGAATATTAAAATATTTATTTTGCATAGTCAAAAACAAAAATAGAGCCCCATGTGCAAAGGCAGCACAAATGAACACACATATGTCCCCAAACCGGATTTTAGTGATCTTAGTGACCGGATTACAAATTTGGCTGTGCAGCGCCGGATCCACCCAGCTGCCGCACCGCCTAACCTGTGGTGGGGCCACCCGCCTGATTATGAGCTTCCTCCTGTCTGGTGGGCATCACAATGAGAATCCCAAAAACAGTTCCTACACAGCATGTACTTTGCAGTCCATGCAGTGCAGGAACTTGTATGAGGCACACAGGGGTGCACAAGTTGTCCCCATCTGTTTAAATTCCACAGGTTGCAGAGGCACCGAGGGGCCCTGTAGGGCCCCCTCTGTTAGCTCTTCATCAGGGTTTAATGGAGAAGGAACCACCATGAAAACTGTGCCTGAGAGAAAACTTCTAATATGCTTGACAGAACTACGGCAACCTTGCCAAGCATATGGATGCATATACACTGCTGCAATACCACCAGAGAACAGCGGTTTCGTGGCAGCTGTGGTGCTCAAACTTCCCATCTCGTAATAGGGCAGTGGGGAGACCACCACCGTTGCGCCCCCGTGAGTTTGGCGGTCCGTGGACCACCAGACTTGCAATCAGCCCCTCAATGTATTATCTCTTAGACTCCCTTTTTAAAACTATCAGCCCTAACCTATGACCCCAAACCGTATCTTTTAACCCTGCAACTCTCTCTCAGATTGGTGAAAACTAAAGCATTAACAAAAAAAATGCTCATCTTTTTAAGGGAGATTGTAATTTGGCAAAGGTGGTTGACAGATCAGCATTAGAAAATGAGGCCTCACTCGACATTGGTTTGTGAGCAAAAGTTAAGCCAATGTCCAAGTTGAGGGCAATTAGTAGAGCTTGCTGAAACACCTAGCAAATTTTCTACTCTGCAATTGTAAGTGTGATTGCCATATGGAGAAGTGCAAAAAGAAATCTGCCAGATTGTGATATTTTGCTGCAAGTGAGTGATGCTAAGCTGGTAGTCTTGTGATTGCAGGCCACATTCCATTTTGTAGAGGCATTTTGGCCAAATAGAGAAAAACGTCCTGAGTGGTCAGTGCTAGCTGATTTTCTGATTAATGTGTTCACACGCCCAGACCATGGGGGGCTCACCTTCTATGCCTGTGAGTAAGTCATTTCGATCCTAGTAAGATTTCGACAGAATGTGAGATTGTTGACCTTGGTGGGCAGACCTGTGTTCATGTTGAACTATTATGCTCTCAGCCCCACCAGACTGGTATCAACTAGGAGTTCTGATCGAAGCTCAGGTATAATATATGGTACGAGATCAGCCCGAACAATGCATACATTGATAATGTCAAAAGCTTTCTGCCTTTCTCCATCCAGACAACATTCTTATCTTTTTTAGTGATATGACATAGTGAGGTATTATGGATGGAACATTTTCTATGTACCAGTCATAGTAGCTGGCCATCCACAACAAAGAGAATAAAGTAGTGAGGCTCATAGTGAGGACCTCTACCTTGTCTGGATCTTGTTGCATGCCCTGGCATGAGAATATGTGTCCAGAGAGTTTGAAACAAGAGAACAGTTATCATAGCATAGTGGAGTGTCATATTAGTTTATATTAGTGTGCACTATACCATAAACCAATATCTAATTTTGCTCATTTTGACTCATGCTGAATTCCAAACTGTTATCACTATAATTGAAATAGTTGTGAATGAGCCAATGTGTCCTAAACTCTTCTTGAAGGACCTCAGTTGATGAATGAATGCCAAAGCCCAGCTGTTTGTAGTAAAACAGATCCAAGTAAGTGACAAAGTTTGTGATGTACATGGAGGACTTTTGTTACCTCTAGTTGGTGCTAGCATTTGTTGAGGTCAAGTTTATTGAAGATGTGGTTTCCATGGATAAACCATGTCCTGCATGCTCGGGCACAGATTCAAATCAAAAGAATGTCTTAAGTGCATGGTTACCCGACGGGTCTACCATACTACCATACTCCTAGGAAATCATGATTACACAAACAAGTTTGTTTTAAGCTGTTTCCTGAATTGTCATTCTACCTGAGCACTAGAGGAAGGTACTTCCATAATTTGGGAACCAAATTTGCAAATACGTGCCAACCCTCCCACTCCTGGACCTATTTTCCCATTGGGATGAACAGCAAACTTTGGCTCCTGGATCTTGAATCTCTTGTGGGTCATTAGAGGTGAATCAATCAAATGATGTAGAATGTGCTGCCCCTGCCATACAGGGCACAGTGAGCCAGGCACAAAGCTTTACATTGAATCCTTTCTTGTGTCAGCAGCCATTGTAGTGAGGCTAATGCAGGCAAAGCTGTGTGATGCTTTGGAATTCCCAAGAGAATCTGGGCAGCAGCATTTTGGATCACTTGGAGTTTCTTAATCATGGGTTTCAGACAACCTAAAAATAGGGAGGGCCTAAAGTGCAACCGAGATAGTATCAAGCGCTGAACAACCACTTTTTGTACAGGACTTGGTAATCACCTCAGCAGCTTCCTGAGGGTTCTCAGAAGACCAAAGCAGGCTGATGCCAACTTTCTATCCCGGGCGTCCATGTTAATTTTGCTGTCATTGGTGATGCCCAGACTTTTTTCTTTCAACTTGGAAGATGGGAGATCTCCTATGGACTTGGGCCAGCGCAGATCGCCACATAAGTAGACATTATTCCCAACTAATAGTACCACTGTCTTATTGCCATATTTAGGCAGCTGGCTGCCATCCAATCTGCTACTTTGTTAGACACGAATTGGGTTGGGGTGATACTGCCTTGGAATTGGGAGCGAGGGAAACAATGATCTGTGTGTCACCTGAATATGGCACCACTGAGAAACCGTGGGAGCATGTAATGTCTGCAAGTGGGCAAACATAAAGATTAAAACATATGGGACTCAGTGAAGGAGCTGAGCCATTCATGTGCTAGACTGACAATCCCCCACTTCTTCCAGTCTGTTAGGCAAAATTGGATGGCAGACCATATCAAATGCTGCACTCTGGTCCATCAAAATGACACTCTTTCTGGTGGACATTATTTGGTTGACTCATACATATTGTTTATCACAAATTAATTTTAAGATTCAAACTAATTATTATATAACTATGTGATGCACTTTAGAATGCATGATAATTAGCTGTCTAGTATGTAACTGGGATTGTCGCAAGTTATGAATATATGCTCAGTAGTAGATTCTACTGAATGATTGAACCCAGGAGCTTACTTCAGCCTAAGAATGGTCTGAACTCAACAGGTAATATACAATGGCAGAAAAACCGCTGGAAAAATCACTAAGAAGGCTGCAAACAGAAACACTCCTATCTGTATCACTATAGCCCAGAAAGAAACACCAGCTCTCCCTTTTCTATCCAATGTCTTTCAACCCACACAGTATAATTTTCTCCCACCCAAACTCTTTCTCTCCTTCCATCTAATAAACACATCCCACCTCGACTCCTTTACTCCTACTGTCATGCTCCTTTAAATGGAATCTTCTGACGCTTCACCTCCCCTTATCCACACACAAGCAACACCCAGAAACTCATCTTACCCGTTCACGATTCACTAGCCTTATACTATCTCACTCCCTTCTCAATTATCACCCACCTCCATCTCTATACTCTATCTTCCACTATATGTTACTGAATCATTATTCCACCTCCACCTCTAACTCATGCACCTAGCCAAAACATCTATCATAAAAGACAATGACCCAGAATCACAAATAAAACATGTAACCGATCAATGCTTCCCAACCATTAACCTAAGCCTACCTTTACACCTACCTTTCCTGTCTCTGCCCCTCAAACACCTTTCTACATTGAATCCCTTACTTTACCTTTTTAGTAATGCCCCCATCAAATCTGCTTTGAATACTTCTGATACCTATGTCTCCATGTCTCTATGTCTGTCACCTAAACCTAGAAAAATATCTTCGGAGCATAATGGAGCAACACAATGAAGCTAACACTATATCAACCTCATTCCCTTTGCTTCCATAATTGCCTGGGCTGGAAACTGGACACCATTGGGACCAAGCAACATATCCATCCATCTCTGCAACCCAGCAAATATGGAAATTAACACCTGTAAGTTTTTGGATCAGGCACAAATAAAGAGTTTGCAAAAAAATTGAAATGCATGGAATATTGTCATTCTGTAAGAGGAAAGGAGTAAAAAAGAAATCAGATTATAAATTATAATGTGACCAATGAAACATGTCACCTCCTTATGGGAAATTCCAATTAATATCATACATCAGGCATCAGGCCTGATATTTAGCACGGAAGCATTTCACTTTCAACAATTGGTCACAATACCCACCCACTCGACATGGGAACACACAACATGCCATATTTGACCTAGAGACTCGATACCTTTCATATGTTTGATACCTTTCATAGAAAACACTGCTACCATATCATCCAGGTTAAACTTAAACTCCCAGTGGTATCCCATGCCATGCTGCTGCTGAAGTAAAAAAAAAAAAAGCGGCCAATAATAGCTCATGTAAAAAACATTATTTCACCCCAGTATAAGCAATGGCTAAGTGAGGCATTTGACATGATGATTCTTCTCAAAAGAACAGGTCCTCGTAATGACAAATGGAAGGCAGGATGGTTCCAATCTGATGCAAGACTTCGAAAGACTGACACTAGATCTATTGAAAGAATATGGATGAAGTCATACAACTCTCATGACAAAAAATGACATCAAAAGTGGAGCAGATTCTATTCAACCTCCATTAAAAAAGCGAACATTTCCCATTATACACAATGATTCACTAAGGCTACAAGCCCAATCAAAGAGCTCTTCGAAATAGTCAATGAGGTCTGTAACCCGGCCAGTATCCAAACAAGTGTAGAACACATCTACGATCTCCACAATGTTTTAACAACATACTTCATTGATAAAGCTCTAAACTTCAAAATACACTTTTAATCAGAGGATAACAGAGAAAATCCATCAGCACACTCCCAACTATAACCATAGATCATGGAAAATGTAAATGGAAAAGAAATAGCCCATGGAAGGAGTTCAAACGTATGAATGCAAACACATATTTGTATTATCCATATTCTTCGATGGCTCAGGTTCACTATTGAACAATTTGGGACTGTAACTTTTCACCATGTCTGTTTTTGGCTGCAGAGATGCGACTCTTGTCATTCATTTCTTCACAAATGGTGATTCCTTTTGGGAATTATTGTGGGTTCTTCACACATTCTTTTTTTTTTTTTTGAAAACCTTTATTGACATCAAAAGGAGAGACAAGACGAGGCCTACAACCAAGCCGGCCGGCCGCAATGTGCAAAATAATCAGGAGTCACCAGGCAAATATTACATAATCAATCAATACAAAGCAGAGGCCGTACAATCGTAGAAGGGAAAAAATACAGAAACCAAAGGGCTAAAACACAGGAGTAAATAAGGCTTAATTTTATAATATAGGGAGAAGACATATGACAGGCTCACTTTCAATACGGAGGCATCCGATATCCCAAATCAACCTCAACATGAATAAGGGGGCATGGGGGCAAAATATCGGGGGGACAATACTATGCATTCAAGAAAATCAGGATACGTGAGACACAATCAGCCCCTGAGCATTATCCTCGTAACATGCCCGCCACCCAAGACACTACCAAGCCAGAACAGCGGGATCGGAAAAACAATGCGTCAAAACCAGCCCGTCATAATAACCTCTGGGACACAGGAAGGAAAAAAAAGGGGGGGGGACGAAGTGGGGAAGGGGAAGAGGAAGAGAGAGGAAAATGGAGGGAAGACAAAATAAAACAATAAAAAGAAAATAAGAAAATATGAAAAACGAAAGGAAGAAGACACGCCGACACAGGCCCCCCGTGGCGGGAAGACAGGAGACAAAAAGAGTAGCGGCCCAAGTGGGGGTATGGCGATCGGGGAGAAAGACAGCCGAAACATAGCAGGAGGATGAACGACGCCACACCCCCAACCCGAAACACACCATAGGAGGTCGGGACAGACGCGGCCTCACGAAAAAGAGATACAAAAGGGCCATAGAACCAGAAGACAAACAAAAAATAGAGCCCAACCCACCCGTCCCACCCTGCACCCCTGTAGAAGTCTATGGCCCACCCTTCAAACAGCGTGCCTGTCGCCCTAAACCAGAACCCGAAATATAGCGAGAAGTAAGAAAGAAGAAAGAGACAAAAAGGCAACAAAAGCGGAAAAGAAGACAGGAGGGAGGAGCAGAATAACCATAATCCGAACGGGCGGCCGCAGCCCTCCGCCCAACCAGACAAGCACAGTCAAAAACAGACCAGGACGACACCCCATCACGCGCCACAAAACATTAGGAGAAGGGGACCTCCCACCTTTCTACGATTAAAAACAATTATGCTACTAAATCGTATACCGGGAATCAAACGGAAGTCATACATTTCACCCCCAACCCTTTCGAGCGACAAACCCCACTCACCACATGGCAATGTAAAACCACATACTAAGTACTAGATCAGCATATAATCGAGTGGAATGGTGACTAGCATAGTTACGTGGGGGGTAGATAGATCCACAAGGGAGCAATAGTCCAAACAGAAAGTATCGATGCATCAAATATCGCAGCACGAGCAATGAAAAACAGGAGTTCAGTTGCGCCACTGGAGCGGGCGAGGTGGCCCCAATTATAGACACAGGCAAAGTCATCGAAGCAGGCACAGGAGGCAGTCCACCAATAGTTTCAGGCAACAATGTCGAACAGGGTCGCAGTACAGCATCCAAGTCCCCGGGGTCCGAACCTGGAAAAGCAGGGCGCCCCAAAGTCACCGACACACTACACGATCTTCGATCAGTGGCGGAGACACTCAAGTCAATCGAGGGGGGCGAGGCAATGAAGTCTTCGAAACAAGAGGGCGACAAGCAGAAATGGCCGCCCAAAATGGCGGCAGATCTTGGCGTACCCACCGAGACGCCCAGGGCCAGGGAAGCGTGTAGGGATCTCAGGGCTTCCAGGATATCTCTGACCGTCGGCTCACGTCCACCAGATCCGCTCCCCACACCAATAGGCAGCACGGGCCCGCCGCCACAGGGTGATTCTCGTTTCAGAGGGTCGGCCGCCATTTCGTGAATCAGCCCAATCGCCGCTCATCAAGACCCCCGGAAAGAACAGTTCTCAAATGTAGGACTTTACAAGCTCCGGGGGTCCCAGCAAGGGCGGCCTCGATGCCAAAAGGATGTCCGCCCAAGACGGGTCTCCGCCGGCACCAGCACCGGTGCCCCAATCAAGCGGAGTCCGGGCCCCGAGGACCAGGGCCGCCGGACAAAGCAGCGGCGGGGAGAGACCCCCCCACAGACTCAGGTCCCCGGGCCTCTCACCCACGTCGGCCACGCGGCCACCAGGGCAGGCCCGGGTCAGGATCGCCGGGATCTTCGCACATCGGCTCCCAACACTGGTTCTCGCTCTCGGCCGGGGCCGAGAGCCGTCGGATCCCACCGGCCAGGTCCCGGTACAAGTCTCGCAGAGGCCCCGATCTCTCAGAGGCCACAACTCCGGAGCCACTGCACACCGAGACCCCGGGGTCGGATGGTAAGTACAAACAAGCCGTTATGTTTCCAATGCCCCAAAAATGTGTCGTCCCCGGACAGGATAGAAGACAGGATAGGCAATCAGGACGGAGGGCTGCGGGAGCCGAGCTAAAGGGCGACCATTACGGCCGCGAGCTAGGCTCCTCCCCTCTTCACACATTCTTGTTTCTATCATCCTTCCCTATTAATACCTATCCTCACAGATTGCGTGGTTAATGACCTGTGCCCTCGTTATGGATCTATTTCCACAATTCACATGATAATGAGATCCTCGGGGGGAGCAGAGCGAAGCAGTCTCCCCCCGCGGATGTTCACCCGGGTGGACAGACCCGGAGCGATGACGTGATAGAGTAGGGCAGCGCGCGCATAGATTGCTGCGTAGGCGTTAGTCAGGGGAGAGGCACCATTTTAGGTTCCAGTCGTAGGAGGCAGGAGCGTTTTAGGCGAGGCTGGGCATTTTTAGGCAATAGAAAATTTCACCGTTTTTAGTTTAATATTGCCGCTTACCGCTTTGGCCATGGTGACGAAGGAGGCACTGCAGGAGGCGCTCCGCGTCATAGCGGCAGCGGGACGGAGCTCCCTTTTAGCGGTCGGAGTCGAAAGTGCACCAGGCCCCCCCCAGGCCACCGAGGAGACAGGCGGCGAATGGTGTGAGGAGAGCCATTGAGGCGTGCAGGCAGCCGGCGTCAGCACGGAAAGACACAAGGAAAGCGCGCTCGGCCAGAGATGCACGCCAGTCAGTGGGGCACTCCCGGCAATTAGCCCTGTGGAGGGGACAGTCTTCACGCTCCTTATCTCCTGCAATGCTCCGAGGGTCTGGCTGTGTCATCAGGCAGCTGGGTGAGTTGGCTACGCCCCCGGCTATGAGGGAGGGGTTAGCAGTGGGTGGGCCTGGCTCAGGTTCCCCGTGCTCAGCAGTGGGAAGGGGCAGGTCAGTAAGGGCATCCCCAGCGCGGCAGACCCGGCCCAGGCCAGTGCCTTTATTCAGTGTGCCCCAAGGTTTGGAGGACTATGCATCAAAGGGGGCGGATAAGCGCTTGCTCCCCAATACAGATTTAGTGGCACTGCAGCCACAGCCCCAGCCTTTGGTTGATTATTCAAGTGGCAGCGAGGAGGAGCCTGAGGTTATGCCACATCCTGCAGAGTGCACTAGTGAACACAGGGATTTACCTCGCACGGGGGCTATGCCACGGGAGCCAGAGTTTGAGGAGGTAGGGGGTGCTTTCAGCATTGTTGAAAATACTGCTGAAGATTTTTCAGTCTATCAATCTACTGACCAAGAAGGGCTCCAGGCGCAGGCATTGGGGGTGAGCTTTCAGAGGAGGGAGGCTGGCCTGCCAGAACAAGGCCAAGACGACTTTATTCAATACATGTATGACAATGGTCTGGAGCACACCAGATTTAACAGAGAGTACATTTTCCCAGCTGCACGCCAGGCCCCATTAGGTTTTGGGTCAGAGGAGCTAGATTTGGGCCATAGTTTAGAAGGCCAATGGGTGTGGGTAGAACATTCCACCCCTCCTGAAGCGCAGCGGAGCAAAGGGGATTTGAGGGACTCAGGCAGCAGGGTGCATCTAGTGGAAGAGGCAGATAGGGTGTCAGGTGGCTCTGTAGCGGAGCAGGTTCAGAGCAAGAATCAGTCAGGAAGTAGGGGAGTGCAGGGCAGAGACTTTGTGACGGACAGGGCGGCCACTGACCAGGGTGGTTTTAACGTGAAATTTTTTGCGGATCCACACCAGGCGGACAGGCCTTTGGAGCAAGGGCCTGTTCTTAATTGGGCAACTTACGATGGGGGTGTGGGAGATGGAGAGTGTCCGGGGGGAAGCCGGCAAGTCTTCGCCCCACAAACCATGGGGGCGGGGAGAGCGGCTTTCCTACAACACTTGGAGGAGCGGAATTTTGGCAAACAAATGATGAGTTTGCAAAAACGACACACAGCTCCAGCAGTGGGCAAAGGGAGGGGGATGGGGACAACAAAATCTGCTCAATCATTTCAGGTCCAAGATGACGAGGCGGATTCTGGACTACAGAAGGAGAATCTCGAGCGGATCTCTCAAGAAGATTTGAGACGACGTGAGGAACAGCTTCCAAAGGGTATGCCGCGTTGGTGGGGGCATGGGATGTCGTTTCACAGGTTGCTGGTGAAAGGGTCCAAGAGTAGGATGTTTCGGTTCACAGTCCAGTAGTGCCTTCACAGGCATGTGCGCAGGGTGGTAAGACAGTACACAGCATTAGAAGTGAAGGCACGGAAGATAGATCATCTGTGCCAGGCAGGTTACCTTACATGGGCATGTCAATGCCGCTAGGCACACATTTGTCTCAAAAGACGAAACAAAAAATATGGCAGCATGATTATGTAGATGTTTTTCGTTTACTGCATCGAGATGTGCAAGCGAGAGAGGGGTCCAAAGAGGAGGAGATGGAACTGGCAAGACGCCCTAGAGTGCCTAGAAACATAGATAATTGGTCATCGGCCTTTTTAATTTTTTTTAGCATTTACTGTGAAAAATATCCGGAGAGGGCAGTTTCACTTTTCAAGTACATGGATGTGGTACGTAAGGCTCACATGCATTTTGGTGGCTTTTCCTGGCTGAACTACGACGAGGAGTTCAGGGCCAGGATGAGTATGAATCCTGATAAACCATGGGGGGACATAGATACAGAATTATGGTTGCTAAGGATGTCATCCTCTCAGCTTACAGAAACCACTCATACAGCTAGTGGCTTGCCGGTAGCGTACCGGCCCTTTCCAGGGCGTGCCGCCCAGGGAGGGGCGGGGTCGGTTACAAGGGGACATCCAAGCGGCATGGGGTCCTGTTGGAACTACAACAGAGGTTATTGTAACAGATCATAATGTAGATTTAAACATGAATGTTCCCAGTGCGAAGGCAGACACATGCTCTTTCAGTGCCTTACACCAGCATCAGACACAGTTGAACATACACCGCAAACACAAGGCCAGGCAACAAGAGGTAGGGGAACTCCACTCCCTCCTATACCAAAAGGCTTTTACCCCAATTAAATGGGAATTGTTTGTCCCTTGGTTAGACAGGTACCCAGACATGGAGGCAGCTGCCAAACTATATTGGGGGTTTCGGGATGGATTCCGAATTGGTTATCAGGGCCCCAGATGCAGGTGCTGGGCAGAGAATTTAAGGTCTGCAAAAGACTTCCCTGAGGTGGTGCGCAAGAAACTGGAAGAGGAAGTTAGTTTAGGCAGAGTGGCTGGTCCTTTTGAGGAGATGCCTTTTCTTCCCTTTATGGTGTCACCGCTAGGGGTCATTCCCAAGAAGTCTTCAGGCGAATTGCGCATGATACAGCATCTTTCGTGGCCGGAGGGTAGATCAATCAATGATTTCATTGCTGATGAGGACACAGCCGTCTCTTACACCACAGTTGATGAGGCTTTAAAAATGGTTGAAAGTTTAGGAGAGCATGCTGAACTAGCCAAATGTGACATTCAATCTGCTTTTCATTTGATCCCGATCCACCCCATAGATTTTGAGCTTTTGGGCATGCAGTTGAATGGCTATTTTTATTTTGACAAAGTTTTACCAATGGGGTGTGCAGTATCCTGTGCACTCTTTGAGTTATTCAGCTCATTTTTACAGTGGGTTTTTCAGCAAGAGTGTAGGGAGGGCAAGGTGTGTCATTACCTTGATGACTTTTTATTCATGGGTCCAGCACAGTCCAGACATTGTGAGAGAGCGTTACAATTTTTTCAGCACATGGCTGAAACATTTGGGGTGCCTTTGGCACAGGACAAGACGGAGGGCCCAAGCAAACAGATTACGTATCTTGGCATAGAAATAGATACTGTGGAGACGGTGGCACGTCTTCCTAAGAAGAAATTGGAAGAGATTAAGGCATGTATTCAAGAGGCCCTACAGGTAGACAAATTACAACTGAGGCAAGTGCAAAAGCTATTGGGTTATTTGAATTTTGCGTCCAGAGTGGTAAGGGCAGGCAGGACTTTCTGCAGGTTGTTAGGCATGGCCATGTCGGGAGCAACCCTGCCGCACCATAGAATCAGGCTCACCAGAAATATAAAGGAGAATTTGAGAATTTGGTTATTATTTGTGGAGGAGGTTAATGGAGTGTCTCTATTGTTCATCGAAGAAGGCATGAAGTGGCAGGTGCAACTTTATTGGGATGCGTCAGGTTTGAATGGTTTTGGCATTTTTTGGGACGGGCGCTGGTGCGCCGAGAGGTGGCCAGAGGAGTGGATTTCACAAGGTCGTAGCATAGCGTTTCTAGAGCTTTTTCCCCTTTTGTTAGCTTTGCAGGTATGGGGCCAGGAGCTTAGTAACAGAACGATCCTTTTCCACGTAGACAACATGTCAGTAGTTCACTTACTAAACAGGCAGAAACTTAGAGACAGGAGAGTGCTAGGTCTTTTGAGGGCTTTCATGTTGTTGAGTCTGCGTCTGAACATTGTTTTCCGGGCAGCACACATTCCAGGTATCAATAACACAATCGTTGATGCACTCTCTCGTTCCCAGTGGGACAGATTTCGTGGGCTGGCTCCGGGAGCAGCAGTCAAGAAAACACCGGTGTCTCCCAGCGTCTGGGCTCTAGGGGACTGAGAATGCTACAGCTGGTGGAGAATTCAATTGCGCCATCCACACAACGGAGTTATATGCTGGCATGGCATGAATTTCTAAGTTATGTCAGCACTTTCGCCATTGTAAAAAGAGAAGAGATGTGTATTCCACTTATACTTGACTTCGTTTTAACATTAATTGATAAAGGGTTGTCGCATAACACAATAGCCGGAAAGCTAGCAGTGATTTCCTGCTACGGTCAATTGTATTGGGGCCTGGATCCAAATAACAATGTATTGGTAAAGAGAGTTCTGAAAGGTTTGCAGAGGGCGAAGGCTACCATTCCACATACAAGAGCACCAACAACTTTTGATTTGCTACAGCAATTGCTATGGTCATTACCTAAATCTTGTTACAATGTTCATGAGATTAGGCTTTTTAGATTAGTTATGATATGGCTCTTCTTTGGAGCATTTAGAGTTTCCGAACTGTTAGGTTTGAAGAATGACTGTGGGCTCTGCGGCAAGGATGTTTGCTTGGAGGGTGACGTGTTAAAAATATGGTTAGGCAAATCTAAAACAGATCAGATGGGGCAAGGAATGTGGATACACCTAAATGTGACACAAATACAAGGTTGTTGTCCAGTACAAGAGTGGAGGGATTTTCAGGCTTTTAAAGGTTGTCTGGGTGGGCCGATTTTTGTGCATGAGTCAGGTGACAAGCTTTCGAGCCACCAGCTGCTGGTGGTCATGAGAGGCACGCTTTTATTGTTAGGTTTAAATCCAATGAACTATGCAACGCATTCCTTTCGTATAGGAGCGGCATCAGAAGCAGCTTGTTTGGGGCTGGGTTGGAATGTGATCAAGAGGATAGGAAGATGGAGTTCAAACTGCTGTGCACGCTATGTGAAGAAATAAAAAAAAAGAAGAAAAAAAAGACGCCATAGACATCATTCACAGTCATGAGTTGTAAGCATCATTTTATATGGTTTGAGTTTTCTTAATAGGTTTTTTTTCTTTCATCCAGGTGACATTCGGGGCTTGAGTCCTGCCAAAAAACAAATTTGGATCGTAGGACACTCATTTGTGAAGTGGGCGCGATTTTTGCTGACCATCAAATCTATGGAAGGAATTTGGGTATCCCCGGCGCTGGACATGAACTTTACTGGTGCGGTAAAGGGGGGCATGCGCTGGGAGAATTTGTTCCGTCTATTGGCAAAGATCAGGTATGACAGAGGTGGCCCTGATATGCTAATCCTCCATCTAGGGGAAAATGACCTGGTGGCATTATCGGGTTTAAGTTTAATCAAAGCCATGCAGTTAGATTTAGCTGTGATGTCCAACAATTGGCTAGGGACCAGGCTAGTGTGGACCGAATTTGTTTTTAGACGGCAGTGGAAAAATGCAAGGAGCCACAGCGCTATGGAAAAAGCCAGGAAAAAGTTAAACAGGGCTATAATAATTTTCTGTGTGGGTTTGGGGATCCAGACCATTGCGCATGACAGCATCACTGAAAATGAAGGCCATTTGTTTAGGGAAGACGGTGTCCACCTCACACAATTGGGGATGGCTTGTTACATACTTGAAATAAGAGACATGTTATCAAAAATGTTGAAAGTGGATTTGTGGGTGTCTATCAGTAGGGAAGAATAAAAAAAAACAGGCTGAACTGAGCAACAACACAGTAAGTGAAGAATGGTTTTGGTTTTCGGGTGGGGTCAGGAAAAATCCAAGGTTTTTCGTGGGTGGCTGAATAGGGGGAGGTCAAGATCTAGAGCGGACTTGACCGTCCTTCATGAGAGAGGGTGGTGGGAGGTACAGGATGGGGGAAAAGGAAAGAAAAGATGGAAAGTGAAAGATTTTGAAACATGGTGGTGAATTCAAGAAAAAGGAAGTTATATTGGTTTTTGGAACAATACAGTTATAAACAAAGAAGAGCAGAAATAAATGTTATGGTTTTGGTACAATATGCAAATTCAGTGGTTCTGAAGATAAATGTAAATTTACAAGTGTTTGAAGGTTTATGGATATTTATGAAATTGCCTGATCTAAGGAATAAAAGTGGCCTTTTATGCTACCAGTGATGTTTGTCTCATTGCATTGGGTCTGGATTATTTCGGGCGGTGAGATCCTCGGGGGGAGCAGAGCGAAGCAGTCTCCCCCCGCGGATTTTCGCCCGGGTGGACAGACCCGAAGCGATGACGCGATAGAGTAGGGCAGCGTGCGCATAGATTGCTGCGTAGGCGTTAGTCAGGGGAGAGGCGCCATTTTTGGTTCCAGTCGTAGGAGGCAGGAGTGTTTTAGGCGAGGCCCACCCACCCACCCTCGGATTGCAAAATGTCAAATAAATTTGTGTATGTTATTAACAAGCTTTGTATGAATAGGCAGAGATGTTAAACATGCAATATGCCACTGTAGGTCAGGCAATTGATGTGTATCCTATTATCTGGGAGTGGCTGAATAGGGGGAGGTCAAGATCTAGAGCGGACTTGACCGTCCTTCATGAGAGAGGGTGGTGAGAGGTACAGGATGGGGGAAAAGGAAAGAAAAGATGGAAAGTGAAAGATTTTGAAACATGGTGGTGAATTCAAGAAAAAGGAAGTTATATTGGTTTTTGGAACAATACAGTTATAAACACAGAAGTGCAGAAATAAATGTTATGGTTTTGGTACAATATGCAAATTCAACGGTTCTGAAGATAAATGTAAATTTACAAGTGTTTGAAGGTTCATGGATATTTATGAAATTGACTGATCTAAGGAATAAAAGTGGCCTTTTATGCTACCAGTGATGTTTGTCTCATTGCATTGGGTCTGGATTATTTCGGGCGGTGAGATCCTCGGGGGGAGCAGAGCGAAGCAGTCTCCCCCCGCGGATTTTCGCCTGGGTGGACAGACCCGAAGCGATGACGCGATAGAGTAGGGCAGCGCGCGCATAGATTGCTGCGTAGGCGTTAGTCAGGGGAGAGGCGCCATTTTTGGTTCCAGTCGTAGGAGGCAGGAGCGTTTTAGGCGAGGCCCGCCCACCCACCCTCGGATTTCAAAATGTTAAATAAATTTGTGTATGTTATTAACAAGCTTTGTATGAATAGGCAGAGATGTTAAACATGCAATATGCCACTATAGGTCAGGCAATTGATGTGTATACTATTATCTGGGAGTGGCTGAATAGGGGGAGGTCAAGATCTAGAGCGGACTTGACCGTCCTTCATGAGAGAGGGTGGTGGGAGGTACAGGATGGGGGAAAAGGAAAGAAAAGATGGAAAGTGAAAGATTTTGAAACATGGTGGTGAATTCAAGAAAAAGGAAGTTATATTGTTTTTTGGAACAATACAGTTATAAACAAAGAAGTGCAGAAATAAATGTTATGGTTTTGGTACAATATGCAAATTCAATGGTTCTGAAGATAAATGTAAATTTACAAGTGTTTGAAGGTTTATGGATATTTATGAAATTGCCTGATCTAAGGAATAAACGTGGCCTTTTATGCTACCAGTGATGTTTGTCTCATTGCATTGGGTCTGGATTATTTCGGGCGAGTATTGTTTTTAATATTTGGCTTTATCCTCTGTATTTAATATTGTTACGAGTGGTTTACATTACTATCAACCATTTACTTTCGTCCACAACCCCTGATCAGAAACTATTCTCTTTCATCCTGTCCTCTGACCCTCCGGCCACTTCTTTTCCCTTTTCACTATCACGAAGAGCGCTATCCCAGTAACTCTTCAGTGGCCCCTGCACCGCCCTAACGTCAGATTGACTAATGAGTCTCTGACGTCACACCCTGATTTAGACTTTATCTGAGGGCGGGCATTGCGGCTCCGTTTGCTCACGGACCGCAGAGACTCTGACAACGGCCTTCATTTGGTAAGACATGATCTTTCAAATGTGATGCCTCAGGCGCAGACTTTGTTTTCCTGCTACCGCTTGCTCATTAACGCGCACTTTCACTGTTTCCCTTCACGCGTTCGTCTTATTAATTTAGTCACCGTTCACTTTCCAATCGTTTACTTTCACACGTACGTTCCAGACCAGTTATAAGCCTCCTTAGTTTTGTACATATTTCTCTCCTGGCTCAACCCTGATATTAACTATTATGCTGCCCCTTTGTTCTCCATTTTACCTGGCTTGACAATTCACTTACTACCTCTGGGCCTCATCTGAGAGTCTTTCCTTGACCCTTCAGTTACTTGGAATCACTACCAGCGCTTCCCGCGCGTAGCTCAATGATCGCCGCTCCTCCCTTGCTCTCTTCCCTGATTACCCATATTCACTGCGTTTTTCATATGCAATGAGCTTTATCAGTAATTGCACATAATTTTTACACCTAGAATTGCGAATCTGACCGGACTGAACATTTGATTTTGATAAGCCCCAATGACATTTATCCTAACTGTATTCACGTCATTTATGCTCAACTGTGTCTTAAACGCTTCTTTTCGACTGCCACACTGCTTCTGACATATAACCTAGTACACATTTTCACTTACAGCAGATTCAGTGAGCTGTTTCCATGACTAGGCCACTGTTTGAATTATATTGTAACATAACCTTTTACTTTGCAACTTTGTCTTAATAAGGTGCTCACAACAATCTTAAATGATGCAAACTTTCCTAATGTGTTTTTTTTAACCTTCAGCTTTACCAGTCTGATGTCTTTCCCCAAATTGCTCTAACAGCATTTTTTTGTGTATTAATGTTTCTTGGGTCCACTTATTCATTCTAGATAATGTAATATTCAGAAATTTAATTAATACCTATTTTTGTATATTACTTCTACATACGCTAATCATGTATTTTATGTGGGTGCCCTTCTTTATACCAATTCCTAATTTCAAATACTTCACTTTCAATTGCTTGTTAATAGTGTAGTCATGTAACTTTTTGTGTGTTTTTTTCCTTGTTTTTCTGACTTATCGCTAGCTCACTGTATCCACCCAATTTTCCCTTCAACATACACTAATGTATCCTTTTTCTTTTTCCTCCCTTTCCTCTCCCCATAACTCCTCGTCACGCCCCACTTTTCTCTTCTTTTTCTGATGTTTTACCCTCTTTTTCCCTCCCAACTTCTGCCCACAACTTTATTCTCCCATTTCACTGATATCTTATTAAAAAAATGTCTCTCTGTTTTGCCACTCTGCTATGTTCCCCATGACTCCACCTTTTCCACCTTATCATTCTTCTTTCCCCTTCTTGACTTCCCAAATGGGATCCTGTCCTTTTCACACATCCTTACCTTTCCCCTTTTTGACCCTTTCAGCCTTGAAAAAGCCACGGCCTAAACGTGTCGGCTGTCCTTCTATACAGATGAAACATGAAATAAAACTTAAGCACATTAAAACTTTCAAAAAACGCCTGAATTTTCTTATGAACCTGTGTTGACAAATGTGAGGGCACAATCCTCTACCTTCCTTTATATTTACCTTCATAAAGGCTCTTGGGTGAAGCCTTTCGCAAGGAATGTGCCACAACAAACTTGGGCCATGACAATTGTAGCACCGGGACCCAGAAACCTCCACCCAAACAACTTTTCTCAACTATAACCATAGATCAAGCATGCACAACCAAAAATGTGCTCTGTCAACATTCTATTAAACTGCTCAAAGGCACAATCTTGCTAGGTGCCTCTGAAGGTCCATGGCCTCTAAATATCATTACATTTATTCCACTAGAATTGTCTGCTGCTATCTCAATGAGAGACAATATCAGTTCTCTAGCAACTGGTGTTTTACATGCTACTTGAATATATTATTTCTTAAACCTACACTAAAGAAATAATACAGATTAATTTTTATTTTTCCACACAAAAGGCCTCATATACAAAAACATGACGAAGTGCGGTGTTGCAAGCTATTTTGCTGCGCTGAATTGCGGCATCTTAAAAGCCCAGGGTTGTGTCATATTAACAACAAAACAATGCATCTGAGTGATTTCCCCTGCACTGGCGCACAATTGGCTGCCAAGCACCAGCACAGTCACCCATGCGTCATCTTGCAAGGGTGCCTGTGTTGCATGGATGATTGTTTTTTGTGAAGGAAGGCACAGCAATCATTGAGGACTTTTTTCTCTTTCTATGGATGCTGCAGAATGCAGCACACATTGAAAGAGAAAATACTAGGAGAAATAGAAGTATTTCTCCTTGTAGTGCTACTCCTACACCTACCATGGGGAAGCATAGGATTCTGAAGAATTCTCAGCTTTACAAAACTTTGTAAATCTGGAAATGTGTCAGGTTCCAGGGATGTTGTGTGGGACATGCACAGCAACACCAATGGACAACCCCTTTCCCGCATGGTATTGCGTGAAAGGGACCCATACTTACAAGGCCATGAAAAGTCATGCAGGGTGACTTGTAAATATGGGCAGGCACACTGTGCCACCGGTGCATAAAACAAAAAGTGATGCACTGGCAGTGCAATAGCCTTTTAAATGAGGCCCAAATTGTCTGTTTAGTTGTTTTTACTAGGAAAGCCTTTAAATGCAAAATAAACAAAAAATCACTCAGATTTTTTGATCTGGTGTTATTCAGTCTTAATTCTTTTCAGTCAGACAGTCAATGCTTTTTATGAGAGGCATGTGTGGCTAAGGAATGGTACTGTCACTCTCCTAACAACATCAAATTCCAATCGCCCTATGGGACCAACAATGTACTGCTACTTGGCCACCCACTATTTATTTTAAACAAGTGTTTCCAAGGAGCATTGTTTACAATTTGTCATTTTTTTCTTTATATAGCTACCCCTATAGGTCCACCAACAAGACTGACACAGCAGGAGATAGTGGTCCGGCTGTGGTGGCAGAGGCTGAAGACCATCCAGGCCAAAAAACGTCGGATGGTGGCCTTGGAGGGTCAGGAAGCATCTGCTTCAGCCCCAGGCCCCAGTTAATCTAACCAGTCACAACCTCCTGGACAGTACATCGCTGGCACTGCCACCAGATGACAGGGACTCTAACCACCACTGCTGCCCTCCTCCTAGTCAGACCACATATTTCAGCACAGTAAACGTCGTTTACAACGCGGTGTTTACACCGCACGACCTTTACCACGCTGTCATTACAACGCCAGTCGTTACTACGACTTGCGCTCGATGGCGCTGTTGGTTAAGGAATATTGTAATTTTATATTCCAACACCTTCACTACTGTTACGTGGACTGGTGTTGGAATATAAAATTATAAAAATCCCCAATCCGCGCCCTCCAATGCAAGTCGCTGTAAAATCCGCAATGTAAAGTACCGCGATCAAAATGATTGCGTTGTACTATCATACATCCTTCAGTGCTGCTTCCTGCATTAGATGGACTGATTTAAAAGCCGGTTGGGATGGATAGGGCACAGTGTGGATCAACTCTGGACCCACATTGACTGTACCCTCTTCTAAGCACTTTTTTAAACATTTTTTATTTTGGTGGGAGGGACTTTTGTTGTGGGTGGAGAGGGTGGGAAGGGAGGTTGGACCAGGTGTTTGCAAACTTTCTTGGACTGTTTTCTTATTTGGACATTGGTTAGGAATGTGGCAATTTGTTTGGGGAGTGGAGGCCTGATATGGGTGGAGAGGGTAGTTTTTGATGGTGTTAAGTATTGAAGAGAAAAAATATTTCTTCATATATTATGCCTGAATTAGTTTCACCACTTCCGCCTACCAAGTGTGCCATCCATTTATGGTGTAAATTCAATCACACCTCAATAAATCAAACTGAAGAGAGTGTTTGGGATTGATAAATGGATGGGAAAGAGGATTTGGGAAATAGTGTGAAAAGACAACCACTACAGCAACAACAATATTAATCTGGACAATGACAGCACATAATCAATTGGTTGTGGAAGGAAATGAAGGAATGAGTATGACCGTTCAGTTAAATGCATTGCAAGCAGCTCTTCAACCCCAGAGACCCATGTAAATATTATATATATAAATGTTCTATCATCTAGGTTTGAAAAATAGAAATTATGGATGAGTGAAGTGAACCCACACAGTTATAAAACATTATTATTAAAAGAATAATGATACCGTATTGCCAGATTGGGCAGTGTATCCGCATTCTTCTCGAATTGTCCATCAATCTTAAGTGCCTGGCTAATGCAGTCCAGTAAAGCAAGCAGGAGTGTTATAGAGCTTTCACTTTTTGTGCTGGAGAAGAGAAGGCTTATGGATTGTAAAACAGAAATGATATTGTAGAGTCAAGGAGAAGGACAGAAGGTAAGCTTTATGAGGATGTACCAAGAAGACTCAGAGGCAGATCAAGAGTATAGGCTGCTGCAATCATTCATTTTATGACTCATGTGCGATCAATTAACTGAGATGAGAGCATATTACATCCAATCACAGACAAGTAGCTGCGTATACCGGGCTGATCAATCTCATTACTGTCATCATAACATTTAGTCAAGTGTATGCACAATGCAATATGTTGATGTGGCATCACATATCTGCCTCCAGTTACTTACAAGTTGCAACAACAGCCCCCCATCAAACCAAATAACGGAGGATCTTTAAATTTAAGCCAGCATACACACTCAGCAGCATTGCATTTCCCAAATGACCACACCTCTCACCAGTCCACAGAGCTAAGTTGGCCTCTTAGAGTCATCATCATGTTGGTTTTTCCTGAAGTTGACAACTTCCATCTGGCTGTTGTTGAGGTAATCCCGCCCTGAGTCCTTCCATCATCCTCTTGACTCTGGACAATAACTCCGTCCAACTCTGTCCCGACCCAAATAAGAGGGATCGGCCTGTGGTGCACTGCTGTTGATGAACAAGAAAAGAATCATTAGAGAATTTTTTTGCATAGATTTTTGTTTGTTAACTAAATGGACTGGTCTTTTCTTTTAGGAGTTTCAACCAGAAAACAAAGAAGGGGATCCGACAAGCAAATCTCACTAAGTTTGAAAGGGGAAGGGCCAATCAATCCTGCCCTTTATCAAACAAATAACACCTTTAGATGACACTTTTTGAACTTACTTTTGATATCACAAAAATAAACTCCTTAAATCTAGTGGTATATATGCAGAAGACAAATAGAGTGATCCAACTCCAAATCCAAATGAAATGTGACCAGGAGATGGACAAAGCATTGAGAGAAGCCTGCTGCACAGGAACAGGAAGTCAGAGTCTCGGGGACACTTCCTCCTTGTTGAAAAAAAAGTAAAATAAAAAAACACCGTGAGGTAAGAAACAAATTGAACAGCACTTTTGGGAACAAAATTAACTCGAAAATGTATTTTCTAGTAGATATAGAGTCTTCCTGCGGAGGAAATCTGCTCATGATAGCAACCATAGTTGCCTGCTGTCATCACAAAAAAGGAGCCGGATGTCGCCAGTATGACCTAAAGTCACGCTAGCAGCCATCAATTCTTGTGAGCACTCACTGGTGGACGGCAAGTCTCGTGGGCACTCGTGGGTGGACGCCAAATCTCGAAGGTGCTCGTGAGCGATCGCCAAGACTTGTCATGCTCACCAGAGCACACAAAAATATGACTCAGGCATGCCTACCAAAAAAAATTCTACTGTGAAGCAGAAAGCGGATTTTATCGGGAACTCTGTGAAGAATTTTACTCCCAGACCTACTTGAAACATTTTGATATGGAAAAATCTATGAAAGAAATCTGAAACTAACTACTTTTTTACAACATTTTTAGGATTTGGAGAAATATGAAATGTTGCAATGATATTAACAATGATGTCATAGAAAATGTAATTAATGATGTAGTATGGAGGGTAATTAGCAGTGCATGGCGAGGGAATAGGTTATACTTACTTCAGATAACTGACTGCTGAATTTCTATTTTCTAAATACGTAAAATTTGAACCAAAGTATAATGTTATTTTTTTTATTGCTATTTCGAAGAGTGGACGATAAACTCCGGTCCACTGTGAGAGCTTGCAAAGTTTGCCTCCTCCAAGTTCAGCAAAACGCTGCATCCCACTGCAGCGTAGCAGAGTTATCCAGCGCCGGCCCACCCCTGTCCCTTTTTGCCCAAAAACATGTTGGTTGGAACACAAATTCAGAATAAATGTTGTTTACATAACTAATACAACATTTACAGATTGTTATGCGTGCTTATGAGACCTTTATATAAACTAACTAGCTCACCTTTCACCTGTCTATAAACACAAGGGTCACTTGCCTTCCTGGCAATTACAATTATTGCAGTGCATTTATGACAGCCCTGGTATTACTAGTCTAAGAATGCAAAGAATGCCCCTGGGGCACACCTACTTTTGGACAGCATGTCTGTCCATCATACACCTCACACCGCCTCTGAGGTGCATGCAAGCGTTTCTTCCTCAGCAGCACACACCAGCCATGGGGGGTTCACTGTGGATGCAAAGGACACACAATTGATGGACGGAATACAGAACAAATCAAAGCATTTGCCCCCAGTCAAGAGATCTGGGTTAAATCCATCGTTCTTTTGCTTACCGTGCCATCCCAGTTTGGATCCAGCAATATGCAAATCAGTCTCGACCCTGTTCCTCGTGGTAACAGTCCAGCCCGAACTGCACAGCCAGGTCCTCCGTGGACCATAAACAAGCAACCTAGGACTGGTCACTGTGGCTGCATCCATTAAAGTGGGCTCGAAGTGTCTGCATGTCAATGATGCCATGGCCCACTTGCCAAACCTGACACACTGCTGATGGATTGTGCATTGTTTGGGATCAATCAGCTGAGGTATCCATGAATGAAGTGGTGATGAGGTTGCGCCTGACTGAAGGTGTTACTTGGGCTCTCCACTTATTAAGTATGCTCAAATTATTAGCTACGCAGCTCTGCTGCTCGGGCTTTTCTGAATGACTATGTTGATGTCATTCCTGTGTGCCATGTACCTGGTCACTGTGCACCCTGCTCTGCCCCCAGTACTCAAGCCGCCACCACAGCTCTAGGTAGCTGTAGCGGGACCCTCTCCACCTAACCCCTGTACTGACAGACATGGTGGCGCCCAAGGGACTTGATCTCTAGAAAAGTTTGATCAAAAATATAATTTTGTCTTTGATATCCCAGCCACAAGGGTAAGACGAGGCCATGCAAAGGGAGATCTGTCAATTTTACTCTTGGACGAGTTAAGGTGGGACTTTAAAATAATCCCTCTCCCCTGTAATAACTTACAATGCAAGAACATAAAATTCCTGAATGAAAGAGCTCGTACGGTCCAGTCATTATTCCTCTTTAATATTTGTGTTACCCCCGAACACAATCCATTGCTGATATAAATATTTGAACAAATAGAATCTATTTTAAAATCAAGAGGAAATGTGCAAATATTGTTAATGGGTGACTTCAATGTGAACTTTTCTAACACATTGTTAAAAGCTCATTGGAATATAGACCTTGAAGAAACCTGGTGCATACCAACTTCTGTCCTAAATATAAACGAGGAAAGATGTTGCTAGAACTATTAAATGGAGTCAATGGAATAACCCTGAATGGAAGAATGGAGGGAGATATTCCAGCAACTTTCACTAGAAAAGGAACCACTGTTTCTTCAACTCTACTACAATGTTATCATCATTTGTTGAACTTGGGCCTTTTGGCAGGTTCACCCCTGAACTTTTTGCCTTTTAACATTATATGATGTTAGTTGATTTCTGGTCTCTGCGCACTTTAGCACTGTGGCCCATTGTAAAGTGTGTGCTCTCTCTGAGTGTGTGCAGTGAGACTGGCCTTCCCTCCCATAGGAATGCATGGGGAATATGTGTGTCCATGGTAGTTCCTGATGTGTGGGGAGTGCGGGGTCGAGTTTGGTAAGTGTGAACTCGTGAGGTTAAATGCTGCGCGATGATGTGCGCAGATTTAATGTTTCTAGTGTAGAAGTGCCACTTTTAGAAGTTGGCATGTCTGTGCAGTGAATGTTAATTGTCTGTCTGGCTTGGGATTGGCTGGAGCTGGCTGGTGTGCCTGGCTCCAGGAGTCAGGATGGGTCTGCCCGGTGGTGAATGGGGAGATCTGCATGTTGATGGTAGGGAGGAGTTGCACCTGGGACCTGAATAGGGCTGGGCCTTCCCTCCACAATGCTGGCTCCACCCCCTGTGGTGTTTCTGATGTCCCTGGCCTGTCCTGTGAATAAGGAGAGGGGCTGAGCAAAACAAAGTGCTCAAGAACCAGTTGCATCTGGTTCGCCCCTTGCCTGCACCTTTGGAGACAAAGGAATTTTTGTATAAAAGAGGGGCTGTGACCCCATGAAAATGTTCTTGTTCTGATACTCGAATCTACTAGGGGCGTGCTGCTGCTGGGGCCCAGGGGAAGGCTTTCTTCCTTGGGCCCTGCCCAGCCCCTGGATGCCTTGGAGACCTTGTTTCTCTGGGACCTTGCTGCCCTCTTCATCTGTGAGGACCTTGCTGCTAGGACCCTTGTTGCTTCAGGGGCTATTTTGGAAAAGGGGGGTGGTGATGGACAGAGTTTCTGAATGATGCAGAATACTCTTACCAAGTCAATAGATCATGGTTTTAATCCATCACCGTTTTTTAGCTCACTGCACCATCCCAGCTCAGAACCTGGCTATATGCAAATTAGTCTGTTCCTGTCCCAGTGCATGATGGGAACAGGGCAAACCAAACTACCAAGCCAATTCTTATACTGGGAAGGAAACAAGCTTCCGGGGACCGGTTTCTGGCATCACAGCCTTCTTCGGCCCGGCTTGCTTGAATCCTGATAGTGCAATGAGCAAGGGACTCACGTCTGAGTATACCCTCCCACACATAGTGTGGATAAAACCGATTTTGGAAAAGGGGGGTGGTGATGGACAGAGTTTCTGAATGATGCAGAATACTCTTACCAAGTCAATAGATCATGGTTTTAATCCATCACCGTTTTTTCGCTCACTGCACCATCCCAGCTCAGAACCTGGCTATATGCAAATTAGTCTGTTCCTGTCCCAGTGCATGATGGGAACAGGGCAAACCAAACTACCAAGCCAATTCTTATACTGGGAAGGAAACAAGCTTCCGGGGACCGGTTTCTGGCATCACAGCCTTCTTCGGCCCGGCTTGCTTGAATCCTGATGGTGCAATGAGCAAGGGACTCACGTCTGAGTATACCCTCCCACACATAGTGTGGATAAAAACGATTTTGGAAAAGGGGGGTGGTGATGGACAGAGTTTCTGAATGATGCAGAATACTCTTACCAAGTCAATAGATCATGGTTTTAATCCATCACCGTTTTTTAGCTCACTGCACCATCCCAGCTCAGAACCTGGCTATATGCAAATTAGTCTGTTCCTGTCCCAGTGCATGATGGGAACAGGGCAAACCAAACTACCAAGCCAATTCTTATACTGGGAAGGAAACAAGCTTCCAGGGACCGGTTTCTGGCATCACAGCCTTCTTCGGCCCGGCTTGCTTGAATCCTGATGGTGCAATGAGCAAGGGACTACAATGTCTGTCTGGCTTGGGATTGGCTGGAGCTGGCTGGTGTGCCTGGCTCCAGGAGTCAGGATGGGTCTGCCCGGTGGTGAATGGGGAGATCTGCATGTTGATGGTAGGGAGGAGTTGCACCTGGGACCTGAATAGGGCTGGGCCTTCCCTCCACAATGCTGGCTCCACCCCCTGTGGTGTTTCTGATGTCCCTGGCCTGTCCTGTGAATAAGGAGAGGGGCTGAGCAAAACAAAGTGCTCAAGAACCAGTTGCATCTGGTTCGCCCCTTGCCTGCACCTTTGGAGACAAAGGAATTTTTGTATAAAAGAGGGGCTGTGACCCCATGAAAATGTTCTTGTTCTGATACTCGAATCTACTAGGGGCGTGCTGCTGCTGGGGCCCAGGGGAAGGCTTTCTTCCTTGGGCCCTGCCCAGCCCCTGGATGCCTTGGAGACCTTGTTTCTCTGGGACCTTGCTGCCCTCTTCATCTGTGAGGACCTTGCTGCTAGGACCCTTGTTGCTTCAGGGGCTATTCCTGGAGACTTGGTGGTTTTTTGTGCCCCCCAGTGCCTCGTGAGCGCTTTATTTTTACTTCCTGGCAGAGCGCTGTCGTTATCCCAGAGGGAAGCACTTCAGCAGTCCACTCGCAGCGCGGGGCTGCAATTACCATCAGAGGGATTCCACGGCATTATGGGCCTATTGCGGGTGTCCACCCTGCTCCTTTAGTTATTTATGCGTGGGTGCCCACCCCGCGACTTTGCCAGCTTTCAGTTACGGAGGGAGCCTACTCCTCATGGCCGGCGAAAACCGAGGTCGCCGCCGCCACCCGCTGCCCGCCTGGTTGTGGGCGGGGCCACCAGACGTAAGTGGACGTGACATCATGAAGCGCTGACGTGGGGCTCCCATGCAAAGGGGAGAGCCCCGCGGTGGCGCCTGATGGAGACAAGCCTCGGGTCCCAGGAGGGGGCCCGGGTGAAGCAGAAATGGCGGCTGAGGCCGTCTACAGCAGTGCGGGGCTCCCAGGAGTCATGGGGAGCCCCGCATGAGAAGTACTGCTGCTGCCTGACTTGAGGAGGAGGACGCCGCCGGGACGCCTCCGAGAAGGAACCGGTGAGTGGAGCTGCACTGGGAGCACTCGTAGTGCTCCTCTCCTCCCTACCCTGTGTTGTGCTACACAGCTGAGCCGCAGTAGCGGGCAGCTGCCTCAGGGGGAACCCGTGGTCGTAGAAGGGCCCAGAGGGGCCCGTATCCCCCTACTTCCCAGGCACCATAGTGGTGCCCTTATCCAGAGCAGCCCCGGATGGCAGCGGGCCGCTCCGACGCTTTGCCCATTATTCCTAGAGCCGGTGCGTGGCTCCAACCTTTAGGGGCCTTTTGTTTATTTCCCGAGCCTCCATGGCTCCAACCTTGGCATATTGGATTTCAGAGCCTAGAGGGCTCCGGCGTGGGCTATATTTCTTTGACGGGCCCATGTTCTTGTCCCCTTGTTTTGCCTCATTATGTCTAGAGCCTGAGTGGCTCCCACGCAGTGGCCATTATTTTAAGGGCCCATGTCCTGTCCTCAGTGTTTGGGGGGACATGCTTATTTTCAGAGCCAGAGGGCTCCAACCTGTGACGTAGTTTGTCCCAAGGGCCAGTGAGAGCTCAGGCCGCAGTTTTGCTCTTACAGCTGCCCAGCAAGTAGTGGGCAGCTGCACCGTTTAGGCATTTATTTCAGGGGACATGTGCTTTGTGAATTCAGGAATGAGAAGCACTCCTTCGCCCCTACTTTGGCCTCCCCAGCTGCGCAGCACTTAGTGCCAGCTGCAGCGTTTAGGCCCCAGTTCATTGTTCTCAGCTGCCCAGCAAGTAGTGGGCAGCTGCAACGTTTAGGTTTTTGCGCAGTGGCGCAACCTGGATTTTTACTGCCTAGGCAGCAGCCCTGATTCTCTGGACATAGGGCGTTTAAGCCCCCTTTTTAGATCACTAGTTGGCCAGGGGAGGGTCCCTTTTTTAGGGCACCAGGCCCTATTGTGATCTATGTGCTAATGTGATGTATGTGCTAATGTGATTGATGTACTAATGCTTTTGGGTGCTAGGAAATGTATGGTGTATAGTATGTTTTGCGCACCCTGTTTTAGATACCTCTAGATATGGTTTATGCATAGGAGGTTGTTTTACCTGTTTAGGTTTGTATTAGGGAGATGATACTTCCCTGTGTGATTTATGCCCCTAGTGTAAAGTTTACTTAGGTGGTGAGGGTCTAAGGTAGTTAGAATTGTGGGATACTGTGCATGATGGATATCATGTCACAGACTGTTGCAAAGTACAGTGATTATCAGTGTTTACTGGCTGTACGTTCTATGACCTATTTAACTTGTATGTTTATGATTTAGTTCATTTTTACTAAGTTCACTTTGTGATGATCCTGACAGTGGTCCATGTGGCCCTGTCAGGTGTACCTAACCCCTTGTAAATATTGCCCGTGCCAGTTGGAACAATGTATATGGTGTGAATATTATTCTATTGTGTTTTGAGAATACAAAGGCTATTTTTGATATAACCTTGTGTGGAGTTCCTTTTATGGGGGCCTGGGATGTTGTTGCTGGTGGGTGCGTGCGCAAATGCTTTACACATTGCCGCCGGGATAAGCCTTACTGCTTGTGTCACATTGCCAAGGGGGTGAGCAGGGGTTATTCTTGGCGTGTACCTCCCTTGCCCTGACTAGATTGATGGTTTGTGCCTAGCTTTGGCGCAAGCCTCAGCCAATCAGAAATCAGAAGTATGTTTTGCGCACCCGGGTTTTCATACCTCTAGATATGGTTTGTGCATAGGAGGTTGTTTTACCTGTTTAGGTTTGTATTAGGGAGATGATACTTCCCTGTGTGATTTATGGCCCTAGTGTAAAGTTTACTTAGGTGGTGAGGGTCTAAGGTAGTTAGACTTGTGGGATTTGTCGACCTTAAGTCGGCATTTGACTTAGCACCGCACACTAAGATGTGGAGTGTCTTTGCCGAACAAGGCATGCCACTGGATGTACTGGCTTTTTTAATTAAACTCCACGACGCAAACTTTGCCCAAGTCCGTTGGGGACAGCAAGGTAAAGTTACGGACAGATTTCCAATTCGTAGAGGGGTACGGCAAGGGTGCGTACTGGCTCCAACACTGTTTTTGTTGTACATTAACAGGGTGATCCAGTACTTTTAGAACCACCCTACAGACTCTCCCAAACTGGATGGCAAACCGATCCCTCCGCTAATGTTTGCAGATGACACTTTGTTAAAATCTAAAACGCAGCAAGGCCTTCAGAAGGCTATTGTGCATTTCAAAGTGTTCTGCAAGGACTATGGTCTTACCATTAATGTGACCAAGACCAAGTTTATTGTCATGCACAAACAAAAGCTCATGAGAGGGAGGGTTGCCATGGATGCTGTAATGTTAGAACAGACCCAACTCTTTTCCTATCTTGGCATAACCCTGGGTTCTAAGTTAGAATGGAAACTCCATATTAACCAGCTGGTCACTAAACATGCTCAATTAGCAGGTGCCCTAATAAAGAAACTTCGCCTCTCAGCCACAAAACCTATTGCCCCAGCACTTACAATTTACAGTACCAAAATTAGCGCATCAGTCCTTTATGGGCAGAATTATGGGGGTTTAGCAATTTAGCGCAACTAACGAGCTCCCCAAAAAAGTTTGTGAGGGGATTAGTCGGTCTTCCACCATCTACGCCACTTCTACCCCTCTTCTACGATCTGGGTGCCAGTGACTAGAGGATGTGGCACGCTTTAGACCTGTGGCCTACTGGAGGAGACTCCGGGTTACACCTGAACTCTCCCAGTACGCTCAGGCCCTCCTCGAAGTCCGAGATGCAGATACTGCCAATAGAATTTCATGGCTGATAGAGGTCAAGGCAGTTTACACCGCCATGGGTCTGAGCGCATTATGGGAGGATCCTACCGCCAATTATTTTCCGCCTAGAAAGGCTCTCAGGGAGCTATACTGGTCAATGGTCTATATGCGAAATGTTAGAACTTGCATTGGCCCATCGCTCACAAGAAACTTCCTGGAGCTTAAACGAGAAATTGCTTATGAGGGCTACTGGAATTTTATCACACTTCCCAGAGACAGGAAACAGTACCACCAATATAGGGTGGGTACTCTTCCCGTCAATTCTTTTACCGGCTAATGGCAAAATAAAATCAATACATGTTGTCCATTCTGTCCTTCACAGCCGGAAAGCATAGCCCACATATTGTTAATCTGCCCAGAGTATAAATATCCCAGGCACACGTGGCTGAAGCCCATTTGTTTGCTGAAGGGTATTACTACTGGTGCAGAGGCACTAAGGATTCTCCAAATTGATTGTTCAGAACTCATTGTTATTGCTGTTGCAAAATTTCTACATTGGATGTGGGCAATACGGATGAGAAAGCTACGCCAGAATTAAAACTGTTTTATTATACTTATACATTTTTGTGTATAATTAATTCTGTGATGCTTATTGTTCTTATACCGTGGACCTTTTTATACTCTTAACTTATTTCATAGGCTTTTTTATTCTGTTTTTTTAGATAAATTATTATATATTGTATGGATTAACTAGATGACCTAATCTTCTCTCAGTGATGTCCTGCCACTCACATTGTATTGTTTATGTCTCTTTTTTGACATGTATAGTCTTTTATGATATGTATATCGACATAAAGACTTCTTTGAATTGAATTGAATTGACTTGTGGGATACTGTGCATGATGGATTTCCTGTCACAGACTGTTGCAAAGTACAGTGATTATCAGTGTTTACTGGCTGTAAGTTCTATGACCTATTTTACTTGTATGTTTATGATTTAGTTCACTTTTACCAAGTTTGGGGCATATGTAGGTAGGCGTTTGAGATTCGCAAACGCCGAAATTCGGCGAATTTCGGCATTAGCGAATCTCAAACGGTGCTTTGGTATGTAGGTGCACATTAGCAAAATAAGGAATCGCAAAAATTGTGATTCCTTATTTTGCTTAAGCATTTAAGGAATCACAATTTTGCGATTCCTTAAATGCTATGTAGGAGTGAATTTTAAAATGCGATTTTGGCTTAAGGAATCGCAAAATACCACCTACTCCAAGTGGATGGTATTTTGCGATTTCCTTTCAAAATGCATTTTTTGAAAAAATTCAAAGTGCCATGTGGCACACTGACATGCCCTTAGGACATGCTTGTGCGCCACATGTACTTAGAGGCACATTCCAGGGGTGAAACAGGTGTCCTTTGGACACCCTGGACCCTTGGAATTGCGATTCTCAAACTGTGATTTTCTCATAGAAAATCGCAATTTGAGAATGTATCCCCATTAATTCCTATGGGCCTCTTAGCCCATAGGAATGAATGGGACACTCATTCCTTAATTATGATTCGCAATTTTTACCTGCATTCCATTTTGCTATTCTCAAATAGCGATTCCTTAAAAATCGCTATTTGGGAATCGCAAAATGGAAATTACCTACATATGCCCCTACGTGATGATCCTGACAGTGGTCCATGTGGCCCTGTCAGGTGTACATAATCCCTTGTAAATATTGCCCGTGCCAGTTGGCACAATGTATATGGTGTGATTATTATTCTAATGTGTTTTGAGAATACAAAGGCTATTTTTGATAAAACCTTGTGTGGAGTTCCTTTTGTGGGGGGCCTGGGATGTTGTTGCTGGTGGGTGTGTGCCAGTGCTTTACACATTGCCTCCGGGATAAGCCTTACTGCTCGTGTCACATTGCCAAGGGGGTGAGCATGGGTTATTCTTGGAGTGTAACTCCCTTGCCCTGACTAGAGTGGTGGTTTCTGCCAGGCTTTGGCGCAAGCCTCAGCCAACCTGAAATCCCATTTCTAACATCAGTCAATACCAATTCCACACATTTTGGCATTTTAAAGCAAAGTTCGCACAAAGTAGTGACCACACAATTCTCCTTCTAGAGTTAGAATTAAATCTAAAAGACTTATCTCCATGGTCTCTATAAAATGGAAACAGTGAGGCACTAATACAACAAAACAGGGACTAATCGTATGGAATGCTGATGACATGAGCAAAATGAACTTGACTATAAAGCCCCAAATGTTTAGTCAAAACAACAAAGGAAGTAGCCCAGTCCTGCTCTTGGAACATACCCTATCTTCTGTAGTCCGGACCCTGCAAAGGAAGCAAGTCACCTTCAAAAATACTTAATTAAGAAAGAAGGCTATCTCAGTGGGTTCTCTCTTGAGCAAGCTAAATAAATTAATTAATCTTCAGTTTATTGAATTTTCAGCTCACAGGAAGAAAGAAATCTCTATTCTCAAGACAAAATGGAAGAGAATCCACATGAAACACAGCAGAGATATAATGGATAAGAACTGGGTTGACCTGCAAGAGTCAGTTCTGCAAAAAAAACAGCAAGTCTTTCTGGGGGCTAATCTCAAGAGGGAGTGGAAGCAAAAAAAATGCAAATTTGCTGCCGGTTCCAGAGTGAATGGGTAAACTGACTCTTTGAACTATATGGATCAAACCCAGTTAATTTTTGCACAACAATATTTTTCATCTTCTGCAAATGGAACAGATCTGACCAGAAAATAATGGCAAACACAAGGAGGTGATGGATGGAACACGAAAACATTTCACACACTCACCCCAGTCTCAGATCTGGGTTGAATCCATCATCGTTCTTTAGCTCACTTCATCAACCCAGTTCAGACACAGCTATATGTAAATCAGTCTTGACTGTTGGCCTCATGGGAACATTCAAGCCCAAACTGCTAAGCCATGTCTTCCCTGGAATGTAAACAAGCATCCTGGACTAACAGCCCTGGCTAACAGCCCTCATCAGCCAGGCTAGCTTGAATTCAGTGGGAAGGTGAGCAAGGGACCCACGTCTGGACATACCCTGCCAACTTAAGGCAAAGAAAGCAAACACAAGGAGATTATGGACGGAGCACTGACACATTTCACACACTCAACCCCAGTCACAGATCTGGGTTGAATCCATCATCGTTCTTTAGCTCACTTCGCCACCCCAGTTCAGACGCAGATATATGCAAATCAGTCTTGACTCTGTGCCTCATGGGATCATTCAAGCCCAAACTGCCAAGCCATGTCTTCCCTGGACCGTAAACAAGCATCCTGGGACCGGTTTTGGCCTAACAGCCCTCATCAGCCAGGCTAGCTTGAATCCACTGGCAAAGTGAGCAAGGGACCCACGTCTGGGCATACCCTGCCAAATTAAGGTGAACTAAGCAAACACAAGGAGGTGTTGGATGGAGCAGTGAAACATTTCACATACTCACCCCCAGTAACAGATCTGGGTTGAATCCATTATCGTTCTTTAGCTCCCTTCGCACCCCAGTTCAGACCCAGCTATATGCAAATCAGTCTTTACTCTGTGCCTCATTGGAACATTTAAGCCCGAACTGCCAAGCCATGTCTTCCCTGGACCGTAAACAAGCATCCTTGGACCTGTTTTGGGCTAACAGCCCTCATCAGCCAGGCAAGCTTGAATCCAGTGGCAAAGTGAGCAAGGGACCCACATCTGTGCATACCCTGCCAACTTAAGGCTAACAAAGCAAACACAAGGAGATGATGGACGGAGCGCTGAAACATTTTACAGACTCACCCCCAGTCACAGATCTGGGTTGAATCCATCATCATTCTTTAGCTCACTTTGCCACCCCAGTTCAGACACAGCTATATGTAAATCAGTCTTGACTCTGTGCCTCATGAGAACATTCAAGCCTGAACGGCCAAGCCATGCCTTCCCTGGACCATACACAAGCATCCTAGTACCGGTTTTGGGCTAACAGCCCTCATCAGCCAGGCTAGCTTGAATCAAGTGGCAAAGTGAGTAAGGGACCCACGTCTGGGCATACCCTGCCAACTTTTTTTTTGCTAAATGATGTTTATAAAAATTTTCAGTGTAATATCATCCAAAATATTTGCATCGCAACCAAGGTAGATTATTGACATTGGAGATTTATGATATAATCTAATGGCATAGGCAGGGGTGTAAGGAAGCATTCAGCCAAATGACATTTCCCATGTCAACTGTATTGACGTGACTCACTGCTTCACTCTGCAGTGCCGCACCACTAAATGTAAACAGTTTATAAAGAGCCTAACAGCAGGAGAATCGGTCAGCGCTCCATAAATCGAGTTCTACGACATATTGCATACATATGCGTAATGAATTATGAGTCCATACAGAAGAAACACAACAAAATATTAATATATAACAAGTAAACATACAAGTCAGAAAAGGGAACAAAACCTCTGGATCCCTAGGTGGAAAGAGTATCACAGACGTGTGTCTGATCATAAGGGTATGATGAGCCATGTGCTGTTGTGTATCACAAAGAAAAGAGCATGTATTATTGTTAAAATAAAAAAAAAAATAAAAAAAAAATATATATATATATAAATATGTATGTGTAAATATAAATACTATTATGAGGGGGAGAAAGTGAAAGTCTGGGCGTGAAGGGTGGGGCAGAGTGAGGGGGTGCAATCAGGCAGGAGGAGAGAGCAACCACTCCGAGGCACCATCCATGTAGGAGCGTTCAGACACGGAGGACACCAGCTGCAGTTTTTGTTTAGACCACTGTTGGCGTACCCTGCCAACTTAAGGCGAACAAAGCACTCGTTGCACTTTTTGTTTAGACCACTCTTGGCATACCCTGCCAGCCTAAGGCGAACAAATCAAACACAAGGAGTGATGGACGGAGCACTGAAACATTTCACACACTCACCCCCAGTCAAAAATCTGGGTTGAATCCATCATCGTTCTTTAGCTCACTTTGCCACCCCAGTTCAGACACAGATATATACAAATCAGTCTTGACTCTGTGCCTTATGAGAATATTCCAGCCCAAACTGCCAACCCATGCCTTCCCTGGACCAGAAACAAGCATCCTGGGACCAGTTTCGGGCTAACAGTCCTCATCAGCCAGGCTAGATTGAATCCAGTGGCAAAGTGAGCAAGGGACCCAGGTCTGGGCATACCCTGACAACTTAAGGTGAGCAAAGCAAACACAAGGAGATGATGGACGGAGCAATGAAACATTTCACACACTCACCCCAGTCACAGATCGGCGTTGAATCCATCATTGTTCTTTAGCTCACTTCACCACCCCAGTTCAGACACAGCTATATGCCTCATGGGAACATTCAAGCCCGAAATGCCAAGCCATGTCTTCCCTGGATCGGAAACAAGCATCCTGGGACCGGTTTTGGGCTAACAGCCCTCATCAGCCAGGCTAGCTTGAATCCAGTGGCAAAGTGAGCAAGGGACCCACCTCTGGGAATACCCTGCCAACTTAAGGATGAAACATTTCACACACTCTCCCCCAGTCACAGATCTGGGTTGGAGCCATCATCGTTCTTTAGCTCACTTAGCCACACCAGTTCAGACAAAGCTATATGCAAAAAAACAAATTGATCAATACATAAGGAAGGCAAGAGCAACTGCAGCAATGGGCCAGGATATGATCCCCATAAAAGCTCTACAGAGTAATGTGGATGGATGGAGCACATTTTTGGCCCCTCTCGTCACCTAATGTTACCAAACTGGCCATATTCTAAGTTCTTGGATGGGAAGCATTGTTGTTCTACTCCTAAAATAGGCTCCTGCTCTTCTCCGGGTAATTATCGTCAAATTGCTCCCTGGATGCAGTGGGAAAGATTTTTTCGCCAGCAGTCTAGACAAACTAAAAGATTGGGCCTTGTCCAAGGGCGCCATTCCTATGGTGCAAGCAGGCTTTTGGCCAAAACACTTAGTGATTATAATATTGCTATTTTGCAAACATTAACTTATTAATATGTGACTGTAAATTGCAGGTGGCATATAGTGTATTTGTTGACTTTTCTTTAGTATTCATCAAGCTGGATAGATCCCCCTTGTGGAGGAAACTAGAGAATAAAGGAGTCCCAGCAGCTCTTCTAAGATTAATAGTAGCTCTCCACTCATTTACGTGGTGCAGATTACAGATAGGCGGGGATAAGGGACTCACCCAGAAGATACCTATTCAAAATGACCTTAAGCAGGGATGTTTACTTGCCCCACTTTTGTTTTCTTTATTTCCTAGCGATATACCAGATTGTTTTTTTGAAGTAAATAATTTCCCTCCACAAATAGCATCACAAAACATTAATATTTTAATGTGCACTGACAATGTGGTCATTTTTGACCTGACACCTATCGGCCTTCAATGTAACGTGGATGCTCTCGTTAGGTATACAGACACTAACCTCTTAAATTTAAACATCTCTAAAACAAAAGTGGTACCGTTCAGGGGAAGGAAACATTCCATCCACTTTGTTTTGAAGCTTGGGAAACAAGTCGAGGTGGTAAGAATGTAAACCTACCTGGGGAGAGTCTTTTCCCAGACATTAGAATCTACTCCTATTTTCAGCACATGGAAAATAAGGCTGTGGCTCATTTAAGTACAATAAAAATTGTTTACTCATCCTCGGGAAACAGACACTTTCATTTCCTTCTCGTAATTTATCACATTATGATTCCCCCTATTTTAATCTATACAGTAGAGTATATCTCTATAAAAAAAGTGGTCTAGATTACTACCATGAGCCAAGCCGGTCAAAGTGTTACGTTTAGAACTAAGACTAGTCAGTGTGTTCACTTGAGCCTTGACTAACAAAATCAGAAGGCTCCTTGAGAGCACTTTTAAATCAGGAAACTTTTAAGATTAATACAAGACAGTACATTTTTAGTGAAAGCCTCAAGATAGCTTTAGTTTACTTCCAATGCTCCAATAACCTCTTACAGTCCAGGTCACATGTACTTTTGAATTTCTTCCTGACAAAATCAGCACAGAGATTGAGTTTTGAACTCAACAAGGAATATTGCGCTCAGTTAACTTATTACAAGCCCTTTATAGCCAATTTAGAATATACAGTTTGTCAAAAATGTCTTAGATTCACACTAAACCATAGAGTTAGGCGATGCATAATCATGCTTCGATTAGGGATCCTGCCATTAAAAGCCTCTAGTAAACAATGGGGCCCTACAATTGATCAATCAGGTTTCTGTGATCTATGTAGATGAGGTGTTCAAGACATCACACACGTTTTATAAGTCTGTCTAAATAATCTCTTAGTTGAAGCTCAGTGCCGTTTTATAAAACTCATATCTTTTAGATTCGACATCTCTAGATTTAAGGATCTAATCGACCTCATACGATTACCACCAAATGAATTTGTATGCTGCAATTTGTCCACATTTTTAACACTTTTTACCCTTGCTTTGAAAATGTCAAGTTTATGACTAATTGCATTTATTGTTCATATTTTGTAAGTTTTTATATTGTTGATCTCAGAAGAGGTCTAAAACAATAAAACACAAATGAAATATTGTGGAACCCCTGCACTGAGAGAGATGGCAGTGACTCCCTCCTGCACACCCTGTACATGGGCCAGGTCTGGCCTGAATCAGGTGTGAGCTGTAGCGGAACATCAGCAAGGGCAATTGTGCAAACACGGCTGCAGGGGAAGCATTCGAAGTTGGTCACGAGGTAGACTGAAAGGTCTCTAAGATACAGTGCTCTGCTTTTTTTTCACAAAAAAGCTTTAACACTGCACTTCATGGGCCAACAATTAAAATCCCTGAGTCACTTGGAAATGCTGCTTCACCCGTAGTCACGTTTTAAAGATGGTGGAAATGTCTCATATTTGGTGGTGGGATGGATTGGAGCTCTGCAGAGCTTTTTTTCAATTCCACCATATTCAGCGCATTGCAACTCCATTACCTCTCCCACCTTTAGCTATTTCCTAACTATAACATCCCTGTAACCTTTAGTTTTTTAGTAACTTTCACGTATTTTTGAAACATAAATTGTGCTATAATTTGACCCATTAATGTACTAACTAATTAATTTACTAATGCACATTTTCACAGGTTTATAAATACATTTTATTCACACATTTATACTTATTACGTAGATTTAAAACTAAAAATGTGAAAATTAAGGTAAGGGAACTTATGGAATCTTTTCATAAAAGCAATGCACCAAGTTTTCCTTTTTTTTAAATCCATTTCATGGATCTGTGGATCATCATGAATTTTTGGGCATATAAGGGGTCTGCTCATTATATTGTTAACCCCTTCGATGCTCATGACGGAGAGGTTCCGTCGTGAGCCAGGGTTGGTGTGTGCTTATAACGGAACTGCTCCGTCATGGCACACACACATGGGGGAAGCACAGGGGCTCCCCCCAAGGGCAGCCCAACATCGTGCCACAAAGGGGGATGGCAGTGGAAGAGCTTCCGCTGCCACCCCAACCCCCCTTGGCGATCCTGTTACGTCAGCTTGTACATCACGCGCCAGCGACATCAGGAAGTGCTGGACGCCTGGAAACCATTTCTTTCCAGGCGTCCAGGCAAGGAGCAGGCACGTTTCTGTGCTCCAGTGGGGCGGGGGTGGGGGCAGATCAGCAGGCATTGAGGGATTGGGGAGAGAAAAGAGTGTTTCCTCTCCCCTGATGTCTCAACGCAGGGCATTCCTGCTGCACGATCGCGCACAGCGTCGCGACGTGCAGCAGGAATGCCCCCACTAGATACCAGGGATGTCTTTTTTCTTGAAAGGAAGTGACGCCTTGGGCAAGGGTTGCTACCTAGGGGGAATAATTATTTTAAAGACTTTTCTGCTCCCCTGGGGACAGAGCGCCTGGTTTTTTTGACGTTTCTGACCCCAGGGAAAGCAGAAAAGCCCACTAGAGCCAGGATTTTTTTATAAATTAAATTGGAAGCGACCCCTTGAGCAAGGGCTACTTCCAGGGGCCATATATTTTTTTAAGTATATTATGGCCCCCAGGAGCAGATCCGTCTGTTTATTTGGCCTCTCTACCCCACTATACACCAGGGAGTGTTTTAAATTTTAAATGGAAGCAACCCCTTGGGCGAGGGTCACTTCCTTATGGGCCTAAATAATTGTTGAGACTTTTCTGCCCCTGGGGACAGATCGCCTGCATGCATTTTTTGTGTTTCTGGCCCCAGGGGGTAGGGGGGAGCAGAAAAGCCACCTAGAGCCAGGGATTTAAAAAAAAAATTCAGGAGGCAGATGTTGTTTAGTGTGTGTATTCTGCCCCCTCCCTCCCCCCCCCCCTCCAGGGGCAGACCAGCCCTTTTTTTGGGGCCGTTTTGTCCCCGTGGGGCCAGATAACCCCACTAGACCACTTCTTTAAAATTAAAATGGAAGTGACCCCTTGGGCAAGGGTCGCTTCCAGGGGGCAGATTTTTTTAATGTGTGTATTCTGAACCCCCCCTCCCCCCCCCCCCCCGGGGGGACAATCATCCTTCATTTTGGCCTTTTTGCACTCAGGGGGGCAGAAAATCCACAAGGCACCAGGGATTTTGTTTTGTGTATAATGGAAGCGAAATGGTTGCTTCCAAGGGGGTAAAATTTGGTTATTGTGTTTTCTGCCCCTCCTGGGGACAGATCTGCCCCTTTTTGGGCCTTTCTGCCCTAGGCAGGAGGGGGGAGTCAGAAAACCCTACTAGGCACCAGGGATTTATTTCTTTAGCAAGATCACCCCCCATTTTTCTCATCCCTATTTGTAGGCCCATCTGGCAGAATGACTATTGGGATAGTGACATAGCGTGTTATAATGTTAATTGTTTTATTACTGTTGAATTGCAATTGTAATGCTTTATTTCTCACTTTTTATTTTAGTTCAAGGCTTTTGCTCTTTAGACTGTTCCAGGTTATTGTTTCGTTACTGGTGGTTCTGCTGTTTGTGTAGTTGCATGTGTTTTGTAAGAGTATTTTTTTGTGCAATGTAAATGTTTTTCATTTTTCTGCATGAATGTGGTTTATGCAAATGGTGTAATAATAGCATTATGTTTGGTTTCAGTTTTTTGAGTGTCAAATTTTTTTTGCATTTGTGCTCGATGTGTATTTTGTTGTCTTGTGAGTAATTGGTTTTGTTTTTTCTTTCTAGTGGGATATTGTTGTTTTTTGCTATCTCTCTGCAGAGTAGGTGCTGGTGAGTGTAGCTGTCTATTGCAAGTGAATCATATTGTTTTTGAGTAAATAGATCTTTGTGATAAAGGCACACATTTTTTTACTTACTTTTTTTGCACAGCGTTGGTTGTTGTTGACTTGTTTGTACAGTCTCCTTTCTTCGTAAGGATAATGGCTAGCCGCAGGATTACTGCTCAACAGGTTGATGGTATGCTTTTTGAGTCTTCCTCTGGCCATGGTTCAGAGACTGACTCTGCATCTGAGGCAGAGGAGGGAGGGGAATAATCCACATTGAATCATTGTTTGATGAAGCTACTCTCAGTGTGGATGAAGCTACTGTTAGTGCAGATGAAGTGTCTGTTTTAGAGAAGGACATTGATGTGCTGATACTGCAGCAAGAGGCATCTGGGCTGCAGCCTGGAGCTGCAAGGCCTCCAGTTATAAGTGATGGCCTCTGGGTTGCCCTAGGCATGGTGCTTTCTGGTGTTCCAGGATGTAGAGTGAATACAGATTTTGTTTTGCCAATGCATTTTTTTCAGTTGTTTTGGCAGTGATTGTTGAGCAGACTAATTTGTATGCCGAGAATTGTTTTGAGGACAATAGTGCCAGCCTTAGGCCCCTTATTAGAGCTACCAGGTGGACTCCCACACATCTGGAAGAGATGAAGTTCGTGGGTTTAACTTTTTTGATGGGCTTGCTAATGAAGACATTAATGTCTTCATACTGGTCTACTAGTCCTTTGATGGTAACAGCTATATTTCCGGCAGTCATGAGTCATGATAGGTATTTGCGTCTGCTTCGGATGCTGTGACTGTCTTTTTAAGATTCGGCCTATCATTGATCACTTTGTAGATCGAGTGGGAGGAAATTTGTGGATCCACGCAGATTCTAGAACTTTCCCAGACAGACATTTGAGAGAAAACAAATTTCAGCAAAATTTGAGGTTTTCAGGCTATTCTAGGTAGAAGAATGTAGGGGGGCCCATGCAAGCCACACCGCACTGGACTCCCCCGGGTGTCTAGTCTCCAGAAATGTGTGGGTTTGGTACATTTCCCTAGATGGCTGCCGCGCCCTGGGCCAAAAATTCGCAGGTCCCCTCCTTGCAAAACCAGGTTGGTTTGTGATAGGTAATTTTGATGTCGCCTCAACAGGTTTTGGGCCCTTGCCTGTTGCGGGTCCTTGCCCCACCCACACGAGTGAGGAACCATTTTTATTGAGAGACCTGGGATGAATGACGGGTGCATGGAATTTTGTGGATCCACACAGATTCCAGAACTTTCCACCACAGAAATTAGAGGGAAATTTGTTTTTTGGTAATTCTTTTAGGTTTGCAAGGGATTCTGGGTAAAAGAACCTGGTGAGAGCCAGTCAAATCAACCCATCCTGGATTCCCCAGGGTGTCTAGGTTTAAAAAATGTATAGGTTTGCTAGGTTTCCCTAGGTGCTGGCAGAGCTAGGGTTCAAAAACTACAGCTAGGCACTTTGCAAAAATAGGGTCATTTTTCACTGTGTAAATGTGGTGTGTCCATGTTGCATTTTGGGCCATTTCCTGTCGCGGGCACTAGGCATACCCACACAAGTGCAGTACCATTTTTCTTCGAAGACTTTGGGGAATGCGGGTAGGTGGGATTTTGTCGATCCACACAGATTTCCAGAACTTTCCACCACAGAAATGTGAGTAAAATCTGTTATGTTGGACACATTTTTAGGTTTGAAAGGGATTCTGGGTAACAGAGCCTGGTGAGAGCCAGTCAAGTCACCCCCTCCTGGATTACCCTTGGTGTCTAGTTTTCAAATATGTATAGGTTTGCTAGGTTTCCCTTGGTGCCGGCAGAGTTAGGGTTGAAAAACTACAGCTAGGTATTTTGCAAAAAAGGGTCATTTTTCACTGCGAAAATGTGGTGTGTCCACGTTGCATTTTGTGCTGTTTCCTGTCATGGGCACTAGGCCTACCCACACAAGTGAGGTACCATTTTTCTCCTAAGACTTTGAGGAACACGAGGTGGGTAAAGTACTGGAATCTGCGTGGAGGTGGCTCCACGCAGATTCCAGTACTTTCCACCACCGAAATGTAAGGAAAATGGGTTTTTGTTTAACAATTTTTTAGGTTTGCAAGGGATTCTGGGTAACAGAACTTGGTGAGAGCCAGTCATGTCACCCCATCATGGATTTCCCTGAGTGTCTAGTTTAAAAAAATGTATAGGTTTGCTAGTTTTCCCTAGGTGCCAGCAGAGCTAGGTTTAAAAACTCCAGCTAAGAACTTTGCAAAAAAGGGTAATTTTTCATTGTGAAAATGTGGTGTGTCCACATTGCGTTTTGTGCCGTTTCCTGTCATGGGCACCAGGCCTACCCACACAAGTGAGGTACCATTTTTCTTGGAAGACTTTGGGGAACATGGGGCGGGTAGAATTTTTTAGATTGACGCAGATTTCAGAACTTTCCGCCACAGAAATGAGACGAAAATGGGTTTTAGTTTGACAATTTTTTAGGTTTGCAAGAGATTCTGGGTAACAGAACCTGGTGAGAGCCAGTCAAGTCAACCAATAATGATTACCTTGCTTGTCTAGTTTTCAAAAATGTATAGGTTTGCTGTGTTTCCCTAGCTGCCAGCAGAGCTTATGGTTAAAAAACTACAGCTAGACACTTTGCATAAAAAAGGTAACTCTTCACTGTGAAAATGTGGTGTGTCCACGTTGCGTTTTGCGCCATTTCCTGTCACGGGCACTAGGCCTACCCACACAAGTGAGGTACCATTTTCCTTGTAAGAGTTTGGGAAATGCAGGGTAGGTGGAATTTTGTAGATCCACGCAGATTCTACTACTTGCCACCACAGAAATGTGAAGAAAATGGGTTTTTGTTTGACAATTTATTAGGTTTGCAAGGGATTCTGGGTAACAGAACCTGGTGAGAGCCAGTCAAGTCACCCCATCCTGGATTCCCTTGGGTGTTTTATTTAAAAAAATTTATAGGTTTGCTAGGTTTCCCTAGGTGCCAGCAGAGCTAAGGTTACAAAACTACAGCTAGGCACTTTGCAAAAAAAGGGTAATTTTTCACTTTGAAAATGTAATGTGTCCACATTGCATTTTGCGCCATTTCCTGTTGCGGCACTAGGCGTACCCACAAAAGTGAGGTACCATTTATCTGGGAAGACTTTGGGGAATGTAGGGTGGGTGGAATTTTGTGGATCCACTCAGATTCCAGAACTTTACACCACAGAAATGTGAGGAAAATATGTTTTTTGTCAATTTTATAGGTTTGCAAGGAATTCTGGGTAACAGAACCTGGTGAGAGCCAGTCAAGTCACCCCCTCCTGGATTAGCCTGGGTGTCTAGTTCTCAAATCTGTATAGGTTTACTAGGTTTCCCTAGCTGCCTGCAGAGCTAGGGTTGAAAAACTGCAGCTAAGCACTTTGCAAAAATAGGGTCATTTTTCACTGTGAAAATGTGGTGTGTACACGTTGCATTTTGGGCCATTTCCTGTCGCGGGCACTAGGCCTACCCACACAAGTGAGGTACCATTTTTCTTGGAAGACTTTCGGGAACGCGGGGTGGGTAGAATTTTGTAGATCCACGCAGATTCCAGAACTTTCCACCACAGAAATGAGAGGAAAATGGGTTTTTGTTTGACAATTGTTTAGGTTTGCAAGGGATTCTGGGTAACATAACCTGGTGAGAGCCAGTCAAGTCACCTAATCATGGATTTCCTTGGTTGTCTATTTGTTAAAAATGTATAGGTTTACTAGGTTTCTGTACCTGCCGGCAGAGCTAGGGTTAAAAAACTACAGCTTGTCACTTTGCATAAAAAAGGTCATTTTTCACTCTGAAAATGTGGTGTGTCCACGTTGCGTTTTACGCCGTTTCCTGTCACGGGCACTAGGCCTAGCCACACAAGTGAGGTACCATTTTCCTTGTAAGAGTTTGGGAAATGCGGGGTGAGTGGAATTTTGTGGATCCAAGCAGATACCACTACTTACCACTACAGAAATGTGAGGAAAATGGGTTTTTGTTTGACAATTTATTAGGTTTGCAAGGGATTTTGGGTAACAGAACCTGGTGAGAGCCAGTCGAGTCACCCCCATCCTGGATTCCCTTGGGTTTCTAGTTTTAAAAAATGTAGAGGTTTGCTAGGTTTCCCTAGGTGCCAGCAAAGCTAGGGTTAAAAAAACTACAGCTAGGCACCTTGCAAAAAAAGGGTCATTTTTCACTTTGAAAATGTAGTGTGTCCACATTGCGTTTTGCGCCATTTCCTGTTGCGGCACTAGGCGTACCCACAAAGGTGAGGTACCATTTTTCTCGGAAGACATTGGGGAATGTAGGGTGGGTGGAATTTTGTGGATCCACTCAGATTCCAGAACTTCCACCACAGAAATGTGAGGAAAATGTGTTTTTTTTGTCAATTTTATAGGTTTGCAAGGAATTCTGGGTAACAGAACCTGGTGAGAGCCAGTCAAGTCACCACATCCTGGATTCCCCTGGGAGTCTAGTTTTAAAAAAAGTATAGATTTGCTAGGTGTCCTTGGGTTCCGGCAGAGCTAGGGTTAAAAATCTACCGCTAGGCACTTTGCAAAAAAGGGTCATTTTTCACTGTGAAAATTTGTTGTGTCCACTTTGTGTTTTGTGCCATTTCCTGTCACAGGCACTAGGCCTACCCACATAATTGAGGTACCATTTGTCTCGGAATACTTTGGGGAATGCGGGGTGGGTGGAATTTTGTGGAGCCATGCAGATTCTAGAACTTTCCACCACAGAAATGTGAGGAAAATTTGTTTTTGTGGACAAATTTGTAGGTTTGCAAGTGATTCTGGGTAACAGAACCTGGTGAGAGCCAGTCAAGTCACACCATCCTCGATTTCCCTGGAAAAATGTATAGATTTACTACGTTTCCCTAGGTGCCGGCAGAGCTATGGTTCAAAAACTAGAGCTAGGCACTTTGCAATCAAAGAGTTATTTTTCACTGTGAAAATGTGGTGTGCCCACTTTGCATTTTGGGCCGTTTCTTGTCACAGGCCTAATCGCAAACTAAAGCCAAAATAGCCAAAAAAAGGCTTAGCACGGGGGGGGAGAAAGGCCTAGCAGCGAAGGAGTTAACATTCAATACTAAAACAACAACACATTTAATACAAACATATGCTTTTCAATTTCTATAAGTGTGTCACTGCCTGTGTGTAGGTGGCTGTGTGAATGACTATATAGGTGGGTGAGTCAATCAATCAATCAATCAATCAAGCAATCAATCAAAGTCTTTATTTGCATTTAAAATATGCATAAAAGTACAGAATAAAAAAGAGTTGTTTAATAAAAACATTTGAACACCAAGAATTCTAAAATAAATTTAAATTTTACGATTTCTTTAAAATATCAATATGTACAGATCGCTTCATTACATATAACCGCTTCAGTTCATTCTGAGTAAAATTTGTCACAGCATGTAGTAAGCTATATAAATACAACTCCCCCAAAACATATCCAAATAACACATTTAGACCACACAGTATATCATTATCCAGGCATAGGACTTTTGTTTGTTTGAGCAATTAAAACAACACCCCTGTCGGTTGAGTTTCTCCTTGTACGAACCACTGAGTATAAGAATTTTGCGGCCGTTAAACAAATAAATGGTGTTTCCAGGGAGTTAATAACTGTCAGGGCTATAGTATGCTGGAATAATCTCAATTTATCAGGGGAAGGATGTACTTTTTCTTTTCTTTTTTGTAGAAAGAGCAAAAAAATAAAATGTGGGTGGATGAGTCACTATATGGGTGACTGTGTGCATGTGTACACAGGTGTAGGAGTGGCTGTGTGGGTATGTGAGTAGGTGTGTGAGTAGATATGTGGGTCTGCAAGTGGGTATGTGAGTGGTTGTATGGGTGTGTGAGTGGGATGTGAGTGGGTGTGTGAATGGCTGTGTGATTCTGTGAGTAGTTATGTGAGTGGTGCTATGGGTCTGTGAGTGCTTGTTTGTAAGTGGATGTGTGAGTGTGCAAGTCAAAGCGTGAGTAGATATCTGAGTCTGTGAGTGGGTGTATGGTTGGATGGGTGTATCAATGGGTGTGTGAGTGGTTTTGTAGGTCTGTGAGTGATGGATGCCTATATGGGTCTGTGAGTGGATATGTGAGTGGCTGTATGGGCGTGTGAGTGGGTGTGTGCATGGTTATGTATGGTTGCGTGGGTGTGTGTGAGTGGGTGAGTAGCTTTGTGAATCTATGAGTAGGTGTGTGAGTGGTTTTGTGGGTCGGTGGGTGTGTGAGTGTCTATATAGGAGTGTGAGTAGGTGTATGACTGGTTGTATTGGTGTGTAAGGGGATGTGGGAGTTTATGAGAGAATGTGTGGGTAAGAGTGTGGGTCTGTGAGTGGGTGTTTGGTTGTAAGGGTGTGTGAATTGGTATTTGATTGGCTGTGCAAGTCTGTGAGTGGGTGTATGATTGGCTATATGGGTGTGTGAATAAATGTGTGAGTAGGTGTGAGAGGCTGTAAGTGGGTATATGGTTTTGTGGGTGTGTGAATAGGTGTCTGAGTGGGTTTGTGGGTCTGTGATTGGGGTGGTTGTGAGGGTCTGTGCATGGGGTAAACATCATTTAACACACATGTGAGACAATGCATGCCATTACAAATCAGTCGTGACAACAACCGCATTGTTACATCGCATACCATTACAATGCAAGTCGGAACAACAACTTGCTGTAGGAGGCAGAAGGCGTTGGATTTAAATTCCATCACCTTCCCTACTGTTGCACAGACTGCAGTTGGAATAGTCAATTATACTATTCCAATATCCAGCATCCCCCTATAGCAATTCGTTGTTCTGACTTGCGTTATAAAGGTATGCGATTTAACAACGCTGTCATTGTAACGACCATGCAAACTAACATGTCATACTATGTAAATGTAAATGTAAATGTAAATGTAAATGCATTTGTATTATATAGCGCACTTCTACCCAGAGGTCTCGTAGCGCTGTATTCATACCGCTGTGGAACCCATCCTGGCTTTCCTGTGAAATGTCCACTCCTGGGCACCCCCAAAGTGAAGCTAGGTATCCAAGCGCTGCTGGGGCCGTTGTGGAGATTAAGCAAACTATTGCCCAGAGTCACATAGTGGGACCCATGATTAGACTAGGCACCGAGGCGAGAATTATCGGGTCCGGGGAAATTGAGTCCAAGAGCCGCCGAGGCGGGAATTGAACCCTGGTCCCGGTCCAGACCTCTGCATCAGGGTCTGCCGCTCTAACCATTGAGCCTACTATGAGTGGGTATGTGAGTGGCTGTATAGGTGTGTGAATGGTTGTGTGGGTAGGTAAGTGGTTGTAGGATAGGGTGTGTGAGTGGGTGTGTGGATGTGTTAGTGGGTGTGTTAGTGGTTTTATGGGACTGTGAGTAGGTATGTGAGTGGTTCTATGGATTTGTGAATGGGAGAAGTGGTTGTATGGGTGTATGAGTGGGAATGTGATTGCTGTATGGATGTGTGAGTTGTTATGTAGGTATATAAGTGGGTGTGTTAGTGGGAGTGTAAGTCTGTGAGTGGGTGTGAGTGTTTTTGTGGGTCTGTGAGTAGATATGTGAGTGGCTATATTAGTGTTTGAGTGGGTGTGTTAGGGGTTGTGTGGGTGGTTAAGTGGTTATATGAGTAGATGTGTGAATCTATGAGTGGGTGTATGTGTTTTGTTTTAATTGGAGTCTGGAGCTGCAGATCACCCCAAATCCACCTCATCTGTGAGAATCGAGTGGATCAGGGTGGATCCTTGGATCCTCATGCTACAAAAAGGGTGTGGACAATTTCTTGCCGATGAGGGGTCCCCCACAGACCCTTCCATTAGTGTCATGGGGTTGTACCTCTACCCTGACCCCTTCTATCACTTTACTTTTTATCCCTCCCCCCAGAACTTTGTCCTGATGTACAAAATGGTAGCTGTAACTTTCCTCTCAGGTTGCAGGCAGCCAATCTAGGGATTGCTGTTACAATTTGGATACGAGAATCCACCCGAATCCACAATCTAAGAAGGATCCCTGTTTCTAGATACATATAAATCTTTTTGCTATAATAACTAAAAAAACACTAATAGATTTACACCAAATTACAAAAAAACCTCTTTCTAGACCAAGAGTTAGCCTTCTGCCAAATTTGATTTAACTCTGTTCAACGATTCAGGCTGTGGTCGTGTCTAAAAACCAATGGGAAATTGCATTGAGAAACAATGTCTTTTGAAACCCTAGTATTTTCTCCGCCCCACTTGACAGATCACTCCAACACTTTCCAGACAGCAGCTGAAGTGACTGACGAACAAGTTATGAAACTTTTGTGAAGACTAGTCAAATGGCACCATAGCTATTAACAAAACAAAAAAATGCATTTCCGATGGAAACTAGGTCCTAACTATAACTATATACTTGCAACCACCAGAAGGTCATATGCATACAAATACATACATGTGGGCATTAAAAAAAAAGGAGTGCAGCTAATGGGCCCTTCTCGTAGGTTCTCCTTAAGCCCCAAAGACCACAACCTTCCTGGAGCTGTATTTAATATATTGGAGGTGGGCCACAATGATCCCCCTCCATTGGGCATATTGAGTCCCGGGGTACACTACCACCCTGGGGCTTTATTTTTTAAATGGAAGAGTTCTGCACAGATCCCCCATACTGGGGCTGTTGTCAAGCCCTGGGGACCACCACCTCTCAGGGCTAAATCTAAACTTTTAAAGGTGAACTACGCTGACCTCCCAGGCCCTGGGGACCACCACCTCTATGGGGCCAAAGACATATTTTAAACTGGGAGGGGATGCACTTACCTCCCCTCCCAGATCATATACAGCCCTGGGGAGGGGTACATCAACTCTCCGGAGTTGGAGCACCCCACCCCCTGGAGCTAATAAATGCTCTGGGGACCATCTCCCACCAAGGGCCGGCTCCTGCTATCTCCAGAGAAGCCCACCCTCAGGAAAAGCGAGAGCATAAATAACTCTGCTTACAGCAATCAGGAGTTGTCAAAATGCTCCCACGTGCTGTGAGCAGAGTTTTCATCTGTTTCGCTGCCTGCTGTCATGCAAGCAGGAAAACAAAAAGATTGCTTCCGCATGCAGGGAGCTGTATATTTAGCAGACTCTTGTGTGCAGGAGCAATTACAGCTCCTTCAGAAGTTGGGGAGCAGGCAGGGACCACTAGTGCAATCAGGTTCACCACGGTCCCTAGCAAAGCACACTAGGAGCCCTGGATAGGGTCAGAGCACCCACATAGATGTGGTAGGCCCCAGGGATGGGTTCCCCAGGACTGAAATTGACCCAAGGAGGGGGGTGCGAGGCCTCCCTCCCAATATTATTTTTTTTCACAGGCCCTGGAGAGGTAATAGTCTCTGGGCCCTGGGGGGTCAATGTGGCTCCCCTGCTTATTTTTTAAATTTAGCCCTGGGGAGGGGTTGGATGCCAGGGCATGGTACAGCCCCCGGAGGGGGGTCCATATGCCCCCTCAATTGATAAACTAAAGACCTGGTTAGGTGATAGTCCTCGGGGTTCAATAAGCCCAAAGGATGGTGGGTCGGTGCAGCCCCCCTCCAATATATTAAATAAAGCCCAGGGAACATGGTGGTCCCCAGTACGAAAAAGTCCCTAAGAGGGGGGCCATGTGCACCCCCCCTTTTATTTCTTTATGCTCACATGCTGCAGGGACATGGCCCAACCAGGGGCTTTACTATAAACAAGTGCGGGAGAACATGCTTGCCATTTGTTTTTCAATTTTGCCACTAATTTGCAGATCCACCTGTGATTTTAGTGCATTTTTTTTAAACCACCACAAGACCAACAGGTCAGGGTATTCATACCCTGCTGTTGTATAGCGTTTTAGGACCCTTGTGTAATTTACCGATTCATGCCCTTATCTAGGTATAATTCGCCTTGCCCTTATATAGGCATAGACATTATAACCATATTTAGACATAATCCATCCAGTCCAAATACAGGCATGGCTACTTCCACTAGTTCCAAAAAGCTACAACGATTTCTTGGAAACCTCGGCTTCAGCAGTCAGGGACATCCCCTTTCTTGAATATTGATTTGTCCTAGAAATCATGGCGTTTTCACAGAACTACCATTCCCTTGGGGTTCTGTGGTGACGTTATTATGTTCGACTTTACGTAAAACCAGGCACCTTCAAGGTATAAATATGCCCACACTTGCACTAGCAAACACACAGTGGTTTGGAGCAGTTCGACTATCTACTTGCCAGACGCAGCTCGCTACAGCAAGTGCCGAAGGAAGCCGACCCTCCAGCTGACGCACTGACAGAGAGGCTGCCTTTCTCTCGCTGAGAATCCAGCTCCAGTGTTTCCAAGCTCCCCTTGCGGGTTGTTGGGAAATCGAGTCCCGAGACAGAGATACCAGACCTCCTTCATTCTAAACCAAGGTATGGAGCCGATTAGACCATAAGATAAATCTTGGATAGATTCTTGGCAAAGAGACTAAACCTATGCTACACCTCACTTACTTCTTCCCTCGTACTAGACTTAGGTTAGGTACATCGGGGTGAGCGTATTTTAGAAGCACCAGTTGAGTACTTTTAGTCTTTGTTATTTATGTATGTATTTTATGGCTTAGAAACCATACCATGCTTTTACAGTATTATTTTATAATACTCTTCTTGCTGTACGCATTATACTTTACAGCCAGTATTACAATTGTAGCAGTTCATTTCTTCTGCATGAGAAAGAAGACTGTTCAATAAATACTTTTATTGAAAACGCCCGTCCCTCTATTTCTCTGCACCTCTGATGAAACTAAGCATGCACGATTGACTGAGTAAAATATCTAACTATTGTTTCCACGACTCTGAAGATACGTTTTATCTTGGGGAAACAAAGTTGTCATGTTTATGCGGTTGTCAGAAACTAATCCCTTCTTGTTTATTCGAGAACGTTTCTAGTGACCTCTGAGCTAGCTGGCACTCACAATTAAGTCTAATATATTCAATAGAGACCTATTCGACCTAAGTCCTACGTCAAATCTATAGGATATGTTATTCCAATGAGCAGAGCCTATTGGGAATATAGGAACTACACTACACTGCCTCTTTATGTCTTTTTATCAATGTTTTTTTGAGGAGCTCTAGGAGGGGCCGCATGTGCCCTTTCCTATTTTAGGAGAATGGTGTTATATGCACACCGAGCGTAGAACAAAATTTCAAACTTAGTAGATGTTCTGCGTGCAGTCTGGGTATCGCTGACTGATCCACCAGTGTGAGGAAAATGAGAAAAAAAGCCTTGTCCCACCAGGAATTATGTTTCAACTTAAAGAAGTTGTAAGCACATATAAATTCCTTTTGAATATCACATTGTCATGGAAAGCAGTGAGTCGAATTCTTCTAGACCTAATGCATCTCTGATTAAATCGTTCATGATACTTATCACATTCTTCGTATTATCGTACTGCTCTTGGTGATGTAATTTACAGAAAAAAGCAAAGGAACAGGTATGTTATAGTTACTAAATAGAATTTAAAAAGAGTGCAAATTCAATGAATATAACAAAGGTTACAGGGACGTTAAAGTTACAAAATAGAATTGAAAATAGTTAGAAATTCACTGATAAAAAACTAAGGATACAGGGTCATTATAGTTAGGCTTATACTGCACTTATACAATACCACTGAAATTCAGCAGTTATAGGTACCTGAGCTTACCATTACTTATGCCTTGGCAATGCACTGCTTATAACCTCACATATAGCAACACTCCTGACATGGTCAGTGACAAGGCCTGAGTGTGAATTTCTGCTCGTAGAGTTTTTTCCCACTTTGTGCTCCGCAGAGGGTACAGAGTTCTGAAAAACTCAGCAGCATGAAGCTTTTCCCTCCCGCTCTCTCACCAATGCAAAGTTGGCGTGCGTTAATGCGGAAAATCTTACTCCAGACCATTTTCCAGCAAGATTTGTCAACGCGGGTGGCCGTGGATGGTTGCTACCTCCTGCGTTGAGAAATCTTCTGTTAGCGTTGATAACTCTGCCATTCAAGTAGAACATCTACTCGAGTGGCAGAAAGAATCAGCACCCTCTTGCGCTGTGTATGGTGCAATTCACGCTGATTTGACAGAGCAGGACAAACGCCTGGTGCTAAAAATCAGTGCAATTGCAACAATATAATGCACTCTGCAAATTCTGCACAGGCCTATCAGTGATATCACTGATGACATCTCAAATGACATCACTGATGGCATCACTGAATACATCATTCACAGATCCACTCGCATACCCACTCATACCCCAATAGAATGTCTCACACACTCACACCCATACAACCACTCACACACCCATTCACTCATCTGCATAGATACGCACACAGCCACTCACTCACACACACAGTAACCACAAAGCCAACCTGCCCATACACCTACTCACACAGCCACTCACTCACCCATACAGAAACTCAAAAAGCCACTCACTCCTGCAGGCAGCCACTCATGCACCCACTCACTCTATAATATAGCTATTCACACACCCAGTCACTCACCCATACAATCACTCAACAGAGCCGCAAGCACACCCACACAACCACTTACCCATTCACAGATCTTTACAAGCACTCATTTGTCTACTCACTCACCCATACAGCCACTCATATATCAACTCACTTAAACGAATACCCGCTCAAACAGTCACTCACCCACCCATATACCCACTCACACACCCAGTCACTCACCAATACAGGTACTCACACAGCCACTCACTTACCCATACAGCTACTCTCATACCCACCTATTTACCAATACAGTTGCTCACACGCCCACATATTCACCCATACACCCATTCGGAAATTGTTTCACTCATTAGTAGTACACAAAGTATACTAATTTAACTTTTGTAGTAACTTAGTATATATATATATATATTTAACGTTCACAAAAGTTTAGGAAACACTCCCAATCACAGGATGATATAATCAGTGTTGTCATTTGAGATGTCACCAGGGATGTCATCCGTGATGTCACTGCCCATGTCATGAGTGATGTATTATGTGAGGTCATAAGCAGTGCATTGCGGGGGTGTAAGTTATAGTTAGCTTGGGTAACTATAACTGTGGATATTTCACTGGTTTGATATCAGTGAAAGCTGAGCATTACTATAACATCCCTCTAACCTTCGTTTTTTTCAGTGCATTTCTAAGGTTTTTTTAATTCTATATCCTACCTATAACATCCCTGTAACCTTTGCTTTTTTCAATGGATATGGATATTGCACACTAGTGGTCATCACCAGGTAGTTATAGTTAGGACCTAGTTTCCATAGGAAGAACTTTTTTTGCCAATATCTTTAGTTCTGTTTGATCAATTTGCATGACATTTTCAAAACTAATACAACACTCAGTTCAGCTGCAATCTTGAAAGTTTTATGATGAACCGTCAAGTGAGGACAGAGAAAAAGGAGGATTCTCAAAACATGTCTTCCTCATATTAATTCCCATAGGGATTTTGAACAGAACTACAGCCCGAACTTCTGGACAGAATTGCACCAAATTTGGCAGAAAGCTAGCTCTTGGTCTAGAAAGCACACTTTTGGTGATTTGGTGTAATTCTGTACAGTTGTTTAAGAGATATTACCGGAAAAAATGGTTATACCTAAGGACGTGGATCTCCATGGATCCACCTGTGTGGAATCTGCTGATCCACACATCAAACTAAAGTCCTTATTGGCTGGCCGCACCTTCATAAAGAAGTTGTGGTCACCATTTTGTTTGTTGGGAAACAATTCCCAGGACTGAAAAGTTGTTTGTATTTTAAATGAAGGGGTCAGGTGAGAGCTTTCCTGTTCCCTTGTGTGTGGTAAAAAATAGGGCTATGTGTACTTGGATTGGAAATGCACAAAGATTTTATTTTTTCACTTGTGAGATCCGCGGATGCCTGGGGGGCTTAGTGTAGCCTCTCCATTTAACTCCATTAGGGATCCACGGATCATAAGTGACTCAAAAAAATTATATATATACATATACTGTACACTCACTCTCATACCTACAGAGACAGTCTCACACCCTTACTTACAACCATGCACACACTGTCTCACCTATCCACATCTTGATACAGACACTCTCACACCCACGCTTACACTCATACAGGTACTCTCACAGCTACTCCCATACCCATAAAGACACTGTCATACCCACACTTACTCACATAAAAACACTCTCACACCCACTCACATACACATATAGACACTCTCACACCCACACATATCCATACAGACACAATCCCACTTGAACTTATACCCATACACTCACTCTCAAACCCACTGACATACACTTACAGACACTCTCATACCCACTCACATACCCATACAGTCACTCTCTCACACACATGTGCCCATACACACTCTCTCACATCCATTCACATACCCATACAGACACTCTCACACCCACATGCCCACTCACACACACATACAAACACTTTTATACCCACAGTTGCACTCATTCCCATTCATTAATCTTTATTCGACTATCTAAAGATAGCCATAAAAGAACAGTCATTATAAAATAAAACCAATACAATCATATTACAAAAAACATTACAACTTTTACATGTATATTAGCTATAACGTTCATGCTTCTACATCATTGGGGTAATTCATAATTATTACACGTAAAATAATAATTTATAAAACTAATCATGTTTAAAACAATAACAAATCAGTACTCCTATGATATAATACTTTTCCTCTTATTAGCTGCTTTCATAAAGAACAAAGCGGTACAAAAGGGGGTGGTGATGGACGGAACAAGGCCACACTATACCAAGTCAGGGGGTCACCTATTCGTACCAAGAATTTCACAGTTGCACTCATACAGACGTTATCATACCCACTCACATACATATATACACACTCTCAAATCCATCCTTACAACCATACAGATATTCTTAAACCCTCTCACATACCCATTCATACACTCTCACACCCATACTTATATCCATACAGACACTCTTACATCTATACTTAAACCCATACAGAACCTCTCACATCTACTCGTACACCCATAGAGACACTCTTACATCTACTCACATTCTCACAAATCCACTGACATGCATACACAGACACTCTTAAACCCACTCACATACTCTTACAGATACTCTCACCCTCACTCACAACTATATACACCCTCTTATACTCATTCACATACCCATACTGTCTCACCCATTCACATATCAATACAGGCACTCTTCAACTCATACTTACACTCATACAGGCACTCTCAAAGCCATTCACATACCCATAATGATACGTTTACACCCACACGTAATCCTGTAAAGATGCTCTCATACCCACTTACATACACATCTAGACACACACCCACACTTACACCAATACAGCCACTCTCAGCCCCACCCACATACCATTCACACTCTCATACCTAGACCTAAACCCATAGAGACACTCACAGCCACTCTTGCACCCATAGGGACAACCTTACAACTACTCACATACTCATACACTTACTCTCACACATACTCACATATCTATACAAAAGCTCTCACCCACACTTACATCTATACACATTCACTCACACCCATTCACATACGCATATACACACTGTCTCACCCATTCACATACTGATACAGGCACTCTCACATCTACACCTACACTCATACAGGTACTCTCACAAACATTCACATACCCATAAAGACAATTCCATACCAACACTTACTCCTGTAAAGATACTCTCACCCCCACTCACATAAATATACATTTACTCCCACACTTACACCCATACAGACACTCTCAAACCCACTGGCATACCCATACATACACCCACACTTACATCCATACAGATAATCTCACAGTTATACTTACACTCATACAGACACTCTCACACCCACTTTTACACCCATAGAGACCTCTTACAACTACTCACTTACTCATACACTCACTCTCACACCCACTGACATACACACAGACACTCTCACACCCACTCAGATTCTCATGCATACACTCTCTCACTCATACTTATACCCATACATACTCTCTCATGCCCCCTTACATACCTATACAGACACATTCAGACCCCCACTTGCACTTGTATAGACACTCTCAAACCCACACTTACACCCATACATACATTCTCAAACTCATACAGACACTCTCACACCCATACTTATATCCAGACACTCTCACACCGATAGAGACACTCTTACAACTACTCACATACTCATACACTGACTCTCACACCCACTGACATACACATAAAGACACTCTGATACACACTCACATACCCATATAGATACTCTTAACCACACTTACACCTATACACACTCTCTCACACCCATTCATATACCCATACAGACACTTTCACTTTCATACCCACACTTACACTGATACAGGTATTCTCACACTCACTCACATATACATATGTGACAGTCTCACAACCACACTTACACCCTTATAGATACTCTAAAACCCATACTTATACCCTTACAGACACTCTAAAACCCCTCATATAACCATACAGACACGCTCACACCCACATTCACATACCCATACAGAGACTCTTACAACCATTCAGACACTACACAGACATTCTCACACCCAGAGGTATAACCATGCAGATACTGTCAAACCCACTCACATACCCATATCGACACTCTCACACCCATACTTACAGCTGTAGAGACACTCTCATATTGACTTACATACCCATACAGATAGTCTCACAACCATACTTACAGCTGTAGGGACACTTTCATACCCACTCACATAACCATCCAGATACTCTCACTACCATACTTACAACCAAAAACAAACACTATCAGACCTAAACGCACAGGCTGACACCTACTGACATAGCTATACAGATAATGTCACAAGCACAGTTACACTCATATAGACTCTTTCATAACCACTCACATACTCATCCAGACATTCTCACACCCACTCACATATCCATACAGACATTTACATACCCATTTTACAGTGGGGGTCCCAAAGGTTATATTAGGGAGTGAAGAGGTGCATCAGATTATCAGTTGGATGATGTTATTAGTGATGTCATCAGTGATGTCACTGACCATGTCATGAATGATATAATCTGTGACATCATCAGCAGTGCATTGCAGGGGTGTGAATTATAGTTAGCTCAACTAACTGTAAAGGACTAATTTCTCTGGTTTTGTACTAGTGAAATGTTCAACTAACTATAACGTCCTTAAAACCTATGGTTCTGTCAGTGAATTTCTATAGTTTTTAAAAGGCTCATTTCTAACTATAACGTCCCTGAAACCTATGTTTTTTCAGTGAATTTCAAAGGTTTCTTAAAAGCTAATTTCTAATTACAACGTCTCTGAAACCTATGGTTTTTGCAGTGAATTTCACACTTTTTTTAAATGCTAATTTTTAACTATAATGTCCCTGAAACCTATGTTTTTTCAGTGAATTTCTAAGGTTTTTTAAATGCTAATCTATCTATAACAACCCTGAAACCTGTGTTTTTTCAGTGAATATCTAAGGTTTTTTAAATCCCAATTTCTAACTACGCCTAGTTAGATAAAACATGTGCAGAAAGAGAAGGAAAGGCGCTGAAGGAAGCAAGAGAAGTGCAGAAAGAAACAAGAGAATTACAGAAAAAGGCAAGAAAAATACAGAAAAAAGCAGGAGAGGTGCAAAAAGAGGATGAAAGGTACAGAAAGAAGCAAGAGAAGTGATGAAAGAGGCAAGAGCGGAACAGAAATAAGCAAGAGAAGTGCTGGAAGAAGCAAGAGAGGCACACAAAAAGCAAGAGAGTTGAAAAAAGAAGACAGCAAGGTGCAGAAAGAGGAAGAAAGGCACAAAAAGAGGTAAGTGAGGTGCAGAAAGAGGCAAGAGAGGTGCAGAAAGAGACAAGAGAGGTGATGAAAGAGGCAAGAGATGTGCAGAAAAAGGCAAGAGATGACCAGAAAGAGGAAGAAAGGTGCAGAAAGAGGCAAGAGAAGTGCAAAAGAGGCAAGAGAGGTGCTGAAAGAGGTAAGAGTGGAGTAGAAAGAAAAGAGAGGTGCAGGTAGAGGTAACAGAGGTGAAGAAAGAGGCAAAAGAGGTGCAGAAACAGGCAAGAGAGATACAGAGAGAGGCACAGGAAGTATAGAAAGAGACAAGACTGCTGAAGAAAAAGGAAAGAGATGTGCAGAAAGAAGAGAATGAGCTGCAGAACGAGGGAAGAGAGGTTTAGAAAGAGGCAAGAGAGGTGCAGAAAGTAGAGAGGTGAGGAAAGAGGAAGGAAAGATGCAGTAAGAGGCAAGAGAGCTGCAGAAAGAGGCAAGAGAGGTGCAGAAAGAGGAGAGAGGGGTGCAGAAAGAAGAGTGTGCTACAGAAAGAAGCAAGAGAAGTACAGACAGAGCAATAGAGGTGCATAAACAGGCAACAGAGGTTCAAAAAGAGGTAAGAGAGGTAGAAAAAGAAGACATATGCAGAAAGTGGCAAGAGATGTGCAGAAAAAAGAAAGAGAGGAACATAATGATGCAAGAGAAGTGTAGAAAGAGGAAAGAGTGTTACAGAAAGAGGCAGGAGATGTGCAGAAAAGGTAAGAGAGGTGCAGAAATAGGCAAGAGAGGTACAGGTAGAAGAGAGCGAGCTGCTGAATGAGGGAGGAGAGGTGCAGAAAGAGGAAGAGAGGTACAGAAAGAAGAGAGTCAACTGCTGAAAGAAGCAAGAGAAGTGCAGGAAGAGGCAAGAGAGGTGGATACACGGGCAACAAATGTGCAAAAAGTGCTAAGAGAGGTGCAGAAAGAAGGGAGGTGCAGAAAGAAGCAAGAGAGGTTCAGAAAGATGAAAGAAAGGAATAGAAAGAGGCAAGAGTGGTGCAGAAAGAGGCTGGAGAGTGCAGAAAGAGGCAAGAGAGGTGGAGAAAGAGGCAAGATAGATACAAAAGATACAAGAAAGGGACAGATAGAAGAGAGTCAGCTGCATAATGAGGGACAAGAGGTGCAGAAAGACGGAAGAGAGGTACAGAAAGCAGACCGTGAGCTGCAGAAAGAGGCAGGAGTGGTGCAGAAAGAGGAAAGAGAGGTGCAGAAAGAAGAACGTGAGCTGCGGAAAGAGGCAAGAGACGTACAGAAAGAGACAATAGAAGTGAGAAAAGAGGCAACATAGGTACAGAAAGAGGCAAGAGATGTGCAGAAAGAAGAGAGATACAGAAATAAGCAAGAGCGGTGCGGAAAGAGGCAAGAGATGTGCTAAGAAGACCTTGGACATGGTCATCCCTGAGAATAATAAGAAGCCTGGACCCCAACGGAATTCAGCCCCATGGTATTCTGGGACCTTAAAAATCAAAAAATCCTCTTGCAAAACCTTGGAGAGATGGTGGAGACGATCTAAAGAGGAGGGGGACAAACTGATCTATAAAAAGGCCTTTGCAGGCTACCATCATAATATCAAAACTGCCAGATGTGCTTACATTTAGCTGCAAATAGAACAGGCGGGCAACTCTTCAAAGGTACTGTTCGATATTGTTAAGGGTTTTGCTTCCCCTCAGGCCTGTAAACAATCACCTGTGGAAACGCAGGAACTCTGTGAAGCACTAGCATCTTATTTTCAGGATAACATCTCTCTAATATATGAGAACTTCCCCAACAAAAACACCCACTCAGATAAACCTGATGTTTCTAAATCTACGTCAGGGAATTTTCTCAACCATTTTGAGCCCATTTTACGGGAAGACGTAATTCGTCATCTTCAAGCATCTAAATCAGGGTCCCCTACGGATATATGCCCGCCATACATCATGGCTTTAATTGCAACGAACTGTGCTCCTTCTATTCAGGAGATTTTCAACTCGTCTATGGCCACCGGCTACATCCCAATGGCGTGGAAGGAAGCCCACGTCCGCCCTATTCTTAAAAAATCATCAGCAGATCCCACGGTCCTGAACAAATATAGACTGATATCTTTACTCCCTCTGCTAGGGAAAATACTGGAAACTAACATTAATACACAACTGAGCCACTACTTGGAGGCCAATAACATCTTGGGCCTATCGCAATCCGGCTTTTGGCCGGGCTTTAGCACTGAGACTGCCATTTGGCTGTCACAGACTCCATTAGATGGACCCTGGACAGAGGGGAATCGGCAATGCTCATCCTTTTTGACCTCTCCGCAGCATTCGATACTGTTTCGCATCGACTGCTTGCGGAGAGGCTACAGGACTGTGGGGTTAGGGATCTTGCTCTGAATTGGCTGGCTAATTTTTGGGCCGATAGGAAACAGCAGGTCATGATGGGCCCTCTCAGGTCAAATAAGTTTCAGCTGGAGAGGGGGGTTCCTCACGGCTCATGTTTAAGCCCCACCCTCTTTAATGTTTATATGGCCCCATTAGCCAAGATTGTGCGTCGCTATGGGTTTGAGGTCGTCTCATATGCAGACGACGCTCAACTGATCTTCCCCATTGGGATCAACCTAGAAGAGGAGAAAGTGCGATTCTCGAAGGGAATGCTGGCTATCGCTAATTGCATGGCAGATTCCTGCCTCCAATTAAACCCAGAGAAAACAGAGCTGATGTTCCTAGGGAAAAGACAGGATCTTAATTTAGCTGATTGGTGGCCGTCCGAGTTGGGCATAGCCCCTGTTCCCTCAAAATCAGTAAAAAGCCTTGGAATACAATTAGATGACAAACTGACTATGAAGGACAATGTCAGAAACAGCATGAGTTCGTGCTATCATAGCCTCCGGCTGCTGCGGAAAATCATCCCATACCTACCACTGAAACACCGCAGAACGGTGGTCCAGGCGCTGGTAGTTAGCCGGCTGGATTATGGAAATGCTTTGCTGGCAGAGGTAGGGGAGACTCTGATAGCACCACTCCAAGTCATCCAAAATACAGCTTCCCGGATGGTTTTAAATCACCCCCCGGGTACGCCATCTCTTCCCATACTGAGGGAACTACAGTGGCTCCCAGTGAAAAAGATATCTTTTTTTAAGACATGCTGTTTCACCTTTAAAGCAACGAACGGACTAGGTCCTAAGTATCTACAAAATAAACTCCGCAATCTGACATCCTGTTGCAATCTAAGATCGAATGGAAAGGCCCTACTATCGATCCCACGTATTCAGCGGACACGCTTGGGAGGTAAAGCCTTCTCTTATGTTGCCCCCAAATATTGGAACTCCCTACCGGAAGCCTTGCGCAAGTCTTCGTCTTACCTGGCCTTTAGGAAACATCTGAAAGCTTTCTTATATTGAAGTCAGTTTCGGAATGGCCTTTATGAAATATCTGAAGAGTTGGACTTGGCCCTTCTGGCAGGTTCATCCCTAAAACTTTTTGCTTGTACTTGTGAATTGGTGATGGTGATTTTTGGGGTTCTGCACACTTTTACTGTGTCCCAGTGGAAAGTGCGTGCGCACTTTGAGTGCATGTGGTAAGATAGGCCTGCCCTCCCATAGGAATGAATGGGGAATGTCTGTTTCCCTGGTAGTTCCTGATGCGTGAGGTGTGCATGCTCGAGTTTGGTATGTGTGAACTCGTGTGATTAAATGCTTCGCAATGATGTATGTGGCATGATTGTGTCTTGTGCGGAAGTACCACTTCTAGACATGGCTATGTGTGTGCTGTGAAGGTGCTGGCGTGTGATTGTCTGGAGCTGGCTGGGATGCCAGGCTCCATGAGTCATGATGGGTCTGCCCGGTGGTGAGAGTGGAGATTAGCATGCTGATGGCTGGGGAGGAGTGCACCTGGTTCCTGATGGGGCTGGGCTTTCCCCACACAATGCTGGCTCAGCCCCCTGTGGTGCGTCTAACGACCCTAGCCTCCCCAGTGATAGAAAGGGGTGGTTGGGCCATCAAGGGTGCTCCAAAACCAGCTGCGACTGGTCTCCCCCCACCCTGCACCTACAAACAAAGGATTTTAGAGAATAAGAAGGGGCTGTGTCCCCATGAAAGGTGTTCTCTGCCAGGATCCTGCCAGAGGGGGCTGCTGCTATTGCTGGGCCAGAGGACTGCCACTTGGATTGTCTCCCTGCTTGGAGACCCAGTGAGCTGGCTCTGGGCCCAGCCTTGCCCCCCCCCTGCCTGCTGTAATTCTTGGAGGACTTTTGCTGTACTTGTAGGCCTCTAAGCGCCTGGAAGCGCTTTATTTGCTATTATAGCGCTTGGGAGCGCTGTATCTTCTCTGCCGGTGCCCACCCGGCATTTGGCCGCTTAATTGCCGCCCTCGAGGGATTCCCCGGTGTGGGGATCCCCCTTTTTGCCCCTTTGCGGCGCGGGAGCTCACCCCGCTTATTTGCCGCTGTTTGCCCACTTTGCCCGGAAACTCGGGTGCCACCCCGCCTATTGCCGAGTGCTGGTTGTACCCCCCTAAGTGAGTGCCCACCTCGCTGTATATTTAAAGTAAAGAGGGAGCCTACCCCTCATCAGCCCAGAATCACAGCCACGGCCATCGGATTCGCGCCGAGAAAGGAAGTCAGGCAGCATGTCGCCTGGCGGGAGGCGGGACTTCCGGTCTGCGGAGGAAGTCCCGCGCACGCCGCCGTCTGAAGCTGCCCGGTGAAGAGGGAGAGCTGCGCCTGCCCTCGCGGGGCTCCCGGGACCGAGGGAGAGCCCCGGAGTGCATCCAGGAGGCTGAAGAAGAGCCCCGCAGCCCAAGAGCCGCCGCGACGTCGGAGCCTCCCTGCAACCAAGCCCGGTGAGTGTTAACGGGCCAGGGGGACGCTCTGGGGGCCATTGTGAGTCTGAGTCCCCAAGGGGGACTCCGCCAGTGACGGGGGCATCATTTCCTTGGAGCCTGAGAGGTTCCTCAGGGCACCGCAGTTGGCTCAGAGCTCCGAGGGGCTCAAGGCGTCCCATTTGTGTGGAGAGCCCACGAGGCTCTTGGGGGCAGCTTCGATTCCCGAGCTCTAGAGAGGCTCCAACAACCGGGGCAGTTTTGTTGCCAGAGCCACAGAGGCTCCGGGGGTATTTGGTCATTCCTTTAGCCCACAAAGGGCTCCGGGGGCATATTTTGTTGGTTGAGCCACCGAGAGGCTCAAGCCGCCACAGTTGGTCACGGGTCCCCCGGGAGGGACCCCACCGTTCCCCTAGCGAGGTGGCATATTTGTAGAACGGGCCCAGAAGAGGCTCTTCAGTGCCACATGTGTTTAGGAGCCCAGAGAGGCTCACAGCGCCCTATTTGCTCTTCAAGTTCAGAGTCTGGAAGGCTCCAACGTTGACCCCACCATTGTTTGCACCAGTTGCCCAGCACTTTGTGGGCAACTGCTACGTTTAGGCCCCTGACACTGGGACACAGGGCGTCCTAGCCCTAGAGAGGCCAGTTGGCCTAGGGACTGCCACAGGTGGTGGCTTATGGGATTTTGGCGCAATTGTTCTTTTTCTGCACCTCTGAATGTGTTTTTATGCGTTATGTGCCTTGTTCTTACACCTCTGAATGTATTGTTGATGCATCATGTGTTTTCCTTCCTTACACCGCTGAATGTATGTTATGCATCATGTGTTATGTGGTTACACCCCTACAGGTATTGTGATACTTAGATGGTTGTTTTTCTCCTAGTGCAGGTGGTGCTAGCGAGGTCCTGGTTACCAGTAGTTACTGGTTGTGTACTTTATGCTCTAATTTGTGCTACAGTGATTTTATATTCTAACAGTATTTCAACTTCTAAAAGTGCAGATTCCTGACAGTGGTCCAGGTGACCCTGTCTTGTACATATCCCCTGTAAATTCTGCCCGTGCCTGTTGGCACATTGTAAAGTGTGTGTTTTTATCTAATGTGTTTTGGTGTAATACAAAGGCTATTTTTATATAACCTTGTGTGGAGTTTCCTTTGTGGTGGGCCTTGGGTGTTGTTGCGGGGGTGCGTGCGCAAACACTTAACTCACATCGCCTCTGAGTTTAGCCTTGCTGCTCGCGCCACATTACCCAGAGGGTGAGCAGGGGTTATCTTGGCGTGTAACTCCCTTGCCCTGATTTGGGAGTGGTGGTCTCTGACTGACTTTGGCGCAAGCCCCGGCCAGCCAGGGATCCCATTTCTAACATTGGCAGCAGCGGGAGGATAAGGATTTGTGTTTGCGTTGTACCACAGTGGCAACTGGCCGCACTAAAAAACTCTGCATTTTAGATAACCACATTTTGGGGATTATTGTTTTTGAAGTACCATTATTTTCTTCTCCTGAAGGTATCATTGTGTAATTGTGTCCAGTACATTTGTCCCCCACCCTGCGCCCAGAGTCGGTACCTGTGTCACGTGTGGTCAGGTTGAGGAATCAGGGGTGGTAGAAACTGCCTTACCAGTCCAAGGGGAGGGTTGTGTGTGGATGAATGGTGTGTGGCACTCGACAAGTGAGTGTGAGTTCTCTGGGGTAGAGAGCTTGATGAATCCTTTGTGAATTGTTTACTCCTGTGTTAAGCTCAGACCCCTAGGTTCCCTGTGTAATCTTTTCTCTAGAACGTCTGCCAGAATGGAGCCTGCTTTTGATTTCTGTGATCTGTTTAGATACAGTATGGGAGAGTTGGTAAGGTTCTGTGAAGAGAGATACATAGGGGTGGATGAGTCAGACACTCAGTCCGAACTTAGGAGCAGCCTGATCCTATGGCAAAAGGATCAGTGGGATCGTGAGCACAGTGAGGAGAGGGCCCGGGTCTCACACCATGAGGGTGGTGGGTCTGAGGGAGCCCTGAAGAGTCTGAGGAGGAGGAAGAAAATGATAGCACAGGGACGCCAGCAGATAGTGAGGACCCCATAGATAGGGAGTCCCTTGCTGGGTCCAGCGTAGGAGGCAGCGCCTCATCCCTTTTCCTGTCCCCAGAGGAGTTGGAGGATAGGAGGAGAGAAAGGGAGCACCAGCTGGCTTTAGAAAAGCTCAGGTTAGAGCATGCCCAGGCTATGGCACAGCTGGGCATTAGAAAGCAACAGCTAGAGACTCAGAGGGTCTTAGCGCAAGAAAGGATAGAGGAGGCTGAGAGGGCCTTCACCAGAGAAAAATTACCTCTGGAGGGTAGACTATCATCTGCGCGCAGTTTTAATTGTCTGGAATCCCCAGGGAGGGTTGAGTCCAGTGGTGGCAGCTATATAGATTTCAGTGCAGAAAGTCCCAGTTCCCCCGGTCTGGTATCTGTTTCCCAAGAGGAGGAGTTAAGGTTGAAGTTCAGGGACAGTAAGAAACTGTCTCACCAGTCTTGAGAGGAGTTTGAGAATGAATGTTGTGATACACTGTGGGCTTGGGTACAGGTTCACACGAAAGATGATTTTGAAGTCTTGTTTGGTTTGATTGTCAAAGAGCACCTGCTCAGTTGTTGTTCACCAGGGTTGCGCACACACCTGTTGGGGTGTGGATTGTCTGATGCATGTGAGCTTGCAGATGAAGCAGACCGCTGGGAAAGGGCCAGAGGTTCTTTCGAGTCATTAGTGAGTGATTCCAAAAGTAGTGGTTCAGGTATCTTCCAGCCCAGCGTGGTGGAGGAGGCTCAGTGTAGCCCAGCTAGGTCCCAGGATAGCAAGGAGGGTGCAGGGGCTTACTGCCTGGCTCAGTGGAGCAGGAAGAAGTGGGCGACCGAGGGTCCACAGACGCACGAAGCCCTGCCTCAGGACTTGGATGGTTTCTTTAGGGAACACCAGGTTGGGGACCTAGGCTGACCTGTTAGTCCATTTGAGGAGGATCTCCTAGTGTCTAGGGAACCTGAAGCATCTGTAACTAGAGCTCCAGGGGTTCCAGTGTCCGGCAGTGCTACTCCAGTTGGGAGGGCACAGGAGTCCGAAGTGAGGAGTGATTGGGGGAGTTCCCCAGTGGAAGGACCAGTGGGTCAGGGACTACCCAGTTGGGCTAGGTTCCCGGGTAGTGACCATGGTGACACCACTTCTGGTCTGGGGGATCTTTGCGCCCTGTCAGGTGGACAGGGGACGAGAGATCTGCGCCAGACAGACAGTCACACGACACATGGGTCATGTGTCAGCCTCAGGGGGATGGCGTGTGAATCCCCAGAAGTCCTGGAGTGCCAGGCAATTATTCCACCAAAGGTTTTAGACCAGAGGTTGGGAGGCCAGGTTCAGGATCAGAGAAACATCACTTACAACGCAACTTTTACCACGCAATGCTTTTACATTGCAGCTTTTACAACGCAAACCATTACAACGCATTGCGCTGGGGGGCGCTCTAGGATAGGGAATATATTTAATTTACTATCCAACACTTTCCCTAATATCCACGGGGACTGGAGTTGGAATAGTAAATTAAATAATTCACTATCCAGCGCCCCAACGCACTATGCGTTGTAATGGTATGCATTGTAAAACTCGCGTTGTAAAAGCATGCGATGTAAAAGCATGCATTGTAATGTCGTACATCCTCAGGATCAGCCTGACCTGAAGGGTAGGACAACTGTAACCAGTGTCCTGACCGGTTCTTCTTCCGGAGGTACTGCCCCAGTTGGTAGGGAGCAGGACTCTGGAAGGGGGTGCAGAGGGTGGGAGAGCCCACCTCTGACCCCGGTGCAACCTGAGTGGATAAGCCCTGGGTTGGAATGGCGTTCTAGGCGTACCCCTTGTCGGAGGTGGAGGAACCCTAGAAGAAGAGGTAGGGGGAGGAGAGCCTTCCCCGAGAATCCTGGTCCGCCTGAGGTTGTAGACCCTAGGCTGGAGAACCAGTGGCAGTCTAGTCCTGTCTTGCAGACCGGAAGAGTGGAGAATGGCTCCTATGTGCCATGGGTTACTACCCCCCGCTCTGCGAATAGGCAAGGACCGGTGGCACCTGGGTGGCCCAGGGCCTGGTCCTGCCCGCAGACAGCTTGGGAGTACCAGTGGGGTAGCCTAGTTGGCCCAGACAGGGGTTTGAGAAGGAATCCCATGGGTTCACAGTGGCGTAGAACAGTGTTCTATCGCCCCAAGCAGGGAAATCCATCACGGTGGTGATTGGTATACCCTGTGTTTTGGCTGGAAGGGGGTTGTGTTGGACTTGGCCCTTCTGGCAGGTTCACCCCTAAAACTTTTTTCTTGAACTTGTGAATTGGTGATTTTTGGGGTTCTGCGCACTTTCACTGTGTCCCAGTGGAAAGTGCGTGCGCACTTTGAGTGCATGTGGTAAGATAGGCCTACCCTCCCATAGGAATGAATGGGGAATGTCTGTGTCCCTGGTAGTTCCTGATGCGTGAGGTGTGCATGCTCGAGTTTGGTATGTGTGAACTCGTGTGATTAAATGCTTCGCAATGATGTATGTGGCATGATTGTGTCTTATGCGGAAGTACCACTTCTAGACATGGCTATATGTGTGCTGTGAAGGTGCTGGCGTGTGATTGGCTGGAGCTGGCTGTCATGCCAGGCTCCATGAGTCATGATGGGTCTGCCCGGTGGTGAGAGTGGAGATTAGCATGCTGATGGCTGGGGAGGAGTGCACCTGGTTCCTGATGGGGCTGGGCTTTCCCCACACAATGCTAGCTCCGCCCCCTGTGGTGCGTCTAATGACCCAGTGAATGAAAGGGGTGGTTGGGCCATGAAGGGTGCTCCAAAACCAGCTGCGACTGGTCTCCCCCACCCTGCACCTACAAACAAAGGATTTTAGAGTATAAGAAGGGGCTGTGTCCCCATGAAAGGTGTTCTCTGCCAGGATCCTGCCTGAGGGGGCTGCTGCTATTGCTGGGCCAGAGGACCGCCACTTGGATTGTCTCCCTGCTTGGAGACCCAGTGAGCTGGCTCTGGGCCCAGCCTTGCCCCCGCCCTGCCTGCTGTAATTCTTGGAGGACTTTTGCTGTACTTGTGGCCCTCTAAGCGCCTGGAAGCGCTTTATTTGCTATCATAGCGCTTGGGAATGCTGTATCTTCTTTGCCGGTGCCCACCCGGCATTTGGTCGCTTAATTGCTGCCCTCGAGGGATTCCCCGGCATGGCGATCCCCTTTTTGCCCCTTTGCGGCGCAGGAGTTCACCCCGTTTATTTGCCGCTGTTTGCCCACTTTGTCCGGAAACTCGGGTGCCACCCCGCCTATTGCCGAGTGCTGGTTGTACCCCCCAAGCGAGTGCCCACCTCGCTGTATATTTAAAGTAAAGAGGGAGCCTACCCCTCATCAGCCCAGAATCACAGCCGCGGCCATTGGATTCGCGCCGAGAAAGGAAGTCAGGCAGCCTGTCGCCTGGCGGGAGGCGGGATTTCCGGTCTGCGGGAGGAAGTCACGCGCACGCCGCCGCCTGAAGCTGCCCGGTGAAGAGGGAGAGCGGCGCCTGCCCTCGCGGGGCTCCCGGGACCGAGGGAGAGCCCCAGAGTGCAGCCAGGAGGCTGAAGAAGAGCCCCGCAGCCCAAGAGCCTCCGCGACGTTGGAGCCTCCCCGCAACCAAGCCCGGTGAGTGTTAATGGGCCAGGGGGACGCTCCGGGGGCCATTGTGAGTCTGAGTCCCCGAGGGGGACTCCGCCAGTGACGGGGGCATCATTTCCTTGGAGCCTGAGAGTCTCCTCGGGGCGCCGCAGTTGGCTCAGAGCCCCGAGGGGCTCAAGGCGTCCCATTTGTGTGGAGAGCCCACGAGGCTCTTGGGGGCAGCTTCGATTCCCGAGCCCTAGAGAGGCTCCAACGACCGGGGCATTTTTGTTGTCAGAGCCACAGAGGCTCCGGGGGCATTTGGTCATTCCTTTAGCCCACGAAGGGCTGCGGGGGCATATTTTGTTGGTTGAGCCACCGAGAGGCTCAAGCCGCCACAGTTGGTCACGGGTCCCCCGGGAGGGACCCCACCGTTCCCCTAGCGAGGTGGCATATTTGTAGAATGGGCCCAGAAGAGGCTCTTCAGTGCCACATGTGTTTAGGAGCCCAGAGAGGCTCACAGCGCCCTATTTGCTCTTCAAGTTCAGAGCCTGGAAGGCTCCAACATTGACCCCACCATTGTTTGCACCAGTTGCCCAGCACTTTGTGGGCAACTGCTACGTTTAGGCCCCTGACACTGGGACACAGGGCGTCCTAGCCCTAGAGAGGCCAGTTGGCCTAGGGACTGCCACAGGTGGTGGCTTATGGGATTTTGGTGCAATTGTTCTTTTTCTGTACCTCTGAATGTGTTTTTATGCGTCATGTGCCTTGTTCTTACACCTCTGAATGTATTGTTGATGCATCATGTGTTTTCCTTCATTACACCGCTGAATGTATGTTATGCATCATGTGTTATGTGCTTACACCCCTACAGGTATTGTGATACTTAGATGGTTGTTTTTCTCCTAGTGCAGGTGGTGCTAGTGGGGTCCTGGTTACCAGTAGTTACTGGTTGTGTACTTTATGCTCTAATTTGTGCTACAGTGATTTTATATTCTAACAGTATTTCAACTTCTAAAAGTGCTGATTCCTGACAGTGGTCCAGGTGACCCTGTCTTGTACATATCCCCTGTAAATTCTGCCCGTGCCTGTTGGCACATTGTAAAGTGTGTGTTTTTATCTAATGTGTTTTGGTGTAATACAAAGGCTATTTTATATAACCTTGTGTGGAGTTTCCTTTGTGGTGGGCCTTGGGTATTGTTGCGGGCGTGCGTGCGCAAACACTTAACTCACATCGCCTCCGAGTTTAGCCTTGCTGCTCGCGCCACGTTACCTAGAGGGTGAGCAGGGGTTATCCTGGCGTGTAACTCCCTTGCCCTGACTTGGGAGTGGTGGTCTCTGACTGACTTTGGCGCAAGCCCTGGCCAGCCAGGGATCCCATTTCTAACATGAAGGCTTTCTTATATTGATGTCAGTTTCCTCGTCACAATTCGCCTTTCAGGTATCTGTCTAGTTAGCGCGGAGATGCCCCCGGGTGAGTCATGCGCTTTATAAATAACCAATAACAATAACAAGAGAGGTACAGAAAGAAGCAAGAAGGGGGCAGAAAGAAGAGAGTGAGGTGCAGAAACATAAATGAGAGGTGCAGTAAGAGGCAAGAGAAGTGCAGAAAGAGGAAGAAAGGTGCAGAAAGATTCAATGGCAAGGCAAATACTGAAAAAGGAAGAAAGACACAAAAAGAATCAAGAGAAGCACAGACAGAAGCAAGAGATATGCAGTAAGAAGCAAGAGAGGTACAGAGAAAAATGAGTGAGGCGTAGGAAGAGGCAAGAGAGGTACAGAAAGAAGAGAGTGAGCTGCAGAAAGAACCAACAGAAGTGCAGAAAAAGGCATGAGAGGTGCATACAGAGGCAAGAGGGTGAAGAAAAGAGAGTGAGCTGCAGAAAGAAGCAGGAGAAGTGCAGACAGAGGCAATAGAGGTGCAGAATGAGGCAACAGAGGTACAAAAAAGAGGTAAGAGAGGTAGAGAAAGCACACATATGCAGAAAGAGGCAAGAGATGTGCAGAAAGAAGAAAGAGAGGACCATAATGATGCAAGAGAGCTGTAGAAAGAGGAAAGAGTGTTTCAGAAAGATGCAAGAGATATGCAGAAAAGGTAAGAGAGGTGCAGAAAGAGGCAAGCGAGGTACAAGTAGAAGAGAGCAAGCTGCTGAATGAGGGAGGAGAGGTGCAGAAAGAGGAAGAGAGATGCAGAAAGAAGAGAGTGAGCTGCAGAAAGAAGCAAAAGAAGTGCAGACAGAGGCAAGAGAGGTGCATAAAGAGGCAACAGAGGTGCAAAAAGAGCTAAGATAGGTGCAGAAAGAAGGGAAGTGCAGAAAGAAGCAAGAGAGGTTCAGAAAGATGTAGGAGAGGTATATAAAGAGGCAACAGTGGTGCAGAAAAGGCAGGAGAGTGCAAAAAGAGGCAAGAGAAGTGGAAAAAGAGGCAAGAGAGATACAAAAGAGACAAGAGAGGTACAGATAGAAGAGAGTGAGCTGCAGAATGTGGGAAGAGAGGTGCAGAAAGATGGAAGAGAGTTACAGAAAGCAGAGCGTGAGCTGAAGAAAGAGGCAGGAGTGGTGCAGAAACAAGAAAGTGAGCAGCAGAAAGAAGCAAGAGACGTGCAGAAAGAGGCAGTAGAGGTGCAGAAAGAGGCAACATAGGTGCAGAAAGAGGCAAGAGATATGCAGAGAGGTCCAGGAGAGGTGTAGAAAGAGGCAAGGGTGGTGCAGAAAGAGGCAAGAGATGTGCAGAAAGAGACAAGAGAGGTGCAAAAATAGGCAAGAGAGGTACAAAAGAGGCAAGAGAGGTACATATAGAAGAGAGTGAGCTGCAAAATGAGGGAAGAGAGGTATAGAAAAGGCAAGAGAGATACACAAAGAAGAGAGTGAGATGCAGAAAGAGGCAATAGAGGTGCAGAAAGAGGCAGGAGAGGTGCAGAAATAGGCAACAGAGGTACAAAAGAGGCAAGAGAGCTACAGATAGAAGAGAGTGAGCTGCGGAATGAGGGAAGAGAGGTGCAGAAAGAGGCAAGAGACCTTCAGAAAGAGACAAAAGAGGTGCAGCAAGAGGATGAAAGGTACAGAAGAAGCAAGTGTAGTGCAGAAAGAAGCAAGAGAGGTACAGAAAGAAGCAAGAGGGGTGCAGAAAGAAGAGAGTGAGGTGCAGAAACAGGTATGAGAGGTGCAGAAAGAGGCAAGAGAAGTTCAGAAAGAAGAAGAAAGGTGCAGTAAGAGGCAATAGCAAGACAAATGCAGAAAAAGGAAGAAATACACAAAAAGAATCAAGAGAAGCACAGAAAGAAGCAAGAGATGTGCAGGAAAGAAACAAGAGAGGTACAGAGAGACAAGAGTGAGGCAGAGAAAGAGGCAAGAGATGTACAGAAAGAAGAGAGTGAACTGCAGAAAGAACCAACAGAAGTGCAGAAAAAGGCATGAGAGGTTCATAAAGAGGCAAGAGAGGTGAAGAAATGGGAGTGAGCTGCAGAAAGAAGTGCATACAGAGGCAATTGAGGTGCAGAATGAGGCATCAGAGGTGCACAAAGAGGTAGGAGAGTTACAGAAAGTAGACAGGTGCAGAAAGAGGCAAGATATGTGCAGAAAGAAGAAAGAGACATACAGAAAGATGCAAGAGAGTACAGAAAGAGGTAAGAGAGGTAGAGTAAGAGGCAAGAACGATACAAAATAGGCAAGAGAGGTACAGATAGAAGAGAGTGAGTTGCAGAATGAGGGCAGAGAGGTGTAGAAAAAGGCAAAAGAGGTGCAGAAAGAAGAGAGTGAGCTGCAGAAAGAACCAACAGAAGTGCAGAAAAAGGCATGAGAGGTTCATAAAGAGGCAAGAGAGGTGAAGAAATGAGAGTGAGCTGCAGAAAGAAGCAGAAGTGCATACAGAGGCAATTGAGGTGCAGAATGAGGCATCCGAGGTGCACAAAGAGGTAATAGAGTTACATAAAGTAGACAGGTGCAGAAAGAGGCAACAGATGTGCAGAAAGAAGAAAGAGACATACAAAAAGATGCAAGAGAGTACAGAAAGAGGTAAGAGAGGTAGAGTAAGAGGCAAGAAAGATACAAAAGAGGCAAGAGAGGTACAGATAGAAGAGAGTGAGTTGCAGAATGAGGGCAGAGAGGTGTAGAAAAAGGCAAAAGAGGTGCAGAAAGAAGAAAGCGAGCTGCAGAAAGAAGCAAGAGACGTGCATACAGAGGCAATAGAGGTACAGAAAGAGGCAACATAGGTGCAGAAAGAGGCAAGAGATGTGCAGAAAGAAGAGATGTGCAGAGAGATGCAGGAGAGGTGTAGAAAGAAGCAAGGGTGGTGCAGAAAGAGGCAAGAGATGTGCAGAAAGAGGCAAGAGAGGTGCAAAAATGGCAAGAGATATACAGATAGAAGAGAGTGAGCTGCAGAATGAGGGAAGAGAGGTATAGAAAGAGGCAAGAGAGGTGCAGAAAGAAGAGAGTGGGCTGCAGTAAGAGGCAAGAGTGGTGCAGAAAGAGGCAGGAGAGGTGCATAAATAGGCAAGAGAGGTACAGATAGAAGAGAATGAGCTGCAGAATGAGGGAAGAGAGGTATAGAAAGAGGCAATAGAGGTGCAGAAAGAAGAGAGTGAGCTGCAGAAAGAGGCAAGAGAGGTACAGAAAGAGGCAATAGACCTGCAGAAAGAGGCAAGAGAGGTGCAGCAAGAGGAGGAAAGGTACAGAAAGAAGCAAGTGAAGTACAGACAGAGGCAATGGAGGTGCTGAAAGAGGCAACATAGGTGCAGAAAGAGGCAAGAGATGTGCAGAGAGATGCAAGAGAGGTGTCGAAAGAGGCAAAGGTGGTGCAGAAAGAGGCAAGAGATATGCAGAACGAGGCAAGAGAGGTGCAAAAATGGCAAGAGAGGCACGGACAGAGGAGAGTGAGCTGCAGAATGTGGGAAGAGAGGTATAGAAAGAGGCAATAGAGGTGCAGAAAGAAGAGAGTGAGCTGCAGAAAGAGGCAAAAGAGGTACAGAAACAGGCAAGAGATCTGCAGAAAGAGACAAGAGAGGTGCAGCAAGAGGAAGACAGGTACAGAAAGAAGCAAGTGAAGTGCAGAAAGAAGCAAGAGAGGTGCAGAGAGAAGCAATAAGGGTGCAGAAAGAAGAGATTGAGGTGCAGAAACACATATGAGAGGTGCAGAAAGAGGCAAGAGAAGTGCAGAAAGAGGAAGAAAGGTGCAGAAAGTGGCAATAGCAAGAAAAATGCAGGAAAAGGAAGAAAGACACAAAAGAAGCAAGAGAAGCACAGAAAGAAAGGAGTGAGGTATGGAAAGAGGCAAGAGAGGTACAGAAAGACGAGAGTCCGCTGCAGAATGAACCAACAGAAGTGCAGAAAAAGCATTAGAGGTGCATAAACAGGCAAGAGAGGTGAAGAAATGAGAGTGAGCTGCAGAAAGAAGCAGGATAAGTGCAGACTGAGACAATAGAGGTGCAGAATGAGGCAACAGAGGTTCAAAAGAGGTAAGAGAGGTGCAGAAAGAAGGGAGGTACAGAAAGAAGCAAGAGAGGTTCAGAAAGATACAAGAGAAGTATTTAGAAAGTGGCAACAGTGGTGTAGAAAGAGGCAGGAGAGTGCAGAAAGAGGCAAGAGAGGTTGAGAAAGAGGCAAGAGAGATACAAAATTGACAAGAGATGTACAGATAGAAGAGAGTGAGCTGTAGAATGAGGGAAGAGAGGTGCAGAAAGACGGAAGAGAGGTACAGAAAGCAGACATGAGCTGCAGAAAGAGGCAGGAGTGGTGAAGAAATAGGCAAGAGAGGTGCATAAAGAAGAAAGTGAGCTGCAGAAAGAAGCAAGAGACGTGCAGACAGAGGCAGTAGAGGTGCAGAAAGAGGCAACGTAGGTACAGAAGGAGGCAAAAGATGTGCAGAAAGAAGAGGTACAGAAATAAGCAAGAAAGGTGCAGAAAGAGGCAAGAGATATACGGAGAGATGCACGAGAGGTGTAGAAAAAGGCAAGGGTGGTATGAAAGAGGCAAGAGAGGTACAGATAGAAGAGAGTGAGCTGAAGAATGAGGGAAGAGAGGTAAAGAAAGAGGAAAGAGAGATGCAGAAAGAAGAGAGTGGGCTGCAGAAAGAGGCAAGAGAGGTGCAGAAAGAGGCAGGAGAGGTGCAGAAAGAAGAAAGTGAGCAGCAGAAAGAAGCAAAAGACGTGTGGAAAGAGGCAGTAGAGGTGCAGAAAGAGGCAACATAGGCACAGAAAGAGGCAAGAGAGATGCAGAGAGATGCAGGAGAGGTGTATAAAGAGGCAAGGGTAGTGCAGAAAGAGGCAAGAGATGTGCAGAAAGAGGCAAGAGAGGTGCAAAAATAGACAAAAGAGGTACAAAAGAGGCAAGAGAGGTACAGATAGAAGAGAGTGAGCTGCAGAGTGAGGGAAGAGAAGTATAGAAAGAGGCAAGAGAGATGCAGAAAGAAGAGAGGGAGATGCAGAAAGACTCAAGTATTATCACAAGTCAGCATTTTCTAAAGATAAATGCACTTGCAACTGCAACCTGCATTCATCGGTGGTAATTGCGTTTTGTTGAAACCTGTAAATTGTTGGTACGGGTTATGCAAGGATGCATAACAGATCAAAATATTCTCTAATGTGTCTATTAGATATGCAATAAAGAACTACAATGTAGGAGTGCGTCATCTATTAGCTTATTAAATCTTCTCTTGCAGAAAGAGGCAGGAGAGGTGCAGAAATAGGCAAGAGAGGTACAAAAGAGGCAAGAAAGCTACAGTTAGAAGAGAGTGAGCTGCGGAATGAGGGAAGAGAGGTATAGAAAGAGGCAATAGAGGTGCAGAAAGAAGAGACTGAGCTGCAGAAAGAGACGAGAGGTGCAGCAAGAGAAAGAAAGGTACAGAAAGAAGCAAGTGAAGTGCAGAAAGAAGCAAGAGAGGTACAGAAAGAAGCAAGAAGGGTGCAGAAAGAAGAGAGTGAGGTGCAGAAACATGTATGGGAGGTGCAGAAAGAGGCAAGAGAAGTGCAGAAAGAGGAAGAAAGGTGCAGAAAGAGGCAATAGCAAGAGAAATGCAGAAAAAGGAAGAAATACACAAAAGAATCAAGTGAAGCACATAAAGAAGCAAGAGATGTGCAGAAAGAAGCAAGAGAGGTACAGAGAGACAAGAGTGAGGCAGAGAACGAGGCAAGAGAGGTACAAAAAGAAGAGAGTGAGCTGCAGAAAGTACCAACAGAAGTGCAGAAAAAGGCATGAGAGGTGAATAAAGAGGCAAGAGCGGTGAAGAAATGAAAGTGAGCTGCAGAAAGAAGAAGTGCATACAGAGGCAATTGAGGTGCAGAATGAGGCATCAGAGGTGCAAAAAGAGGTAAGAGAGTTACAGAAAGTAGACAGGTGCAGAAAGAGGCAAATGATGTACAGAAAGAAGAAAGAGACATACAGAAAGATGCAAGAGAGTGCAGAAAGAGGTAAGAGAGGTGGAGAAAGAGGCAAGAGAGATACAAAAGAGGCAAGAGAGGTACAGATAGAAGAGAGTGAGCTGCAGAATGAGGGAAGAGAGGTGCAGAAAAAGGCAAAAGAGGTGCAGAAAGAAGAAAGCGAGCTACAGAAAGAAGCAAGAGACGTGCATACAGAGGCAATAGATGTGCAGAAAGAGGCAACATAGGTGCAGAAAGAGGCAAGAGATGTGCAGAAAGAAGAGAGGTGCAGGATTAAGCAAGAGAGGTGCAGAAAGAAGCAAGGGTGGTGCAGAAAGAGACAAGAGATGTGCAGAAAGGACTAATTTCTCTGGTTTTGTACTAGTGAAATGTCCAACTAACTATAACGTCCTTAAAACCTATGGTTCTGTCAGTGAATTTCTATAGTTTTTAAAAGGCTAATTTCTAACTATAACGTCCCTGAAACCTATGTTTTTTTCAGTGAATTTCAAAGGTTTCTTAAAAGCTAATTTCTAATTACAACGTCTCTGAAACCTCTGGTTTTTGCAGTGAATTTCACACTTTTTTTAAATGCTAATTTCTAACTATAATGTCCCTGAAACCTATGTTTTTTCAATGAATTTCTCAGGTTTTTTAAATTATAATCTCTATCTATAACAACCCTGAAATCTGTGTTTTTTCAGTGAATATCTAAGGTTTTTTAAATCCCAATTTCTAACTACGCCTAGTTAGATAAAACATGTGCAGGAAGAGAAGGAAAGGCGCAGAAAGAAGCAAGAGAAGTGCAGAAAGAAACAAGAGAATTACAGAAAAAGGCAAGAAAAATACAGAAAAAAGCATGAGAGGTGCAAAAAGAGGATGAAAGGTACTGAAAGAAGCAAGAGAAGTGATGAAAGAGGCAAGAGCGGAACAGAAATAAGCAAGAGAAGTGCTGGAAGAAGCAAGAGAGGCACACAAAAAGCAAGAGAGTTGAAAAAAGAAGACAGCAAGGTGCAGAAAGAGGAAGAAAGGCACAAAAAGAGGTAAGAGAGGTGATGAAAGAGGCAAGAGATGTGCAGAAAAAGGCAAGAGATGACCAGAAAGAGGAAGAAAGGTGCAGAAAGAGGCAAGAGAAGTGCAAAAAGAGGCAAGAGAGGTGCAGAAAGAGGTAAGAGTGGAGTAGAAAGAAAAGAGAGGTGCAGATAGAGGTAACAGAGGTGAAGAAAGAGGCAAAAGAGGTGCAGAAAAAAGGCAAGAGAGATACAGAGAGAGGCACGGGAAGTATAGAAAGAGAAAAGACTGCTGCAGAAAAAGGAAAGAGATGTGCTGAAAGAAGAGAATGAGCTGCAGAACGAGGGAAGAGAGGTGTAGAAAGAGGCAAGAGAGGTGCAGAAAGTAGAGAGGTGAGGAAAGAGGAAGCAAGAGAAGTGCAGACAGAGGCAATAGAGGTGCATAAAGAGGTAACAGAGGTGCAAAAAGAGGTAAGAGAGGTAGAGAAAGAAGACATATGCAGAAAGTGGCAAGAGATGTGCAGAAAAAAGAAAGAGAGGAACATAATGATGCAAGAGAAGTGTAGAAAGAGGAAAGAGTGTTACAGAAAGAGGCAGGAGATGTGCAGAAAAAGTAAGAGAAGTGCAGAAAGAGGCAAGAGAGGTACAGGTCGAAGAGAGCGAGCTGCTGAATGATGGAGGAGAGGTGCAGAAAGAGGAAGAGAGGTGCAGAAAGAAGAGAGTCAACTGCTGAAAGAGGCAAGAGAAGTGCAGGAAGAGGCAAGAGAGGTGCATAAACAGGCAAAAAAGGTGCAAAAAAAGCTAAGAGAGGTGCAGAAAGAAGGGAGGTCCAGAAAGAAGCAAGAGAGGTTCAAAAAGATGACGAGAGGTATAGAAAGAGGCAAGAGTGGTACAGAAAGAGGCTGGAGAGTGCAGAAAGAGGCAAGAGAGGTGGAGAAAGAGGCAAGATAGATACAAAAGATACAAGAGAGGTACAGATAGAAGAGAGTCAGCTGCAGAATGAGGGACGAGAGGTTCAGAAAGACAGAAGAGAGGTACAGAATTCAGACCGTGAGCTGCAGAAAGAGGCAGGAGTGGTGCAGAAAGAGGAAAGAGAGGTGCAGAAAGAAGAACGTGAGCTGCAGAAAGAGGCAAGAGACGTGCAGAAAGAGACAATAGAAGTGAGAAAACAGGCAACATAGGTACAGAAAGAGGCAAGAGATGTGCAGAAAGAAGAGAGATACAGAAATAAGCAAGAGAGGTGCGGAAAGAGGCAAGAGATGTGCTAAGAAGACCTTGGACATGGTCATCCCTGAGAATAATAAGAAGCCTGGACCCCAACGGAATTCAGCCCCATGGTATTCTGGGACCTTAAAAATCAAAAAATCCTCTTGCAAAACCTTGGAGAGACGGTGGAGACGATCTAAAGAGGAGGGGGACAAACTGTTCTATAAAAAGGCCTCAGCAGGCTACCATCATAATATCAAAACTGCCAGATGTGCTTACATTCAGCTGCAAATAGAACAGGCGGGCAACTCTTCAAAGGTACTGTTCGATATTGTTAAGGGTTTTGCTTCCCCTCAGGCCTGTAAACGATCACCTGTGGAAATGCAGGTACTCTGTGAAGCACTAGCATCTTTTTTTTCAGGATAACATCTCTCTAACATATGAGAACTTCTCCAACAAAAACACCCACTCAGATAAACCTGATGTTTCTAAGTCTACGTCAGGGAATTTTCTCAACCATTTTGAGCCAATTTCACGGGAAGACGTAATTCGTCATCTTCAAGCATCTAAATCAGGGTCCCCTACGGATATATGCCCGCCATACATCATGGCTTTAATTGCAATGAGCTGTGCTCCTTCTATTCAGGGATTTTCAACTCGTCTATGGCCACCGGCTACATCCCAATGGCGTGGAAGGAAGCCCCCGTCCGCCCTATTCTTAAAAAACCATCAGCAGATCCCACGGTCCTGAACAATTATAGACCGATATCTTTACTCCCTCTGCTAGGGAAAATACTGGAAACTCACATTAATACACAACTGAGCCACTACTTGGAGGCCAATAACATCGTGGACCTATCGCAATCCGGCTTTTGGCCGGGCTTTAGCACTGAGACTGCCATTCTGGCTGTCACAGACTCCATTAGATGGACCCTGGACAGAGGGGGATTGGCAATGCTCATCCTTTTGGACCTCTCCGCAGCATTCAATACTGTTTCGCATCGACTGCTTGCGGAGAGGCTACAGGACTGTGGGGTTAGGGATCTTGCTCTGAATTGGCTGGCTAATTTTTGGGCTGATAGGAAACAGCAGGTCATGATGGGCCCTCTCAGGTCAAATAAGTTTCAGCTGGAGAGGGGGGTTCCTCACGGCTCATGTTTAAGCCCCACCCTCTTTAATGTTTATATTGCCCCATTAGCCAAGATTGTGCGTCGCTATGGGTTTGAGGTCGTCTCATATGCAGACGACACTCAACTGATCTTCCCCATTGGGATCAACCTAGAAGAGGAGAAAGTGCGATTCTCGAAGGGAATGCTGGCTATCGCTAATTGCATGGCAGATTCCTGCCTCCAATTAAACCCAGAGAAAACAGAGCTGATGTTCCTGGGGAAAAGACAGGATCTTAATTTAGCTGATTGGTGGCCGTCCGAGTTGGGCATAGCCCCTGTTCCCTCAAAATCAGTTAAAAGCCTTGGAATACAATTAGATGACAAACTGACTATGAAGGACAATGTCAGAAACATCATGAGTTCGTGCTATCATAGCCTCCGGCTTCTGCAGAAAATCATCCCATACCTACCACTGAAACACCGCAGATCGGTGTTCCAGGCGCTGGTAGTTAGCCGGCTGGATTATGGAAATGCTTTGCTGGCAGAGGTAGGGGAGACTCTGATAGCACAACTCCAAGTCATCCAAAATACAGCTGCCCGGATGGTTTTAAATCACCCCCCGGGTACGCCATCTCTTCCCCTACTGAGGGAACTACACTGGCTCCCAGTGAAAAAGAGATCCTTTTTTAAGACATGCTGTTTGACCTTTAGAGCAACGAATGGACTAGGTCCTAAGTATCTACAAAATAAACTCCAAAATCTGACATCCTGTTGCAATCTAAGATCGAATGGAAAGGCCCTACTATCGATCCCACGTATTCAGCGGACACGCTTGGGAGGTAAAGCCTTCTCTTATGTTGCCCCCAAATATTGCAACTCCCTACCGGAAGCCTTGCGCAAGTCTTCGTCTTACTTGGCCTTTAGGAAACATCTGAAAGCTTTCCTATATTGATGTCAGTTTCGGAATGGCATTTAGGAAATATCTGAAGGCTTTCTTATATTGATGTCAGTTTCTCATCACAATTTGCCTTTCAGGTATCTGTCTAGTTAGCGCGGAGATGCCCCCGGGTGAGTCATGCGCTTTATAAATAACCAATAACAATAACAAGAGAGGTACAAAAAAAAGCAAGAAGGGGCAGAAAGAAGAGAGTGAGGTGCAGAAACATGTATGAGAGGCGTAGTAAGAGGCAAGAGAAGTGCAGAAAGAGGAAGAAAGGTGCAGAAAGAATAAATGGCAAGAAAAATACTGAAAAAGGAAGAAAGACACAAAAAGAATCAAGAGAAGCACAGAAAGAAGCAAGAGATATGCAGTAAGAAGCAAGAGAGGTACAGAAAAAAACGAGTGAGGCGTAGGAAGAGGCAAGAGAGGTACAGAAGAGAGTGAGCTGCAGAAAGAACCAACAGAAGTGCAGAAAAAGGCATGAGAGGTGCATACAGAGGCAAGAGGGTGAAGAAAAGAGAGTGAGCTGCAGGAAGAAGCAGAAGAAGTGCAGACAGAGGCAATAGAGGTTCAGAATGAGGCAACAGAGGTGCAAAAAGAGGTAAGAGAGGTAGGGAAATAAGACATATGCAGAAAGTGGCAAGAGATGTGCAGAAAGAAGAAAGAGAGGAACATAATGATGCAAGAGAGCTGTAGAAAGAGGAAAGAGTGTTTCAGAAAGAGGCAAGAGATGTGCAGAAAAGGAAAGAGAGGTACAGAAAGAGGCAAGAGAGGTACAAGTAGAAGAGAGCAAGCTGCTGAATGAAGGAGGAGAGGTGCAGAAAGAGGAAGAGAGGTGCAGAAAGAAGAGAGTCAACTGCTGAAAGAGGCAAGATAAGTGCAGAAAGAGGCAAGAGAGGTGCAGAAAGAAGAGAGTGAGCTGCAGAAAGAAGCAAAAGAAGTGCAGACAGAGGCAAGAGGGGTGCATAAAGAGGCAACAGAGGTGCAAAAAGAGCTAAGAGAGGTGCGGAAAGAAGGGAGGTGCAGAAAGAAGCAAGAGAGGTTCAGAAAGATGTAAAAGAGGTATATAAAGAGGCAACAGTGGTGCAGAAAAGGCAGGAGAGTGCAAAAAGAGGCAAAAGGTAGAACAAGAGACAAGAGAGGTACAGATAGAAGAGAGTGAGCTTCAGAATGTGGGAAGAGAGGTGCAGAAAGATGGAAGAGAGTTACAGAAAGCAAAGCGTGAGCTGAAGAAAGAGGCAGGAGTGGTGCAGAAAGAGGAAAGAGAGATGCAGAAAGAAGAAAGTAAGCAGCAGAAAGAAGCAAGAGACGTGCAGAAAGAGGCAGTAGAGGTGCAGAAAGAGGCAACATAGGCGCAGAAAGAGGCAAGAGATATGCAGAGAGATTCAGCAGAGGTATAGAAAGAGGCAAGGGTGGTGCAGAAAGAGGCAAGAGATGTGCAGAAAGAGGCAAGAGAGGTGCAAAAATAGGCAAGAGAGGTACAAAAGAGGCAAGAGAGGTACAGATAGAAGAGAGTGAGCTGTGGAATGAGGGAAGAGAGGTGTCAAAAGAGGCAATAGAGATGCAGAAAGAAGAGACTGAGCTGCAGAAAGAGGCAAGAGAGGTACAGAAAGAGGCAAGAGACCTGCAGAAAGAGACAAGAGAGGTGCAGCAAGAGGAAGAAAGGTACAGAAAGAAGCAAGTGAAGTGCAGAAAGAAGCAATAGAGGTACAGAAAGAAGCAAGAAGGGTGCAGAAAGAAGAGAGTGAGGTGCAGAAACAGGTATGAGAGGTGCAGAAAGAGGCAAGAGAAGTGCAGAAAGAAGAAGAAAGGTGCAGTATGAGGCAATAGCAAGAGAAATGCAGAAAAAGGAAGAAATACACAAAAAGAATCAACAGAAGCACAGAAAGAAGCAAGAGATGTGCAGGAAAGAAACAAGAGAGGTACAGAGAGACAAGAGTGAGGCAGAGAAAGAGGCAAGAGAGGTACGGAAAGAATAGAGTGAGCTGCAGAAGGAACCAACAGAAGTGCAGAAAAAGGCATGATAGGTTCATAAAGAGGCAAGAGAGGTGAAGAAATGAGAGTGAGCTGCAGAAAGAAGCGGAAGTGCATACAGAGGCAATTGAGGTGCAGAATGAGGCATCAGAGGTGCACAAAGAGGTAAGAAAGTTACAGAAAGTAGACAGGTGCAGAAAGAGGCAAGAGATGTGCAGAAAGAAGAAAGAGACATACAGAAAGATGCAAGAGAGTACAGAAAGAGGTAAGAGAGGTGGAGAAAGAGGCAAGAGAGATACAAAAGAGGCAAGAGAGGTACAGATAGAAACGAGTGAGCTGCAGAATGAGGGCAGAGAGGTGTAGAAAAAGGCAAAAGAGGTGCAGAAAGAAGAAAGCGAGCTGCAGAAAGAAGCAAGAGACGTGCATACAGAGGCAATAGAGGTGCATAAAGAGGCAACATAGGTGCAGAAAGAGGCAAGAGATGTGCAGAAAGAAGAGATGTGCAGAGAGATGCAAGATAGGTGGAGAAAGAAGCAAGGGTGGTGCAGAAAGAGGCAAGAGATGTGCAGAAAGAGGCAAGAGAGGTGCAAAAATGGCAAGAGATGTACAGATAGAAGCGAGTGAGCTGCAGAATGAGGGAAGAGAGGTATAGAAAGAGGCAAGCGAGGTGCAGAAAGAAGAGAGTGGGCTGAAGTAAGAGGCAAGAGAGGTGCAGAAAGAGGCAGAAGAGGTGCATAAATAGGCAAGAGAGGTAAAAAAGAGGCAAGAGAGTTACAGATAGAAGAGAGTGAGCTGCAGAATGAGGGAAGAGAGGTGTAGAAAGAGGCAATAGATGTGCAGAAAGAAGAGAATGAGCTGCAGAAACAGGCACGAGAGGTACAAAAAGAGGCAATAGACCTGCAGAAAGAGACAAGAGAGGTGCAGCAAGAGGAGGAAAGGTACAGAAAGAAGCAAGTGAAGTACAGACAGAGGCAATAGAGGTGCTGAAAGAGGCAACATAGGTGCAGAAATAGGCAAGAGATGTGCAGAGAGATGCAAGAGGTGTCGAAAGAGGCAAAGGTGGTGCAGAAAGAGGCAAGAGATATGCAGAAAGGGGCAAGAGAGGTGCAAAAATGGCAAGAGAGACACGGATAGAGGAGAGTGAGCTGCAGAATGTGGGAAGAGAGGTATAGAAAGAGGCAATAGAGGTGCAGAAAGAAGAGAGTGAGCTGCAGAAAGAGGCAAAAGAGGTACAGAAACAGGCAAGAGATCTGCAGAAAGAGACGAGAGGTGCAGCAAGAGGAAGAAAGGTACAGAAAGAAGCAAGTGAAGTGCAGAAAGAAGCAAGAGCGGTACAGAGAGAAGCAATAAGGGTGCAGAAAGAAGAGAGTGAGGTGCAGAAACATTTATGAGAGGTGCAGAAAGAGGCAAGAGAAGTGCAGAAAGAGGAAGAAAGGTGCAGAAAGAGGCAATAGCAAGAAAAATGCAGGAAAAGGAAGAAAGACACAAAAGAAGCAAGAGAAGCACAGAAAGAAACGAGATGTGCAGAAAGAAGCAAGAGAGGCACAGAAAGAAAGGAGTGAGGTATAGAAAGAGGCAAGAGGAAGAGAGTCAGCTGCAGAATGAACCAACGGAAGTGCAGAAAAAGGCATTAGAGGTGCATAAAGAGGCAAGAGAGGTGAAGAAATGAGAGTGAGCTGCAGAAAGAAGCAGGAGAAGTGCAGACAGAGACAATAGAGGTGCAGAATGAGGCAACAGAGGTTCAAAAGAGGTAAGAGAGGTACAGAAAGAAGGGAGGTACAGAAAGAAGCAAGAGAGGTTCAGAAAGATACAAGAGAGGTATTTTGAAAGTGGCAAGAGTGGTGCAGAAAGAGGCAGGAGAGTGCAGAAAGAGGCAAGAGAGGTTGAGAAAGAGGCAAGAGAGATACAAAATAGACAAGAGATGTACAGATAGAAGAGAGTGAGCTGTAGAATGAGGGAAGAGAGGTGCAGTAAGACGGAAGCGAGGTACAGAAAGCAGAGTGTGAGCTGCAGAAAGAGGCAGGAGTGGTGCAGAAAGAGGCAAGAGAGGTGCATAAAGAAGAAAGTGAGCTGCAGAAAGAAGCAAGAGACGTGCAGACAGAGGCAGTAGAGGTGCAGAAAGAGGCAACGTAGGTACAGAAGGACAAGAGTGAGGCAGAGAAAGAGGCAAGAGAGGGACAAAAAGAAGAGAGTGAGCTGCAGAAAGTACCAACAGAAGTGCAGAACAAGAAATGAGAGGTGAATAAAGAGGCAAGAGTGGTGAAGAAATGAAAGTGAGCTGCAGAAAGGAGAAGTGCATACAGAGGCAATTGAGGTGCAGAATCCGGCATCAGAGGTGCAAAAAGAGGTAAGAGAGTTACAGAAAGTAGACAGGTGCAGAAAGAGGCAAGAGATGTGCAGAAAGAAGAAAGAGACATACAGAAAGATGCAAGAGAGTGCAGAAAGAAGTAAGAGAGGTGGAGAAAGAGGCAAGAGAGATACAAAAGAGGCAAGAGAGGTACAGATAGAAGAGAGTGAGCTGCAGAATGAGGGAAGAGAGGTGCAGAAAAAGGCAAAAGAGGTGCAGAAAGAAGAAAGCGAGCTGCAGAAAGAAGCAAGAGACGTGCATATAGAGGCAATAGAGGTGCAGAAAGAGGCAACATAGGTGCAGAAAGAGGCAAGAGATGTGCAGAAAGAAGAGAGGTGTAGAAATAAGCAAGAGAGGTGCAGAAAGAGGTTAGAGATGTGCAGAGAGATGCAAGAGAGGTGTAGAAAGAAGCAAGGGTGGTGCAGAAAGAGACAAGAGATGTGCAGAAAGAGGCAAGAGAGGTGCAAAAATGGCAAGAGATGTACAGATAGAAGAGAGTGAGCTGCAGAATGAAGGAATAGAGGTATAGAAAGAGGCAAGAGAGGTGCAGAAAGAAGAGAGTGGGCTGCAGAAAGAGGCAAGAGAGGTGCAGAAAGAGGCAGGAGGGGTGCATAAATAGGCAAGAGATGTAAAGAAGAGGCAAGAGAGCTACAGATAGAAGAGAGTGAGCTGCAGAATGAGGGAAGAGAAGTGTAGAAAGAGGCAATAGAGGTGCAGAAAGAAGAGAGTGAGCTGCAGAAAGAGGCAAGAGAGGTACTGAAAGAGGCAAGAGACCTGCAGAAAGAGACAAGAGAGGTGCAGCAAGAGGAGGAAAGGTACAGAAAGAAGCAAGTGAAGTACAGACAGAGGCAACAGAGGTGCTGAAAGAGGCAACATAGGTGCAGAAAGAGGCAAGAGATGGGCAGAAAGAAGAGCGGTACAGAAATAAGCAAGAGAGGTACAGAAAGAGGCAAGAGATGTGCAGAGAGATGCAAGAGAGGTGTCGAAAGAGGCAAAGGTGGTGCAGAAAGAGGCAAGAGATGTGCAGAAAGAGGCAAGAGAGGTGCAAAAATGGCAAGAGAGGCACGGATAGAAGAGAGTGAGCTGCAGAATGAGGGAAGAGAGGTATAGAAAGAGGCAAGAGAGGTGCAGAAAGAAGAGAGTGGGCTGCAGAAAGAGGCAAGTGAGGTGTAGAAAGAGGCAGGAGAGGTGCAAAAATAGGCAAGAGAGGTAGAAAAGAGGCAAGAGAGCTACAGATAGAAGAGAGTAAGCTACAGAAAGAGGCAAGAGAGGCACAGAAAGATCAAGTGAGGTGCAGAAAGAGGCAAGTGAGGTGCAGAAAGAGACAGGAGAGGTGCAAAAATAGGCAAGAGAGGTAAAAAAAGAGGCAAGAGAGCTACAGATAGAAGAGAGTGAGCTGCAGAAAGAGGCAAGAGAGGCGCAGAAAGATAAAGTGAGGTGCAGAAAGATGCGAGTGAGCTGCAGATAGAGGGAAGAGAGGGGCATGAAGATACAAGAGAGGTGTAGAAAGAGGCACAAGTTGTTCAGAAAGTCGAAAGAAATGTGCAGAAAGAGGCAAGAGAGGTGCAGAAAGAGGCAGGAGAGGTACAAAAGAGGCAAGGGACGTACAGATAAAAGAGAGCGAGCTGCTGAATGAGAGAGGAGTGGTGCAGAAAGAGGAAGAGAGGTACAGAAAGAAGAGAGTGAGTTGCTGAAAGAAGCAAGAGAAATGCAGAAAGAGGCAAAAGAGGTGCAGAAAAATGAGAGTGAGCTGCAGAAAGAAGCAAAAGAAGTGCAGACAGAGGCAAGAGCTGTGCATAAAGAGGCAACAGAGGTGCTAAAAGAGCCAAGAGAGGTGCAGAAAGATTCAAGATAGGTATAGAAAGAGGTAAGAGATGTCCAGAAAGAGGCAAGAGCTGTGCAGAGAGAGGCAAAAAAGGTGGAGAAAATGGCAAGAGAGCTACAAAAGAGGCAAGGAAGGTGCAGATAGAAGAGAGTGAGCTGCAGAATGAGGCAGGAGTTGTGCAGAAAGAAGAAAAGAGGTACAGAAAGAAGAAAGTGAGCTGCAGAAAGAAGTAAGAGACGTGCGGACAGAGGCAACAGAGGTGCAGAAAGAGGCAACAGAGGTATAGAAAGATGCAAGAGTGGTGCAGAAAGAGCCAAGAGATGTGCAGAAATAGGCAAGAGAGGTGGATAAAGAGGCAAGAGAGATACAAAAGAGGCAAGAGAGGTACAGATAGTGGAGAGTGAGCTGAACAATAAGGCAGGAGAGGTGCAGAAAGAGGCAAGAGAGGTACAGAAAGAGGAAAGTGAGCTGCAGAAAGAAGAAAGAGACGCACAGACAGAGGCAATAGAGGTGCAGAAAGAGGCAACAGAGGTACAGAATGAGGCAGGAGAGGTGCAGAAAGAGGCAAGAGAGGTACAGAAAGAAGAAAGTAAGCTGCAGAAAGAAGCAAGAGACGTGCAGACAAAGGCAATAGAGATGCAGAAAGAGGCAACAGATGTATAGAAAGATGCAAGAGAGGTACAGAAAGAAGATAGTGAGCTGCAGTAAGAAGCAAGAGACGTGCAGACAAAGGCAATAGAGGTGCAGAAAGAGGCAACAGAGGTACAGATTGAGGCAGGAGAGGTGCAGAACGAGGCAAGAGAGGTACAGAAAGAAGAAAGTGAGCTCCAGAAAGAAGCAAGAGACGTGCAGACAGTTGCATTAGAGGTGCAGAAAGAGGCAACAGAGGTGCAGAAAGAGGCAAGAGATGTGCAGAAAGAAGAGAGGTACAGAAATAAGCAAGAAAGGTGCAGAAAGAGACAAGAGATGTGCAGAAAGGGGCAAGAGAGTTGCAGAAATAGGCAAGAGAGGAACAAAAGAGGCAAGAGAGCTACAGATATTAGAGAGTGAGCTGAAGAATGATGGAAGAGAGGTGTAGAAAGAGGCAAGAGAGGTGCAGAAGGAAGAGAGTAAGCTGTAGAAAAAGGCAAGATAGGTGCAGGAAGAGGCAAAAGTTGAGATGAAAGGCAAGAGAGGTACAGATAGAGGCAAGTGAGTAGAAAGAGGCAAGAGAGGTGCAGAAAGAGCCAAGAGAAGAGTTGAAGGAGGCAGGAGAGATACAGGAAAGAGGCAAGAGATGTGCAGAAAGAGGCAAGAGATTTGCCGAAATAGGCAAGAGAGGAAAAAAGAGGCAAGAGAGCCACAGATATAAGAGAGTGAGCTGCAGAATGATGGAAGAGAGGTGTAGAAAGAGGCAAGAAAGGTGCAGAAGGAAGAGAGTAAGCTGTAGAAAAAGGCAAGAGAGGTACAGAAAGAGGCAAAAGTTAAGAAGAAAGGCAAGAGAGGTACAGATAGATGCACGAGAAGAGTTGAAGGAGGCAAGAGAGATGCAGGAAGAGGCAAGAGAGGTACAGAAAGAAGAAGAAAGGTGCAGAAAAAGGAAAGAGATTTGTAGAAACCAGAAGAAAGGTGCAGAAAAAAAGCAAGAAAAGTGCAGAAAGAAGCAAGAGATACGCAGAAGGAGACAAGTGAGGTGCAGGAAGATACGAGTGAGCTGCAGAAAGAGAGAAGAGAGGTGCATAAAGATACAAGAGAGGTGTAGAAAGAGGCAATAGTTGTTCAGAAAGACAAAAGAGTTGTGCAGAAAGAGGCAAGAGAGGTGCAGAAAGAGGCAGGAGAGGTACAAAAGAGGCAAGAGAGGTACAGATAAAAGAAAGCGAGCTGCTGAATGAGAGAGGAGTGGTGCAGAAAGAGGAAGAGAGGTACAGAAAGAAGAGAGTGAGTTGCTGAAAGAAGCAAGAGAAATGAAGAAAGAGGCAAGAGAGGTGCAGAAAGAAGAGAGTGAGCTGCAGAAAGAAGCAAAAGAATGCAGACAGAGGCAAGAGAGGTGCATTAAGAGGCAACAGAGGTGCTAAAAGAGCCAAGAGAGGTGCAGAAAGATGCAAGAGAAGTATAGAAAGAGGTAAGAGATGTCCAGAAAGAGGCAAGAGCTGTGCAGAGCGAGGCAAAAGAGATGGAGAAGGAGGCAAGAGAGCTACAAAAGAGGCAAGAGAGGTACAGATAGAAGAGAGTGAGCTGCAGAATGAGGCAGGAGATGTGCAGAAAGAAGAAAAGAGGTACAGAAAGAAGAAAGTGAGCTGCAGGAAGAAGTGAGAGACGTGAAGACAGAGGCAATAGAGGTGCAGAAAGAGGCAACAGATGTATAGAAAGATGCAAGAGTGGTGCAGAAAGAGGCAAGAGATGTGTAGAAAGAGGCAAGAGAGGTGGAGAAAGAGGCAAGAGACATACAAAAGAGGCAAGAGAGGTACAGATAGTGGAGAGTGAGCTGAACAATGAGGCAGGAGAGGTTAAGAGAGAGGCAAGAGAGGTACAGAAAGAAAACAGTGAGCTGCAGAAAGAAGAAAGAGACGCGCAGACAGAGGCAATAGAGGTGCAGAAAGAGGCAACAGAGGTACAGATTGAGGCAGGAGAGGTGCAGAAAGAGGCAAGAGAGGTACAGAAAGTAGAAAGTGAGCTGCAGAAAGAAGCAAGAGATGTGCAGACAGTTGCATTAGAGGTGCAGAAAGAGGCAACAGAGGTACAGATAAAAGAAAGCGAGCTGCTGAATGAGCGAGGAGTGGTGCAGAAAGAGGAAGAGAGGTACAGAAAGAAGAGAGTGAGTTGCTGAAAGAAGCAAGAGAAATGCAGAAAGAGGCAAGAGAGGTGCAGAAAAAAGAGAGTGAGCTGCAGAAAGAAGCAAAAGAATGCAGGCAGAGGCAAGAGCGGTGCATAAAGAGGCAACAGAGGTGCTAAAAGAGCCAAGAGAGGTGCAGAAAGATGCAAGAGATGTATAGAAAGAGGTAAGAGATGTCCAGAAAGAGGCAAGAGCTGTGCAGAGCGAGGCAAAAGAGGTGGAGAAGGAGGCAAGAGAGCTACAAAAGAGGCAAGAGAGGTACAGATAGAAGAGAGTGAGCTGCAGAATGAGGCAGGAGATGTGCAGAAAGAAGAAAAGAGGTACAGAAAGAAGAAAGTGAGCTGCAGGAAGAAGTGAGAGACGTGCAGACAGAGGCAATAGAGGTGCAGAAAGAGGCAACAGATGTATAGAAAGATGCAAGAGTGGTGCAGAAAGAGGCAAGAGATGTGTAGAAAGAGGCAAGAGAGGTGGAGAAAGAGGCAAGAGACATACAAAAGAGGCAAGAGAGGTACAGATAGTGGAGAGTGAGCTGAACAATGAGGCAGGAGAGGTTAAGAAAGAGGCAAGAGAGGTACAGAAAGAAAACAGTGAGCTGCAGAAAGAAGAAAGAGACGCGCAGACAGAGGCAATAGAGGTGCAGAAAGAGGCAACAGAGTTACAGATTGAGGCAGGAGAGGTGCAGAAAGAGGCAAGAGAGGTACAGAAAGAAGAAAGTGTGCTGCAGAAAGAAGCAAGAGATGTGCAGATAGTTGCATTAGAGGTGCAGAAAGAGGCAACAGAGGTGCAGAAAGAGGCAAGAGATGTGCAGAAAGAAGAGAGGTACAGAAATAAGCAAGAAAGGTGCAGAAAGAGACAAGAGATGTGCAGAAAGAGGCAAGAGAGTTGCAGAAATAGGCAAGAGAGGACCAAAAGAGGCAAGAGAGCTACAGATATAAGAGAGTGAGCTGCAGAATGATGGAAGAGAGGTGTAGAAAGAGGCAAGAGAGGTGCAGAAGGAAGAGAGTAAGCTGCAGGAAAAGGCGAGAGAGGTGCAGAAAGAGCCAAGAGAAGAGTTGAAGGAGGCAAGAGAGATACAGGAAGTGGCAAGAGAGGTACAGAAAGAAGAAGAAAGGTGCAGAAAAAGGAAAGAGATGTGTAGAAACCAGAAGAAACGTGCAGAAAAAAGCAAGAAAAGTGCAGAAAGAAACAAGAGATACGCAGAAAGAGACAAGTGAGGTGCAGAAAGATACGAGTGAGCTGCAGAAAGAGGGAAGAGAGGTGCATGAAGAAACAAGAGAGGTGTAGAAAGAGGCAATAGTTTTTCAGAAAGACGAAAGAGATGTACAGAAAGAGGCAAGAGAGGTACAAAAAGAAGAGAGTCAGTTGCTGAAAGGAGTAAGAGAAATGCAGAAAGAGGCAAGAGAGGTGCAGAAAGAAGAGAGTGAGCTGCAGAAAGAAGCAAAAGAAGCGCAGACAGAGGCAAGAGAGGTGGATAAAGAGGCAACAGATGTGCAAAAACAGCCACGAGAGGTGCAGGAAGATGCAAGAGATGTATAGAAAGAGGCCAGAGTGGTGCAAAAAGTGACAAGAGATGTGCAGAAAGATTCAAGAGAGGTGGAGAAAGAGGCAACAGAGCTACAAAAGAGGCAAGAGAGGTACAGCTAGAAGAGAGTGAGCTGCAGAATGAGGCAGGAGAGGTGCGGAAAGAGAGGTACTGAAAGCAGTAAATGAGCTGCAGAAATAAGCAAGAGACATGCAGACAGAGGAAATAGAAGTGCAGAAAGAGGCAACACTGGTATAGAAAGAGGCAAGAGTGGTGCAGAAAGAGGCAAGGGATGTGCAGAAAGAGGCAGGAGAGGTGCAAAAATAGGCAAGAGAGGTAAAAAAGAGGCAAGAGAGCTACAGATAGAAGAGAGTGAGCTGCAGAAAGAGGCAAGAGAGGCGCAGAAAGATCAAGTGAGGTGCAGAAAGATGCGAATGAGCTGCAGAAAGAGGGAAGAGAGGTGCATGAAGATACAAGAGAGGTGTAGAAAGAGGCAATAGTTGTTCAGAAAGACGAAAGAGATGTGCAGAAAGAGGCAAGAGAGGTGCAGAAAGAGGCAGGCGAGGTACAAAAGAGGCAAGAGAGGTACAGATAAAAGAGAGCGAGCTGCTGAATGAGAGAGGAGTGGTGCAGAAAGAGGAAGAGAGGTACAGTAAGAAGAGAGTGAGTTGCTGAAAGAAGCAAGAAAAATGCAGAAAGAGGCAAGAGAGGTGCAGAAAAAAGAGAGTGAGCTGCAGAAAGAAGCAAAATAAGTGCAGACAGAGGCAAGAGAGGTGGATAAAGAGGCAACAGATGTGCAAAAACAGCCAAGAGAGGTGCAGGAAGATGCAAGAGATGTATAGAAAGAGGCCAGAGTGGTGCAAAAAGTGGCAAGAGATGTGCAGAAAGATTCAAGAGAGGTGGAGAAAGAGGCAAGAGAGCTACAAAAGAGGCAAGAGAGGTACAGCTAGAAGAGAGTGAGCTGCAGAATGAGGCAGGAGAGGTGCAGAAAGATAGGTACTGAAAGAAGTAAATGAGCTGTAGAAATAAGCAAGAGACATGCAGACAGAGGCAATAGAGGTGCAGAAAGAGGCAACACTGGTATAGAAAGAGGCAAGAGTGGTGCAGAAAGAGGCAAGGGATGTGCAGAAAGAGGCAGGAGAGGTGCTAAAATAGGCAAGAGAGGTAAAACAGAGGCAAGAGAGCTACAGATAGAAGAGAGTGAGCTGCAGAAAGAGGCAAGAGAGGCGCAGAAAGATCAAGTGAGGTGCAGAAAGATGCGAGTGAGCTGCAGAAAGAGGGAAGAGAGGTGCATGAAGATACGAGAGAGGTGTAGAAAGAGGCAATAGTTGTTCAGAAAGACGAAAGAGATGTGCAGAAAGAGGCAAGAGAGGTGCAGAAAGAGGCAGGAGAGGTACAAAAGAGGCAAGAGAGGTACAGATAAAAGAGCACGAGCTGCTGAATGAGAGAGGAGTGGTGCAGAAAGAGGAAGAGAGGAACAGAAAGAAGAGAGTGAATTGCTGAAAGAAGCAAGAGAAATGAAGAAAGAGGCAAGAGAGGTGCAGAAAAAAGAGAGTGAGCTGTAGAAAGAAGCAAAAGAAGTGCAGACAGAGGCAAGTGCGGTGCATAAAGAGGTAACAGAGGTGCTAAAAGAGCCAAGAGAGGTGCAGAAAGATGCAAGAGAGGTATAGAAAGAGGTAAGAGATGTCCAGAAAGAGGCAAGAGCTGTGCAGAGAGAGGCAAAAGAGGTGGAGAAAGAGGCAAGAGAGCTACAAAAGAGGAAGAGAGGTACAGATAGAAGAGAGTGAGCTGCAGAATGAGGCAGGAGATGTGCATAAAGAAGAAAAGAGGTACAGAAAGAAGAAAGTGAGCTGCAGAAAGAAGTAAGAGACGTGCAGACAGAGGCAATAGAGGTGCAAAAAGAGGCAACAGAGGTATAGAAAGATGCAAGAGTGGTGCAGAAAGAGGCAAGAGATGTGCAGAAAGAGGCAAGAGAGGTGGAGAAAGAGGCAAGAGAGCTACAAAAGAGGCAAGAGAGGTACAGCTAGAAGAGAGTGAGCTGGAGAATGAGGCAGGAGAGGTGCGGAAAGAGAGGTACTGAAAGCAGTAAATGAGCTGCAGAAATAAGCAAGAGACATGCAGACAGAGGAAATAGAGGTGCAGAAAGAGGCAACACTGGTATAGAAAGAGGCAAGAGTGGTGCAGAAAGAGGCAAGGGATGTGCAGAAAGAGGCAGGAGAGGTGCAAAAATAGGCAAGAGAGGTAAAAAAGAGGCAAGAGAGCTACAGATAGAAGAGAGTGAGCTGCAGAAAGAGGCAAGAGAGGCGCAGAAAGATCAAGTGAGGTGCAGTAAGATGCGAGTGAGCTGCAGAAAGAGGGAAGAGAGGTGCATGAAGATACAAGAGAGGTGTAGAAAGAGGCAATAGTTGTTCAGAAAGACGAAAGAGATGTGCAGAAAGAGGCAAGAGAGGTGCAGAAAGAGGCAGGAGAGGTACAAAAGAGGCAAGAGAGGTCCAGATAGAAGAGAGCGAGCTGCTGAATGAGGGAGGAGTGGTGCAGAAAGAGGAAGAGACGTACAGTAAGAAGAGAGTGAGTTGCTGAAAGAAGCAAGAAAAATGCAGAAAGAGGCAAGAGAGGTGCAGAAAAAAGAGAGTGAGCTGCAGAAAGAAGCAAAAGAAGTGCAGACAGAGGCAAGAGAGGTGGATAAAGAGGCAACAGATGTGCAAAAACAGCCAAGAGAGGTGCAGGAAGATGCAAGAGATGTATAGAAAGAGGCCAGAGTGGTGCAAAAAGTGGCAAGAGATGTGCAGAAAGATTCAAGAGAGGTGGAGAAAGAGGCAAGAGAGCTACAAAAGAGGCAAGAGAGGTACAGCTAGAAGAGAGTGAGCTGCAGAATGAGGCAGGAGAGGTGCGGAAAGATAGGTACTGAAAGAAGTAAATGAGCTGTAGAAATAAGCAAGAGACATGCAGACAGAGGCAATAGAGGTGCAGAAAGAGGCAACACTGGTATAGAAAGAGGCAAGAGTGGTGCAGAAAGAGGCAAAGGATGTGCAGAAAGAGGCAGGAGAGGTGCAAAAATAGGCAAGAGAGGTAAAACAGAGGCAAGAGAGCTACAGATAGAAGAGAGTGAGCTGCAGAAAGAGGCAAGAGAGGTGCAGAAAGATCAAGTGAGGTGCAGAAAGATGCGAGTGAGCTGCAGAAAGAGGCAAGAGAGGTACAGAAAGAAGAAAGTGAGCTGCAGAAAGAAGAAAGAGACGCACAGACAGAGGCAATAGAGGTGCAGAAAGAGGCAACAGAGGTACAGAATGAGGCAGGAGAGGTGCAGAAAGAGGCAAGAGAGGTACAGAAAGAAGAAAGTAAGCTGCAGAAAGAAGCAAGAGACGTGCAGACAAAGGCAATAGAGATGCAGAAAGAGGCAACAGATGTACAGATTGAGGCAGGAGAGGTGCAGAAAGAGGCAAGAGAGGTACAGAAAGAAGAAAGTGAGCTCCAGAAAGAAGCAAGAGACGTGCAGACAGTTGCATTAGAGGTGCAGAAAGAGGCAACAGAGGTGCAGAAAGAGGCAAGAGATGTGCAGAAAGAAGAGAGGTACAGAAATAAGCAAGAAAGGTGCAGAAAGAGACAAGAGATGTGCAGAAAGGGGCAAGAGAGTTGCAGAAATAGGCAAGAGAGGAACAAAAGAGGCAAGAGAGCTACAGATATTAGAGAGTGAGCTGAAGAATGATGGAAGAGAGGTGTAGAAAGAGGCAAGAGAGGTGCAGAAGGAAGAGAGTAAGCTGTAGAAAAAGGCAAGATAGGTGCAGGAAGAGGCAAACGTTGAGATGAAAGGCAAGAGAGGTACAGATATAGGCAAGTGAGTAGAAAGAGGCAAGAGAGGTGCAGAAAGAGCCAAGAGAAGAGTTGAAGGAGGCAGGAGAGATACAGGAAGAGGCAAGAGAGGTACAGAAAGAAGAAGAAAGGTGCAGAAAAAGGAAAGAGATGTGTAGAAACCAGAAGAAAGGTGCAGAAAAAAAGCAAGAAAAGTGCACAAAGAAGCAAGAGATACGCAGAAGGAGACAAGTGAGGTGCAGGAAGATACGCGTGAGCTGCAGAAAAAGGGAAGAGAGGTGCATGAAGATACAAGAGAGGTGTAGAAAGAGGCAATAGTTGTTCAGAAAGTCGAAAGAGATGTGCAGAAAGAGGCAAGAGAGGTACAGAAAGAAGAGAGTGAGTTGCTGAAAGAAGCAAGAGAAATGCAGAAAGAGGCAAGAGAGGTGCAGAAAGAAGAGAGTGAGCTGCAGAAAGAAGCAAAAGAAGTGCAGAGAGAGGCAAGAGAGGTGGATAAAGAGGCAACAGATGTGCAAAAAGAGCCTAGAGAGATGCAGGAAGATGCAAGAGATGTATTGAAAGAGGCCAGAGTGGTGCAGAAAGTGGCAAGAAATGTGCAGAAAGAGGCAAGAGAGGTGGAGAAAGAGACAAGAGAGCTACAAAAGAGGCAAGAGAGGTACAGCTAGAAGAGAGTGAGCTGCAGAATGAGGCAGGAGAGGTGCAGAAAGAGGAAAGAGAGGTACTGAAAGAAGTAAATGAGCTGCAGAAATAAGCAAGAGACATGCAGACAGAGGCAATAAAGGTGCAGAAAGAGGCAACACTGGTATAGAAAGAGGCAAGAGTGATGCAGAAAGAGTCAAGGGATGTGCAGAAAGAGGCAGGAGAGGTGCAAAAATAGGCAAGAGAGGTAAAAAAGAGGCAAGAGAGCTACAGATAGAAGAGAGTGAGCTGCAGAAAGAGGCAAGAGAGGCGCAGAAAGATCAAGTGAGGTGCAGAAAGATGCGAGTGAGCTGCAGAAAGAGGGAAGAGAGGTGCATGAAGATACAAGAGAGGTGTAGAAAGAGGCAATAGTTGTTCAGAAAGACGAAAGAGATGTGCAGAAAGAGGCAAGAGAGGTGCAGAAAGAGGCAGGAGAGGTACAAAAGAGGCAAGAGAGGTACAGATAAAAGAGAGCGAGCTGCTGAATGAGAGAGGAGTGGTGCAGAAAGAGGAAGAGAGGTACAGTAAGAAGAGAGTGAGTTGCTGAAAGAAGCAAGAAAAATGCAGAAAGAGGCAAGAGAGGTGCAGAAAAAAGAGAGTGAGCTGCAGAAAGAAGCAAAAGAAGTGCAGACAGAGGCAAGAGAGGTGGATAAAGAGGCAACAGATGTGCAAAAACAGCCAAGAGAGGTGCAGGAAGATGCAAGAGATGTATAGAAAGAGGGCAGAGTGGTGCAAAAAGTGGCAAGAGATGTGAGAAAGATTCAAGAGAGGTGGAGAAAGAGGCAAGAGAGCTATAAAAGAGGCAAGAGAGGTACAGCTAGAAGAGAGTGAGCTGCAGAATGAGGCAGGAGAGGTGCGGAAAGATAGGTACTGAAAGAAGTAAATGAGCTGTAGAAATAAGCAAGAGACATGCAGACAGAGGCAATAGAGGTGCAGAAAGAGGCAACACTGGTATAGAAAGAGGCAAGAGTGGTGCAGAAAGAGGCAAGGGATGTGCAGAAAGAGGCAGGAGAGGTGCAAACATAGGCAAGAGAGGTAAAACAGAGGCAAGAGAGCTACAGATAGAAGAGAGTGAGCTGCAGAAAGAGGCAAGAGAGGCGCAGAAAGATCAAGTGAGGTGCAGAAAGATGCGAGTGAGTTGCAGAAAGAGGGAAGAGAGGTGCATGAAGATACAAGAGAGGTGTAGAAAGAGGCAATAGTTGTTCAGAAAGACGAAAGAGATGTGCAGAAAGAGGCAAGAGAGGTGCAGAAAGAGGCAGGAGAGGTACAAAAGAGGCAAGAGAGGTACAGATAAAAAAGAGCGAGCTGCTGAATGAGAGAGGAGTGGTGTAGAAAGAGGAAGTGAGGTACAGAAAGAAGAGAGTCAACTGCTGAAAGAAGCAAGAGAAATGCAGAAAGAGGCAAGAGACGTGCAGAAAAAAGAGAGTGAGCTGTAGAAAGAAGAAAGAGATGCGCAGACAGAGGCAATAGAGGTGCAGAAAGAGGCAACAGAAGTACAGAATGAGGCAGGAGAGGTGCAGAAAGAGGCAAGAGAGGTACAGAAAGAAGAAAGTGAGCTGGAGAAAGAAGCAAGAGACGTGCAGACAGTTGTATTAGAGGTGCGGAAAGAGGCAACAGAGGTGCAGAAAGAGGCAAGAGATGTGCAGAAAGAAGAGAGGTACAGAAATAAGCAAGAAAGGTGCAGAAAGAGAGAAGAGATGTGCAGAAAGAGGCACGAGAGGTGCAGAAAGAGGCAGGAGAGGTACAAAAGAGGCAAGAGAGGTACAGATAAAACAGAGCGAGCTGCTGAATGAGAGAGGATTGGTGCAGAAAGAGGAAGAGAGGTACAGAAAGAAGAGAGTGAGTTGCTCAAAGAAGCTAGAGAAATGCAGAAAGAGGCAAGAGAGGTGTAGAAAAAAGAGAGTGAGCTGCAGAAAGAAGCAAAAGAAGTGCAGACAGAGGCAAGAGCGATGCATAAAGAGGCAACAGAGGTGCTAAAAGAGCCAAGAGAGGTGCAGAAAGATGCAAGAGAGGTATAGAAAGAGGTAAGAGATGTCCAGAAAGAGGCAAGAGCTGTGCAGAGAGAGGCAAAAGAGGTGGAGAAAGAGGCAAGAGAGCTACAAAAGAGGCAAGAGAGGTACAGATAGAAGAGAGTGAGCTGCAGAATGAGGCAGGAGGTGTGCAGAAAGAAGAAAAGAGGTACAGAAAGAAGAAAGTGAGCTGCAGAAAGAAGTAAGAGACGTGCAGACAGAGGCAATAGAGGTGCAGAAAGAGGCAACAGAAGTATAGAAAAATGCAAGAGTGGTGCAGAAAGAGGCAAGAGATGTGCAGAAAGAGGCAAGAGAGGTGGAGAAAGAGGCAAGAGAGATACAAAAGAGGCAAGAGAGGTACAGATAGTGGAGAGTGAGCTGAACAATGAGGCAGGAGAGGTGCAGAAAGAGGCAAAAGAGGTACAGAAAGAAGAAGTGAGTTGCAGAAAGAAGAAAGAGACGCGCAGACAGAGGCAATAGAGGTGCAGAAAGAGGCAACAGAGGTACAGAAAGAAGAAAGTGAGCTGGAGAAAGAAGCAAGAGATGTGCAGGCAGTTGCATTAGAGGTGTGGAAAGAGGCAACAGAGGTGCAGAAAGAGGCAAGAGATGTGCAGAAAGAAGAGAGGTACAGAAATAAGCAAGAAAGGTACAGAAAGAGAGAAGAGATGTGCAGAAAGAGGCAAGAGAGGTGCAGAAAGAGGCAGGAGAGGTACAAAAAAGGCAAGAGAGGTACAAATAAAACAGAGCGAGCTGCTGAATGAGAGAGGAGTGGTGTAGAAAGAGGCAAGAGAGGTGCAGAAAGAAGAGAGTGAGCTGCAGAAAGAAGCAAAAGAAGTGCAGACAGAGGCAAGAGTGCTGCATAAAGAGGCAACAGAGGTGCTAAAAGAGCCAAGAGAGGTGCAGAAAGATGCAAGAGAGGTATAGAAAGTTGTAACAGATGTCACAAAAGAGGCAAGAGCTGTGAAGAGAGAGCCAAAAGAGGTGGAGAAAGAGGCAAGAGAGCTACAAAAGAGGCAAGAGAGGTACAGATAGAAGAGATTGAGCTGCAGAATGAGGCAGGAAATGTGCAGAAAGAAGAAAAGAGGTACAGAAAGAAGAAAGTGAGCTGCAGAAAGAAGTACGAGACGGGCAGACAGAGGCAAAGAGGTGCAGAAAGAGGCAACAGATATATACAAAGATGCAAGTGTGGTGCAGAAAAAGGCAACAGATGTGCAGAAAGAGGCAAGAGAGGTGGAGAAAGAGGCAAGAGACATACAAAAGAGGCAAGAGAGGTACAGATAGTGGAGAGTGAGCTGAACAATGAGGCAGGAGAGGTGCAGAAAGAGGCAAGAGAGGTACAGAAAGAAACCAGTGAGCTGCAGACAGAAGAAAGAGACGCGCAGACAGAGGCAATAGAGGTGCAGAAAGAGGCAACAGATGTACAGATTGAGGCTGGAGAGGTGCAGAAAGAGGCAAGAGATGTGCAGAAAGAGGCAGGAGAGGTACAAAAGAGGCACGAGAGGTACAGATAGAAGAGAGCAAGCTGATGAATGAGGGAGGAGTGGTGCAGACAGAGGCAAAAGAGGTGCATAAAGAGGCAACAGAGGTGCAAAAAGAGCCAAGAGAGGTGCAGAAAGATGCAAGAGAGGTATAGAAAGTTGTAACAGATGTCCCGAAAGAGGCAAGAGCTGTGAAGAGAGAGCCAAAAGAGGTGGAGAAAGAGGCAAGAGAGCTACAAAAGAGGCAAGAGAGGTACAGATAGAAGAGAGTGAGCTGCTGAATGAGGCAGGAGGTGTGCAGAAAGAAGAAAAGAGGTACAGAAAGAAGAAAGTGAGCTGCAGAAAGAAGTAAGAGACGTGCAGACAAAGGCAATAGAGGTGCAGAAAGAGGCAACAGAGGTATAAAAAGAGGCAAGAGTGGTGCAGAAAGATGTAAGAGATGTGCAGAAAGAGGCAAGAGAGGTAGAGAAAGAGGTAAGAGAGATACAAAAGAGGCAAGAGAGGTACAGAAAGAAGAAAGTGAGCTGCAGAAAGAAGCAAGAGACGTGCAGACAGAGGCAATGGAGGTGCAGCAAGAGGCAACAGAGGTGCAGAATGAAGCAGTAGAGGTATAGAAAGAGGTAAGAGATGTACAGAAAGAAGAAAGCGAGCTGCAGAAAGAAGCAAGAGACGTGTAGACAGAGGCATTAGAGGTGCAGAAAAAGGCAACAGAGGGGCAGAAAGAGCAAGAGATATGCAGAAAGAAGAGAGGTACAGAAATAAGCAAGAAAGGTACAGAAAGAGGCAAGAGATGTGCAGAGAGATGCAAGAGAGGTGTAGGAAGAGGCAAGGGTGGTACATAAAGAGGCAAGAGATGTACAGAAAGAGGCACGAGAGTTGCAGAAATAGGCAAGAGAGGTACAAAGACGCAAGGGAGGTACAGCTAGAGGCAAGTGAGTAGAAAGAGGCAAGAGAGAGGCAGAAAAAGACAAAAGAGGTGCAGAAAGAAGAAGAAAGGAGCAGAAATAGGCAACAGATGTGCAGAAAAAGGCAAGGGAGGTGCAGAAATAGGCAAGAGAAGTACAACAAGAGGCAGGAGAGGTGCAGGAAGAAGAGTGAGCTGTGGAAAGAGACAAGAGAGGTACAGAAAGAGGCAAGAGAAGAGCAGAAGGAGGCAAGAGAGATGCAGTAAGAGGCAAGAGAGTTACAGAAAGAATAGAGTGAGCTGCTGAAAGAAGCAAGAGAAGTACAGAAAGAGGCAAGAGAGGTGCAGAAAGAAGAGAGTGAGCTGCAGGAAGAAGCATAAGAAGTGCAGACAGAGGCAAAAGAGGTGCATAAAGAGGCAACAGAGGTGCAAAAAGTGCCAAGAGAGGTGCAGAAAGATGCAAGAGAGGTATAGAATGAGGCAAGAGTGGTGCAGAAAGAGGCAAGAGATGTGCAGAAAAAGGCAAGCGAGGTGGAGAAAGAGGCAAGAGATGTCTAGAAAGAGGTAAGAGAGGTGCAGAAATTGACAAGAGAAGTACAACAAGAGACAAGAGAGGTGCAGGAAGAAGAGTGAGCTGCGGAAAGAGGCAAGAGAGGTACAAAAGACGCAAGAGAGCTACAGATGTAAGAGAGTGAGCAGCAGAATGATGGAAGAGAGGTGTAGAAAGAGGCATGAGGGGCGCAGAAAGAAGAGAGTGGGCTGTAGAAAAAGGCAAGAGGTGCAGAAAGAGGCAAAAGTTGAGTAGAAAGGCAAGAGAGGTACAGATAGAGGCAAGTGAGTAGAAAGAGGCAAAAGAGGTGCAGAAAGAAGAAGAAAGGAGCAGAAATAGGCCAGAGTGGTACAGAAAGAGGCAAGAGAGGTGTATAAATAGGCAAGAGAAGTACAACAAGAGGCAGGAGAGATGCAGGAAGAAGAGTGAGCTGCGGAAACAGGCAAGAGAGGTACGGAAAGAAGCAAGAGAAGAGCAGAAGGAGGTGAGAGAGATACAGTAAGAGGCAAGGGAAGTACAGAAAGAGGAATAAAGGTGCGGAAAAAAGAAGGAGATGTGCAGAAACCGGAAGAAAGGCTCACAAAAAAACGAGAAAAGTGAAGAAAGAGGCAAGAGAGGCGCGGAAAGAGACAAGTGAGGTGCAGAAAGATGCGAGTGAGCTGCAGAAAGAGGATAGAGAGGTGTAGAAAGATACAAGAGAGATACAGAAAGTTGAAAGAGAGGTACAGAAAGAAGAAAATGAGCTGCAGAAAGAAGCAAGAGATGTGCAGACGAAGGCAAGAGAGGTGCAGAAAGGGGCAACAGAGGTATATAGAGAGGCAAGAGTGGTGCAGAAAGAGGCAAGAGATGTTCAGAAAGAGGCAAGAGAGGTGCAGAAATAGGCAAGAGGAAAGAGAGGTGCAGGAAGAAGAGTGAGCTGCGGAAAGAGGCAGGAGAGGTACAGAAAGAGGCAGGAGAGGTGGAGAAAGAGGCAAGAGAGCTACAAAAGAGGCAAGAGAGGTACATATAGAAGAGAGTGAGCTGCAAAACAAGGCAGGAGAGGTGCAGAAAGAAGAAAGAGAGGTACAGAAAGAAGCAAGATCCCTGTAGACAGTGGCAATAGAAGTGAAGAAAGGGGCAACATAGGTATAGAAAGAGGCAAGAGTGGTGCAGAAAGAGGCAAGAGATGTGCAGAAAGGGGCAGGAGAGGTACAAAAGAGGCACGAGAGGTACAGATAGAAGAGAGCAAGCTGCTGCATGAGGGAGGAGTGGTGCAGAAAGAGGAATAGAGGTACAGAAAGAATAGAGTGAGATGCTGAAAGAAGCAAGAGAAGTGCAGAAAGAGGCAAGAGAGGTGCAGAAAGAAGAGAGTGAGCTGCAGAAAGAAGCAAAAGGAGTGCAGACTGAGGCAAAAGAGGTGCATAAAAAGGCAACAGAGGTGCAAAAAGAGCCAAGAGAGGTGCAGAAAGATATAAGAGAGGTATAGAAAGAGGCAAGAGTGGTGCAGAAAGAGCAAGAGATGTGCAAAAAGAGGCAAGAGAGGTGGAGAGAGAGGCAAGAGAGGTACAGAAAGAGGCAACAGAGGTATAAAAAGAGGCAAGAGTGGTGCAGAAAGATGTAAGAGATGTGCAGAAAGAGGCAAGAGAGGTAGAGAAATACAAAAGAGGCAAGAGAGGTACAGAAAGAAGAAAGTGAGCTGCAGAAAGAAGCAAGAGACGTGCAGACAGAGGCAATAGAGGTGCAGCAAGAGGCAACAGAGGTGCAGAATGAAGCAGTAGAGGTACAGAAAGAGGTAAGAGAGGTACAGAAAGAAGAAAGCGAGCTGCAGAAAGAAGCAAGAGACGTGCAGACAGAGGCATTAGAGGTGCAGAAAAAGGCAACAGAGGGGCAGAAAGAGCAAGAGATATGCAGAAAGAAGAGAGGTACAGAAATAAGCAAGAAAGGTGCAGAAAGAGGCAAGAGATGTGCAGAGAGATGCAAGAGAGGTGTAGGAAGAGGCAAGGGTGGTACATAAAGAGGCAAGAGATGTACAGAAAGAGGCACGAGAGTTGCAGAAATAGGCAAGAGAGGTACAAAGATGCAAGGGAGGTACAGCTATAGGCAAGTGAGTAGAAAGAGGCAAGAGAGAGGCAGAAAAAGACAAAAGAGGTGCAGAAAGAAGAAGAAAGGAGCAGAAATAGGCAACAGATGTGCAGAAAAAGGCAAGAGAGGTGCAGAAATAGGCAAGAGAAGTACAACAAGAGGCAGGAGAGGTGCGGGAAGAAGAGTGAGCTGTGGAAAGAGACAAGAGAGGTACAGAAAGAGGCAAGAGAAGAGCAGAAGGAGGCAAGAGAGATGCAGTAAGAGGCAAGAGAGTTACAGAAAGAATAGAGTGAGCTGCTGAAAGAAGCAAGAGAAGTACAGAAAGAGGCAAGAGAGGTGCAGAAAGAAGAGAGTGAGCTGCAGAAAGAAGCATAAGAAGTGCAGACAGAGGCAAAAGAGGTGCATAAAGAGGCAACAGAGGTGCAAAAAGAGCCAAGAGAGGTGCAGAAAGATGCAAGAGAGGTATAGAACGAGGCAAGAGTGGTGCAGAAAGAGGCAAGAGATGTGCAGAAAAAGGCAAGCGAGGTGGAGAAAGAGGCAAGAGATGTTCAGAAAGAGGTAAGAGAGGTGCAGAAATTGACAAGAGAAGTACAACAAGAGACAAGAGAGGTGCAGGAAGAAGAGTGAGCTGCGGAAAGAGGCAAGAGAGGTACAGAAAGAGGCAAAAGAGGTGGAGAAAGAGGCAAGAGAGCTACAAAAGAGGCAAGAGACATACAGATAGAAGAGAGTGAGCTGCAGAATGAGGCAGGAGAGGTGCAGAAAGAGGAAAGAGAGCTACAGAAAGAAGAAAGTGAGCTGCAGTGAAAGAAGCAAGAGCCGTGCAGACCGAGGCAATAGAGGTGCAGAAACAGGCAACAGAGGTATAGAAAGAGGCAAGAGTGGTGTAGAAAGAGGCAAGCGATGTGCAGAAAGAGGCAGGAGAGGTACAAAAGAGGCACGAGAGGTACAGATAGAAGAAAGCAAGCTGCTGAATGAGGGAGGAGTGGTGCGGAAAGAGGAATGGAGGTACAGAAAGAAGAGAGTGAGCTGCAGAAAAAAGCAAGAGAAGTGCAGAAAGAAGCAAGAGAGGTGCAGAAAGAAGAGAGTGAGCTGCAGAAAGAAGAAAAAGAAGTGCAGACAGAGGCAATAGAGGTGCAGAAAGAGGCAACAGAGGTATAGAAAGATGCAAGAGTGGTGCAGAAAGAGACAAGAGATGTGCAGAAAGAGGCAAGAGAGGTGGAGAAAGAGGCAAGAGAGATACAAAAGAGGCAAGAGAGGTACAGATAGTGGAGAGTGAGCTGAACAATGAGGCAGGAGAGGTGCAGAAAGAGGCAAGAGAGGTACAGAAAGAAGAAGTGAGTTGCAGAAAGAAGAAAGAGACGCGCAGACAGAGGCAATAGTGGTGCAGAAAGAGGCAACAGAGGTACAGAATGAGGCTGATGAGGTGCAGAAAGAGGCAAGAGAGGTACAGAAAGAAGAAAGTGAGCTGGAGAAAGAAGCAAGAGATGTGCAGGCAGTTGCATTAGAGGTGTGGAAAGAGGCAACAGAGGTGCAGAAAGAGGCAAGAGATGTGCAGAAAGAAGAGAGGTACAGAAATAAGCAAGAAAGGTGCAGAAAGAGAGAAGAGATGTGCAGAAAGAGGCAAGAGAGGTGCAGAAAGAGGCAGGAGAGGTACAAAAAAGGCAAGAGAGGTACAAATAAAACAGAGCGAGCTGCTGAATGAGAGAGGAGTGGTGTAGAAAGAGGCAAGAGGGGTGCAGAAAGAAGAGAGTGAGCTGCAGAAAGAAGCAAAAGAAGTGCAGACAGAGGCAAGGGTGGTGCATAAAGAGGCAATAGAGGTGCTAAAAGAGCCAAGAGAGGTGCAGAAAGATGCAAGAGAGGTATAGAAAGTTGTAACAGATGTCCCGAAAGAGGCAAGAGCTGTGAAGAGAGAGCCAAAAGAGGTGGAGAAAGAGGCAAGAGAGCTACAAAAGAGGCAAGAGAGGTACAGATAGAAGAGATTGAGCTGCAGAATGAGGCAGGAAATGTGCAGAAAGAAGAAAAGAGGTACAGAAAGAAGAACGTAAGCTGCAGAAAGAAGTACGAGACGCGCAGACAGAGGCAATAGAGGTGCAGAAAGAGGCAACAGATGTATACAAAGATGCAAGTGTGGTGCAGAAAAAGTCAACAGATGTGCAGAAAGAGGCAAGAGAGGTGCAGAAAGAGGCAACAGAGGTACAGATTGAGGCTGGAGAGGTGCAGAAAGAGGCAAGAGATGTGCAGAAAGAGGCAGGAGAGGTACAAAAGAGGCACGAGAGGTACAGATAGAAGGGACCAAGCTGATAAATGAGGGAGGAGTGGTGCAGAAAGAGGCAAGAGAGGTGCAGAAAGAAGAGAGTGAGCTACAGAAAGAAGCATAAGAGGTGCAGACAGAGGAAAAAGATGTGCATAAAGAGGCAACAGAGGTGCAAAAAGAGCCAAGATAGATGCAGAATGATGCAAGAGAGGTATAAAATGAGGCAAGAGTGGTGCAGAAAGAGGCAAGAGATGTGCAGAAAGAGGCAAGAGAGGCGGAGAAAGAGGCAAGAGAGCTACAAAAGAGGCAAGAGAGGTACGGATAGAAGAGAGTGAGGTGCAGAATGAGGCAGGAGAGGTGCAGCAAGAGGAAAGAGAGGTACAGAAATAAGAAAGTGAGCTTCAAAAAGAAGCAAGAGACGTGCAGACAGAGGCAATAGAGGTGCAGAAAGAGGCAACAGATGTATAGAAAGAGGCAAGAGTGGTGCAGAAAGAGGCAAGAGATGTGGAGAAAGAGGCAAGAGATGTGGAGAAAGAGGCAAGAAAGATACAAAGGAGGCAAGAGAGGTACAGATATTAAAGAGTGAGCTGCAGAATGAGGCAGGAGAGGTGCAGAAAGAGGCAAGAGAGGTACAGAACGAAGAAAGTGAGCTGCGGAAAGAAGCAAGAGACGTGAAGACAGAGGCAATAGCGGTACAGAAAGAGGCAACAGAGGTGCAGAATGAGGCAGGAGAGGTGCAGAAAGAGGCAATAGAGGTGAGAAGAGAGTGAGCTGTAGAAAAAGGCAAGAGAGGTGCAGTAAGAGGCAAATGTTGAGTAGAAAGGCAAAAGAGGTACAGATAGAGGCAAGTGAGTAGGAATAGGCAATATAGATGCAGAAAGAGGCAACAGAGGTGCAGAAAGAAGAAGAAAGGAGCAGAAATAGGCCAGAGAGGTGCAGAAAGAAGTGAGCGAGGTGCAGACATAGGCGGTAGAAGTACAACAAGAGGCAAGAGATGTGCAGGAAGAAGAGAGAGCTGCGGAAAGAGGCAAGAGAGGTACAGAAAGAGGCAAAAGAAGAGCAGATGGAGGTAGGAGAGTTGCAGGAAGAGGCGTGACAGGTACGGAAAGAGGAAGAAAGGTACAGAAAAAGGAAGGAGATGTGCAGAAACCGAAAGAAAGGCGCAGAAAAAAAGCAAGAAAAGGGCAGAAAGAGGCAAGTGAGGCGCAGAAAGATCAAGTAAGGGGCAGAAAGATGCGAGTGAGCTGCAGAAAGAAGGAATAGAGGTGCATGAAGATACAAGAGAGGTGTAGAAAGAGGCAATAGTTGTTCAGAAAGAGGAAAGAGATGTGCAGAAAGAGACAGGAGAGGTGCAGAAAGAGGCAGGAGAGGTACAAAAGAGGCAACAGAGGTACAGATAAAAGAGAACGAGCTGCTGAATGATAGAAGACTGGTGCAGAAAAGGAAGAGAGGTACAGAAAGGAGAGAGTGAGTTGCTGACAGAAGCAAGAGAAATGCAGAAGAGGCAAGAGAGGTGCAGAAAGAAGAGAGTGAGGTGCAGAAAGATGCAAGAGAGGTATAGAAAGAGGCAATAGTGGTGCAGAAAGTGGCAAGAGATGTGCAGAAAGAGGCAAGAGAGGTGGAGAAAGAGGCAAGAGAGCTACAAAAGAGGCAAGAGAGGTACAGACAGAAGAGAGTGAGCTGCAGAATGAGGCAGGAGAGGTGCAGAAAGAGGGAAGAGAGGTACAGAAAGAAGAAAGTGAGCTGCAGAAAGAAGCAAGAGACGTGCAGACAGAGGCAATAGAGGTGCAGAAATAGGCAAGAGAAGTACAACAAGAGGCAAGAGAGGTGCAGGAAGAAGAGTGAGCTGCAGAAAGACGCAAGAGAGGTACAGGAAGAGGCAAGAGATATGCAGAAAGAGACAATTGAGGTGCAGAAAGATACGAGCAAGCTGCGGAAAGAGGCAAGAGAGGTACAGAAAGAGGCAAGAGAGGAGCAGAAGGAGGCAAGAGAGATGTAAGAAGAGGCAAGAGGGGTACAGAAAGAGGAAGAAAGGTGCAGAAAAAGGAAGGAGATGTTCAGAAACCAGAAGAAAGGCGTAGAACAAAGCAAGAAAAGTGCAGAAAGAGGCAAGAGAGGCACAGAAAGAGACAATTGAGGTGCAGAAAGATGCGAGTGAGCTGCAGAAAGGAGGAGAGGTGCATGAAGATACAAGAGAGGTGTAGAAAGAGGCAATAGTTGTTCAGAGAGAGGTAAGAGATGTGCAGAAAGAGGCAAGAGAGGTGCAGAAAGACACAGGAGAGGTACAAAAGAGGCAAGAGAGGTCCAGATAGAAGAGAGTGAGCTGCTGAATGAGGGAGGAGTGGTGCAGAAAGAGGAAGAGAGGTACAGAAAGAAGAGAGTGAGCTGCAGAAAGAAGCAAAAGAATTGCAGACAGAGGCAAGCGAGGTGCATAAAGTGGCAACAGAGGTGCAAAAAGAGCCAAGAGAGGTACAGAAAGATGCAAGAGAGGTGCAGAAAAAGGAAGGAGTTGTGCAGAAACCGTAAGAAAGGTGCAGAAAAAAGCAATAAAAGTGCAGAAAGAGGCCATTCAGTCAGTCAAATTCACTTTATTCGGTTAATTAAAACCATTAAAGTATACTACAAAAATACATTACAAAAAATATTAAATAAACATAATCATCGCGATTTATCAAAAATGACATAATTAAATTATTAATATACAGAACAAAAAGGGGAACATTGCATACAAAAACAAGTCCTGACACCAGATGCACATTATTAGCAGTACTTCCTTTCTTCTTAATCCTGACATCCGCGGTTAAAAAACTTGCTATATTTAAAAATTCCCATATATTAATCAACATTTGCAAATATATAAAAGCCGGTTTTGCATGAGTAAAACCTTCGCCTTTTAAAATCGATATTATAAAACAATTACGGATATGCAAAAAAATTCACAAAATAAAACAAAATGCAGAGAATCCTGAGTAGAGAAATTGTCACAGGTACATACATCTAAGTCCTCCAGCTTTTTCCATCCCTTTGGCTCTGCAAAAAGCAAATGTAGTTGGTTTAACCTAAATCGAACCAATAGGAAGCGATGGTGCTGGTTAAACACAATAGTTAGGTATGGCGCAATCGTTAATGATGTACATATCAGCTGATGAGCCCGAACAGATGCTTTGCTTAACTCATTCTGCTCTCTATCACTTTCAGAAACCTGAACATACATATTTTTAACCCACAATTTGTCTGCTTTTAACAATTTCTCCCGGGAACCAAATCGCCCAGGTCTGCCTAAATAAGCTGCAGTCCTTTTGACATAATGTAACCATGGGATGCTACTTGCCAAGTCAAGAGTTAAACAGTCACAAATGCTGACATGGTTCATCTCCAGCTCCGGATTTGTCCAAATACTTATCCATTAGAGCAGAGGAGCCATTCCAATGGTGTCTGTTATATAACCTATGCCCATTTCTTGATGAATAATATAGGTGAATGTCGATGACGGTACGCCTAGCAAACTTAGAAATTTATTTTCCACTATTTGCACATTCCTGGCATTTCTGTAGCCCCACAGTTCTGCAGAAAGAGGCAAGAGATTCACAGAAACAAAAAGTGAGGTGAAGAAAGATGCGAGTGAGTTGTAGAAAGAGGGAAGAGAGGTAGATGAAGATACACGAGATGTGTAGAAAGAGGCAATAGTTGTTCAGAAAGAGGTAAGAGATATGCAGAAAGAGGCCAGAGAGGTGCAGAAAGAGGCAGGAGAGGTACAAAAGAGGCAAGAGAGGTACAGATAAAAGAGAGCAAGCTGCTGAATGAGGGAGGAGTGGTGCAGAAAGAGGAATAGAGGTACAGAAAGTAGAGAGTGAGCTGCTGAAAGAAGCAAGAGAAGTGCAGAAAGAGGCAAGAGAGGAACAGAAAGAAGAGAGTGAGCTGCTGAAAGAAGCAAAAGAAGTGCAGACAGAGGCAAAAGAGGTGCATAAAGAGGCAACAGAGGTACAAAAAGAGTAAAGAGAGGTGCAGAAAGATGCAATAGAGATATAGAAAGAGGCAAGAGTGGTGCAGAAAGAGGCAAGAGATGTGCAGAAAGAGGCAAAAGAGGTGGAGAAAGAGGCAAGAGAGCTAAGAAAGAGGCAAGAGAGGTGGAGAAAGAGGCAAGAGAGCTACAAAAGAGGCAATAGAGATACAGATAGAAGAGAGTGAGCTGCAGAATGAAGCAGGAGAGGTGCAGCAAGAGGAAAGAGAGGTACAGAAAGAAGAAAGTGAGCTGCAGAAAGAAGCAAGAGACGTGCAGACAGAGGCAATGGAGGTGCAGAAAGAGGCAACAGATGTATAGAAAGAGGCAAGAGTGGTGCAGAAAGAGGCAAGAGATGTGCAGAAAGAGGCAAGAGATGTGCAGAAAGAGGCAAGAGAGGTGGAGAAAGAGGCAAGACAGATACAAAAGAGGCAAGAGAGGTACAGATAGAAAAGAGTGAGCTACAGAATGAGGCAGGAGAGGTGCAGAAAGAAGCAAGAGAGGTACAGAAAGAAGAAAGTGAGCCGCAGAAAGAAGCAAGAGACGTGCAGACAGAGGCAATAGAGGTGCAGAAAGAGGCAACAGAGGTGCAGACTGAGCCAGGAGAGGTGCAGAAAGAGGCAAGGGAGGTACAGAAAGAAGAAAGTGAGCTGCGGAAAGAAGCAAGAGACTTGCAGACAGAGGCATTACAGGTGCAGAAAGAGGCAAGAGATGTGCAGAAAGAAGAGATACAGAAATAAGCAGGAAAGGCATAGAAAGAGGCAAGAGTTGTGTAGAAGGAGGCAAGGGTGGTGCATAAAGAGGCAAGAGATGTGCAGAAAGAAGCAAGAGATGTGCAGAAAGAGGCACGAAAGTTGCAGAAATAGGCAAGAGAGGTACAAAAGACGCAAGAGAGCTACAGATGTAAGAGAGTGAGCTGCAGAATGATGAAAGAGGTGTAGAAAGAGGCATGAGGGGCGCAGAAAGAAGAGAGAAAGCTGTAGAAAAAGGCAAGAGGTGCAGAAAGAGGCAAAAGTTGAGTAGAAAGGCAAGAGAGGTACAGATAGAGGCAAGTGAGTAGAAAGAGGCAAAAGAGGTGCAGAAAGAGGCAAAAGAGGTGCAGAAAGAAGAAGAAAGGAGCAGAAATAGGCCAGAGTGGTGCAGAAAGAGGCGAAAGAGAGGTGTAAAAATAGGCAAGAGAAGTACAACAAGAGGCAGGAGAGATGCAGGAAGAAGAGTGAGCTGCGGAAACAGGCAAGAGAGGTACGGAAAGAGGCAAGAGAAGAGCAGAAGGAGGTGAGAGAGATACAGTAAGAGGCAAGGGAAGTACAGAAAGAGGAAGAAAGGTGCGGAAAAAAGAAGGAGATGTGCAGAAACCGGAAGAAAGGCTCACAAAAAAACAAGAAAAGTGAAGAAAGAGGCAAGAGAGGCGCAGAAAGAGACAAGTGAGGTGCAGAAAGATGCGAGTGAGCTGCAGAAAGAGGATAGAGAGGTGTAGAAAGATACAAGAGAGATGCAGAAAGTTGAAAGAGAGGTACAGAAAGAAGAAAATGAGCTGCAGAAAGAAGCAAGAGATGTGCAGACAAAGGCAAGAAAGGTGCAGAAAGGGGCAACAAAGGTATAGAGAGAGGCAAGAGTGGTGCAGAAAGAGGCAAGAGATGTTCAGAAAGAGGCAAGAGAGGTGCAGAAATAGGCAAGAGCAAAGAGAGGTGCAGGAAGAAGAGTGAGCTGGGGAAAGAGGCAGGAGAGGTACAGAAAGAGGCAGGAGAGGTGGAGAAAGAGGCAAGAGAGCTACAAAAGAGGCAAGAGAGGTACATATAGAAGAGAGTGAGCTGCAAAACGAGGCAGGAGAGGTGCAGAAAGAAGAAAGAGAGGTACAGAAAGAAGCAAGATCCCTGTAGACAGAGGCAATAGAGGTGAAGAAAGGGGCAACATAGGTATAGAAAGAGGCAAGAGTGGTGCAGAAAGAGGCAAGAGATGTGCAGAAAGGGGCAGGAGAGGTACAAAAGAGGCACGAGAGGTACAGATAGAAGAGAGCAAGCTGCTGCATGAGGGAGGAGTGGTGGAGAAAGAGGAATAGAGGTACAGAAAGAAGAGAGTGAGATGCTGAAAGAAGCAATAGAAGTGCAGAAAGAGGCAAGAGAGGTGCAGAAAGAAGAGAGTGATCTGCAGAAAGAAGCAAAAGGAGTGCAGACTGAGGCAAAAGAGGTGCATAAAAAGGCAACAGAGGTGCAAAAAGAGCCAAGAGAGGTGCAGAAAGATACAAGAGAGGTATAGAAAGAGGCAAGAGTGGTGCAGAAAGAGCAAGAGATGTGCAAAAAGAGGCAAGAGAGGTGGAGAGAGAGGCAAGAGAGCTACAAAAGAGGCAAGAGAGGTACAGATAGATGAGAGTGAGCTGCAGAATGAGACAGAGGATGTGAGATACAGAAAGAAGAAAGTGAACTGCAGAAAGAAGCAAGAGACCTGAAGACAGAGGCAATAGAGGTACAGAAAGAGTCAACAGAGGTATAGAAAGAGGCAAGAGTGGTGCAGAAAGATGTAAGAGATGTGCAGAAAGAGGCAAGAGAGGTAGAGAAAGAGGTAAGAGAGATACAAAAGAGGCAAGAGAGGTACAGAAAGAAGAAAGTGAGCTGCAGAAAGAAGCAAGAGACGTGCAGACAGAGGCAATAGAGGTGCAGCAAGAGGCAACAGAGGTGCAGAATGAAGCAGTAGAGGTAGAGAAAGAGGCAAGAGAGGTACAGAAAGAAGAAAGCGAGCTGCAGAAAGAAGCAAGAGACGTGCAGACAGAGGCATTAGAGGTGCAGAAAAAGGCAACAGAGGGGCAGAAAGAGCAAGAGATATGCAGAAAGAAGAGAGGTACAGAAATAAGCAAGAAAGGTGCAGAAATAGGCAAGAGGTGTGCAGAGAGATGCAAGAGAGGTGTAGGAAGAGGCAATGGTGGTACATAAAGAGGCAAGAGATGTACAGAAAGAGGCACAAGAGTTGCAGAAATAGGCAAGAGAGGTACAAAGACGCAAGGGAGGTACAGCTAGAGGCAAGTGAGTAGAAAGAGGCAAGAGAGAGGCAGAAAAAGACAAAAGAGGTGCAGAAAGAAGAAGAAAGGAGCAGAAATAGGCAACAGATGTGCAGAAAAAGGCAAGAGAGGTGCAGAAATAGGCATGAGAAGTACAACAAGAGGCAGGAGAGGTGCAGGAAGAAGAGTGAGCTGTGGAAAGAGACAAGAGAGGTACAGAAAGAGGCAAGAGAAGAGCAGAAGGAGGCAAGAGAGATGCAGTAAGAGGCAAGAGAGTTACAGAAAGAATAGAGTGAGCTGCTGAAAGAAGCAAGAGAAGTACAGAAAGAGGCAAGAGAGGTGCAGAAAGAAGAGAGTGAGCTGCAGAAAGAAGCATAAGAAGTGCAGACAGAGGCAAAAGAGGTGCATAAAGAGGCAACAGAGGTGCAAAAAGAGCCAAGAGAGGTGCAGAAAGATGCAAGAGAGGTATAGAACGAGGCAAGAGTGGTGCAGAAAGAGGCAAGAGATGTGCAGAAAAGGCAAGCGAGGTGGAGAAAGAGGCAAGAGATGTTCAGAAAGAGGTAAGAGAGGTGCATGAATTGACAAGAGAAGTACAACAAGAGGCAAGAGAGGTGCAGGAAGAAGAGTGAGCTGCGGAAAGAGGCAAGAGGGGTACAGAAAGAGGCAAAAGAGGTGGAGAAAGAGGCAAGCGATGTGCAGAAAGAGGCAGGAGAGGTACAAAAGAGGCACGAGAGGTACAGATAGAAGAAAGCAAGCTGCTGAATGAGGGAGGAGTGGTGCGGAAAGAGGAATGGAGGTACAGAAAGAAGAGAGTGAGCTGCAGAAAAAAGCAAGAGAAGTGCAGAAAGAAGCAAGAGAGGTGCACAAAGAAGAGAGTGAGCTGCAGAAAGAAGCAAAAGAAGTGCAGGCTGAGGCAAGAGAGGTGCATAAAGAGGCAACAGAGGTGCAAAAAGAGCCAAGAGAGGTGCAGAAAGATGCAAGAGATGTGGAGAAAGAGGTAAGAGAGCTACAAAAGAGGCAAGAGAGGTACAGATAGAAGTGAGTGAGCAGCAGAATGAGGCAGAAGAGGTGCATAAAGAGGAAAGAGAGATACAGAAAGAAGAAAGTGAGCTGCAGAAAAAAGCAGGAGAAGTGCATACAGAGGCACTAGAGGTGCAGAAAGAGGCAACAGAGGTGTAGAAAGAGGCAAGAGTGGTGCAGAAAGAGGCAAGAGAGGTGGAGAAAGAGGCAAGAGAGATACAAAAGAGGCAAGAGAGGTACATATAGAAGAGAGTGAGATGCAGAATGAGGCAGAAGAGGTGCAGAAAGAAGAAAGTGAGCTGCAGAAAGAAACAAGAGACATGCAGACAGAGGCAATAGATGTGCAGAAGGAGGCAACAGATGTGCAAAAAGAGCCAATAGAGGTGCAGAAAGAGGCAACAGATGTATAGAAAGAGGCAAGAGTGGTGCAGAAAGAGGCAAGAGAGGTGGAGAAAGAGGCAAGAAAGATACAAAAGAGGCAAGAGAGGTGCAGATAGAAAAGAGTGAGCTGCAGAATGAGGCAGGAGAGGTGCAGAAAGAGGCAAGAGAGGTACAGAAAGAAGAAAGTGAGCTGCGGAAAGAAGCAAGAGATGTGCAGACAGAGGCAATAGAGGTGCAGAAAGAGGCAACAGAGGTACAGAATGAGGCAGGAGAGGTGCAGAAAGAGCCAAGAGAGGTACAGAAAGAAGAAAGTGAGCTGCGGAAAGAAGCAAGAGATGTGCAGAAAGAAGAGAGGTACAGAAATAAGCAAGAAAGGTGCAGAAAGAGGCAAGAGATGTGCAAGGAGATGCAAGAGAGGTGTCGAAGGAGGCAAGGGTGGTGCATAAAGAGGCAAGAGATGTACAGAAAGAGGCAAGAGATGTGCAGAAAGAGGCAAGAAAGTTGCAGAAATAGGCAAGAGAGGTACAAAAGACGCAAGAGAGCTACAGATGTAAGAGAGTGAGCTGCAGAATGATGGAAAAGAGGTGTAGAAGGAGGCATGAGAGGTGCAGAAAGAAGAGAGTGAGCTGTAGAAAAAGGCAAGAGGTGCAGAAAGAAGCAAATGTTGAGTAGAAAGGCAAAAGAGGTACAGATAGAGGCAAGTGAGTAGAAAGAGGCAAAAGAGGTACAGAAAGAAGCAAGAGATGTGTATAAATAGGCAAGAGAAGTACAACAAGAGGCAGGAGAGATGCAGGTAGAAGAGTGAGCTGCGGAAACAGGGAAGAGAGGTACGGAAAGAGGCAAGAGAAGAGCAGAAGGAGGCGAGAGAGATGCAGTAAGAGGCAAGAGAGGTACAGAAAGAGGAAGAAAGGTGCAGAAAAAGGAAGGAGATGTGCAGAAACTGGAAGAAAGGCTCAGAAAAAAGCAAGAAAAGTGAAGAAAGAGGCAAGAGAGGCGCAGAAAGAGACAAGTGAGGTGCAGAAAGATGCGAGTGAGCTGCAGGAAGAGGATAGAGAGGTGCAGAAAGATACAAGAGAGATGCAGAAAGTTGAAAGAGAGGTACAGAAAGAAGAAAATGAGCTACAGAAAGAAGCAAGAGATGTGCAGACAAAGGCAAGAGAGGTGCAGAAAGGGGCAACAGAGGTATAGAGAGAGGCAAGAGTGGTGCAGAAAGATGCAAGAGATGTTCAGAAAGAGGCAAGAGAGGTGCAGAAATAGGCAAAAGAAGTACAACAAGAGGCAAGAGAGGTGCAGGAAGAAGAGTGAGCTATGGAAAGAGGCGGGAGAGGTACAGAAAGAGGCAAGAGAGGTGGAGAAAGAGGCAAGAGAGCTACAAAAGAGGCAAGAGAGGTACATATAGAAGAGAGTGAGCTGCAAAATGAGGCAGGAGAGGTGGAGAAAGAGGAAAGAGAGGTACAGAAAGAAGCAAGATCCGTGCAGACAGGGGCAATACAGGTGAAGAAAGGGGCAACAGAGGTATAGAAAGAGGCAAGAGTGGTGCAGCAAGAGGCAAGAGATGTGCAGAAAGAGGCAGGAGAGGTACAAAAGAGGTATGAGAGGTACAGAAAGAAGAGAGCAAGCTGCTGAATGAGGGAGGAGTGGTGCAGAAAGAGGAATAGAGGTACAGAAAGAAGAGAGTGAGCTGCTGAAAGAGGCAAGAGTGGTGCAGAAAGAGGCAAGAGATGTGCAGAAAGAGGCAAGAGAGGTGGAGAAGAGGCAAGAGAGCTACAAAAGAGGCAAGAGAGGTACAGATAGTCGAGAGTGAGCTGCAGAATGAGACAGAGGATGTGAGATACATAAAGAAGAAAGTGAGCTGCAGAAAGAAGGAAGAGACGTGCAGACAGAGGCAATAGAGGTGCAGAAAGAGGCAACAGAGGTATAGAAAGAGGCAAGAGTAGTGCAGAAAGATGCAAGATATGTGCAGAAAGAGGCAGTAGAGGTGCAGAAAGAGGCAAGAGAGGTACAGAAAGAAGAAAGCGAGCTGCAAAAAGAAGCAAGAGACGTGCAGACAGAGGCATTAGAGGTGCAGAAAGAGGCAACAGAGGTGCAGAGAGATGCAAGAGAGGTGTAGAAGGAGGCAAGGGTGGTATAAAAAGAGGCAAGAGATGTGCAGAAAGAGGCAAGAGATGTGCAGAAAGAGGCAAGAGAGTTGCAGAAATAGGCAAGAGAGGTACAAAAGACACAAAGAATGTACAGATAGAGGCAAGTGAGTAGAAAGAGGCAAGAGAGAGGCAGAAAAAGACAAAAGAGGTGCAGAAAGAAGAAGAAAGGAGCAGAAATAGGCAACAGATGTGCAGAAAGAGGCAAGAGAGGTGCAGAAATAGGCAAGAGAATTACAACAAGAGGCAGGAGAGGTGCAGGAAGAAGAGTGAGCTGTGGGAAGAGAAAAGAGAGGTATAGAAAGAGGCAAGAGAAGAGCAGAAGGAGGCAAGAGAGATGCAGTAAGAGGCAAGAGAGTTACAGAAAGAATAGAGTGAGCTGCAGAAAGAAGCATAAGAAGTGCATACAGAGACAAAAGAGGTGCATAAAGAGGCAACAGAGGTGCAAAAAGAGACAAGAGAGGTGCAGAAAGATGCAAGAGAGGTATAGAACGAGGCATGAGTGGTACAGAAAGAGGCAAGAGAGGTGCAGAAAGAGGCAAGCGAGGTGGAGAAAGAGGCAAGAGATATGCAGAAAGAGGCAAGCGAGGTGGAGAAAGAGGCAAGAGATGTTCAGAAAGAGGCAAGAGAGGTGCAGAAATTGACAAGAGAAGTACAACAAGAGGCAAGAGAGGTACAGATAGGGAAGAGTGAGCTGAACAATGAGGCAGGAGAGGTGCAGAAAGAGGCAAGAAAGGTGTAGAAGGAAGAAAGTGAGATGCAGAAATAGGAAAGAGACGCGCAGACAGAGGCAATAGAGGTGCAGAAAGAGGCAGCAGAGGTACAGAACTAGGCAGAAGAGGTGCAGAAAGAGGCAAGAGAGGTACAGAAAGAAGAAAGTGAGCTGCAGAAACAAGCAAGAGACGTGCAGACAGTTGCATTAGAGGTGCAGAAAGAGGCACCAGATGTGCAGACAGAGGCAAGAGATGTGCAGAAGGAAGAGAGGTACAGAAATAAGCAAGAAAGGTGCAGAAACAGGCAAGAGATGTGCAGAGAGATGCAATAGAGGTGTAGAAGGAGGCAAGGGTGGTACATAAAGAGGCAAGAGATGTGCAGAAAGAGGCAAGAGAGTTGCCGAAATAGGCAAGAGAGGAAAAAAAGAGGCAAGAGAGCCACAGATATAAGAGAGTGAGCTGCAGAATGATGGAAGAGAGGTGTAGAAAGAGGCAAGAAATGTGCAGAAGGAAGAGAGTAAGCTGTAGAAAAAGGCAAGAGAGGTACAGAAAGAGGCAAAAGTTAAGAAGAAAGGCAAGAGAGGTACAGATAGAGGCAGGAGAAGAGTTGAAGGAGGCAAGAGAGATGCAGGAAGAGGCAAGAGAGGTACAGAAAGAAGAAGAAAGGTGCAGAAAAAGGAAAGAGATGTGCAGAAATCAGAAGAAAGGTGCAGAAAAAAGCAAGAAAAGTGCAGAAAGAAGCAAGAGATACGCAAAAAGAGACAAGTGAGGTGCAGAAGGATACGAGTGAGCTGCAGAAAGAGGGAAGAGAGGTGCATGAAGATACAAGAGAGGTGTAGAAAGAGGCAATAGTTGTTCAGAAAGACGAAAGAGATGTGCAGAAAGAGGCAAGAGAGGTGCAGAAAGAGGCAGGAGAGGTACAAAAGAGGCAAGAGAGGTACAGATAAAAAAGAGCGAGCTGCTGAATGAGAGAGGAGTGGTGTAGAAAGAGGAAGTGAGGTACAGAAAGAAGAGAGTGAGTTGCTGAAAGAAGCAAGAGAAATGCAGAAAGAGGCAAGAAAGGTGCAGAAAGAAGAGAGTGAGCTGCAGAAAGAAGCAAAAGAAGTGCAGGCTGAGGCAAGAGAGGTGCATAAAGAGGCAATAGATGTGCCAAAAGAGCCAAGAGAGGTGCAGAAAGTGGCAAGAAATATGCAGAAATAGGCACGAGAGGTGGAGAAAGAGGCAAGAGAGCTACAAGAGAGGCAAGAGAGGTACAGCTAGAAGAGAGTGAGCTGCAGAAATAAGCAAGAGGCGTGCAGACAGAGGCAATAGAGGTGCAGAAAGAGGCAACAGTGGTATAGAAAGAGGCAAAAGAGGTGCAGAAAGAGGCAAGGGATGTGCAGAAAGAGGCAAGAGAGGAGCAGATAAAGGCAGGAGAAGTACAACAAGAGGCAAGGAAGAAGAGTGAGCTGCGGAAAGAGGCAAGAGAGGTACAGAAAGAGGCAAGAGAAGAGCAGAAGGAGGCAGGAGAGATGCAGGAAGAGGCGAGAGAGGTACAGACAGAGTAAGAAACGTGTAGAAAAAGGAAGGAGATGTGCCGAAACCGGAAGAGAGGCAACAGAGGTATAGAAAGAGGCAAGAGTGGTGCAGAAATATACAAGAGATGTGCAGAAAGAGGTAAGAGAGGTAGAGAAAGAGGCATGAGAGATATAAAAGAGGCAAGAGATGTACAGATAGAAGAGAGTGAGCTGCAGAATGAGGCAGGAGAGGTGCAGAAAGAGGCAAGAGAGGTACAGAAAGAAGAAAGTGAGCTGCAGAAAGAAGCTAGAGACGTGCAGAGAGAGGCAATAGAGGTGCAGCAAGAGGCAACAGAGGTGCAGAATGAAGCAGGAGAGGTGCATAAAGAGGCAAGAGAGGTAAAGAAAGAAGAAAGCGAGCTACAGAAAGAAGCAAGAGACGTGCAGACAGAGGCATGAGAGGTGCAGAAAAAGGCATTAGAGGTACAGAAAGAACAAGAGATATGCAGAAAGAAAAGAGGTACAGAAATAAGCAAGAAAGGTGCAGAAAGATTCAAGAGATGTGCAGAGAGATGCAAGAGAGGTGTAGAAGGAGGCAAGGGTGCTACATAAAGAGGCAAGAGATGTGCAGAAAGAGGCAAGAGAGTTGCAGAAATAGGCAAGAGAGGTACAAAGACGCAAGGGAGGTACAGCTGGGGGCAAATGAGTAGAAAGAGGCTAGAAAGAGGCAGAAAAAGACACAAGAGGTGCAGAAAGAAGACAGGAGCAGAAATAGGCAACAGATATGCAGAAAGAGGCAAGAGAGGTGCAGAAATAGGCACGAGAAGTACAACAAGAGGCAGGAGAGGTGCAGGAAGAAGAGTGAGCTGTGGAAAGAGACAAGAGAGGTACAGAAAAAGGCAAGAGAAGAGCAGAAGGAGGCAAGAGAGATGCAGTAAGAGGCAAGAGAGTTACAGAAAGAATAGAGTGAGCTGCTGAAAGAAGCATAAGAAGTGCAGACAGAGGCAAAAGAGGTGCATAAAGAGGCAACAGAGGTGCAAAAAGAGCCAAGAGAGGTGCAGAAAGAGGCAAGAGATGTGCAGAAAGAGGCAAGTGAGGTGGAGAAAGAGGCAAGAGATGTTCAGAAAGAGGCTAGAGAGAGGTGCAGAAATTGACAAGAGAAGTACAACAAGAGGCAAGAGAGGTGCAGGAAGAAGAGTGAGCTGCGGAAAGAGGCAAGAGAGGTACAGAGAGAGGCACGAGAGGTGGAGAAAGAGGCAAGAGAGCAACAAAAGAGGCAAGAGAGATACAGATAGAAGAGAGTGAGCTGCAGAATGAGGCAGGAGAGGTGCAGAGAGTGGAAAGAGAGCTACAGAAAGAAGAAAGTGAGCTGCAGAAAGAAGCAAGAGACATGCAGACAGAGGCAATAGATGTGCAGAAGGAGGCAACAGAGGTATAGGAAGAGACAAGAGTGGTGCAGAAAGAGGCAAGAGAGGTGGAGAAAGAGGCAAGAGAGATACAAAAGAGGGAAGAGAGGTACATATAGAAGAGAGTGAGATGCAGAATGAGGCAGGAGAGGTGCAGAAAGAGGCAAGAGAGGTACAGAAAGAAGAAAGTGAGCTGCAGAAAGAAGCAAGAGACATTCAGACAGAGGCAATAGATGTGAAGAAGGAGGCAACAGAGGTGCAAAAAGATCCAATAGAGGTGCAGTAAGATGCAAGAGAGGTATAAAATGTGGCAAGAGTGGTGCAGAAGGAGGCAAGAGATGTGCAGAAAGAGGCAAGAGAGGTGTAGAAAGAGGCAAGAGAGCTACAAAAGAGGCAAGAGCGGTACAGATAGACGAGAGTGAGCTGCAGAATGAGACAGAGGATGTGAGATACAGAAAGAAGAAAGTGAGCTGCAGAAGAAAGCAAGAAGCATGCAGACAGAGGCAATAGAGGTGCAGAAAGAGACAAGAGAGGTATAGAAAGAGGCAAGAGTGGTGCAGAAAGATGCAAGAGATGTGCAGAAAGAGGCAAGAGAGGTAGAGAAAGAAGAAAGTGAGCTGCAGAAAGAAGCAAGAGACGTGCAGACAGAGGCAATAGAGGTGCAGCAAGAGGCAACAGAGGTGCAGAATGAAGCAGGAGAGGTGCAGAAAGAAGAAAGTGGGCTGCGGAAAGAAGCAAGAGACGTTCAGACAGAGGCAATAGAGGTGCAGAAAAAGGCAACAGAGGTGCAGAAAGAGCAAGAGATATGCAGAAAGAAGAGAGGTACAGAAATAAGCAAGACAGGTGCAGAAAGAGGCAAGAGATGTGCAGAGAGATGCAAGAGAGGTGTAGGAGGAGGCAAGGGTGGTACATAAAGAGGCAAGAGATGTACAGAAAGAGGCAAGAGAGCTTCCTGAAATAGGCAAGAGAGGTACAAAGACGCAAGGGAGGTTTAGCTAGAGGCAAGTGAGTAGAAAGAGGCAAGAGAGAGGCAGAAAAAGACAAAAGAGGTACAAAAAGAAGAAGAAAGGAGTAGAAATAGGCAAGCGATGTGCAGAAAGAGGCAGGAGAGGTACAAAAGAGGCACGAGAGGTACAGATAGAAGAAAGCAAGCTGCTGAATGAGGGAGGAGTGGTGCGGAAAGAGGAATGGAGGTACAGAAAGAAGAGAGTGAGCTGCAGAAAAAAGCAAGAGAAGTGCAGAAAGAAGCAAGAGAGGTGCAGAAAGAAGAGAGTGAGCTGCAGAAAGAAGCAAACGAAGTGCAGGCTGAGGCAAGAGAGGTGCATAAAGAGGCAACAGAGGTGTAAAAAGAGCCAAGAGAGGTGCAGAAAGATGCAAGAGATGTGGAGAAAGAGGTAAGAGAGCTACAAAAGAGGCAAGAGAGGTACAGATAGAAGTGAGTGAGCGGCAGAATGAGGCAGAAGAGGTGCATAAAGAGGAAAGAGAGATACAGAAAGAAGAAAGTGAGCTGCAGAAAAAAGCAGGAGAAGTGCATACAGAGGCACTAGAGGTGCAGAAAGAGGCAACAGAGGTATAGAAAGAGGCAAGAGTGGTGCAGAAAGAGGCAAGAGAGGTGGAGAAAGAGGCAAGAGAGATACAAAAGAGGCAAGAGAGGTACATATAGAAGAGAGTGAGATGCAGAATGAGGCAGAAGAGGTGCAGAAAGAAGAAAGTGAGCTGCAGAAAGAAACAAGAGACATGCAGACAGAGGCAATAGATGTGCAGAAGGAGGCAACAGAGGTGCAAAAAGAGCCAATAGAGGTGCAGAAAGAGGCAACAGATGTATAGAAAGAGGCAAGAGTGGTGCAGAAAGAGGCAAGAGAGGTGGAGAAAGAGGCAAGAAAGATACAAAAGAGGCAAGAGAGGTGCAGATAGAAAAGAGTGAGCTGCAGAATGAGGCAGGAGAGGTGCAGAAAGAGGCAAGAGAGGTACAGAAAGAAGAAAGTGAGCTGCGGAAAGAAGCAAGAGATGTGCAGACAGAGGCAATAGAGGTGCAGAAAGAGGCAACAGAGGTACAGAATGAGGCAGGAGAGGTGCAGAAAGAGCCAAGAGAGGTACAGAAAGAAGAAAGTGAGCTGCGGAAAGAAGCAAGAGATGTGCAGAAAGAAGAGAGGTACAGAAATAAGCAAGAAAGGTGCAGAAAGAGGCAAGAGATGTGCAAGGAGATGCAAGAGAGGTGTCGAAGGAGGCAAGGGTGGTGAATAAAGAGGAAAGAGATGTGCAGAAAGAGGCAAGAGATGTGCAGAAAGAGGCAAGAAAGTTGCAGAAATAGGCAAGAGAGGTACAAAAGACGCAAGAGAGCTACAGATGTAAGAGAGTGAGCTGCAGAATGATGGAAAAGAGGTGTAGAAGGAGGCATGAGAGGTGCAGAAAGAAGAGAGTGAGCTGTAGAAAAAGGCAAGAGGTGCAGAAAGAAGCAAATGTTGAGTAGAAAGGCAAAAGAGGTACATATAGAGGCAAGTGAGTAGAAAGAGGCAAAAGAGGTGCAGAAAGTGGCAAAAGAGGTGCAGAAAGTAGAAGAAAGGAGCAGAAATAGGCCAGAGGGGTACAGAAAGAAGCAAGAGATGTGTATAAATAGGCAAGAGAAGTACAACAAGAGGCAGGAGAGATGCAGGTAGAAGAGTGAGCTGCGGAAACAGGGAAGAGAGGTACGGAAAGAGGCAAGAGAAGAGCAGAAGGAGGCGAGAGAGGTGCAGAAAGGGGCAACAGAGGTATAGAGAGAGGCAAGAGTGGTGCAGAAAGATGCAAGAGATGTTCAGAAAGAGGCAAGAGAGGTGCAGAAATAGGCAAAAGAAGTACAACAAGAGGCAAGAGAGGTGCAGGAAGAAGAGTGAGCTATGGAAAGAGGCGGGAGAGGTACAGAAAGAGGCAAGAGAGGTGGAGAAAGAGGCAAGAGAGCTACAAAAGAGGCAAGAGAGGTACATATAGAAGAGAGTGAGCTGCAAAATGAGGCAGGAGAGGTGGAGAAAGAGGAAAGAGAGGTACAGAAAGAAGCAAAATCCGTGCAGACAGGGGCAATACAGGTGAAGAAAGGGGCAACAGAGGTATAGAAAGAGGCAAGAGTGGTGCAGCAAGAGGCAAGAGATGTGCAGAAAGAGGCAGGAGAGGTACAAAAGAGGTATGAGAGGTACAGAAAGAAGAGAGCAAGCTGCTGAATGAGGGAGGAGTGGTGCAGAAAGAGGAATAGAGGTACAGAAAGAAGAGAGTGAGCTGCTGAAAGAGGCAAGAGTGGTGCAGAAAGAGGCAAGAGATGTGCAGAAAGAGGCAAGAGAGGTGGAGAAGAGGCAAGAGAGCTACAAAAGAGGCAAGAGAGGTACAGATAGTCGAGAGTGAGCTGCAGAATGAGACAGAGGATGTGAGATACATAAAGAAGAAAGTGAGCTGCAGAAAGAAGGAAGAGACGTGCAGACAGAGGCAATAGAGGTGCAGAAAGAGGCAACAGAGGTATAGAAAGAGGCAAGAGTAGTGCAGAAAGATGCAAGATATGTGCAGAAAGAGGCAGTAGAGGTGCAGAAAGAGGCAAGAGAGGTACAGAAAGAAGAAAGCGAGCTGCAAAAAGAAGCAAGAGACGTGCAGACAGAGGCATTAGAGGTGCAGAAAGAGGCAACAGAGGTGCAGAGAGATGCAAGAGAGGTGTAGAAGGAGGCAATGGTGGTATAAAAAGAGGCAAGAGATGTGCAGAAAGAGGCAAGAGATGTGCAGAAAGAGGCAAGAGAGTTGCAGAAATAGGCAAGAGAGGTACGAAAGACACAAAGAATGTACAGATAGAGGCAAGTGAGTAGAAAGAGGCAAGAGAAAGGCAGAAAAAGACAAAAGAGGTGCAGAAAGAAGAAGAAAGGAGCAGAAATAGGCAACAGATGTGCAGAAAGAGGCAAGAGAGGTACAGAAATAGGCAAGAGAATTACAACAAGAGGCAGGAGAGGTGCAGGAAGAAGAGTGAGCTGTGGGAAGAGAAAAGAGAGGTATAGAAAGAGGCAAGAGAAGAGCAGAAGGAGGCAAGAGAGATGCAGTAAGAGGCAAGAGAGTTACAGAAAGAATAGAGTGAGCTGCAGAAAGAAGCATAAGAAGTGCATACAGAGGCAAAAGAGGTGCATAACGAGGCAACAGAGGTGCAAAAAGAGACAAGAGAGGTGCAGAAAGATGCAAGAGAGGTATAGAACGAGGCATGAGTGGTGCAGAAAGAGGCAAGAGAGGTGCAGAAAGAGGCAAGCGAGGTGGAGAAAGAGGCAAGAGATATGCAGAAAGAGGCAAGCGAGGTGGAGAAAGAGGCAAGAGATGTTCAGAAAGAGGCAAGAGAGGTGCAGAAATTGACAAGAGAAGTACAACAAGAGGCAAGAGAGGTACAGATAGGGAAGAGTGAGCTGAACAATGAGGCAGGAGAGGTGCAGAAAGAGGCAAGAAAGGTGTAGAAGGAAGAAAGTGAGATGCAGAAATAGGAAAGAGACGCGCAGACAGAGGCAATAGAGGTGCAGAAAGAGGCAGCAGAGGTACAGAACTAGGCAGAAGAGGTGCAGAAAGAGGCAAGAGAGGTACAGAAAGAAGAAAGTGAGCTGCAGAAACAAGCAAGAGACGTGCAGACAGTTGCATTAGAGGTGCAGAAAGAGGCACCAGATGTGCAGACAGAGGCAAGAGATGTGCAGAAGGAAGAGAGGTACAGAAATAAGCAAGAAAGGTGCAGAAACAGGCAAGAGATGTGCAGAGAGATGCAATAGAGGTGTAGAAGGAGGCAAGGGTGGTACATAAAGAGGCAAGAGATGTGCAGAAAGAGGCAAGAGAGTTGCCGAAATAGGCAAGAGAGGAAAAAAAGAGGCAAGAGAGCCACAGATATAAGAGAGTGAGCTGCAGAATGATGGAAGAGAGGTGTAGAAAGAGGCAAGAAAGGTGCAGAAGGAAGAGAGTAAGCTGTAGAAAAAGGCAAGAGAGGTACAGAAAGTGGCAAAAGTTAAGAAGAAAGGCAAGAGAGGTACAGATAGAGGCAGGAGAAGAGTTGAAGGAGGCAAGAGAGATGCAGGAAGAGGCAAGAGAGGTACAGAAAGAAGAAGAAAGGTGCAGAAAAAGGAAAGAGATGTGCAGAAATCAGAAGAAAGGTGCAGAAAAAAGCAAAAAAAGTGCAGAAAGAAGCAAGAGATACGCAAAAAGAGACAAGTGAGGTGCAGAAGGATACGAGTGAGCTGCAGAAAGAGGGAAGAGAGGTGCATGAAGATACAAGAGAGGTGTAGAAAGAGGCAATAGTTGTTCAGAAAGACGAAAGAGATGTGCAGAAAGAGGCAAGAGAGGTGCAGAAAGAGGCAGGAGAGGTACAAAAGAGGCAAGAGAGGTACAGATAAAAAAGAGCGAGCTGCTGAATGAGAGAGGAGTGGTGTAGAAAGAGGAAGTGAGGTACAGAAAGAAGAGAGTGAGTTGCTGAAAGAAGCAAGAGAAATGCAGAAAGAGGCAAGAAAGGTGCAGAAAGAAGAGAGTGAGCTGCAGAAAGAAGCAAAAGAAGTGCAGGCTGAGGCAAGAGAGGTGCATAAAGAGGCAATAGATGTGCCAAAAGAGCCAAGAGAGGTGCAGAAAGTGGCAAGAAATATGCAGAAATAGGCAAGAGAGGTGGAGAAAGAGGCAAGAGAGCTACAAGAGAGGCAAGAGAGGTACAGCTAGAAGAGAGTGAGCTGCAGAAATAAGCAAGAGGCGTGCAGACAGAGGCAATAGAGGTGCAGAAAGAGGCAACAGTGGTATAGAAAGAGGCAAAAGAGGTGCAGAAAGAGGCAAGGGATGTGCAGAAAGAGGCAAGAGAGGAGCAGATAAAGGCAGGAGAAGTACAACAAGAGGCAAGGAAGAAGAGTGAGCTGCGGAAAGAGGCAAGAGAGGTACAGAAAGAGGCAAGAGAAGAGCAGAAGGAGGCAGGAGAGATGCAGGAAGAGGCGAGAGAGGTACAGACAGAGTAATAAACATGTAGAAAAAGGAAGGAGATGTGCCGAAACCGGAAGAGAGGCAACAGAGGTATAGAAAGAGGCAAGAGTGGTGCAGAAATATACAAGAGATGTGCAGAAAGAGGTAAGAGAGGTAGAGAAAGAGGCATGAGAGATATAAAAGAGGCAAGAGATGTACAGATAGAAGAGAGTGAGCTGCAGAATGAGGCAGGAGAGGTGCAGAAAGAGGCAAGAGAGGTACAGAAAGAAGAAAGTGAGCTGCAGAAAGAAGCTAGAGACGTGCAGAGAGAGGCAATAGAGGTGCAGCAAGAGGCAACAGAGGTTCAGAATGAAGCAGGAGAGGTGCATAAAGAGGCAAGAGAGGTAAAGAAAGAAGAAAGCGAGCTACAGAAAGAAGCAAGAGACGTGCAGACAGAGGCATGAGAGGTGCAGAAAAAGGCATTAGAGGTGCAGAAAGAACAAGAGATATGCAGAAAGAAAAGAGGTACAGAAATAAGCAAGAAAGGTACAGAAAGATTCAAGAGATGTGCAGAGAGATGCAAGAGAGGTGTAGAAGGAGGCAAGGGTGCTACATAAAGAGGCAAGAGATGTGCAGAAAGAGGCAAGAGAGTTGCAGAAATAGGCAAGAGAGGTACAAAGACGCAAGGGAGGTACAGCTGGAGGCAAATGAGTAGAAAGAGGCTAGAGAGAGGCAGAAAAAGACACAAGAGGTGCAGAAAGAAGACAGGAGCAGAAATAGGCAACAGATATGCAGAAAGAGGCAAGAGAGGTGCAGAAATAGGCACGAGAAGTACAACAAGAGGCAGGAGAGGTGCAGGAAGAAGAGTGAGCTGTGGAAAGAGACAAGAGAGGTACAGAAAAAGGCAAGAGAAGAGCAGAAGGAGGCAAGAGAAATGCAGTAGGAGGCAAGAGAGTTACAGAAAGAATAGAGTGAGCTGCTGAAAGAAGCATAAGAAGTACAGACAGAGGCAAAAGAGGTGCATAAAGAGGCAACAGAGGTGCAAAAAGAGCCAAGAGAGGTGCAGAAAGAGGCAAGAGATGTGCAGAAAGAGGCAAGTGAGGTGGAGAAAGAGGCAAGAGATGTTCAGAAAGAGGCTAGAGAGAGGTGCAGAAATTGACAAGAGAAGTACAACAAGAGGCAAGAGAGGTGCAGGAAGAAGAGTGAGCTGCGGAAAGAGGCAAGAGAGGTACAGAGAGAGGCAAGAGAGGTGGAGAAAGAGGCAAGAGAGCAACAAAAGAGGCAAGAGAGATACAGATAGAAGAGAGTGAGCTGCAGAATGAGGCAGGAGAGGTGCAGAGAGTGGAAAGAGAGCTACAGAAAGAAGAAAGTGAGCTGCAGAAAGAAGCAAGAGACATGCAGACAGAGGCAATAGATGTGCAGAAGGAGGCAACAGAGGTATAGGAAGAGACAAGAGTGGTGCAGAAAGAGGCAAGAGAGGTGGAGAAAGAGGCAAGAGAGATACAAAAGAGGGAAGAGAGGTACATATAGAAGAGAGTGAGATGCAGAATGAGGCAGGAGAGGCGCAGAAAGAGGCAAGAGAGGTACAGAAAGAAGAAAGTGAGCTGCAGAAAGAAGCAAGAGACATTCAGACAGAGGCAATAGATGTGAAGAAGGAGGCAACAGAGGTGCAAAAAGATCCAATAGAGGTGCAGTAAGATGCAAGAGAGGTATAAAATGTGGCAAGAGTGGTGCAGAAGGAGGCAAGAGATGTGCAGAAAGAGGCAAGAGAGGTGTAGAAAGAGGCAAGAGAGCTACAAAAGAGGCAAGAGCGGTACAGATAGACGAGAGTGAGCTGCAGAATGAGACAGAGGATGTGAGATACAGAAAGAAGAAAGTGAGCTGCAGAAAAAAGCAAGAAGCATGCAGACAGAGGCAATAGAGGTGCAGAAAGAGACAAGAGAGGTATAGAAAGAGGCAAGAGTGGTGCAGAAAGATGCAAGAGATGTGCAGAAAGAGGCAAGAGAGGTAGAGAAAGAAGAAAGTGAGCTGCAGAAAGAAGCAAGAGACGTGCAGACAGAGGCAATAGAGGTGCAGCAAGAGGCAACAGAGGTGCAGAATGAAGCAGGAGAGGTGCAGAAAGAAGAAAGTGGGCTGCGGAAAGAAGCAAGAGACGTTCAGACAGAGGCAATAGAGGTGCAGAAAAAGGCAACAGAGGTGCAGAAAGAGCAAGAGATATGCAGAAAGAAGAGAGGTACAGAAATAAGCAAGACAGGTGCAGAAAGAGGCAAGAGATGTGCAGAGAGATGCAAGAGAGGTGTAGGAGGAGGCAAGGGTGGTACATAAAGAGGCAAGAGATGTACAAAAAGAGGCAAGAGAGCTTCCTGAAATAGGCGAGAGGTACAAAGACGCAAGGGAGGTTTAGCTAGAGGCAAGTGAGTAGAAAGAGGCAAGAGAGAGGCAGAAAAAAACAAAAGAGGTACAAAAAGAAGAAGAAAGGAGTAGAAATAGGCAACAGATGTGCAGAAAGAGGCAAGAGAGGTGCAGAAATAGGCAAGAGAAGTACAACAAGAGGCAGGAGAGGTGCAGTAAGAAGACTGAGCTGTGGGAAGAGAAAAGAGAGGTACAGAAAGAGGCAAGAGAAGAGCAGAAGGAGGCAAGAGAGATGCAGTAAGAGGCAAGAGAGTTACAGAAAGAATAGAGTGAGCTGCAGAAAGAAGCATAAGAAGTGCAGACAGAGGCAAAAGAGGTGCATAAAGAGGCAACAGAGGTGCAAAAAGAGACAAGAGAGGTGCAGAAAGATGCAAGAGAGGTATAGAACAAGGCAAGAGTGGTGCAGAAAGCGGCAAGAGATGTGTAGAAAGAGGCAAGCGAGGTGGAGAAAGAGGCAAGAGATGTGCAGAAAGAGGCAAGCGAGGTGGAGAAAGAGGCAAGAGATGTTCAGAAAGAGGCAAGAGAGGTGCAGAAATTGACAAGAGAAGTACAACAAGAGGCAAGAGAGGTACAGATAGGGAAGAGTGAGCTGAACAATGAGGCAGGAGAGGTGCAGAAAGAGGCAAGAGAGGTATAGAAAGAAGAAAGTGAGCTGCAGAAATAGGAAAGAGACGCGCAGACAGAGGCAATAGAGGTGCAGAAAGAGGCAACAGAGGTACAGAATGAGCCAGGAGAGGTGCAGAAAGAGGCAAGAGAGGTACAGAAAGAAGAAAGTGAGCTGCAGAAACAAGCAAGAGACATGCAGACAGTTGCATTAGAGGTGCAGATAGAGGCACCAGAGGTGCAGACAGAGGCAAGAGATGTGCAGAAAGAAGAGAGGTACAGAAATAAGCAAGAAAGGTGCAGAAACAGGCAAGAGATGTGCAGAGAGATGAAATAGAGGTGTAGAAGGAGGCAAGGGTGGTGCATAAAGAGGCAAGAGATGTGCAGAAAGAGGCAAGAGAGTTGCAGAAATAGGCAAGAGAGGAAAAAAGAGACAAGAGAGCTACAGATATAAGAGAGTGAGCTGCAGAATGATGGAAAAGAGGTGTAGAAAGAGGCAAGAAAGGTGCAGAAGGAAGAGAGTAATCTGTAGAAAAAGGCAAGAGAGGTACAGAAAGAGGCAGAAGTTGAGAAGAAAGGCAGGAGAGGTACAGATAGAGGCACGAGAAGAGTTGAAGGAGGCAAGAGAGATGCAGGAAGAGGCAAGAGAGGTACAGAAAGAAGAAGAAAGGTGCAGAAAAAGGAAAGAGATGTGCAGAAATCAGAAGAAAGGTGCAGAAAAAAGCAAGAAAAGTGCAGAAAGAAGCAAGAGATATGCAGAAAGAGACAAGTGAGGTGCAGAAAGATACGAGTGAGCTGCAGAAAGAGTGAAGAGAGGTGCTTGAAGATACAAGAGAGGTGTAGAAAGAGGCAATAGTTGTTCAGAAAGACGAAAGAGATGTGCAGAAAGAGGCAAGAGAGGTGCAGAAAGAGGCAGGAGAGGTACAAAAGAGGCAAGAGAGGTACAGATAAAAAAGAGCGAGCTGCTGAATGAGAGAGGAGTGGTGTAGAAAGAGGAAGTGAGGTACAGAAAGAAGAGAGTGAGTTGCTGAAAGAAGCAAGAGAAATGCAGAAAGAGGCAAGAAAGGTGCAGAAAGAAGAGAGTGAGCTGCAGAAAGAAGCAAAAGAAGTGCAGACTGAGGCAAGAGAGGTGCATAAGGAGGCAATAGATGTGCAAAAAGAGCCAAGAGAGGTGCAGAAAGTGGCAAGAAATATGCAGAAATAGGCAAGAGAGGTTGAGAAAGAGGCAATAGAGCTACAAGAGAGGCAAGAGAGGTACAGCTAGAAGCGAGTGAGCTGCAGAAATAAGCAAGAGACGTGCAGACAGAGGCAATAGAGGTGCAGATAGAGGCAACAGTGATATAGAAAGAGGCAAAAGAGGTGCAGAAAGAGGCAAGGGATGTGCAGAAAGAGGCAAGAGAGGTGCAGATAAAGGCAAGAGAAGTACAACAAGAGGCAAGGAAGAAGAGTGAGCTGCGGAAAGAGGCAAGAGAGGTGCATAAAGAGAACACAAAGGTGCAAAAATAGTCAAGAGAGGTGCAGAAAGATGCAAGAGAGGTATAGAAAGAGGCAAGAGTGGTGCAGAAAGAGGCAATAGATGTGGAGAATGAGGCAAGAGAGCTACAAAAGAGGCAAGAGAGGTACAGATAGAAGAGAGTGAGCTGCAGAATGAGGCAGAAGAGGTGCAGAAAGAGGAAAGAGAGATACAGAAAGAAGAAAGTGAGCTGCAGAAAGAAGCAAGAGAAGTGCAGACAGAGGCACTAGAGGTGCAGAAAGAGGCAACAGAGGTATAGAAAGAGGCAAGAGTGGTGCAGAAAGAGGCAAGAGAGGTGGAGAAAGAGGCAAGAAAGATACAAAAGAGGCAAGAGAGTTACAGATAGAAGAGAGTGAGCTGCAGAATGAGGCAGAAGAGGTGCAGAAAGAGGAAAGAGAGATACAGAAAGAAGAAAGTGAGCTGCGGAAAGAAGCAAGAGAAGTGCAGACAGAGGCACTAGAGGTGCAGAAAGAGGCAACAGAGGTATAGAAAGAGGCAAGAGTGGTGCAGAAAGAGGCAAGAGAGGTGGAGAAAGAGGCAAGAAAGATACAAAAGAGGCAAGAGAGGTACATATAGAAGAGAGTGAGATGCAGAATGAGGCAGGAGAGGTGCAGAAAGAAGAAAGTGAGCTGCAGAAAGAAACAAGAGACATGCAGACAGAGGCAATAGATGTGCAGAAGGAGGCAACAGAGATGCATGAAGAGCCAATAGAGGTGCAGAAATATGCAAGAGAGGTATAAAATGAGGCAAGAGTGGTGCAGAAAAAGGCAAGAGATGTGCAGAAAGAGGCAAGAGAGGTGGAGAAAGAGGCAAGAGAGCTACAAAAGAGGCAAGAGAGGTACAGATAGATGAGAGTGAGCTGCAGAATGAGGCAGGAGAGGTGCAGCAAAAGGGAAAGAGAGGTACAGAAAGAAGAAAGTGAGCTGTAGAAAGAAGCAAGAGACGTGCAAACAGAGGCAATAGAGGTGCAGAAAAAGGCAACAGAGGTGCAGAAAGAGCAAGAGATATGCAGAAAGAAGAGAGGTACAGAAATAAGCAAGAAAGGTGCAGAAAGAGGCAAGAGATGTGCAGAGAGAGCAAGAGAGGTGTAGGAGGAGGCAAGGGTGGTACATAAAGAGGCAAGAGATGTACAGAAAGAGGCAAAAGAGTTTCCTGAAATAGGCAAGAGAGGTACAAAGACGCAAGGGAGGTTTAGCTAGAGGCAAGTGAGTAGAAAGAGGCAAGAGAGAGGCAGAAAAAGACAAAAGAGGCGCAGAAAGAAGAAGAAAGGAGCAGAAATAGGCAACAGATGTGCAGAAAGAGGCAAGAGAGGTGCAGAAATAGGCAAGAGAAATACAACAAGAGGCAGGAGAGGTGCAGGGAGAAGAGTGAGCTGTGGGAAGAGAAAAGAGAGGTGCAGAAAGGGCAAGAGAAGAGCAGAAGGAGGCAAGAGAGATGCAGTAAGAGGCAAGAGAGGTGCAGATAAAGGCAAGAGAAGTACAACAAGAGGCAAGGAAGAAGAGTGAGCTGCGGAAAGAGGCAAGAGAGGTGCATAAAGAGGACACAGAGGTGCAAAAATAGTCAAGAGAGGTGCAGAAAGATGCAAGAGATATATAGAAAGAGGCAAGAGTGGTGCAGAAAGAGGCAATAGATGTAGAGAATGAGGCAAGAGAGCTACAAAAGAGGCAAGAGAGGTACAGATAGAAGAGAGTGAGCTGCAGAATGAGACAGAAGAGGTGCAGAAAGAGGAAAGAGAGATACAGAAAGAAGAAAGTGAGCTGCAGAAAGAAGCAAGATAAGTGCAGACAGAGGCACTAGAGGTGCAGAAAGAGGCAACAGAGGTATATAAAGAGGCAAGAGTGGTGCAGAAAGAGGCAAGAGAGGTGGAGAAAGAGGCAAGAAAGATACAAAAGAGGCAAGAGAGGTACATATAGAAGAGAGTGAGATGCAGAATGAGGCAGGACAGGTGCAGAAAGAAGAAAGTGAGCTGCAGAAAGAAACAAGAGACATGCAGACAGAGGCAATAGATGTGCAGAAGGAGGCAACAGAGATGCATAAAGAGCCAATAGAGGTGCAGAAATATGCAAGAGAGGTATAAAATGAGGCAAGAGTGGTGCAGAAAAAGGCAAGAGGTGTGCAGAAAGAGGCAAGAGAGGTGGAGAAAGAGGCAAGAGAGCTACAAAAGAGGAAAGAGAGGTACAGATAGATGAGAGTGAGCTGCAGAATGAGGCAGGAGAGGTGCAGCAAGAGGAAAGAGAGGTACAGAAAGAGGAAAGTGAGCTGTAGAAAGAAGCAAGAGACGTGCAGACAGAGGCAATAGAGGTGCAGAAAGAGGCAAGAGATGTATAGAAAGAGGCAAGAGTGGTGCAGAAAGAGGCAAGAGATGTGCAGAAAGAGGAAAGTGGGCTGCGGAAAGAAGCAAGAGACATTCAGACAGAGGCAATAGAGGTGCAGAAAAAGGCAACAGAGGTGCAGAAAGAGCAAGAGATATGCAGAAAGAAGAGAGGTACAGAAATAAGCAAGAAAGGTGCAGAAAGAGGCAAGAGATGTGCAGAGAGATGCAAGAGAGGTGTAGGAGGAGGCAAGGGTGGTACATAAAGAGGCAAGAGATGTACAGAAAGAGGCAAAAGAGTTTCCTGAAATAGGCAAGAGAGGTACAAAGACGCAAGGGAGGTTTAGCTAGAGGCAAGTGAGTAGAAAGAGGCAAGAGAGAGGCAGAAAAAGACAAAAGAGGTGCAGAAAGAAGAAGAAAGGAGCAGAAATAGGCAACAGATGTGCAGAAAGAGGCAAGAGAGGTGCAGAAATAGGCAAGAGAAATACAACAAGAGGCAGGAGAGGTGCAGGGAGAAGAGTGAGCTGTGGGAAGAGAAAAGAGAGGTGCAGAAAGGGCAAGAGAAGAGCAGAAGGAGGCAAGAGAGATGCAGTAAGAGGCAAGAGAGATACAGAAAGAATAGAGTGAGCTGCAGAAAGAAGCATATGCAGAGGCAAAAGAGGTGCATAAAGAGGCAACAGAGGTGCAAAAAGAGACAAGAGTGGTGCAGAAAGATGCAATAGATGTGCAGAAAGAGGCAAGAGAGGTAGAGAAAGAGGTAAGAGAGATACAAAAGAGGCAAGAGAGGTACAGATAGAAGAGAGTGAGCTGCAGAATGAGACAGGAGAGGTGCAGAAAGAGGCAAGAGAGATACTTAAAGAAGAAAATGAGCTGCAGAAAGAAGCAAGAGACGTGCAGACAGAAGCAATAGAGGTGCAGCAAGAGGCAACAGAGGTGCAGAATGAAGCATGAAAGGTGCAGAAAGGGGCAAGAGAGGTACAGAAAGAAGAAAGCAAGCTGCAGAAAGAAGCAAGAGACGTGCAGACAGAGGCATTAGAGGTGCAGAAAAAGGCAACAGAGGTGCTGAAAGAGCAAGAGATATGCAGAAAGAAGAGAGGTACAGAAATAAGCAAGAAAGGTGCAGAAAGAGGCAAGAGATGTGCAGAGAGATGCAAGAGAGTGAGGTACTGGGTTTTTCAGAACCGGTACCGAACCGGTAACCCAGTGGTGTCAGGGTACACACACAAAGACCTCGAGTACTTTCCTGATTTAGACCACAGAAACTCAGAGTCTTCTAGGTGAAGTCAAGGATCGATTTTATTGGCTGCAACTAAGTAACAGGTCCTAGAAGTACAACAACACGGGATGTATATTCTCAGGAGACTGCTCAATCTTACAAAGCCAGGCTTCTCTTTTTATACAAAATATTAAGCTCCAGGCAAACATTCTTACATTTACAGTAGACTATTCACATATTTTCACTACAAAGAGAAAGCAGAGTCATGATGACAAGCCCACATTACAGTTCGTCCAGCCCACAACAAATCACCCGGCAAGGCCCAACATTTTCATCAGATATCGGTGGGCCCCCAATAAAAACGGGCACCTCCTCCTCGTAAAGCAAGTGAGAGAAAAGAGCAGGGACAGGTGTGAGCAAGATTAGGCAGGGTGTGTGTGCGATGAAAAGGGTTTATGGCATGTTGTGCCTTGTTGCTATCTCGTTCGGCCACTGGGAGAGGAACTGACCAAACAGGTTCGGCCTGAGGCAAAGGTTTCAGCTTACCCAGGTCAGAGAAAAGTTAATCAAGGTGTACGTGTCCTTTGATATCGAATTTAGCTGTATTATAAGCCTATGTGAGGGCAACCCACAAACTGGCTGCCGTACACAAAATGGAAGCCAAGGGTTCAAGACGAAAATGACGATTTCGAGGTGAAATCGTCACTCGAATATGACGAAAATGCTTGTACATAGTGTACTATCCATTTTCGGTCTTTTGATATAAAAATCGTCATGCTACGACGAAGTTTTATTCACGAGTCCAGAATTTTCAGAACTACAAACCCTCCTTTTGCCCTTACATAGGCAATTTTACCTAATCTCATGCTAATCTGAGTCCAGGTCTATATTCCTAAAGTCATTGAGATGTTGCTGTAACATCATTCTAGTACTTAGCTCGTCTCTTGATACAGGGTTCCTTACACATGATGTAGCACAGAGGCCACATATTGCAGGAGCACACTGCAGGCACAGACAGAACAGGAAAAGAATGGCTAAGACCATCCCAATGACCATCAGAATTTTCCATCCCCAGGCGGATATCAGTTCCCAGAACCATCCCATTAATGACCAATCTCCTTTATCCACATGAATAGATTCGGAAATCTTATGCAGTTTAGAGATGGCCTGGTACAGGAGCGTTATCTGGAATAAAAGCACAGCAACTCGATTGGATCAATCTACATACCCCACCTCAGTCTGCAAGTATGATATCTAAACCTGTTCTGAAAGGTCATAAGACGATCCGACTGGAGCTCAGCAGTCAAGTTACTAAGGGCACCAGCAGTTTCAATTACGGTGGACTCAACCACCCTTGTCAATTGCCTTATGTTCCTGCTGTTAACCATGGGTCCCCAGAACGGCAGAAACCCCTTTACGAAGTCCCCAAATTCTTGTCCTGCAGTGTCTTCTTCGCTGAAGACACCTCTAACTATACTTGTCTTGTGGTAATCTGCCACCGCTGTGTAGGTGGGAGGCAGCAGGAACGAAACAAAACATGTGCCCGAAAAGTCAGGGGGCAACCATGTATAGGGTCTATCATGACAGATGAAATAGGTACCCTTAGCTGCTAAGAACGGAGGGGAAGTCTGAGATGCAAAAACATATGTTTCAGTGCAGATGATTTTCCCTAGCTGAGCTCTGGGATTCTTGCCAGTACCTTGCAGACACAGGTGACCCTGATGGGGTACAATACAAATCGGGGAAGATCTCTTAGCTTGCTGTTTCTCACTCAGAGTAGCTCCATATCCGGTTACGTGCCATCCTATGTATACTAGTGTCTCATCTCTAGGGATAGTCTCGTAGGAAATATCTTCCTTAATCATGTCTACTATACCCTTAACTAGAGCACTATTCTTAGGATTGTCTTCCACAGAACGTAGGGGGTAGACTTCATGTGCATAGATGAACATTGTTCTGTATGCCCACACAGAACCAATGTGGCTGAAAGGCAGGACCAGATAAGGGATACCTTTATCCGTTGTGTGAGGCATAAGACCACACACCCAACATCCATCTCGAAAAACTCCATCCTCTCTAAAGTGCTGCCCGCGATGGGAGGTTGTTTCTGCTAAGGAATGCTTCTGTCAGTCTAGGGCAACTCCCTTGGACCAACCAGAAGTGTCGACCTAACGTCGTCAGCTGCACCCCAAAGACTTTGGGCAACCGCGGCCCTAGCAGCGGAACCCGGATGGCGGTTCGAAAAACAAAAATAAGCAAGTTTCTCAGATGGGAGAGCTGCGCTTTCAAAAATAGTACTTGGAGGAGAAAAAAAGAATGTTATTTGTCCATAGGTCTCGGCCTCAAATTGTATCTTTGCTTTCCAGGTATGGTATGATCTCGGAAAAAGAGTTCAGGCTCTGTAGTGTCCAATGGAACTGACGGCGATACAGCTGGTTGCAAAATGTTGTCGCTCTCTTTTTCAGTAAGTGTTTCTTTTACACGTGCATCACTGAAAGGCAGAAAACGTGGCACAGTTTCAGTCTCTGAGTCGGCGACACCCTTCTGGACCCACTGGTTGTACGGCAGAGGTAAAGGTACCCTCTTGCAGTGGACTCCGTGGATCCAGTGCTTCTTCCCTTCCACTCGAACAGCTGATCTCGTGGAAAGAAGGACGAGGTGCGGTCCGATCCACCTGGGATGGTCGTTCTTGGTTCGCTGGAAATTCTTCACGAGAACCCAGGTTCCAGGGTCAATGGGGTGACCTGGAGTCTCAGAGACCGGAGGCAGGGTGTCATGGACCTGTTGGTGTAAAACACGCAATTTAGCCGTCAATTCGTACAAATAATCAAGCAAAACAGGGTGTTCAATTTCACTGAACTTTGTGGGCCTTGGCACTCCCCATATGTTGGCCGGGCGGCCAAAAACTATTTCGTAGGGACTAAGTCCCACTGGCGAATGCACAGTCATTCTGGTGGATAGGAGTGCTAGGGGTAGAGCGTCAGGCCATTTAAGACCAGAGCTCGCTTGGATTTTGGCCAGTTTAAGTTTTAAAGTGCCGTTGTAGCATTCTACTAATCCAGCTGATTGGGGGTGATTTGCAGCGTGGAACTTTTGCTGAATGCCTAGCCCTTCACATACTCTCTTCATCACACGACCCACAAATTCACTCCCATTGTCACTCCAGACCATTCTAGGCATTCCGAATCTGGGGAAGAACTCTTTCACAAGGGCTTTAGCTGTGGATAAGGGAGTGTTGTCTTTTAGGGGGTAGGCTTCCACCCATCTTGAGAAGGCACAAACAACAACGAGCACGTATTTTAAATTGTTGCACCTCTCCATGTGGATGAAATCTAGCTGCAAAACCTCGAACTGATACGTAGGAGGTGCAAAATGACCAGCTGGAGTTGGGGTTCCCCTACCAGGATTGTGTTTCAGACACACCATGCAATTCTTGACCACATTCTCTGCACACTTGGGAATTCCTGAATTTTGCCATACTGGAGCCAACAACTTGCAAATCCCTTTCACGCTGATATGAGCCATTCCATGAGCCACTGTAACCACTGCAAGCACATATGCATCGGGTAACAACCATCTCTGATGCTCTGACAATTCAACCCAACAACCATTTGCATCCATTCTACCCGTACTTTCTCTCCACATGTTCAACTCTTTCTCTGTAGCCTCAGCTTGAATAGACTTCACACTCTCTATCGTGTCTTCACACATTCCAACATCACCAACCCATCTTGCAGGGCCTGCAACATACATTCGGCTCATCACATTCCTTGCAGTTTCTTTCGCGATTTCGTCAGCAAATGCATTTCCACGACCAACATCATCAGTCACCTTCTTGTGAGCACTACATTTCACAATCGCCACTTGCAGAGGCAAGGTCAGTGATTCAAGAAGCTCATTCACCAACTGACCATGCTGAATCTTAGCTCCATGTGAAGTCAGGAACCGACGTTCTTTCCACAATCGTCCAAAACTGTGAACCACACCAAACGCATACTGACTATCGGTATAGATAGTCACTTTCATTCCTTTAGACAACACACATGCTCTTGTAAGTGCAATCAATTCTGCAGCTTGAGCTGAATTATGTGGAATACGTGCAGCTTCAACAATTGTATGCAAAGTCGTGACAGCATATGCTGCAGTCGTGTCACCATTCGGGAGCTTGAAGCATGAACCATCCACCCATAATGTACCATCACATACAGCAAGAGGAGTGTCCTGGAGATCTACTCTCCCTTTCGTTTCTCCTTCTGTTCTAATAAAACAATCATGCTGTTCAGAAGCATCTAGTTCCTCTACAATTGGCAACAACGTAGCTGGGTTGAGAGTGTTGCATCTTTTTATGTGCACATGACTTGCTAACAAGGTTAATTCGTAACCTGACAATCGAGCACTAGTTAAGTGATGTGTCTTGGTTCTGTTTAACAACGTGTCTACTGCATGTGGAACCATCACAATTAGCATGTTATTCATCACTAAACCAGCAGACTATCGAATAGAAACAGCTGCTGCCGCTGTTGCTCTTAAACAACTTGGCAATGCTTTAGCTACCGATCCAAAGTCGACGAAAAATATGCGCATGGACGCTGCTTTTCTCCAAACAACTGAGTCAACACTGATAATGCACAACCCTCTTTCTCATGGACATACAATGTAAAGGGCTTACTGTAGTTGGGTGTACCTAACACAGGAGCCGAACATAATGCTGTGCGCAATTCAGAAAAAAATTTCTGACACTCTTCAGACCAAGGAACGGGATTGGGTGTATCTTTACACGTTAATGCCACCAAAGGTTTGGCTAATAACGAAAAATTTGGTATCCATTGCCTGCAATATGATGTAATGCCCTAGAAAGCACGCACTTCTCTCTGTGTTCTTGGCACACTCAATTTTGCTATTGCCTGAATTCTTTCTGGGGTCAGTTTCCTTCCCTCCTTCAATAAGAGATGACCTAAGTAGGTCACTTCTTGACAACAATATTGCAATTTTGAGAGAGACACTTTGTGGTGCAAATCACACAAATGACGCAACAATGACAACGTGGCTTCTTTACAGATTTCCACAGTATCTGCAGCAATAAGCAAATCATCAACATACTGAATGAGGGTAGCGCCATCAGGTAGTACAATCATATCAAGCTGTGTTTTTAAAGCTTGACTATATATTGATGGACTTTCACAGTAGCCCTGGGGAGCGCGTTTAAAGCGGAAGCTGCGTCCTCCTAAACTGAAGCCAAAAATATCCCTGCTCTCCTCGGCAATCGGGATGCTGAAGAAAGCATTCTTCAAGTCAATCACCGATAACCAGGTGGCAGAAGCTGGAATCATAGTCAATAGGGCAGTAATGTCAGGAACAACTGGAAATTGTGGCACGACTATTTTATTGACCTCTCTAAGATCAATCACAAATCGGTACACAGGTGGCTGAGAAGGGTCAGTTCGATTCAAAACAGTCAGAACAGGACTATTGCAAACGTTGCCTCTTGTCTCTTCAATCACATCTTTTTCAATCAAATCGTAAATGATCGCTAGCAAAGCTTTTTCACCTTCACTAGAAATTTTGTATTGGGGAATTCGTGACATTTTAACATTGGCTTTCAATGTTACAACATATGGCGGTATTTCCAAAAGACCCACATCATTAGGACCAGTAGCGCAAAGAATATTAGGGAGAGATGACAATTCTGTTGGAAGTTTATCCCTTGACAAGTACATTGGAGAAATCACTTTCTTACCCAGTGTAAGTTGTACTCCTGATGGAGAACAATATAAAGTTGCATACAATCTTTTCAGCAAATCTAATCCTAGAAAGTTTTCACCACAACCTGTTGTCAGAATAAGGGGTGCTTCGAATTCACAAGGTCCAACAGAAAGGGACAAAGGGTCAGAAATCGGATTTCTAACTGGGGCGCCAGAAAAACCTACAGAAACATTCATTTCGCCAGAGAAAGGTGCGCCAGGGAGTTTGGAGTGCATAATAGAACTCTTTGTAGCACCAGTATCCAACAGAAAAGGTTCTGACACACCTGATGTAATCACCTCAACGTAAGGTCCACTCTGATCTACTGGAACTGAAACAACTCCCTCCCTTTGTCTATGGCTGTCCTAGCAATCATTACCGTCCATATGCTCATCTTCTGCATAGTAATCATCAGCATAGTACTGAGCCGTCCTACCAGATGCGTTATTCTGCTGATCGAACCTATTCATCGCATTTTGAGGTGGAAGAGACTGTGTGTTCTGGGGGAAATTTCCACGTCCTCTACCTCTAGATGCTTGTTGAACACCTCGACCTCTTACACCAGAAGCACCATTTGCACGCTGTAATAAAATAGGACAACTATACTTGAAATGACCCTCTTCCTTACAATATGAACACTGATTGGGGCCTACAGGGACACGTGGTTGAGTATACTCGACTCTTTGCGAGTTCCTCCGATACTGTTGAGGCTGCTGATAATTATTCTGATAGTTACTCTGAGCACCACTATTTTGACCACCATGTGGCGGATATGCTTGCTGTAACAAAACCTTCGTTTTTAACTCTTTAGTTTTCTTCTCTGCCCTATCTTTCTCATCTTTGTCTCGATTTTCGTAATATTGTGCAGTAGCCAATATCTGTGCTGAAGAGGAAACTGCCCAAGAACTCTCTGAATCTTTTAACTTTTTACACAACTCGGGAAGCAGATTATGCACAAATTTATCGACGAACAATCGCTGACCACCTTCTGTGCTCATATCTTGACCATTGTGGTCGACAAACGTTTCTTCAAACCTGGTGAAGAAATCAGACACCGTTTCATCTTTCTTCTGCTTACATGCAGACAATTTATACCAATTTACTCGCATGGCAGGCATTATAGTTTTCATGTAATCAATGATCTTACCAGGAAGTTCTGCTACTAAAGGCTCAGGTTTAGCACCACCAATTTGTAGGGCATCTGCAGCAGCAATATTAGCCCATGAGTCACCTAACTCCTGATCATGATCTGCATGGCGAATCTTTCCCCATAAAGGCTGTGGAACAACGTTCCCAAACAACATGTCTATATCCGCTAAATTCATGATGCATGAACCTGCAGTCTGCGACAATTCCTTGTAATACCCTGCAGGATTTTTACGGGGATCAGGCAATGTCTGCTTAAGGGCCAAAACTTCAGCTCGCTTCCAAGGAACATGTACCCACACACGCTGAAAGTGTGGCAGAATAACCGGATTAGCATTTGCATCACCCTCTCTCCATTGTGGGGGAACTTCTCTCATGGGGTATTGTCTTCCCTTCTTTTTACCAGAGGATTCAGACTCAAACAATGACTTGGAAACACCTTCAGTCCTAAGTGACGACAACGTCGCAACTGCTTTCTTAACATCTGAACCCACAATTGCGCCTTTTGAAAACTCGAACCGTACATGGCTCAACTCAGGAGGATTAGAGTCCAAATCATTTTCCTCTAAATCTTCACACAGGAAAACACACATTGTCTCAAAAACGTATCTCTGCTTCGATGTTTCCCACTGGGTGAAGACATCCATAACACATTCTAAATCATATTTTTCCGGGTCAGCGACCCATTTATGTGCCAAACAATTCAACGTTTCCTTCTCCTTAGAATCAGGCAGTTGACTACGCAATTGCTTGCGCTCTGTGTCAGGAGTCACACTCGTTGCACCAAAGAGAGGATGCAAAAAAATAGCGACAGTACTAGCCATTCTCTGATGAACAGAAGGAGAAGTCGATGAAAAGACAAGAGGGAAAGCAGGGTGAGACGAGGCAGATGCAGAGGCAGTGTCAGGAGGAGTACCAGGAGTGGTAGTCGTTATAGTAGTTAAAGTTGTAGGAAGTATAGGAGGAGCAGAAGTAAAAGCCGGTGGCCCTTGAGGAGGCTGCACCGGAGGAGCAGGAGCCAGCTGAAGAACAGCTGGTGGGTGCTGTAGAGGAGCAGGAGGCAATGCAACCACGGGTTGCGCAGCTAAAGGTTGTGGAGGTGCTGTAGCATTCTGCGCATAAGGGGGTGGCGAACTTAACAAATGCGCCATTAACGGATCTTTTTCAAGCTCTTTTGCTGCATCTTGCTGAAGAGGCGGCAAAACTTGATAACATTTATCTATTACCATATTACGTTGCCTGTGCAACTGCTCACTCATCTGTTCTTCTTCATTGTCTTTAAACTGCATAGCAGCTTGCATTATCGAAATACCCCTTTCTCTCTTATTTTTCTTCGCTAATTTAATTTCCTTCTGTTTGGCTTCCTTACGCCATAGGCGGAAAGAGTCAAACATCGCCGGCCGGGCTTTCTTCTTGAAAAGTTTAACTTCGAGATTGTCTAAGATTTCCGTGTCAAAGCTACCATATTGGGGCCATTTTAAAACACCATCTTTTCTGTTGTATTTGATCCACACTTCATTGTATGTGATGGGGCCTACTCCATGTTTCATATATAATTCATAAGTTGGAGTTCCAATCGGAGGAACCGGACACGAGTCCTCCAATCGTGAATCCCTATTACTACAACCAAGACAAAACAAATTTCCAAGTCTGCTAAGACCAGGCATCTTCGCTCTCTAGTCTAGCTTCAAACTTCAAAGGATTATCGATTACGATATTCTCGTGAATACACGAGTCCTTTGGCTTTGGCACTTGCAAGTTCCAAACAAAGTGATCCCAAAGGGAATACCCAAACTAGGACCAACTAAGGACTGGGAGACGCTCAACTTATATTTAACTGAGATATCGATGACGTCACCAGAAGACTCGTCTTATCGTTTCGCTCTACCAAACTTCAAGGGTCCAAATCAGGGCGATAGCCAGGGCAGCAGTCCTTTGTAGTCATCGGGAAGCTGGGAACCCCGCAGCAAAGACTTTCGGACCACGTCGACATGCAGGGGTCGATGAAGTGGTTGGCCTTCCTCCAGAATTTTCACACAAAGCTCCTCACGAACCTCTGGCTGGACCGGTACCGTTGGCATCGCCCCACGTGGGCGCCAGCTGAGGTACTGGGTTTTTCAGAACCAGTACCGAACCGGTAACCCAGTGGTGTCAGGGTACACACCCAAAGACCTCGAGTACTTTCCTGATTTAGACCACAGAAACTCAGAGGCTTCTAGGTGAAGTCAAGGATCGATTTTATTGGCTGCAACCAAGTAACAGGTCCTAGAAGTACAACAACACGGGATGTATATTCTCAGGAGACTGCTCAATCTTACAAAGCCAGGCTTCTCTTTTTATACAAAATATTAAGCTCCAGGCAAACATTCTTACATTTACAGTAGACTATTCACATATTTTCACTACAAAGAGAAAGCAGAGTCATGATGACAAGCCCACATTACAGTTCGTCCAGCCCACAACAAATCACCCGGCAAGGCCCAACATTTTCATCAGATATCGGTGGGCCCCCAATAAAAACGGGCACCTCCTCCTCGTAAAGCAAGTGAGAGAAAAGAGCAGGGACAGGTGTGAGCAAGATTAGGCAGGGTGTGTGTGTGATGAAAAGGGTTTATGGCATGTTGTGCCTTGATGCTATCTCCTTCGGCCACTGGGAGAGGAACTGACCAAACAGGTTCGGCCTGAGGCAAAGGTTTCAGCTTATCCAGGTCAGAGAAAAGTTAATCAAGGTGTACGTGTCCTTTGATATCGAATTTAGCTGTATTATAAGCCTATGTGAGGGCAACCCACAAAATGGCTGCCGTACACAAAATGGAAGCCAAGGGTTCAAGACGAAAATGACGATTTCGAGGTGAAATCGTCACTCGAATATGACGAAAATGCTTGTACATAGTGTATTAGCCATTTTTGGTCTTTTGATATAAAAAATCGTCATGCTACGACGAAGTTTTATTCACGAGTCCACACAAGACTACAAGAGGTGTAGGAGGAGGCAAAGGTGGTACATAAAGAGACAAGAGATGTACAGAATGAGGCAAGAGAGTTTCCTGAAATAGGCAAGAGAGGTACAAAGACGCAAGGGAGGCTTAGCTAGAGGCAAGTGAGTAGAAAGAGGCAAGAGAGAGGCAGAAAAAGACAAAAGAGGTGCAGAAAGAAGAAGAAAGGAGCAGAAATAGGCAACAGATGTGCAGAAAGAGGTAAGAGAGGTGCAGAAATAGGCAAGAGAAGTACAACAAGAGGCAGGAGAGGTGCAGGAAGAAGAGTGAGCTGTTGGAAGAGAAAAGAGAGGTACAGAAAGAGGCAAGAGCAGAGCAGAAGGAGGCAAGAGAGATGCAGTAAGAGGCAAGTGAATTACAGAAAGAATAGAGTGAGCTGCAGAAAGAAGCATAAGAAGTGCAGACAGAGGCAAAAGAGGTGCATAAAGAGGCAAAAGAGGTGCAAAAAGAGACAAGAGAGGTGCAGAAAGAGGCAAGAGATGTGCAGAAAGAGGCAAGCGAGGTGGAGAAAGAGGCAAGATATGTTCAGAAAGAGGCAAGAGAGGTGCAGAAATTGACAAGAGAAGTACAACAAGAAGCAAGAGAGGTGCAGGAAGAAGAGTGATCTGCGGAAAGAGGCAAGAGAGGTACAGAAAGAGGCAGGAGAGGTGGAGAAAGAGGCAAGAGAGCTACAATAGAGGCAAGAGAGATACAGATAGAAGAGAGTGAGCTCCAGAATGAGGCAGGAGAGGTGCAGAAAGAGAGCTACAGAAAGAAGAAAGTGAGCTGCAGAAAGAAGCAAGAGCCGTGCAGACCGAGGCAATAGAGGTGCAGAAAGGGGCAACAGAGGTATAGAAAGAGGCAAGAGTGGTGTAGAAAGAGGCAAAAGATGTGCAGAAAGAGGCAGGAGAGGTACAAAAGAGGCACGAGAGGTACAGATAGAAGAAAGCAAACTGCTGAATGAGGGAGGAGTGGTGCAGAAAGAGGAATGGAGGTACAGAAAGAAGAGAGTGATCTGCAGAAAGAAGCAAGAGAAGTGCAGAAAGAAGCAAGAGAGGTGCATAAAGAGGACACAGAGGTGCAAAATTAGCCAAGAGAGGTGCAGAAAGATGCAAGAGAGGTATAGAAAGAGGCAAGAGTGGTGCTGAAATAGGCAAGAGATGTGCAGAAAGAGGCAAGAGATGTGGAGAATGAGGCAAGAGAGCTACAAAAGAGGCAAGAGAGGTACAGATAGAAGAGAGTGAGCTGCAGAATGAGGCAGAAGAGGTGCAGAAAGAGGAAAGAGAGATACAGAAAGAAGAAAGTGAGCTACAGAAAGAAGCAAGAGAAGTGCAGACAGAGGCACTAGAGGTGCAGAAAGAGGCAACAGATGTATAGAAAGAGGCAAGAGTGGTGCAGAAAGAGGCAAGAGAGGTGGAGAAAGAGGCAAGAGAGATACAAAAGAGGCAAGAGCGGTACATATAGAAGAGAGTGAGATGCAGAATGAGGCAGGAGAGGTGCAGAAAGAAGAAAGTGAGCTGCAGAAAGAAACAAGAGACATGCAGACAGAGGCAATAGATGTGCAGAAGGAGGCAACAGAGGTGCAAAAAGAGCCAATAGAGGTGCAGAAATATGCAAGATAGGTATAAAATGAGGCAAGAGTGGTGCAGAAAAAGGTAAGAGGTGTGCAGAAAGAGTCAAGAGAGGTGGAGAAAGAGACAAGAGAGCTACAAAAGAGGCAAGAGAGCTACAGATAGATGAAATTGAGCTGCAGAATGAGGCAGGAGACGTGCAGCAAGAGGAAAGCGATGTACAGAAAAAAGAAAGTGAGCTGCAGAAAGAAGCAAGAGACGTGCAGACAGAGGCAATAGAGGTGCAGAAAGAGGCAACAGATGTATAGAAATAGGCAAGAGTGGTGCAGAAATAGGCAAGAGATGTGCAGAAAGAGGCAAGAGAGGTGGAGAAAGAGGCAAGAAAGAAACAAAAGAGGCAAGAGAGGTACAGATAGAAAAGAGTGAGCTGCAGAATGAGGCAGGAGAGGTGCAGAAAGAAGCAAGAGAGGTACAGAAAGAAGAAAGTGAGCTGCGGAAAGAAGCAAGAGACGTTCAGACAGAGGCAACAGAGGTGCAGAAAGAGGCAAGAGAGGTACAGAAAGAAGAAAGTGAGCTGCGGAAAGAAGCAAGAGACTTGCAGACAGAGGCATTAGAGGTGCAGAAAGAGGCAAGAGTAGTGCAGAAAGAGGCAAGAGATGTGCAGAAAGAGGCAAGAGATGTGGAGAAAGAGGGAAGAGAGCTACAAAAGAGGCCAGAGAGGTACAGATAGAAGAGAGTGAGCTGCAGAATGAGGCAGAAGAGGTGCAGAAAGAGGAAAGAGAGATACAGAAAGAAGAAAGTGAGCTGCAGAAAGAAGCAAGAGACGTGCAGACAGAGGCAATAGAGGTGCAGCAAGAGGCAACAGAGGTGCAGAATGAAACAGGAGAGGTGCAGAAAGAGGCAAGAGAGGTACAGAAAGAAGAAAGCGAGCTGCAGAAAGAAGCAGGAGACGTGCAGATAGAGGCATTAGAGGTGCAGACAAAGGCAACAGAGGTGCAGAAAGAGCAAGAGATATGCAGAAAGAAGAGAGGTACAGAAATAAGCAAGAAAGGTGCAGAAAGAGGCAAGAGATGTACAGAGAGATGCAAGAGAGGTGCAGGAGGAGGCAAGAGTGGTACATAAAGAGGCAAGAGATGTACAGAAAGAGGCAAGAGAGGTGGAGAAAGAGGCAAGAGGGCTACAAAAGAGGCAAGAGAGTTACATATAGAAGAGAGTGAGCTGCAGAATGAGGCAGGAGAGGTGCAGAAAGAGGAAAGAGAGCTGCAGAAAGAAGAAAGTGAGCTGCAGAATGAGGCAGGAGAGGTGCAGAAAGAGGCACGAGAGATACAGAAAGAAGAAAGTGAGCTCCAGAAAGAAGCAAGAGATGTGCAGACAGTTGCATTAGAGGTGCAGAAAGAGGCAACAGAGTTGCAGAAAGAGGCAAGAGATGTGCAGAAAGAGGCAAGAGAGGTACAGAAAGAAGAAAGCGAGCTGCAGAAAGAAGCAAGAGACATGCAGACAGAGGCATTAGAGGTGCAGAAAAAGGCAACAGAGGTGCAGAAAGAGCAAGAGATATGCAGAAAGAAGAGAGGTGCTGAAATAAGCAAGAAAGGTGTAGAAAGAGGCAAGAGATGTGCAGAGAGATGCAAGAGAAATGTAGGAGGAGGCAAGGGTGGTACATAAAGAGGCAAGAGTTGTACAGAAAGAGGCAAGAGAGTTGCAGAAATAGGCAAGAGAGGTACAAAGACACAAGGGAGGTACAGCTAGAGGCAAGTGAGTAGAAAGAGGCAAGAGAGAAGCAGAAAAAGACAAAAGAGGTTGTTAGAAATGGGATCCCTGGCTGGCCAGGGCTTTCGCCAAAGTAGGTCAGAGACCACCACTCCCAAGTCAGGGCAAGGGAGTTACACGCCAAGATAACCCCTGCTCACCCTCTAGGTAACGTGGCGCGAGCAGCAAAGGCTAAACTTGGAGGCGATGTGAGTTAAGTATTTGCGCACGCACCCCAGCAACAACACCCAAGGCCCGCCACAAAGGAAACTCCACACAAGGGTATATAAAAATAGCCTTTGTATTACACCAAAACACATTAGATAAAAACACACACTTTACAATGTGCCAACAGGCACGGGCAGAATTTACAGGGGATATGTACAAGACAGGGCCACCTGGACCACTGTCAGGAATCAGCACTTTTAGAACTTAGAATACAATACTTGTAGGCCTAGAACTTAGAACATAGGGCCTATCGGACAGTACCTTCCGTCCTGGTTGCGTGGGATAAAGCGAGTGATCTCCTTAGTAGGCTTGAGCGGGCGACCGGCTAGCTACAAGCGTCTGTCTGGGGCGACCAATGTGTGCAGCTCAAAGGAGGAGGGGGAGGCAGGATGCGGGCGGCCCAGCGAAGCGGCGCAGCTCAGGGGAGAGCGGCGCGGCTCGAGGCTTGGACGGGTGGCCGGGCACGAGCTGCCGAGGGGAGTGAGCGAGGCACACTTCAGGCGAGGCCCCAGTGGCTCAAGGGGATCAGACAAGTCCCAGCAATTAGTCAGGGAAGGCACAATAGAGTCCACTGGTCCTGGGACTCTGGTCAGGGGGCGAGCTCAGTATCAAGCCTTTGGAATATCACTTAGAACATAACAGAAAATCACTGTAGCACAAAATAGCACACAACCAGTAACTACTGGTAACCGGTAAGTACCACCTACGCAATCCTAACCACCTTAGGAACAGGTCTTGCAGGGAACCAGGACCTCACTAGCACCACCTGTACTAGCAAGAACAACCACCTAAGTATCACAATACAAGTAGGGTCATAGGCACATTACACATGATGCATCACAACACATTCAGAGGTGCAGGGCAGGAAAACACATGATGCAGAACCTACATTCAGCGGTGTAAGGAACAAGGCACATGATGCATCAAAACACATTCAGAGGTGCAGGGCAGGAAAACACATGATGCAGAACCTACATTCAGCGGTGTAAGGAACAAGGCACATGATGCATCAAAACACATTCAGAGGTGCAGCAAATAACAATTTGCAGAATTCACATTAGCACAGAACTTACATCAAAGTCCAGGGTCCAGGTTGCGCCACTGCGCCATGACCTAAACGTAGCAGCTGCCCACAAAGTGCTGGGCAGCTGTAGAGGATGATGAGGGGCATCGTGGGAGCCTCTCTAGGCTCAAGAACAAATCTGCAAAAGGTGGAGCCCCTCTGGCTCGAGAACAAAGGTGCTGGGGCTGAGCCTCTCAGGCTCGAAAGAGAAATGCAGACGGTGGAGCCTCTCAGGGCTCGAGAAACAACTGGGCCCATTGCAGCACTCTGGCTCCTAAAATACAATAATGCCCCCGCACTGGTGGAGCCTTTCAGGCTCGAAGTACACATGCCCAAGGAACCTCGTGGGCTCTAAATAAATGGTGCCGGGCGTTGGAGCCATCTGGGCTCTGGGCACGTGGGAGCGGCCCGCTGCCATTCGGGGCCGCTCAGGAAGGTGACACTGCTATGGTGCCGGGGAAGCAAGGGGGGTGACGGGCCCCTCGGGGCCCTTGAAACAGGTATGGCCACATCGTTGGAGCGGCCCGCTATCATGTGGGGCCGCTCGAAGAATAACCAGGGACAGCCCCGAGGCCCCCCTCCTTACCGGGCTCCGGGCGTCCATTCTCTCTGTATCCCTTCTCCGGGGACAGCGCAGGACTCCGCCTCCGGGGCTCCCCTCACTCCTGGGAGCCCCGCCACGCAACATCCGGCGCCAAGAGGGGGGGCATCTTCACCCGGTCTCCCATCTTGGGACCGGGACTTGAAGAACTTGGTAATTTTCGTTCTCAGGGAATACTTACTAATATAATATGAACTTGGCACAGACTCTGAAAATATGAAAAAGACATCTTTATTAAACACAATTAAGTGAGGCTACGTCACCCAACTGCCTTAGCAATTGAATGAGGCAGTCTGCTGAATGGTCTCAGCACAGACCTTTTATACCATTTATTATGCCCTAGGCACACATTTTCTCTTTGAAGTACATTATTGTTGGTCACTCCCAGGACGCGCACACAAAGCACTGTATGATGACAAACCCACTTTTCAGTTTGTCCAGCCCAAAATTAATCATCAAACAAACCCATAATAAACATTCTTCTTTGGACAAGCTGGACAAGACCCATAATGAAAAGGCCCGCAGCCCACATCATAAATAGACCATAAAGAAGGAACAGAAACAGATAGGAGCAAGATAAAGGGGTGTGTGCGTGTACAATAAACATTGCAATGTCCTGCTCTTTGATCTCTATCTGACCAGCTGCCTAACAAGGAACTGGCTCAACGAGGTCAGCCTCGGGCAAGGGAGTCAGCTTTCGCCAGGTCATGCAGGAGTCAGCACAAACCCATGCTAAGGTTATGTCCTTAAATACTTGTTCTGCCACAGTGAGGGCCTACTGTAAGGGCAATCCACAAAATGGCTGCCGGTCACAAAATGGAACCTGAGGATTCAGGACGAAAACTCTGATTTCAGGGTGATTCTGTCATTTGAATGTGACGAAAATGCTTGTGCATAGTGTACTAGCCATTCTCGGTCTGCTGATATCAAAATCGTCATGATACGACGATGTTTATGACACAGGTCCAAAATTTTCAGTACCACAGACTTGGCAGGTGGAGCCCTCAAGGCTCCGGGCTCCTCTTCTCCGGCCGGGCCCCCTGGCCAATCAGAGCACGGCGGCGGGCGGGACTTCCTTCAGCAAACCGGAAGTCCCGCCTACAGTCAGGCGCGTTGCCGCCTGACTTCCGGTTTTGCCCGCGGCTGCGGCGGTGATTTCTCGGGGCAATAGCGAGGGGTGGGCACCCTCGAAGTGAAAAATAAACGTAGAAGCGAGGTGGGCACTCACTTAGGAGCCTGATAAGTGGGGTGAGCACCCGCAGTACAAATAACGAAAATGGGGCATAAGGCAGGGTAGCACCTGCGAGGAGCACGAGCAGGACAGAGAGCAGCTCCACGTTACCAAGCTCAATTAAAGCGCTCCCAAGCGCTAGGGTCTCAAAAAGCAGCAGTAGCAAGTCCTTCAGGGGTCCATCAGCAAGCCAGGGGCTGGGCAGGGCCCAGGGGGGCAAGCCTTCCCCTGGGCCCAAGCAGCAGCATGCCCCTGGTAGATTCAAGTCAGCAACCAGAACAAGAACCTTTTTCAAAAGGTCACAGCCTCTTTTTATACAGACAAATCCTTTGTCTTTGGGCAGGGTGGGGGCAGAACCAGTCGCAGCTGGTCTGTGAGCACTGTTGATGGGCTCAACCACCCTCTCTATTCACTGGCAGGGCTAGGGTCGTTAGACGCACCACAGGGGGCGGAGCCAGCATTGTGTGAGGAAAAGCCCAGCCCCATTCAGGACACAGGTACACCCCTCCCCAGCCATCAGCATGCTAATCTCCACACTCACCACCGGGCAGACCCATCATGACTCATGGAGCCTGGCATCCCAGCCAGCTCCGGCCAATCACACGCCAGCACCTTCACAGCACATACACAGCCATGTCTAGAAGTGGCACTTCCGCACAAGACACACTCATGCCACATACATCATTGCGAAGCATTCACTCTCATGAGTTCGCACATACCAAATTCGAGCATGCACACCTCACGCATCAGGAACTACCAGGGACACAGACATTCCCCATGCATTCCTATGGGAGGGCAGGCCAATCTCACAAACGCACTCAGGGAGCACACGCACTTTACACTGCGTCACAGTGTCAAAGTGCGCAAAGACCAGAAATCACTATAATTATTTATTAACACTAGGCAAAAAGTTCAGGGGTGAACCTGCCAGAAGGGCCAAGTCCAACAGAGGTGCAGAAAGAAGAAGAAAGGAGCAGAAATAGGCAACAGATGTGCAGAAAGAGGGAAGAGAGGTACAGAAATAGGCAAGAGAAGTACAACAAGAGGCAGGAGAGGTGCAGGAAGAAGAGTGAGCTGTGGAAATAGACAAAAGAGGTACAGAAAGAGGCAAGAGAAGAGCAGAAGGTGGCAAGAGAAGTACAGAAAGAGGCAAGAGAGGTGCAGAAAGAAGAGAGTGAGCTGCAGAAAGAAGCATAAGAAGCGCAGACAGAGGCAAAAGAGGTGCATAAAGAGGCAACAGAGGTGCAAAAAGAGCCAAGAGAGGTGCAGAAAAATGCAAGAGAGGTATAGAACGAGGCAAGAGTGGTGCACAAAGAGGCAAGAGATGTGCAGAAAGAGGCAAGCGAGGTGGAGAAAGAGGCAGGAGATGTTCAGAAAGAGGCAAGAGAGGTGCAGAAATTGACAAGAGAAGTACTACAAGAGGCAAGAGAGGTGCAGGAAGAAGAGTGAGCTGCGGAAAGAGGCAAGAGAGGTACAAAAAGAGGCAAGAGAGGTGGAGAAAGAGGCAAGAAAGATACAAAAGAGGCAAGAGAGGTACAGATAGAAAAGAGTGAAATGCAGAATGAGGCAGGAGAGGTGCAGAAAGAGGCAAGAGAGGTACAGAAAGAAGAAAGTGAGATGCATAAAGAAGCAAGAGATGTGCAGACAAAGGCAATAGAGGTGCAGAAAGAGGCAACAGAGGTGCAGAATGAGGCAGGAGAGGTGCAGAAAGAGGCAAGAGAGGTACAGAAAGAAGAAAGTGAGCTGCGGAAAGAAGCAAGAGACTTGCAGAAAGAGGCATTAGAGGTGCAGAAAGAGGCAAGAGATGTGCAGAAAGAAGAGAGGTACAGAAATAAATAAGAAAGGTGCAGAAAGAGGCAAGAGATGTGCAGAGAGATGCAAGAGAGGTGTAGAAGGAGGCAAGGGTAATGCATAAAGAGGCAAGAGAAATGCAGAAAGAGGCAAGAGAAGTGCAGAAAGAGGCAAGGAAGTTGCAGAAATAGGCAAGAGAGGTACAAAAGATGCAAGAGAGCTACAGATGTAAGAGAGTGAGCTGCAGAATGATGGAAGGGAGGTGTAGAAAGAGGCATGAGAGGTGCAGAAAGAAGAGAGTGAGCTGTGGAAAAAGGCAAGAGGTGCAGAAAGAGGCAAAAGTTGAGTAGAAAGGCAAGAGAGGTACAGATAGAGGCAAGTGAGTAGAAAGAGGCAAAAGAGGTGCAGAAAGAGGCAAAAGAGGTGCAGAAAGAAGAAGAAAGGAGCATAAATAGGCCAGAGGGGTGCAGAAAGAGGCAAGAGAGGTGTATAAATAGGTAAGAGAAGTACAACAAGAGGCAGGAGAGATGCAGGAAGAAGAGTGAGCTGCGGAAACAGGCAAGAGAGGTACGGAAAGAGGCAAGAGAATAGCAGAAGGAGGCGAGAGAGATGCAGTAAGAGGCAAGAGAGGTACAGAAAGAGGGAGAAAGGTGCAGAAAAATGAAGGAAGGAGATGTGCAGAAACCGGAAGAAAGGCTCAGAAAAAAGCAAGAAAAGCGAAGAAAGAGGCAAGAGAGGCACAGAAAGAGACAAGTGAGGTGCAGAAAGATGCGAGTAAGCTGCAGAAAGAGGATAGAGAGGAGCAGAAAGATACAAGAGAGATGCTGAAAGTTGAAAGAGAGGTACAGAAAGAAGAAAATGAGCTGCAGAAAGAAGCAAGAGATGTGCAGACAAAGGCAAGAGAGGTGCAGAAAGGGGCAACAGAGGTATAGAGAGAGGCAAGAATGGTGCAGAAAGAGGCAAGAGATGTTCAGAAAGAGGCAAGAGAGGTGCAGAAATAGGCAAGAGAAGTACAACAAGAGGCGAGAGAGGTGCAGGAAGAAGAGTGAGCTGTGGAAAGAGGCAGGAGAGATAAAGAAAGAGGAAGAAAGGTGCAGAAAAAGGAAGGAGATGTGCAGAAAGCAGAAGAGAGGCTCAGAAAAAAGCAAGAAAAGTGAAGAAAGAGGCAAGAGAGACGCAGAAAGAGACAAGTGAGGTGCAGAAAGATGCGAGTGAGCTGCAGAAAGAGGATAGAGAGGTGCAGAAAGATACAAGAGAGATGCAGAAAGATGAAAGAGAGGTACAGAAAGAAGAAAATGAGCTACAGAAAGAAGCAAGAGATGTGCATACAAAGGAAAGAGAGGTGCAGAAAGGGGCAACAGAGGTATAGAGAGAGGCAAGAGTGGTGCAGAAAGAGGCAATAGAGCTACAGAACTAGGCAAGAGAAGTACAACAAGAGGCAAGAGAGGTGCAGGAAGAAGAGTGAGCTGCGGAAAGAGGCAGCAGAGGTACAGAAAGAGGCAAGAGAGGTGGAGAAAGAGGCAAGAGAGCTACAAAAGAGGCAAGAGAGGTACATATAGAAGAAAGTGAGCTGCAAAATGAGGCAGGAGAGGTGCAGAAAGAGGAACGAGAGGTGCAGAAAGAAGCAAGATCCGTGCAGACAGAGGCAATAGAGGTGAAGAAAGGGGCAACAGAGGTATAGAAAGAGGCAAGAGAGATGTAGAAAGAGACAAGAGATGTGCAGAAAGAGGCAGGAGAGGTACAAAAGAGGCACGAGAGGTACAGATAGAAGAGAGCAAGCTGCTGAATTAGGGAGGAGCGGTGCAGAAAGAGGAATAGATGTACAGAAAGAAGAGAGTGAGCTGCTGAAAGAAGCAAGAGAAGTGCAGAAAGAGGCAAGAGAGGTGCAGAAAGAAGAGAGTGAGCTGCAGAAAGAAGCAAAAGGAGTGCAGACAGAGGCAAACGAGGTGCATAAAAAGGCAACAGAGGTGCAAAAAGAGCCAAGAGAGGTGCAGAAAGATGTACGAGAGGTATGGAAAGAGGCAAGAGTGGTGCAGAAAGAGGCAAGAGAGGTGGAGAAAGAGGCAGGAGAGCTACAAAAGAGGCAAGAGAGGTACAGATAGACGAGAGTGAGCTGCAGAATGAGACAGAGGATGTGAGATACAGAAAGAAGAAAGTGAGCTGCAGAAAAAAGCAACAGACGTGCAGACAGAGGCAATAGAGGTGCAGAAAGAGGCAACAGAGGTATAGAAAGAGTCAAGAGTGGTGCAGAAAGATGCAAGAAATGTGCAGAAAGAGGCAAGAGAGGTAGAGAAAGAGGCAAGAGAGATACAAAAGAGGCAAGAGAGGTACAGATAGAAGAGAGTGAGCTGCAGAATGAGGCAGGAGAGGTGCAGAAAGAGGCAAGAGAGGTACAGAAAGAAGAAAGTGAGCTGCAGAAAGAACAAAGAGACCCCAAGACAGAGGCAATAGAGCTGCAGCAAGAGGCAACAGAGGTGCAGAATGAATCAGGAGAGGTGCAGAAAGAGGCAAGACAGGTACAGAAAGAAGAAAGTGAGCTGCAGATAGAAGCAAGAGACATGCAGACAGAGGCATTAGAGGTGCAGAAAAAGGAAACTGAGGTGCAGAAAGAGCAAGAGATATGCAGAAAGAAGAGAGGTACAGAAATAAGCAAGAAATGTGCAGAAAGATGCAAGAGATGTGCAGAGAGATGCAATAGAGGTGTAGGAGGAGGCAAGGGTGGTACATAAAGAGGCAAGAGATGTACACAAAGAGACAAGAGAGTTGCAGAAATAGGCAAGAGAGGTACAAAGACGCAAGGGAGGTACAGCTAGAGGCAAGTGAGTAGAAAGAGGCAAGAAAGAGGCAGAAAAAGACAAAAGAGGTGCAGAAAGAAGAAGAAAGGAGCAGAATAGGCAACAGATGTGAAGAAAGAGGCAAAAGAGGTGCAGAAATAGGGAAGAGAAGTACAACAAGAGGCAGGAGAGGTGCAGTAAGAAGAGTGAGCTGTGGAAAGAGACAAGAGAGGTACAGAAAGAGGCAAGAGAAGAGCAGAAGGAGGCAAGAGAGATGCAGTAAGAGGCAAGAGAGTTACAGAAAGAAGAGAGTGAGCGGCTGAAAGAAGCAAGAGAAGTACAGAAAGAGGCAAGAGAGGTGCAGAAAGAAGAGAGTGAGCTGCAGAAAGAAGCATAAGAAGTACAGACAGAGGCAAAAGAGGTGCATAAAGAGGCAACAGAGGTGCAAAAAGAGCCAAGAGAGGTGCAGAAAGATGCAAGAGAGGTATAGAACAAGGCAAGAGTGGTGCAGTAAGAGGCAAGAGATTTGCAGAAAGAGGCAAGCGACGTGGAGAAAGAGGCAAGAGATGTTCAGAAAGAGGCAAGAGATGTGCAGAAATTGACAAGAGAAGTACAACAAGAGGCAAGAGAGGTGCAGGAAGAAGAGTGAGCTGCGGAAAGAGACAAGAGAGGTACAGAAAGAGTCAAGAGAGGTGGAGAAAGAGGCAAGAGAGCTACAAAAGAGGCAAGAGAGGTACAGATAGAAGAGAGTGAGCTGCAGAATGAGGCAGGAGAGGTGCAGAAAGAGGAAAGAGAGGTACAGAAAGAAGAAAGTGAGCTGCAGAAAGAAGCAAGAGCCGTGCAGATATAGAGAGCTGCAGAAAGGGGCAACCGAGGTATAGAAAGAGGCAAGAGTGGTGTAGAAAGAGGCAGGAGATGTGCAGAAAGAGGCAGGAGAGCTACAAAAGAGGCAAGAGAGGTACATATAGAAGAGAGTGAGCTGCAAAATGAGGCAGGAGAGGTGCAGAAAGAGGAACGAGAGGTGCAGAAAGAAGCAAGATCCGTGCAGACAGAGGCATAAGAGGTGGAGAAAGGGGCAACAGAGGTATAGAAAGAGGCAAGAGAGATGTAGAAAGAGACAAGAGATGTGCAGAAAGAGGCAGGAGAGGTACAAAAGAGGCACGAGAGGTACAGATAGAAGAGAGCAAGCTGCTGAATTAGGGAGGAGTGGTGCAGAAAGAGGAATAGATGTACAGAAAGAAGAGAGTGAGCTGCTGAAAGAAGCAAGAGAAGTGCAGAAAGAGGCAAGAGAGGTGCAGAAATAAGAGAGTGAGCTGCAGGAAGAAGCAAAAGGAGTGCAGACAGAGGCAAACGAGGTGCATAAAAAGGCAACAGAGGTGCAAAAAGAGCCAAGAGAGGTGCAGAAAGATGTACGAGAGGTATGGAAAGAGGCAAGAGTGGTGCAGAAAGAGGCAAGAGATGTGCAGAAAGAGGCAGGAGAGGTAGAGAAAGAGGCAGGAGAGCTACAAAAGAGGCAAGAGAGGTACAGATGGACGAGAGTGAGCTGCAGAATGAGACAGAGGATGTGAGATACAGAAAGAAGAAAGTGAGCTGCAGAAAAAAGCAACAGACGTGCAGACAGAGGCAATAGAGGTGCAGAAAGAGGCAACAGAGGTATAGAAAGAGTCAAGAGTGGTGCAGAAAGATGCAAGAAATGTGCAGAAAGAGGCAAGAGAGGTAGAGAAAGAGGCAAGAGAGATACAAAAGAGGCAAGAGAGGTACAGATAGAAGAGAGTGAGCTGCAGAATGAGGCAGGAGAGGTGCAGAAAGAGGCAAGAGAGGTACAGAAAGAAGAAAGTGAGCTGCAGAAAGAAGAAAGAGACCCCAAGACAGAGGCAATAGAGCTGCAGCAAGAGGCAACAGAGGTGCAGAATGAATCAGGAGAGGTGCAGAAAGAGGCAAGACAGGTACAGAAAGAAGAAAGCGAGCTGCAGATAGAAGCAAGAGACGTGCAGACAGAGGCATTAGAGGTGCAGAAAAAGGAAACAGAGGTGCAGAAAGAGCAAGAGATATGCAGAAAGAAGAGAGGTACAAAAATAAGCAAGAAATGTGCAGAAAGATGCAAGAGATGTGCAGAGAGATGCAATAGAGGTGTAGGAGGAGGCAAGGGTGGTACATAAAGAGGCAAGAGATGTACACAAAGAGACAAGAGAGTTGCAGAAATAGGCAAGAGAGGTACAAAGACGCAAGGGAGGTACAGCTAGAGGCAAGTGAGTAGAAAGAGGCAAGAAAGAGGCAGAAAAAGACAAAAGAGGTGCAGAAAGAAGAAGAAAGGAGCAGAAATAGGCAACAGATGTGAAGAAAGAGGCAAAAGAGGTGCAGAAATAGGGAAGAGAAGTACAACAAGAGGCAGGAGAGGTGCAGTAAGAAGAGTGAGCTGTGGAAAGAGACAAGAGAGGTACAGAAAGAGGCAAGAGAAGAGCAGAAGGAGGCAAGAGAGATGCAGTAAGAGGCAAGAGAGTTACAGAAAGAAGAGAGTGAGCGGCTGAAAGAAGCAAGAGAAGTACAGAAAGAGGCAAGAGAGGTGCAGAAAGAAGAGAGTGAGCTGCAGAAAGAAGCATAAGAAGTGCAGACAGAGGCAAAAGAGGTGCATAAAGAGGCAACAGAGGTGCAAAAAGAGCCAAGAGAGGTGCAGAAAGATGCAAGAGAGGTATAGAACAAGGCAAGAGTGGTGCAGTAAGAGGCAAGAGATTTGCAGAAAGAGGCAAGCGACGTGGAGAAAGAGGCAAGAGATGTTCAGAAAGAGGCAAGAGAGGTGCAGAAATTGACAAGAGAAGTACAACAAGAGGCAAGGGAAGTGCAGGAAGAAGAGTGAGCTGCGGAAAGAGGCAAGAGAGGTACAAAAGAGGCAAGAGAGGTACAGATAGAAGAGAGTGAGCTGCAGAATGAGGCAGGAGAGGTGCAGAAAGAGGAAAGAGAGGTACAGAAAGAAGAAAGCGAGCTGCAGAAAGAAGCAAGAGCCGTGCAGATATAGAGAGCTGCAGAAAGGGGCAACCGAGGTATAGAAAGAGGCAAGAGTGGTGTAGAAAGAGGCAGGAGATGTGCAGAAAGAGGCAGGAGAGGTACAAAAGAGGCATGAGATGTACAGATAGAAGAGAGCAAGCTGCAGAATGAGGGAGGAGTGGTGCAGAAAGAGGAATGGAGGTACAGAAAGAAGAGAGTGATCTGCTGAAAGAAGCAAGAGAAGTGCAGAAAGAAGCAAGAGATGTGCAGAAAGAAGAGAGTGAGCTGCAGAAAGAAGCAAAAGAAGTGCAGACAGAGGCAAAAGAGGTGCATAAAGAGGCAACAGAGGTGCAAAAAGAGCCAAGAGAGGTGCGGAAAGATGCAAGAGAGGTATAGAAAGAGGCAAGAGTGGTGCAGAAAGAGGCAAGAGATGTGCAGAAAGAGGCAAGAGATGTGGAGAATGAGGCAAGAGAGCTACAAAAGAGGCAAGAGAGGTACAGATAGAAGAGAGTGAGCTGCAGAATGAGGCAGAAGAGGTGCAGAAAGAGGAAAGAGATATACAGAAAGAAGAAAGTGAGCTTCAGAAAGAAGCAAGAGACGTGCAGACAGAGGCATTAGAGGTGCAGAAAGAGGCATCAGAGGTATAGAAAGAGGCAAGAGTGGTGCAGAAAGAGGCAAGAGAGGTGGAGAAAGAGGCAAGAGAGCTACAAAAGAGGCAAGAGAGGTACAGATAGACGAGAGTGAGCTGCAGAATGAGACAGAGGATGTGAGATACAGAAAGTAGAAAGCAAGCTGCAGAAAGAAGCAAGAGCCGTGCAGACCGAGGCAATAGAGGTGCAGAAAGGGGCAACAGAGGTATAGAAAGAGGCAACCGAGGTATAGAAAGAGGCTAGAGTGTTGTAGAAAGAGGCAAGAGATGTGCAAAAAGAGGCAGGAGAGGTACAAAAGAGGCACGAGAGCTACAGATACAAGAAAGCAAGCTGCTGAATGAGGGAGGAGTGGTGCAGAAAGAGGAATGGAGGTACAGAAAGAAGAGAGTGAGCTGCTGAAAGAAGCAAGAGAAGTGCAGAAAGAAGCAAGAGAGGTGCAGAAACAAGAGAGTGAGCTGCATAAAGAAGCAAAAGAAGTGCAGACAGAGGCAAAAGAGGTGCATAAAGAGGCAACAGAGGTGCAAAAAGAGCCAAGAGAGGTGCAGAAAGATGCAAGAGAGGTATAGAAAGAGGCAAGAGTGGTGCAGAAAGAGGCAAGAGATGTGCAGAAAGAGGCAAGAGATGTGCAGAAAGAGGCAAGAGATGTGGAGAAAGAGGCAAGAGAGCTACAAAAGAGGCAAGAGAGGTAGAGATAGAAGAGATTGAGCTGCAGAATGAGGCAGAAGAGGTGCAGAAAGAGGCAACAGAGGTATAGAAAGAGGCAAGAGTGGTGTAGAAAGAGGCAGGAGATGTGCAGAAAGAGGCAGGAGAGCTACAAAAGAGGCAAGAGAGGTACATATAGAAGAGAGTGAGCTGCAAAATGAGGCAGGAGAGGTGCAGAAAGAGGAACGAGAGGTGCAGAAAGAAGCAAGATCCGTGCAGACAGAGGCAATAGAGGTGAAGAAAGGGGCAACAGAGGTATAGAAAGAGGCAAGAGAGATGTAGAAAGAGACAAGAGATGTGCAGAAAGAGGCAGGAGAGGTACAAAAGAGGCACGAGAGGTACAGATAGAAGAGAGCAAGCTGCTGAATTAGGGAGGAGTGGTGCAGAAAGAGGAATAGATGTACAGAAAGAAGAGAGTGAGCTGCTGAAAGAAGCAAGAGAAGTGCAGAAAGAGGCAAGAGAGGTGCAGAAATAAGAGAGTGAGCTGCAGAAAGAAGCAAAAGGAGTGCAGACAGAGGCAAACGAGGTGCATAAAAAGGCAACAGAGGTGCAAAAAGAGCCAAGAGAGGTGCAGAAAGATGTACGAGAGGTATGGAAAGAGGCAAGAGTGGTGCAGAAAGAGGCAAGAGATGTGCAGAAAGAGGCAGGAGAGGTGGAGAAAGAGGCAGGAGAGCTACAAAAGAGGCAAGAGAGGTACAGATAGACGAGAGTGAGCTGCAGAATGAGACAGAGGATGTGAGATACAGAAAGAAGAAAGTGAGCTGCAGAAAAAAGCAACAGACGTGCAGACAGAGGCAATAGAGGTGCAGAAAGAGGCAACAGAGGTATAGAAAGAGTCAAGAGTGGTGCAGAAAGATGCAAGAAATGTGCAGAAAGAGGCAAGAGAGGTAGAGAAAGAGGCAAGAGAAATACAAAAGAGGCAAGAGAGGTACAGATAGAAGAGAGTGAGCTGCAGAATGAGGCAGGAGAGGTGCAGAAAGAGGCAAGAGAGGTACAGAAAGAAGAAAGTGAGCTGCAGAAAGAAGAAAGAGACCCCAAGACAGAGGCAATAGAGCTGCAGCAAGAGGCAACAGAGGTGCAGAATGAATCAGGAGAGGTGCAGAAAGAGGCAAGACAGGTACAGAAAGAAGAAAGCGAGCTGCAGATAGAAGCAAGAGACGTGCAGACAGAGGCATTAGAGGTGCAGAAAAAGGAAACAGAGGTGCAGAAAGAGCAAGAGATATGCAGAAAGAAGAGAGGTACAGAAATAAGCAAGAAATGTGCAGAAAGATGCAAGAGATGTGCAGAGAGATGCAATAGATGTGTAGGAGGAGGCAAGGGTGGTACATAAAGAGGCAAGAGATGTACACAAAGAGACAAGAGAGTTGCAGAAATAGGCAAGAGAGGTACAAAGACGCAAGGGAGGTACAGCTAGAGGCAAGTGAGTAGAAAGAGGCAAGAAAGAGGCAGAAAAAGACAAAAGAGGTGCAGAAAGAAGAAGAAAGGAGCAGAAATAGGCAACAGATGTGAAGAAAGAGGCAAAAGAGCTGCAGAAATAGGGAAGAGAAGTACAACAAGAGGCAGGAGAGGTGCAGTAAGAAGTGTGAGCTGTGGAAAGAGACAAGAGAGGTACAGAAAGAGGCAAGAGAAGAGCAGAAGGAGGCAAGAGAGTTACAGAAAGAAGAGATTGAGCTGCTGAAAGAAGCAAGAGAAGTACAGAAAGAGGCAAGAGAGGTGCAGAAAGAAGAGAGTGAGCTGCAGAAAGAAGCATAAGAAGTGCAGACAGAGGCAAAAGAGGTGCATAAAGAGGCAACAGAGGTGCAAAAAGAGCCAAGAGAGGTGCAGAAAGATGCAAGAGAGGTATAGAACAAGGCAAGAGTGGTGCAGAAAGAGGCAAGAGATGTACAGAAAGAGGCAAGCGAGGTGGAGAAAGAGGCAAGAGATGTTCAGAAAGAGGCAAGAGAGGTGCAGAAATTGACAAGAGAAGTACAACAAGAGGCAAGAGAGGTGCAGGAAGAAAAGTGAGCTGCGGAAAGAGGCAAGAGAGGTACAGAAAGAGTCAAGAGAGGTGGAGAAAGAGACAAGAGAGCTACAAAAGAGGCAAGAGAGGTACAGATAGAAGAGAGTGAGCTGCAGAATGAGGCAGGAGAGGTGCAGAAAGAGGAAAGAGAGCTACAGAAAGAAGAAAGTGAGCTGCAGAAAGAAGCAAGAGCCGTGCAGACATAGGCAATAGAGCTGCAGAAAGGGGCAACAGAGGTATAGAAAGAGGCAAGAGTGGTGTAAAAAGAGGCAAGAGATGTGCAGAAAGAGGCAGGAGAGGTACAAAAGAGGACCGAGAGGTACAGATTGAAGAGAGCAAGCTGCAGAATGAGGGAGGAGTGGTGCAGAAAGGAGAATGGAGGTACAGAAAGAAGAGAGTGAGCTGCTGAAAGAAGCAAGAGAAGTGCAGAAAGAAGCAAGAGATGTGCAGAAAGAAGAGAGTGAGCTGTAGAAAGAAGCAAAAGAAGTGCAGACAGAGGCAAAAGAGGTGCATAAAGAGGCAACAGAGGTGCAAAAAGAGCCAAGAGAGGTGCGGAAAGATGCAAGAGAGGTATAGATAGAAGAGAGTGAGCTGCAGAATGAGGCGGAAGAGGTGCAGAAAGAGGCAAGAGAGGTACAGAAAGAAGAAAGTAAGCTGCAGAAAGTGACCCTTTCCCCTGGCGCATTGTGAAGACGCGGGAACCGCTTGACCGCACTAACTGTTGTGGACTGCTGAGGACTGCTCGCCGCTCCCGCTGCGCGGGAGCCACTTCGCCCGTGGGGGGAACAACAGACCCACCAACGCGGGTTGGAAACTGCCTGGCTGCCGAGGGAGAACAACATCAGAGGAGGAGGCTACAGGGGTAAGCGCGGCAGGGACTCACTATCCCAGGAGTCCCTGCATGACCACGAGTCATCGGTCAGCGCCCCCCTGCGTGCCCCGCCCCCGCCAGCAAACCGCTAAGAGCTAAGCGGGAACCAGCTTGTTTGTGACCCTTTCCCCTGGCGCATTGTGAAGACGTGGGAACCGCTTGACCGCACTAACTGTTGTGGACTGCTGAGGACTGCTCGCCGCTCCCGCTGCGCGGGAGCCGCTTCGCCCGTGGGGGGAACAACAGACCCACCAACGCGGGTTGGAAACTGCCTGGCTGCCGAGGGAGAACAACATCAGAGGAGGAGGCTACAGGGGTAAGCGCGGCAGGGACTCACTATCCCAGGAGTCCCTGCATGACCATGAGTCATCGGTCAGCGCCCCCCCTGCGTGCCCCGCCCCCGCCGCCACTCTACAAGAACAGAGAAGAGACCGTCTTGCGGGACGCAAGCGGGATGCCGGGCGAAGCCCGGGCAAAGGGCGGGCCCTCTACGGCCCTCATCGGCCTGAGGAGGCTGGGCTGGGCCAGAGGTCCTGGTTGCTGATCCCCGTAAGTTGCGCTCCACTTCTTTATTGTTCTCGTATTCACTAACTAACTTATGATGGCAACTGCTGCTACTAGCCCTGCCATAGTGGGAGCAGACAAAAATGTGGGCATGTTAAACCGTACCCTGGACGATTATTTCCTGAAACCAGCCCTTGAGGGTAACAAGGAGCTGCTGTTAGCAGAGAGGAGGGCAGATCGCCGCCGTTCAATAGAACGCATAAAAAACAGAACTTTTTCGGAACCCATAATGTCCGTTACATTGGACGATGATCTGATTATTACCTCAGCAGACAATTCGTTACTAACAGCCAGCGTGCCCTTGCTCTTTCAAGATTGTTTAGCCCCAGCAGTGTCACCCACTCAAAGTCAACAAGACTCATTACCTGTGTCGAATGCCCCCAATAACATTCCTAAGATCTCGATTTCACCTACAATTAGACCTGGCAAAGTTGTAAGAGGAAAAAGTCTGCAGCCACTGTCTCTTAAAATAATCGGGCCCCCACCGCCTAAAAGGAGACGGAAAACAACATCTGCAAATAAGTCCAAACTAAGCCACTCAGAGTTTGGCAATAAGGCGAAGATTGACGCTATAACGTCATTGGGAGGCCCCGTCACTCAACAAGCAATAGTGGCCGTTTCTCCGACCCCAATAACTTTATCTCAAGCAACTACAGAATCAGATATTGTCTATACTCAAATGGAAAAAGACTTACAACCAGCCTCCTTTAAGTCTCTTTTGGACAATATCGAGTTGATTGTACGCACTTATACACTTGCAATGGCTGAAAGATTTAAAGGGTTGGAGTCAAGGTTGGGTAAAATAGAGGAGGACCTGACCAAGCTAGGGAATTTTGTTCAGTCAGAAGGGCCCACAAAAGTGCAACAACAAAAAGTTACCACAATAACGCACCCTCCCAATAAAAATGTTGTCGTCCCTACACCCTTTGTACCCTCTAATGTCAACAGCCAGGCAGTTGTAGCTACTCCAGCTGCCCTTAACCGGTCACACGCGGTTGTGATAATACCTGACGGCAACAGTTCAAATAAATCTCTGTCAACAGAACTGTTATTAGCTCAGGGAAGATCAACTGCTGCACCCACAGACAGTAATGCTGCCACTATAGTTAATGCCCTGATTAGGGAACCTAGCACCCTTCCGGATAGACATCCTAGACCCGATGGAAATGTGATCAACCGGGGGAGAGGTGATCAAACTAGGATACCACCTATGGAACTTCCACCAGAAGCATTACCGTATGTGGTTGTACTTACTGGGGTCCCAGAACTGATAAAAGGAAAAAGAGAGGGATTCTTTCAATTAAAAAATAAAATAACGCACTGGCTCTCGCTGTACAGACCCAAACCCAACCTGGTAAATGGCGAAATAGTTCATGTCCGGCGCATGTCTTGGTTGGGGGGCAGAGCGAAGGATATAGGGGGAGACATTGTGGTCATAAATTTTAGGGATAGAAAAGCAGTACAACATATACTGAATTGGCCTTTTGCCAATGAGAATAGTTGTATTGTACCACGTCCTTTGACGTACTTTTACCCCAGATCTGCTGTACTTCCTCCACAAAACTCAACTAATAGCACCTATTTTACCCCCCAGTCACTAATTATGGAGTCCGCATTGAACCCTGCATATATGCCCTATTTAGCTCCGCCACCTGCAATGCAGGGGTGGAATACGATACCATTAACCCACAAAATAGATGCAAAGGGCAGCATGTCACATTTGATGCCATTTACTCCTCTAGAGCTTTATAATAGATTTGAGGCCTTTAGCGGTCTTGAGGAATGCGACTGATGTTTAAAGTGTGTAGAGGGAGTTTGGGAGGGTGAAATTGTTCCCCGTGTTACAATGTTACAGGAAGAGAAGGGTACCAGCTGCTATGAAACAGAAACACATATTGCTGTAACATATGCTGATACGAATGGTGGTTCACCCGCTGTCTTATCTACAATGCCTTTTAGGATCAACGTGGTGTCTCCACCATTTTTACCTGCTATAGTGTTTAATAATGATGTCTCTGTAAGTGATGTTGTTAAGGATATATGCACGATAAATTGCCATGATGATCCACCTAGCACATCATTTGTATCCTTGGACCTTCCACCCATAGATACCAACTTTTCTGTCTTGTATGGGGTTCATGCTCCGACTCGAGAGCCATTAGTACCGGCTGTAGCAAGTACTGTGGATACGGGGATCACACACTTTGAAATACCAACCCCAACTCCTGTACCATCTATCAGTGAAAGTTTCACATGCCCAGCATTAGCCGATTGTGTGAACTTAATCTCGTGGAATATAGCTGGCTTGGCCGACAAGTTATGTGACCCAGCCTGGTTATCGTTTATTAAAAATTTTTCCATTGTGTGCCTTCAAGAGACGTGGTTGGAGGACAGAAACGTCCATATAGAAGGGTTTTTAAGCTTCACCATTCCAGCGGTTGCCTCGACCAGGGGCAGAGCAAAGGGGGGATTGGCCACCTTTATAAACCTGGGATTGCTCTGTAATATCAGCATATATCATAATGATAACTTAAACATTCAGATGCTTGATTTAAAAAATGGCAAGAATGCTCTGACTCTGGTCAACTTCTATAATGCTAATGGTATTGGTGGTTGTGACATTATATCGCTAACAGTTCTACTGAGAAAAAACGTACACACTACATCCCGGAACCTGTTGATAGTAGGTGACTTTAATGTTCACCCTTGTGGTAATCCAGGCTCCACCCCAATGGGCTCTTTGGGATGTAACAGTGTGGAAGGCTTTCACTTTTCTCATACTAGGGGTGGTAAGAGCCTAAATGACTTAGTGAACGGTAATAATTTAACAGTAGCTATGTCCATGGTTCCTGATACTAAAATCTTTGATATTCCGACTTTCAAAGGACATGGTCTGGGATCCTTTATAGATCATATACTTCTATCTTCAGATCTTGTACAACGGGTCCTGCAATTTACCATTCTCCTCAGTGTATATAGTGATCACAACCACCTAGCTATTGGCATGGGTGGGTTTTTGTTCACCAAACGACCGTCTCGTATTGATCGAGGTACGCTGAGTTGTATAAACGGCAGACGCCGTATCAAATGGACACTGATAAATCAAGACAGTTTATATTCTAATATAAACAGTGCATGTGAGGAGGAGCTGATAGCATGCTCATCTCTTGATTCATCATCCATGAATATTTTGACCGGGTTTGCGGAAATGGCTTCTAAAATTGGTGACATGCTATCAGCACCAATAAAGGGGCAAAGTAGAAAGCAGGACAAATGGTTTGACCACAACTGCTCAAAGGCAAGCAGAGACCTGAAGAACGCTTTAAAAACTAAACCTAGACACCCTGACCTGATAAAAAGTCTTCGTGTGTCTTATAGGAAAGCACTAGCCGTAAGAAAAAAGGAAATTAAGGCTAACACTATAGAATCCCTCCTTGATCCTACAGTGTTGGGGAATAGCAGCAAGTTCTGGCAAATTATCAACAAACCATTGTTTGATAACCCAAATGACACAGTCCTAGGTACAAGCATCTCAGAAGGGCAGTGGGTGTCTCACTTCAGCACAATTTTTAAGAGTAATGAGCATAGGGTAGAAAATGCCTTTTTAATATCATCCGTAAACCCATTACGCTTCACAGTAAATGAGATTGTAAGGGGGATTCAGGGTCTAACTAGTAATAAGGCCCCGGGCCCGGATGGTTTACCACCGGACCTGTTTAAGTCTAGCATCCCTTTTTGGGCTCCCGTCCTTACGGCAGTAGTAAATGCAGCTGCTATAACGGGGTGCCCAAAAACGTGGGGCCTATCGACCATAGTCCCAGTTTTTAAAAAGGGCGATCGCAGCAGTCCATTATGTTACAGGCCGATATCCTTAATAAATTCAGTAGTTAAAGTGGTAGGGGGGGTAATCCTTAACAGGCTATCTACATGGGCAAAAGACAATAATATTCTGTCACCTATACAATATGGGTTCAGACCTGGCCATTCGACCATCACACAATGTCTGAACCTATATTTGATTTTAAGTAAATATACCCTGGCTAGACAAGGTACTGTCTATATGGCATTTATGGACCTGTCGTCCGCCTTTGACTGTGTGGACAGAAGCTTATTATGGGCCTCCTTGTTGAGAATGGGTGTGGAGAGGAATCTTGTCAACTTCCTAGCCGACTTGCACTCGGATACTAAAGCTAACGTCCGTTACACTCAAGACCTTAAAGTAACGGACGAATTCAGAATAAATCGGGGAGTTCGACAAGGCTGTATTTTGGCCCCATTCCTCTTTAACCTGTACATAAACGAACTGGAGGAATTTATTTTAAATACAGAAGCAGACTACCCCCTTGTTGAACACAAGGGGCTGCCTGTGCTACTCTATGCAGACGATGCAGTTCTTATATCTAGGACAGCAATCGGTCTCCAAAAATTATTAAATTCCTTCTTTAAGTTTATGGAGTCACGTGGCCTTAGCATAAATAATTCTAAGTCCTATGTCATGAAAACAGGAAAGGGTTCCCGGAAAACTGACTCCTTTAGTATAAATGGGGAGAAAATCCCTTTAACTAACTCTTTCTCATATCTTGGGGTCCTTTTAGACCACAAATTAACGTGGGGCCACGCAGTGTCCAAAAAGAAGGGCGAAGTAACAAGGGTAAATGCGGCCATTCTTGGCTTTGGGAAAAAAAATTGGCAATTGCCCCACGGCCTCACTGCTCAAACTTTATCAGGCAAAAAGTGTTGCTGTTGCCTGTTATGGTAGCGAGCTCTGGGGCTATTGTAGGATAAAAGACCTAGAGGTCGCAGAAAACAACGTCCTGAAAAAGATATTGAGGCTGCCAAGGGGTACTGGGACTTATTCTGTACACGAGGAGTTGGGGGTTTCATATCTAAGTGACAGAATAGCAGTCAACCCGGTTTTGTGTTGGCTGAATTGTTGGCTTAACACCGACATTCCGCTCACACATGCCTTATTAAAAGAGGTCTCATCGCTAGACGGTAGGCTTAAAATTCCGTGGGTGAAATATATAAGGGATTGTTTGTCGGCAATTGGCCGTTCTGATCTGTTTTATGCCCCCAACTTGATTACAAAACCTGATGTCGTTTTGGTAAAAAACGCCATATTATTGGCAAGATGTACTGACAGAGAAGAGGTTGAGATACAGAAGGGTAGTGTCAGGAAACATTTATTACTCAAAACCTGCCCACAAATGGAGCCTTATCTGACATGGCCTATGACTAGTTATGAACGGTTTCTGTTAACAAGGTTCCGTTTTGATCTATATCATCTTCTACTGGCGGTACCAAGTGGGGCACAACGGGGTGAAGTGTTGCCAGCTTGTGGCTGCGACGGTAAGTCTCCTCAAGACCTGGCACACTTTCTTTTTATTTGCCCTTATTATTCTATCCCACGGAAATTATACCTTAAACCATGTCTTAAAAAACTGAATTTTTTACAAATTAAGCCCGCACTTTATTACCTACAACTACTGAATTGTGACTGTACCCTATTTGTCTGTAACTTTTTAAAAAAAGCTATTTCTTTTAGGAAAAGTATGGACGGATAATTATGCTGTGAATATTTTAGGTGTTTTTTAACCAATATAGTAGTTTATGTTTTTAACCTCATATTGCTCACGCTCATAGTGCCCGCTGTACCTTCTCTTTTTTGTACTGTATTCTGTGTCCTCTATTTGCCACATGAAATGCATTGTCTGGAATTGTTTTTAAAATGTGTATTTATGAACTGTACTTTTATGATTGTAAGTTCTACAATCGAATAAAGATTTTTGAATTTGAATTTGAGCTGCAGAAAGAAGAAAGAGACCCGAAGGCAGAGGCAATAGAGCTGCAGCAAGAGGCAACAGAGGTGCAGAATGAATCAGGAGAGGTGCAGAAAGAGGCAAGACAGGTACAGAAAGAAAAAAATGAGCTGCAGGAAGAAGCAAGAGACGTGCAGACAGAGGCATTAGAGGTGCAGAAAAAGGAAACAGAGGTGCAGAAAGAGCAAGAGATATGCAGAAAGAAGAGAGGTACAGAAATTAACAAGAAAGGTGTAGAAAGATGCAAGAGATGTGCAGAGAGATGCAATAGAGGTGTAGGAGGAGGCAAGGGTGGTACATAAAGAGGCAAGAGATGTACAGAAAGAGACAAGAGAGTTGCAGAAATAGGCAAGAGAGGTACAAAGACGCAAGGGAGGTACATCTAGAGGCAAGTGAGTAGAAAGAGGCAAGAAAGAGGCAGACAAAGACAAAAGAGGTGCAGAAAGAAGAAGAAAGGAGCAGAAATAGGCAACAGATGTGAAGAAAGAGGCAAAAGAGCTGCAGAAATAGGGAAGAGAAGTACAACAAGAGGCAGGAGAGGTGCAGTAAGAAGTGTGAGCTGTGGAAAGAGACAAGAGAGGTACAGAAAGAGGCAAGAGAAGAGCAGAAGGAGGCAAGAGAGTTACAGAAAGAAGAGATTGAGCTGCTGAAAGAAGCAAGAGAAGTACAGAAAGAGGCAAGAGAGGTGCAGAAAGAAGAGAGTGAGCTGCAGAAAGAAGCATAAGAAGTGCAGACAGAGGCAAAAGAGGTGCATAAAGAGGCAACAGAGGTGCAAAAAGAGCCAAGAGAGGTGCAGAAAGATGCAAGAGAGGTATAGAACAAGGCAAGAGTGGTGCAGAAAGAGGCAAGAGATGTGCAGAAAGAGGCAAGCGAGGTGGAGAAAGAGGCAAGAGATGTTCAGAAAGAGGCAAGAGAGGTGCAGAAATTGACAAGAGAAGTACAACAAGAGGCAAGAGAGGTGCAGGAAGAAGAGTGAGCTGCGGAAAGAGGCAAGAGAGGTACAGAAAGAGTCAAGAGAGGTGGAGAAAGAGACAAGAGAGCTACAAAAGAGGCAAGAGAGGTACAGATAGAAGAGAGTGAGCTGCAGAATGAGGCAGGAGAGGTGCAGAAAGAGGAAAGAGAACTACAGAAAGAAGAAAGTGAGCTGCAGAAAGAAGCAAGAGCCGTGCAGACATAGGCAATAGAACTGCAGAAAGGGGCAACAGAGGTATAGAAAGAGGCAAGAGTGGTGTAAAAAGAGGCAAGAGATGTGCAGAAAGAGGCAGGAGAGGTACAAAAGAGGACCAAGAGGTACAGATTGAAGAGAGCAAGCTGCAGAATGAGGGAGGAGTGGTGCAGAAAGGGGAATGGAGGTACAGAAAGAAGAGAGTGAGCTGATGAAAGAAGCAAGAGAAGTGCAGAAAGAAGCAAGAGCTGTGCAGAAAGAAGAGAGTGAGCTGTAGAAAGAAGCAAAAGAAGTGCAGACAGAGGCAAAAGAGGTGCATAAAGAGGCAACAGAGGTGCAAAAAGAGCCAAGAGAGGTGCGGAAAGATGCAAGAGAGGTATAGAAAGAGGCAAGAGTGGTGCAGAAAGAGGCAAGAGATGTGCAGAAAGAGACAAGAGATGTGGAGAAAGAGGCAAGAAAGCTACAAAAGAGGCAAAAGAGGTACAGATAGAAGAGAGTGAGCTGCAGAATGAGGCAGAAGAGGTGCAGAAAGAGGAAAGAGAGATACAGAAAGAAGAAAGTGAGCTGCAGAAATAAACAAGAGACGTGCAGACAGAGGCATTAGAGGTGCAGAAAGAGGCAACAGAGGTATAGAAAGAGGCAAGAGTGGTGCAGAAAGAGGCAAGAGATGTGCAGAAAGAGACAAGAGATGTGGAGAAAGAGGCAAGAAAGCTACAAAAGAGGCAAAAGAGGTACAAATAGAAGAGAGTGAGCTGCAGAATGAGGCAGAAGAGATGCAGAAAGAGGAAAGAGAGATACAGAAAGAAGAAAGTGAGCTGCAGAAATAAACAAGAGACGTGCAGACAGAGGCATTAGAGGTGCAGAAAGAGGCAACAGAGGTATAGAAAGAGGCAAGAGTGGTGCAGAAAGAGGCAGGAGAGGTGGAGAAAGAGGCAAGAGAGGTGGAGAAAGAGGCAAGAGAGCTACAAAAGAGGCACGAGAGGTACAGATAGACGAGAGTGAGCTGCAGAATGAGACATAGGATGTGAGATACAGAAAGTAGAAAGTAAGCTGCAGAAAGAAGCAAGAGCCGTGCAGACCGAGGCAATAGAGGTGCAGAAAGGGGCAAGAGAGGTATAGCAAGAGGCAACAGAGGTATAGAAAGAGGCAAGAGTGTTGTAGAAAGAGGCAAGAGATGTACAAAAAGAGGCAGGAGAGGTACAAAAGAGGGACGAGAGCTACAGATACAAGAAAGCAAGCTGCTGAATGAGGGAGGAGTGGTGCAGAAAGAGGAATGGAGGAACAGAAAGAAGAGAGTGAGCTGCTGAAAGAAGCAAGAGAAGTGCAGAAAGAAGCAAGAGAGGTGCATAAAGAAGAGAGTGAGCTGCAGAAAGAAGCAAAAGAAGTGCAGATAGAGGCAAAAGAGGTGCATAAAGAGGCAACAGAGGTGCAAACAGAGCCAAGAGAGGTGCAGAAAGATGTAAGAGAGGTATAGAAAGAGGCAAGAGTGGTGCAGAAAGAGGCAAGAGATGTGCAGAAAGAGGCAAGAGAGGTAGAGAAAGAGGCAAGAGAGCTACAAAAGAGGCAAAAGAGGTACAGATAGACGAGAGTGAGCTGCAGAATGAGACAGAGGATGTGAGATACAGAAAGAAGAAAGTGAGCTGCAGAAAAAAGCAACAGACGTGCAGACAGAGGCAATAGAGGTGCAGAAAGAGGCAACAGAGGTATAGAAAGAGGCAAGAGTGGTGCAGAAAGATGCAAGAAATGTGCAGAAAGAGGCAAGAGACGTAGAGAAAGAGGCAAGAGAGATACAAAAGAGGCAAGAGAGGTACAGATAGAAGAGAGTGAGCTGCAGAATGAGGCAGGAGAGGTGCAGAAAGAGGCAAGAGAGGTACAGAAAGAAGAAAGTAAGCTGCAGAAAGAAGAAAGAGACCCGAAGGCAGAGGCAATAGAGCTGCAGCAAGAGGCAACAGAGGTGCAGAATGAATCAGGAGAGGTGCAGAAAGAGGCAAGACAGGTACAGAAAGAAAAAAATGAGCTGCAGGAAGAAGCAAGAGACGTGCAGACAGAGGCATTAGAGGTGCAGAAAAAGGAAACAGAGGTGCAGAAAGAGCAAGAGATATGCAGAAAGAAGAGAGGTACAGAAATTAACAAGAAAGGTGTAGAAAGATGCAAGAGATGTGCAGAGAGATGCAATAGAGGTGTAGGAGGAGGCAAGGGCGGTACATAAAGAGGCAAGAGATGTACAGAAAGAGACAAGAGAGTTGCAGAAATAGGCAAGAGAGGTACAAAGACGCAAGGGAGGTACATCTAGAGGCAAGTGAGTAGAAAGAGGCAAGAAAGAGGCAGACAAAGACAAAAGAGGTGCAGAAAGAAGAAGAAAGGAGCAGAAATAGGCAACAGATGTGAAGAAAGAGGCAAAAGAGCTGTAGAAATAGGGAAGAGAAGTACAACAAGAGGCAGGAGAGGTGCAGTAAGAAGTGTGAGCTGTGGAAAGAGACAAGAGAGGTACAGAAAGAGGCAAGAGAAGAGCAGAAGGAGGCAAGAGAGTTACAGAAAGAAGAGATTGAGCTGCTGAAAGAAGCAAGAGAAGTACAGAAAGAGGCAAGAGAGGTGCAGAAAGAAGAGAGTGAGCTGCAGAAAGAAGCATAAGAAGTGCAGACAGAGGCAAAAGAGGTGCATAAAGAGGCAACAGAGGTGCAAAAAGAGCCAAGAGAGGTGCAGAAAGATGCAAGAGAGGTATAGAACAAGGCAAGAGTGGTGCAGAAAGAGGCAAGAGATGTGCAGAAAGAGGCAAGCGAGGTGGAGAAAGAGGCAAGAGATGTTCAGAAAGAGGCAAGAGAGGTGCAGAAATTGACAAGAGAAGTACAACAAGAGGCAAGAGAGGTGCAGGAAGAAGAGTGAGCTGCGGAAAGAGGCAAGAGAGGTACAGAAAGAGTCAAGAGAGGTGGAGAAAGAGACAAGAGAGCTACAAAAGAGGCAAGAGAGGTACAGATAGAAGAGAGTGAGCTGCAGAATGAGGCAGGAGAGGTGCAGAAAGAGGAAAGAGAACTACAGAAAGAAGAAAGTGAGCTGCAGAAAGAAGCAAGAGCCGTGCAGACATAGGCAATAGAACTGCAGAAAGGGGCAACAGAGGTATAGAAAGAGGCAAGAGTGGTGTAAAAAGAGGCAAGAGATGTGCAGAAAGAAGCAGGAGAGTTACAAAAGAGGACCGAGAGGTACAGATTGAAGAGAGCAAGCTGCAGAATGAGGGAGGAGTGGTGCAGAAAGGGGAATGGAGGTACAGAAAGAAGAGAGTGAGCTGATGAAAGAAGCAAGAGAAGTGCAGAAAGAAGCAAGAGATGTGCAGAAAGAAGAGAGTGAGCTGTAGAAAGAAGCAAAAGAAGTGCAGACAGAGGCAAAAGAGGTGCATAAAGAGGCAACAGAGGTGCAAAAAGAGCCAAGAGAGGTGCGGAAAGATGCAAGAGAGGTATAGAAAGAGGCAAGAGTGGTGCAGAAAGAGGCAAGAGATGTGCAGAAAGAGACAAGAGATGTGGAGAAAGAGGCAAGAAAGCTACAAAAGAGGCAAAAGAGGTACAGATAGAAGAGAGTGAGCTGCAGAATGAGGCAGAAGAGGTGCAGAAAGAGGAAAGAGAGATACAGAAAGAAGAAAGTGAGCTGCAGAAATAAACAAGAGACGTGCAGACAGAGGCATTAGAGGTGCAGAAAGAGGCAACAGAGGTATAGAAAGAGGCAAGAGTGGTGCAGAAAGAGGCAAGAGAGGTGGAGAAAGAGGCAAGAGAGGTGGAGAAAGAGGCAAGAGAGCTACAAAAGAGGCAAGAGAGGTACAGATAGACGAGAGTGAGCTGCAGAATGAGACATAGGATGTGAGATACAGAAAGTAGAAAGTAAGCTGCAGAAAGAAGCAAGAGCCGTGCAGACCGAGGCAATAGAGGTGCAGAAAGGGGCAAGAGAGGTATAGAAAGAGGCAACAGAGGTATAGAAAGAGGCAAGAGTGTTGTAGAAAGAGGCAAGAGATGTGCAAAAAGAGGCAGGAGAGGTACAAAAGAGGCACGAGAGCTACAGATACAAGAAAGTAAGCTGCTGAATGAGGGAGGAGTGGTGCAGAAAGAGGAATGGAGGAACAGAAAGAAGAGAGTGAGCTGCTGAAAGAAGCAAGAGAAGTGTAGAAAGAAGCAAGAGAGGTGCAGAAAGAAGAGAGTGAGCTGCAGAAAGAAGCAAAAGAAGTGCAGATAGAGGCAAAAGAGGTGCATAAAGAGGCAACAGAGGTGCAAAAAGAGCCAAGAGAGGTGCAGAAAGATGTAAGAGAGGTATAGAAAGAGGCAAGAGTGGTGCAGAAAGAGGCAAGAGATGTGCAGAAAGAGGCAAGAGAGGTAGAGAAAGAGGCAAGAGAGCTACAAAAGAGGCAAAAGAGGTACAGATAGACGAGAGTGAGCTGCAGAATGAGACAGAGGATGTGAGATACAGAAAGAAGAAAGTGAGCTGCAGAAAAAAGCAACAGACGTGCAGACAGAGGCAATAGAGGTGCAGAAAGAGGCAACAGAGGTATAGAAAGAGGCAAGAGTGGTGCAGAAAGATGCAAGAAATGTGCAGAAAGAGGCAAGAGACATAGAGAAAGAGGCAAGAGAGATACAAAAGAGGCAAGAGAGGTACAGAAAGAAGAAAGTAAGCTGCAGAAAGAAGAAAGAGACCCGAAGACAGAGGCAATAGAGCTGCAGCAAGAGGCAACAGAGGTGCAGAATGAATCAGGAGAGGTGCAGAAAGAGGCAAGACAGGTACAGAAAGAAAAAAATGAGCTGCAGAAAGAAGCAAGAGACGTGCAGACAGAGGCATTAGAGGTGCAGAAAAAGGAAACAGAGGTGCAGAAAGAGCAAGAGATATGCAGAAAGAAGAGAGGTACAGAAATTAGCAAGAAAGGTGTAGAAAGATGCAAGAGATGTGCAGAGAGATGCAATAGAGGTGTAGGAGGAGGCAAGGGTGGTACATAAAGAGGCAAGAGATGTACAGAAAGAGACAAGAGAGTTGCAGAAATAGGCAAGAGAGGTACAAAGACGCAAGGGAAGTACATCTAGAGGCAAGTGAGTAGAAAGAGGCAAGAAAGAGGCAGAAAAAGACAAAAGAGGTGCAGAAAGAAGAAGAAAGGAGCAGAAATAGGCAACAGATGTGAAGAAAGAGGCAAAAGAGCTGCAGAAATAGGGAAGAGAAGTACAACAAGAGGCAGGAGAGGTGCAGTAAGAAGTGTGAGCTGTGGAAAGAGACAAGAGAGGTACAGAAAGAGGCAAGAGAAGAGCAGAAGGAGGCAAGAGAGTTACAGAAAGAAGAGATTGAGCTGCTGAAAGAAGCAAGAGAAGTACAGAAAGAGGCAAGAGTGGTGCAGAAAGAAGAAAGTGAGCTGCAGAAAGAAGCATAAGAAGTGCAGACAGAGGCAAAAGAGGTGCATAAAGAGGCAACAGAGGTGCAAAAAGAGCCAAGAGAGGTGCAGAAAGATGCAAGAGAGGTATAGAACAAGGCAAGAGTGGTGCAGAAAGAGGCAAGAGATGTGCAGAAAGAGGCAAGCGAGGTGGAGAAAGAGGCAAGAGATGTTCAGAAAGAGGCAAGAGAGGTGCAGAAATTGACAAGAGAAGTACAACAAGAGGCAAGAGAGGTGCAGGAAGAAGAGTGAGCTGCGGAAAGAGGCAAGAGAGGTACAGAAAGAGTCAAGAGAGGTGGAGAAAGAGACAAGAGAGCTACAAAAGAGGCAAGAGAGGTACAGATAGAAGAGAGTGAGCTGCAGAATGAGGCAGGAGAGGTGCAGAAAGAGGAAAGAGAGCTACAGAAAGAAGAAAGTGAGCTGCAGAAAGAAGCAAGAGCCGTGCAGACATAGGCAATAGAGCTGCAGAAAGGGGCAACAGAGGTATAGAAAGAGGCAAGAGTGGTGTAAAAAGAGGCAAGAGATGTGCAGAAAGAGGCAGGAGAGGTACAAAAGAGGACCGAGAGGTACAGATTGAAGAGAGCAAGCTGCAGAATGAGGGAGGAGTGGTGCAGAAAGGGGAATGGAGGTACAGAAAGAAGAGAGTGAGCTGCTGAAAGAAGCAAGAGAAGTGCAGAAAGAAGCAAGAGATGTGCAGAAAGAAGAGAGTGAGCTGTAGAAAGAAGCAAAAGAAGTGCAGACAGAGGCAAAAGAGGTGCATAAAGAGGCAACAGAGGTGCAAAAAGAGCCAAGAGAGGTGCGGAAAGATGCAAGAGAGGTATAGAAAGAGGCAAGAGTGGTGCAGAAAGAGGCAAGAGATGTGCAGAAAGAGACAAGAGATGTGGAGAAAGAGGCAAGAAAGCTACAAAAGAGGCAAAAGAGGTACAAATAGAAGAGAGTGAGCTGCAGAATGAGGCAGAAGAGATGCAGAAAGAGGAAAGAGAGATACAGAAAGAAGAAAGTGAGCTGCAGAAATAAACAAGAGACGTGCAGACAGAGGCATTAGAGGTGCAGAAAGAGGCAACAGAGGTATAGAAAGAGGCAAGAGTGGTGCAGAAAGAGGCAGGAGAGGTGGAGAAAGAGGCAAGAGAGGTGGAGAAAGAGGCAAGAGAGCTACAAAAGAGGCAAGAGAGGTACAGATAGACGAGAGTGAGCTGCAGAATGAGACATAGGATGTGAGATACAGAAAGTAGAAAGTAAGCTGCAGAAAGAAGCAAGAGCCGTGCAGACCGAGGCAATAGAGGTGCAGAAAGGGGCAAGAGAGGTATAGAAAGAGGCAACAGAGGTATAGAAAGAGGCAAGAGTGTTGTAGAAAGAGGCAAGAGATGTACAAAAAGAGGCAGGAGAGGTACAAAAGAGGCACGAGAGCTACAGATACAAGAAAGCAAGCTGCTGAATGAGGGAGGAGTGGTGCAGAAAGAGGAATGGAGGAACAGAAAGAAGAGAGTGAGCTGCTGAAAGAAGCAAGAGAAGTGCAGAAAGAAGCAAGAGAGGTGCATAAAGAAGAGAGTGAGCTGCAGAAAGAAGCAAAAGAAGTGCAGATAGAGGCAAAAGAGGTGCATAAAGAGGCAACAGAGGTGCAAACAGAGCCAAGAGAGGTGCAGAAAGATGTAAGAGGTATAGAAAGAGGCAAGAGTGGTGCAGAAAGAGGCAAGAGATGTGCAGAAAGAGGCAAGAGAGGTAGAGAAAGAGGCAAGAGAGCTACAAAAGAGGCAAAAGAGGTACAGATAGACGAGAGTGAGCTGCAGAATGAGACAGAGGATGTGAGATACAGAAAGAAGAAAGTGAGCTGCAGAAAAAAGCAACAGACGTGCAGACAGAGGCAATAGAGGTGCAGAAAGAGGCAACAGAGGTATAGAAAGAGGCAAGAGTGGTGCAGAAAGATGCAAGAAATGTGCAGAAAGAGGCAAGAGACGTAGAGAAAGAGGCAAGAGAGATACAAAAGAGGCAAGAGAGGTACAGATAGAAGAGAGTGAGCTGCAGAATGAGGCAGGAGAGGTGCAGAAAGAGGCAAGAGAGGTACAGAAAGAAGAAAGTAAGCTGCAGAAAGAAGAAAGAGACCCGAAGACAGAGGCAATAGAGCTGCAGCAAGAGGCAACAGAGGTGCAGAATGAATCAGGAGAGGTGCAGAAAGAGGCAAGACAGGTACAGAAAGAAAAAAATGAGCTGCAGAAAGAAGCAAGAGACGTGCAGACAGAGGCATTAGAGGTGCAGAAAAAGGAAACAGAGGTGCAGAAAGAGCAAGAGATATGCAGAAAGAAGAGAGGTACAGAAATTAGCAAGAAAGGTGTAGAAAGATGCAAGAGATGTGCAGAGAGATGCAATAGAGGTGTAGGAGGAGGCAAGGGTGGTACATAAAGAGGCAAGAGATGTACAGAAAGAGACAAGAGAGTTGCAGAAATAGGCAAGAGAGGTACAAAGACGCAAGGGAGGTACATCTAGAGGCAAGTGAGTAGAAAGAGGCAAGAAAGAGGCAGAAAAAGACAAAAGAGGTGCAGAAAGAAGAAGAAAGGAGCAGAAATAGGCAACAGATGTGAAGAAAGAGGCAAAAGAGGTGCAGAAATAGGGAAGAGAAGTACAACAAGAGGCAGGAGAGGTGCAGTAAGAAGTGTGAGCTGTGGAAAGAGACAAGAGAGGTACAGAAAGAGGCAAGAGAAGAGCAGAAGGAGGCAAGAGAGTTACAGAAAGAAGAGATTGAGCTGCTGAAAGAAGCAAGAGAAGTACAGAAAGAGGCAAGAGAGGTGCAGAAAGAAGAGAGTGAGCTGCAGAAAGAAGCATAAGAAGTGCAGACAGAGGCAAAAGAGGTGCATAAAGAGGCAACAGAGGTGCAAAAAGAGCCAAGAGAGGTGCAGAAAGATGCAAGAGAGGTATAGAACAAGGCAAGAGTGGTGCAGAAAGAGGCAAGAGATGTGCAGAAAGAGGCAAGCGAGATGGAGAAAGAGGCAAGAGATGTTCAGAAAGAGGCAAGAGAGGTGCAGAAATTGACAAGAGAAGTACAACAAGAGGCAAGAGAGGTGCAGGAAGAAGAGTGAGCTGCGGAAAGAGGCAAGAGAGGTACAGAAAGAGTCAAGAGAGGTGGAGAAAGAGACAAGAGAGCTACAAAAGAGGCAAGAGAGGTACAGATAGAAGAGAGTGAGCTGCAGAATGAGGCAGGAGAGGTGCAGAAAGAGGAAAGAGAGCTACAGAAAGAAGAAAGTGAGCTGCAGAAAGAAGCAAGAGCCGTGCAGACATAGGCAATAGAGCTGCAGAAAGGGGCAACAGAGGTATAGAAAGAGGCAAGAGTGGTGTAAAAAGAGGCAAGAGATGTGCAGAAAGAGGCAGGAGAGGTACAAAAGAGGACCGAGAGGTACAGATTGAAGAGAGCAAGCTGCAGAATGAGGGAGGAGTGGTGCAGAAAGGGGAATGGAGGTACAGAAAGAAGAGAGTGAGCTGCTGAAAGAAGCAAGAGAAGTGCAGAAAGAAGCAAGAGATGTGCAGAAAGAAGAGAGAGAGCTGTAGAAAGAAGCAAAAGAAGTGCAGACAGAGGCAAAAGAGGTGCATAAAGAGGCAACAGAGGTGCAAAAAGAGCCAAGAGAGGTGCGGAAAGATGCAAGAGAGGTATAGAAAGAGGCAAGAGTGGTGCAGAAAGAGGCAAGAGATGTGCAGAAAGAGACAAGAGATGTGGAGAAAGAGGCAAGAAAGCTACAAAAGAGGCAAAAGAGGTACAGATAGAAGAGAGTGAGCTGCAGAATGAGGCAGAAGAGGTGCAGAAAGAGGAAAGAGAGATACAGAAAGAAGAAAGTGAGCTGCAGAAATAAACAAGAGACGTGCAGACAGAGGCATTAGAGGTGCAGATGTCGTGTATTCCTATAGGTTCTGAATCGATCCCCCTATTCCTGACCCTATTCTGGTTAAACTAACTATCAAGTTAACTAACAGTCAGCCCATGAGGCAAGACAAGCCCCCATGATGCAGATACCGTTATCTGACGCAGTCACACTACGGCACAGGAACGTGTTATCTGATTAGGTCATAACGCTTGAGATCTAATTAGACAAGCGACATTCCTCCAGCCCCTGATAAGGCATACGACGTTCTCATAACAAATCAAACCTATGACAACCTGGAAAATCCGTGCGGCCATTGTTTTGATTTCACAGAGAACTTTAGTAAAGAATGTGCTAACGAGCAAGTCGTATGACATCTTTATTGACGTATCTATGTCCATCCTTACGTCAATCTCGGCACCTTTAAGGTATAAATATTGCCGATCTTGCCCTATGCAAACACACGCGTGGTGACAAGACGGAGCAGCCACACTTGCCGAAGCCGAGAGCAGAAGCAGACCCCGCTGGCAGCAGCCCCGCCTTCCTGACGCGCTGAGAGACGCGCTGCTATCTCAAGCCGAGAGACCCAGCACCGGCGCTTCCGGGTAGCCCTCGCAGGCAGCCTGGAATATCGAGACCAGAGAAAGAGATACCATTCCTCATTCATCCTAACTTCCAGGTACAGAACTGAATAACCCCTCACAGAGAATTCTTTAGTTATTCACTTGCCAAAAACAAACTTAACTTAAACTGTAACTTTCTATTCCCGCCCACGCATTAGACTTAGGTCAGGTACACGGGGTAGGCGTATTTAGAAACACCAGTTGAGTACGTTTAGTCAAATGTATATGTGTATGTAAATATATTTTAATCATTTCAAACATCATATGGCTCAGAAACCATATCAATGTTTTTACAGTATTATTTTATACTATTGCTTTTAATGTATGCACTTTACTTAACTATAAGTATTGCAATAATATCGATCCATTTCTCATGTATGAGAAAAGAGACTGATCAATAAATAACACCTTTTTATTGAACACGCCCGTCTCTTCCTTTTCTCTACATTCTGATGAGACTAAGAATGCACGTACTGACTGAGTAAAATAATTGCCTTGTGCTCACACGACTCTCGAGATTGACTCTTGATTAGGGGAGAGCAAAGTTGTCATGTTCTATGGTTGTCAGAAACTAAATCCCTTCTTGTCTAATCAGGGAAGTTAATTCCTCCTTGAACATTCGAGAAAGTTTCTAGCGAACTCTGAGCTACGCTGGCAAACCCAAAAATTAAGTCTAGTATCGACAGTAGTAGACCTAGTTAACGTCTGGTCTAGGCCTTTACTGCTGTAGGTATTATTCCAATGCGCAGAGCCTATTGGGAAAATAGGAGCTACACTACATGGCGCCCAACGCGTTTGGAAAGGGCGATAAAACTAACGTAAGACATTTAGAGTACCTCAGTCGTGCTTTCTCACTCAGACCCCTTTTCCCATTGTACTCCAAAGACGTCTGGAGTGGGTGAAAGGTTATATCCTCCAAAACCTCACAGGAGGGAACTCCTATGTATGGTTCTTGGTACAGTCAACGTTGAAGGATACACTGTTCCAAAATATTGTGCATCTAATCTCTGTTTCCATAAAGAAACCTGATCTGCAAACAGCTATAATACCATCCGGTCAGTAAAATGACTGAAAGTGATGATGAAAGAGAAACAGTTAGATTAGCAACTGAACTCGCAGATGCTGATGCTACCATGCAAGCAGCAGACCCGAATATAACACTCATTCCGGTCATTAAAAGGAGATCTATAACCCTAAAACTTATAGAAAATGGACTGACACCTAGAGGTGGCACAGTCATATTCGTAATCGAGGCACACGAATATCAGCAGACAGAGGTATATTATTCATGGATACATTTTCCAGCAGCTAATGCTGTAACAAAGTACTTCCACTATTACAAAGTAGAGGAACCTCCTAATGAGTACACTCCTTTCGAGGAGGTGGAAGTACCACTCAAATTCCAAGAGCATTTGCTCTTATTTGATGGCGCCCTAATACATAACAATCACATTACAAGGCTCGGTCCTTTAGGAAGACCAGGAGCAACGTGGCCGGTCTTAGCCAGATACACACCACATCCAGACATCGAAAGAATGCCTGCAGCAGAGCTGTTAATACAGCTAAAACAACTACTAAAAATTCATAGACAATTAGTTCAGTATGTAATGCGGACTTCAACAATTCAGCCAGCGATTAAACTTCCACAGCTGACCCCTCACCAGGGGAACACAAATAAAATTACACCACAGAACATCCAATCCTGCCTAGGTAAAGTTCCAGCTAAACGGGAACAAATACCATTCTGGTTGGCACAGAAAATTACCCAAATAGAGGCGGTGTTTCCTGACACCACCCCATTAGAAAAACACAGGATTCTGACTATATGTCTCCCAATGGGAATCGCACCACACATTGAGGACTGTGACACTTGGGGTACAGTCTTTGCTTCCATCTACACAAAAACGCACGGTGTTCCATCCATTTCGGTAATACCAGATGTGCTAAAACAAATTCAAGATGAATACGGTCCAGAACCTGCTTTAACTCTTGGTATGAAATTACTAAAAGACTTCAAGCAGGTCTCGGCTATATTATTAGCCAACATAAAAGGTGAAGCAGCAAACGTGGCGATCCGCCAGAGGTTAAAAGAGACAGATATAGCAGACCAACCAGCTGAAATTGCCAGAATCATAGAAAAATCCTATGAAGAACTAGGCAGAGATAGTCTAGGTGGAATACCAGTAAAACCGCAACTGACTACAAGTCCAGAAAAAATATTTTTTATTAATAATTCACCAAAAAAGAACTGGGATGGAAACAAACAATCCAATCCTAAAGAAAAGAAATTCCAGTCCCGAGGGAGGTCTCCCAGGCGAAGAGAGAAATCTCCAAACCAAAGACAGAGGTCACCGCAGAGTGACCCCTCTGGGAATAGATATAACCTTAGAAATAGGGATAATATTAAAAAACCTGATAGATATCAAGACATTGATACACGTCCCTCTCAATCTTTTCAGACTTCCTCGCAGAAATCGGAAAGAAGAGGACGATCAGAAGAGCACGCCAAGTCCAAAGACAAGGAACCTGCTCAGCTAAAAAAGAAATTACAATTTCCAAAAAAGAAGGTAGCCAGTATCAAGGTAGTTAACAATGCCGAGAATACTGAGGACACAACTGAAAAACGGAGAGTGGGCGCAGACAATGCTAGACAGCGCAGCAGAGGTGAGCATAGCTCGCAAAGTCCTTATGAATCATCTGGAGACAGTGGACACGAATGAATATCTTCAAGTGGAAACTGCAGACACCAGAGTTAGCAAACCCCACAAGATATATGAGATAACATTACGTATAGAGGGAGATAAGACTAGGAAAATAAGGGGACTATTTTGGGATAATCTCTCCAAGGGCTATGATATCCTTCTAGCTGAAAAAGACTGGCCACCAGAATTTGTCAGGGAGTGCCCTCATGGCGAAGAAGTAATTATGCCTGCCTTCTCGAATCAAATCCCGATTCATAAAAAATACACACTTGCTAGAAAGTGGGCAGTGGCCTTAGCACCTGCTTTATATAAAAATCATGTAGGATGGGATGAGGATTCTCCTCCTCACAAAATCCAGTTAAAATCACAACCTACTGCACAAAGGCAGTACCCAATTAAGCAAGAGGCTAAAAAACAGGTAAATGAAATACTAGATCAGCTAGAATACCAGGGGGTGATTGAAACTTGCACCTCACAAATGAACAATCCTTTGTTTCCGGTCTCCAAACCAGACAATTCATATCGTCTAGTTTTGGATTACCGACACCTTAACACATGTTGCAAAACCTTTGCAGTGCAAAACTCACACAGTGCTGCACTAATGAATAACATAGTGCGCAAAAAATACAAAACATAGCACCAGAGAGCAGATATTTAACTGCATGCTCAGTAAATGGCACTCAAAAACAATTCTGTCGGTTAGCCCAGGGGTACAAGAACAGCCCGGGGGTATTCTCAGCGAGAGTAACAGAATTACTACAACTATATGATGATGAAGCATTATCCTATGTCGATGACATTTACTTAACAGATGATGACTTGGAGACTCACTTGAAAAGGGTGAACACCATAATACTTGGGTTCGCTGCAGAGGGTTACAAATTCAACTTCAAAAAATCCAGAATTGCCCATCTGACGGTCCTATTCTTAGGATATGAGTTATCAAGTGAAGGCAAAAGCCTGGCAGACAATTTCCTAGAGAAATGTGCCGTAATCCAAGCGCCTAGAACACTAAAAAACTTACAGTCGATTCTAGGTTTCCTAAATTTCGGAAGAACATACATTGCAAATTACGCAGAAAGGGTCAAACCCCTTTATGATCTAATTAAACCAGACTTTAAAAGATCCAGTTGGACTCAAACACACACAGAAATTTTGAGATCCTTACAAACAGACATGCTAATTAAAACAAAATTAGAAACACGTGATAACACACGCAATCTTGTGATTCGAGTCATCCCAGGGAGATGCGGATTCACATACCTGACCTCTAATGAGGGAGAAAAGGTACCAATTGCATTCAAATCACACTTGTACACAGAAGCTGAACAGAAATTCAGTAATACAGAAAAAATCATTCGTGCAGTTCAAACCGCAATAGCTAGAGAAAAAGAGATAGCTGACGGCAGACATATCACAGTCAGAACAGCAGAATCAGCCTTTGAGGCACTAACAACACCGTGTAATTTACCAACAACAACATTGAATCCGGAATGGATACAATGGGTGAATTCAATCACAATGGACAAAGTATACTACTTCTTTGATCCAGAACTAGAAGAATTAAAAAATCTAAAATATGAAAAGACGTATCCTCTGCCAATCGACATTCTGCCTCTACGACATTACGCCTGTGTAATCTATACAGACGGACATGCTCAACCCTCCGTTTGGGGAGAACAAGCATACAACCCCACATGTGAGATTACAAAAGAAGTGTGGCGCGGAGGTAAACTAAGACCTCTATTAACAAAATCACACTCAGTAGAAACTAATTCAGAACAACAAACTGAAATAATAGCTTTGAAAATGGCGCTAGATAATGCGGATCGCGAATTCCCGACACTTATAGTGTCAGATTCATATTACTGCGTCAAATCATACAACAAGGATTTGCAGACATGGATTCAAAACGGTTACAAAGATGACACAGATGCACCGATAAAGCAGAAACTGCTCTGGGAACAAATAGCTCTTTTACAAAAAGAACTACCAAAGACTCACGTGACACACTCACTGAGTCACCAGCGTGATGGCGTTCACGTTGTAGGGAATTCATTGGCTGAAACAGCCGCAGCGGCAGCCACTAAATCGGCTCCCGTAGTTCGGAAAAAGCGTACATTAAAATACATTGACGGTGAAACATTGCTGGCGGTGAAAACGTCATCAAACGGCGACTGCTCAGCACTACCGATCAACTATCCACTCAATTATACATACATAATCGATGCAAACTCCGTCCCTTTTGCTCGAATCCCTGGAGTGGGGAATAGAGTGATTCCAAACATGGACAGGAGAAACTTGTTAATCGCAGACGCACACATGGGCGAGGGTCTCAGACACCTTAAATTAAAAGATTCTCTGGAAGAATTACAATCACGGTACTGGTGGCCAGGCATGAGCCTGCACTACACCATGTTTGTAAAAAACTGCCCAAACTGCAACAGAGATCGCAGTGGGGAGAGAAGCAGTTTAATACCTCGTCGTATCAAGGCAGATAATATTACCAGCAAAAAGAATGGCTTGCGATTAACATATACAGGCTAGTTTCCACTTATAATGTAGATCACCAGCACTCGGCTGACGTCCGGACTATTATACAAGATTTGCGAGTCTAAATGGCATATACGCTAAGAGCATGTTACGTTTGACCATTGTTTTCACTCAGGCATACCAGCCTGGGGGGAAACATGGCCAAATGAGCACAGTCCAGCGGGAATCTTCTCACTTCCTTCCTGAGGGTACGGGATGGTGTAAAGAAAAAACCAAGGCAGAAAGCAATCTATAATGGAAAGGATATTAGGTTCGGGAGCTGGGTGGGTCAAACATCTAATAAGTGTCCAACGTAGTCTAAATAACTTGCCAAGAAATTCTCTGAAGGGATTCAGTCCGTACGAATTATTATTTGGAACTAGGATGATGATCTCTGACCTTGATAGTCAGACTTCAGTGGTGAAAGAAAAAACCTTTGATGTCAAAGACCGTTTGGCTATTTTGCAGGACTTAAACAAAACAAGAAAAGACCTGAGCAACATACAGTTGAAACAACAGCCAACAACCACTGAAGAATCACCACCTGTCCCAGCAAGACCTGTCTGGATTCCAAAAGTCGGGGATCTAGTCAGGGAGAAGATCGCGGTAAAGAAGGAATTTGGGCCTTCCTACAGAAAAGCAGTTCCTGTCTTGTCTGTCAACGGGACAAGATCAGTTGTACTACCGCCACTTGCTGGAAAAAAGGAGAACCGAGTTGTATCCATCGACCTGGTAAAACCACAACATGTGGCCGATAACAAACGGTAGGCCAAGTGGACTCCCAATAAGTAGCAGAACACCAAGGTTTGCTACCAGCACAGAGGTCCTATCAAAAAGGCTCATCACATTCGAAACGCCTGCAGAAGAACAAGAAGGACTATGCAACAATGCAATAGAACTCAGACCTCTGAAAACCCAAATAAAGACATTTAGCAGAGACACACCAATCTATACTGAAGTACCAAGTGAAAATGCAAAAAACAAAAATCCTGAACCAATTGGAACAATTGACAGAACTGCATCCGGTTACTTCATCAACTTCGATGATTCCTCTGACGGCTTCAGTGAATCAAAGACACAGCCATCATCAAAATCCTTTAAAGACAAAGCGAAGGAACTTTTGAAACAACTGAAAGAAACATATCTGATTTCTCCATGGATTGAATTTTGGGTGGGTTTTGGTGCATTTATCCTCATACTTTGGCTCATCATGGTATTTACTTTGGGACGCTTCATTGAGGGAAAATATGCTATAATGGACACAGCAAGTCAGAACATCAACTTGATCCTCAAACCACACACATCTTCACACGTCGAGAAAAGAGAACTTTCTTCAGAACTTTCTTCAGCCAACTTCACAGCCAATCCGATACCTGGTGGGGTAGCCTGGGACAACACTGACTATGAAATTTATGGTCCGGTCGAGATCCTGAAATATCCACACCAAATCAAGATCTCCTTGAGTGATTTTGCAAAACCAAACTCATTTGCTGATGATTGGGACTTCGAAAGCATTAACAACATGATGTCTGACTTAGTAATGTCTGCTAAATTTACAAAACATGATTATTTGCAAGGTTCTACAAATTATGATAGTATATATTGCTATAACCATTATGGTAACCATTTTTTACATAAATCTGCACAACCTAGAAATGTTTTAAATTATAATCAATGGGAACATTGTGCTACACCTCCAAAAGGGAGCTCTAGAACCGTGTATGACAAATATTCATATTTTTCCGGTTTTAACACAAGTAATGCTGAAACATTTTATTTTAAATTGTCAAACAAGACAGGGATGAAAACCATGATAACCAACACAAAATTGATTTATTCAGACTCATTCTTTGAACAAATGAATACTTTTGGATTTGATTATTGGGACAAAAATGTTGATTTGAAAAGTGTTTGGGGTACAAAAGAATGGCAAGTACAGGGTATAGAAGCTTTGTTTAGAGCCTGCATGATCCCAGAACAAATGATATTTTTAAATGACACTGTTCAACAAACCACCTGTCTTGGCTTAGCCAAAATCAAAGATTTAAATAAACCGTCTATTCCAAAGCCAACAATGTTTAGCAATAGCTCTGATACAGATGAAGAGATAGACGTAAACCAGATATTAAACCAAAACAGAACACATCCTGATTGGAAACAATGGTTGATCTGGCCCACAGATACAAATAACTGTCAAGACAGATTCCTGAATAAAACACAAGGTTTCAAAATGACCAGGCCAGACCCTAGATATCCTCAAAGACATCACCCAGGGATAATAACAACCTACAGTGTGGGCAAATTATGCCTTCAGTGGCTACAAACTTCCACACTGCCTGAAATTAAGCAACACCTAACTTTACTTACTGATGGTGCTGACTTGCGTGATTTCATTCTGGGACCACGCAAACAGCGTCAAAAGCGTTTCATAGCAGCCTCTGTATATGCAGCATACAATGAGGCCTGGAAGGTTACTCAAATTGAAACAGCAGAAAGAATACGGGAAATTGACCGTATTAATTTGGAAAAATCACTTTCTGTAGTGGACAATGGGTTAATGACTCTGTCCTCCAGAATTTTTTCATTGGACAGCATTGTGTCTTCAGCAATCGATATATTATCGCAAGACTTACTGTTATTACAACATGGTCAGTCACAATTGCGTTCTATTGTACAGCTTGGCTGGACGTTACAAAATCTGCGTTCAGGCTATGTGCCTTGGCGTTTAATCAACACAACGTCACTATTCCAAATCTTTAACCTTACTGATAGACAAATCGGTATGGCGCAAAAGGGTGCTGATTATACAATCTTGAGCATTGAAAAACTAGAAAGATTACCAATGACAATGTCAGAACGACCTGTCAGTGAATGGATAATACACGGAATCATAAATATTCCAATCTCAACCTTCAGGTTTCAATACTGCCAAAAATATATACAGGCTGGCATGTACGAGAAATTGGGAAAGGGGTACCTTAAAACAACTTGGAACCTGCCTATTCACATGCATGTGTCAGTAATAAAGGACAGAAAGTGTTTATTAGTGGCAACAATTGTGCTATGTCACTAAGCGGCACGCTTCTGTGTAACGGTATTAGTTTGCACGGAGCCTGTGAAGGGAATTCATACAACCTTTCATGTCACCAGCAAGGCGCACCTGCAACTGAAATAGAACCATTCTTTCAAAGACTCTATAATGGGAGTTACATTCTTATTGTAGACCGCAGATGTTGTAGTCTTAGGCCCGGGACTCCTTATCTAGTCACTACGACGGCGGACGTTCTTTGTTCCCCAGCTCCTTTCCAGACAGGGAGGCAAGGGCATGGCCCAATTTGAAAATTACTTCTATTCGAATAGATACTTTAAGCAGAATGAAAACAGTGCTTCTACAGACGCCTACAAGGCTCACGTCATCAAAAGAAACGTATGATCTACAAGTCGCAAGGACGACTGCAGAGATACATACATTATTATCAACTAATTCCCCCGTACATTTCGCGGAAATCCTGAGCGAAATCTTAAATATTTCTGATACCAATGGGATCTCAGGGGTATTTAAGACAGTATTTTCGATGGCATTAACACCATTCAAAGCCATACTGGGTATTTTTCCAGATTTCGTCCATTCGATTTTTGGCGGACTTCCCCTGATCCTGGGACTAATTGCAGGAATCCTATTCTTAGTCCTTATTTTTCGTTATGGCAACCCATGTCACAGATCAAACTCTCGCGACAATGGAAGAGACGATCCTAGCCATTGGATACCGGGACCGGATATCAAAAATCCTGGGACTCTCCCGGCTTAGAGACCTGAACATGACTTGGTTTCTATCATTTCGACCAATATGGCAAAGGTGTGTTTTACCTGTACTAAGGTGTCTGCTATGCGGAGAAGAATGCGTGTTAGACACCTGTCTGACGCTACAATCGGATGCGCCAGTGGATGCAGATACACTGTTGGTTCCTACCAAGGTTCACGCTTTGTGCTGCCCTCAAAGGCTGCCAATCCTGATGACGGCATTCCTGGAATCTTCACCACTACGATTGAAGAGTAGTGAAGTTCAAGATGAAAGCAGCATCGAACAGGTACGACCTTCTGTCAGCAATGCGAATCAGAATGCCAATGGAGGCAATCATGCGCATGAATGCATGGTTACACCTATTTCCGACTTAGTGGAACTTTCCCATGAAGCTGTTGACAGTTTTTTCGAAAGCCTGAATGATATGATGTTCTCTCCAGAACAGAAATAGAGACTTTTGGGTAAACTCGCACACGGCGTTCCCTGAATTCGGCCTTCAACTTTAAAAATAAAGTCACATGAACAATTTTTCCCACCGGTTCACGGACAGCAATTTTTTAGAAGCCCCAAATTAATTTTCTTTTTACAAAATTTTCGGGACACTGATCTTCTGCTTAAAGTAAGAAACTATTCCTAGAGAACTAAGATTTCTATTTTTAGATACTTTATAGACTTTAGTTGCCCGCTGGGATGTTCACAAATATTTTATCATGTGATGAAATGGTCTCAAACTTTCTTTCTGTATAGCTATATTAAGAGCCATTTCATGTGTATTTCTCAAATACCAAATTAAGCAATAATGCATACAAATGCGTGTTTACTTTTGCATTTAATTCATAGCTTAAGTGCATACAAAATATATGACTGCAATTTTTCAGTATATTTGAAAATTTCAAAATGCATTTATGTATTTTGGGGTGGTAAGGTATACACTATTCTCTATAGTATGTTGTACTATGTTATACTATGCATAGATTAGTAAATATGACCATAGTTAGCGTGGAGTGGGTGTCGTGTATTCCTATAGGTTCTGAATCGATCCCCCTATTCCTGACCCTATTCTGGTTAAACTAACTATCAAGTTAACTAACAGTCAGCCCATGAGGCAAGACAAGCCCCCATGATGCAGATACCGTTATCTGACGCAGTCACACTACGGCACAGGAACGTGTTATCTGATTAGGTCATAACGCTTGAGATCTAATTAGACAAGCGACATTCCTCCAGCCCCTGATAAGGCATACGACGTTCTCATAACAAATCAAACCTATGACAACCTGGAAAATCCGTGCGGCCATTGTTTTGATTTCACAGAGAACTTTAGTAAAGAATGTGCTAACGAGCAAGTCGTATGACATCTTTATTGACGTATCTATGTCCATCCTTACGTCAATCTCGGCACCTTTAAGGTATAAATATTGCCGATCTTGCCCTATGCAAACACACGCGTGGTGACAAGACGGAGCAGCCACACTTGCCGAAGCCGAGAGCAGAAGCAGACCCCGCTGGCAGCAGCCCCGCCTTCCTGACGCGCTGAGAGACGCGCTGCTATCTCAAGCCGAGAGACCCAGCACCGGCGCTTCCGGGTAGCCCTCGCAGGCAGCCTAAAATATCGAGACCAGAGAAAGAGATACCATTCCTCATTTATCCTAACTTCCAGGTACAGAACTGAATAACCCCTCACAGAGAATTCTTTAGTTATTCACTTGGCAAAAACAAACTTAACTTAAACTGTAACTTTCTATTCCCGCCCACGCATTAGACTTAGGTCAGGTACACGGGGTAGGCGTATTTAGAAACACCAGTTGAGTACGTTTAGTCAAATGTATATGTGTATGTAAATATATTTTAATCATTTCAAACATCATATGGCTCAGAAACCATATCAATGTTTTTACAGTATTATTTTATACTATTGCTTTTAATGTATGCACTTTACTTAACTATAAGTATTGCAATAATATCGATCCATTTCTCATGTATGAGAAAAGAGACTGATCAATAAATAACACCTTTTTATTGAACACGCCCATCTCTTCCTTTTCTCTACATTCTGATGAGACTAAGAATGCACGTACTGACTGAGTAAAATAATTTCCTTGTGCTCACACGACTCTCGAGATTGACTCTTGATTAGGGGAGAGCAAAGTTGTCATGTTCTATGGTTGTCAGAAACTAAATCCCTTCTTGTCTAATCAGGGAAGTTAATTCCTCCTTGAACATTCGAGAAAGTTTCTAGCGAACTCTGAGCTATGCTGGCAAACCCAAAAATTAAGTCTAGTATCGACAGTAGTAGACCTAGTTAACGTCTGGTCTAGGCCTTTACTGCTGTAGGTATTATTCCAATGCGCAGAGCCTATTGGGAAAATAGGAGCTACACTACACAGAAAGAGGCAACAGAGGTATAGAAAGAGGCAAGAGTGGTGCAGAAAGAGGCAAGAGAGGTGGAGAAAGAGGCAAGAGAGGTGGAGAAAGAGGCAAGAGAGCTACAAAAGAGGCAAGAGAGGTACAGATAGACGAGAGTGAGCTGCAGAATGAGACATAGGATGTGAGATACAGAAAGTAGAAAGTAAGCTGCAGAAAGAAGCAAGAGCCGTGCAGACCGAGGCAATAGAGGTGCAGAAAGGGGCAAGAGAGGTATAGAAAGAGGCAACAGAGGTATAGAAAGAGGCAAGAGTGTTGTAGAAAGAGGCAAGAGATGTGCAAAAAGAGGCAGGAGAGGTACAAAAGAGGCACGAGAGCTACAGATACAAGAAAGCAAGCTGCTGAATGAGGGAGGAGTGGTGCAGAAAGAGGAATGGAGGAACAGAAAGAAGAGAGTGATCTGCTGAAAGAAGCAAGAGAAGTGCAGAAAGAAGCAAGAGAGGTGCAGAAAGAAGCAAGAGAGGTGCAGAAAGAAGAGAGTGAGCTGCAGAAAGAAGCAAAAGAAGTGCAGATAGAGGCAAAAGAGGTGCATAAAGAGGCAACAGAGGTGCAAAAAGAGCCAAGAGAGGTGCAGAAAGATGTAAGAGAGGTATAGAAAGAGGCAAGAGTGGTGCAGAAAGAGGCAAGAGATGTGCAGAAAGAGGCAAGAGAGGTAGAGAAAGAGGCAAGAGAGCTACAAAAGAGGCAAAAGAGGTACAGATAGACGAGAGTGAGCTGCAGAATGAGACAGAGGATGTGAGATACAGAAAGAAGAAAGTGAGCTGCAGAAAAAAGCAACAGACGTGCAGACAGAGGCAATAGAGGTGCAGAAAGAGGCAACAGAGGTATAGAAAGAGGCAAGAGTGGTGCAGAAAGATGCAAGAAATGTGCAGAAAGAGGCAAGAGAGGTAGAGAAAGAGGCAAGAGAGCTACAAAAGAGGCAAGAGAGGGACAGATGGAAGAGATTGAGCTGCAGAATGAGGCAGAAGAGGTGCAGTAAGAGGAAAGAGAGATATAGAAAGAAGAAAGTGAGCTGCAGAAAAAAGCAGGAGACGAGCAGACAGAGGCACTAGAGGGGCAGTACGAGGCAACAGAGGTATAGAAAGAGGCAAGAGTGGTACAGAAAGAGGCAAGAGAGGTGGAGAAAGAGGCAAGAGAGATACAAAAGAGGCAAGAGAGGTACATATAGAAGAGAGTGAGATGCAGAATGAGGCAGGAGAGGAGCAGAAAGAGGCAAGAGAGGTACAGAAAGAAGAAAGTGAGCTGCAGAAAGAAGCAAGAGACATGCAGACAGAGGCAATAGATGTGCAGAAGGAGTCAACAGAGGTGCATACAGAGCCAAGAGAGGTGCAGAAAGATGCAACAGAGGTATACAATGAGGCAAGAGTGGTGCAGAAAGAGGCAAGAGATGTGCAGAAAGAGGTAAGAGAGGTGGTGAAAGAGGCAAGAGAGCTACAAAAGAGGCAAGAGAGGTAAAGATAGAAGAGAGTGAGCTGCAGAATGAGTCAGGAGAGGTGCAGCAAGAGGAAAGAGAGGTACAGAAAGAAGACAGTGAGCTGCAGAAAGAAGCAAGAGACGTGCAGACAGAGGCAATAGACGTGCAGAAAGAGGCAACAGATGTATAGAAAGAGGCAAGAGTGGTGCAGAAAGAGGCAAGAGATGTGCAGAAAGAGACAAGAGAGGTGGAGAAAGAGGCAAGAAAGAAACAAAAGAGGCAAGAGAGGTACAGATAGAAAAGAGTGAGCTGCAGAATGAGGCAGGAGAGGTTCAGAAAGAGGCAAGAGAGGTACAAAAAGAAGAAAATGAGATGCGTAAAGAAGCAAGAGACGTGCAGACAGAGGCAATAGAGGTGCAGAAAGAGGCAACAGAGGTGCAGAATGAGGCAGGAGAGGTGCACAAAGAGGCAAGAGAGGTACAGAAAGAAGAAAGTGAGCTGCGGAAAGAAGTAAGAGACTTGCAGACAGAGGCATTAGAGGTGCAGAAAGAGGCAAGAGATGTGCAGAAAGAAAAGAGGTACAGAAATAAGCAAGAAAGGTGCAGAAAGAGGCAAGAGATGTGCAGAGAGATGCAAGAGAGGTGTAGAAGGAGGCAAGGGTGGTACATAAAGAGGCAAGAGATGTGCAGAAAGATGCAAGAGATGTGCAGAAAGAGGCAAGGAAGTTGCAGAAATAGGCAAGAGAGGTACAAAAGATGCAAGAGAGCTACAGATGTAAGAGAGTGAGCTGCAGAATGATGGAAGAGAGGTGTAGAAAGAGGCATGAGAGGTGCAGAAAGAAGAGAGTGAGCTGTAGAAAAAGGCAAGAGGTGCAGAAAGAGGCAAAAGTTGAGTAGAAAGGCAAGAGAGGTACAGATAGAGGCAAGTCTGTAGAAAGAGGCAAACGAGGTGCAGAAAGAGGCAAAAGAGGAGCAGAAAGAAGAAGAAAGGAGCAGGAATAGGCCAGAGGGGTGCAGAAAGATGCAAGAGAGGTGTATAAATAGGTAAGAGAAGTACAACAAGAGGCAGGAGAGATGCAGGAAGAAGAGTGAGCTGCGGAAACAGGCAAGAGAGGTACGGAAAGAGGCAAGAGAGTAGCAGAAGGAGGCGAGAGAGATGCAGTAAGAGGCAAGAGAGGTACAGAAAGAGGAAGAAAGGTGCAGAAAAAGGAAGGAAGGAGATGTGCAGAAACCGGAAGAAAGGCTCTGAAAAAAGCAAGAAAAGTGAAGAAAGAGGCAAGGGAGGCACAGAAAGAGACAAGTGAGGTGCAGAAAGATGCGAGTGAGCTGCAGAAAGAGGATAGAGAGGAGCAGAAAGATACAAGAGAGATGCAGAAAGTTGAAAGAGAGGTACAGAAAGAAGAAAATGAGCTGCAGAAAGAAGCAAGAGATGTGCAGACAAAGGCAAGAGAGGTGCAGAAAGGGGAAACAGAGGTATAGAGAGAGGCAAGAATGGTGCAGAAAGAGGCAAGAGATGTTCAGAAAGAGGCAAGAGAGGTGCAGAAATAGGCAAGAGAGGTACAACAAGAGGCAAGAGAGGTGCAGGAAGACGAGTGAGCTGCGGAAAGAGGCAGGAGAGATAAAGAAAGAGGAAGAAATGTGCAGAAAAAGGAAGGATATGTGCAGAAACCAGAAGAAAGGCTCAGAAAAAAGCAAGAAAAGTGAAGAAAGAGGCAAGTGAGGCACATAAAGAGACAAGTGAGGTGCATAAAGATGCGAGTGAGCTGCAGAAAGAGGATAGAAAGGTGCAGAAAGGTAGAAGAGAGGTGCAGCAAGAGGAAAGAGAGGTACAGAAAGAAGAAAGTGAGCTGCAGAAAGAAGCAAGAGACATGCAGACAGAGGCAATAGAGGTGCATAAAGAGTCAACAGATGTATAGAAAGAGGCAAGAGTGGTGCAGAAAGAGGCAAGAGAGGTGGAGAAAGAGGCAAGAAAGATAAAAAAAGAGCAAGAGAGGTACAGATAGAAAAGAGTGAGCTGCAGAATGAGGCAGGAGAGGTGCAGAAAGAGGCAAGAGAGGTACAAAAAGAAGAAAGTGAGATGCGTAAAGAAGCAAGAGACGTGCAGACAGAGGCAATAGAGGTGCACAAAGAGGCAACAGAGGTGCAGAATGAGGCAAGAGAGATGCAGAAAGAGGCAAGAGAGGTACAGAAAGAAGAAAGTGAGCTGCGGAAAGAAGCAAGAGACTTGCAGACAGAGGCATTAGAGGTGCAGAAAGAGGCAAGAGATGTGCAGAAAGAAGAGAGGTACAGAAATAGGCAAGAAAGGTGCATAAAGAGGCAAGAGATGTGCAGAGAGATGCAAGAGAGGTGTAGAAGGAGGCTTGGGTGGTGCATAAAGAGGCAAGAGATGTGCAGAAAGATGCAAGAGATGTGCAGAAAGAGGCAAGGAAGTTGCAGAAATAGGCAAGAGAGGTACAAAAGATGCAAGAGAGCTACAGATATAAGAGAGTGAGCTGCAGAATGATGGAAGAGAGGTGTAGAAAGAGGCATGAGAGGTGCAGAAAGAAGAGAGTGAGCTGTAGAAAAAGGCAAGAGGTGCAGAAAGAGGCAAAAGTTGAGTAGAAAGGCAAGAGAGGTACAGATAGAGGCAAGTCTGTAGAAAGAGGTAAAAGAGGTGCAGAAAGAGGCAAAAGAGGTGCAGAAAGAAGAAGAAAGGAGCAGAAATAGGCCAGAGGGGTGCAGAAAGAGGCAACAGAGGTGTATAAATAGGTAAGAGAAGTAAAACAAGAGGCAGGAGAGATGCAGGAAGAAGAGTGAGCTGCGGATTCAGGCAAGAGAGGTACGGAAAGAGGCAAGAGAATAGCAGAAGGAGGCGAGAGAGATGCAGTAAGAGGCAAGAGAGGTACAGAAAGAGGAAGAAAGGTGCAGAAAAAGGAAGGAAGGAGATGTGCAGAAACCTGACTAAAGGCTCGGAAAAAAGCAAGAAAAGTGAAGAAAGAGGCAAGAGAGGCACAGAAAGAGACAAGTGAGGTGCAGAAAGATACGAGTGAGCTGCAGAAAGAGGATAGAGAGGAGCAGAAAGATACAAGAGAGATGCAGAAAGTTGAAAGAGAGGTACAGAAAGAAGAAAATGAGCTGCAGAAAGAAGCAAGAGATGTGCAGACAAAGGCAAGAGAGGTGCAGAAAGGGGCAACAGAGGTATAGAGAGAGGCAAGAATGGTGCAGAAAGAGGCAAGAGATGTTCAGAAAGAGGCAAGAGAGGTGCAGAAATAGGCAAAAGAAGTACAACAAGAGGCAAGAGAGGTGCAGGAAGAAGAGTGAGCTGCGGAAAGAGGCAGAAGAGATAAAGAAAGAGGAAGAAAGGTGCAGAAAAAGAAAGGAGATGTGCAGAAACCAGAAGAAAGGCTCAGAAAAAAGCAAGAAAAGTGAAGAAAGAGGCAAGTGAGGCACATAAAGAGACAAGTGAGGTGCATAAAGATGCGAGTGAGCTGCAGAAAGAGGATAGAAAGGTGCAGAAAGGTAGAAGAGAGGTGCAGCAAGAGGAAAGAGAGGTACAGAAAGAAGAAAGTGAGCTGCAGAAAGAAGCAAGAGACATGCAGACAGAGGCAATAGAGGTGCATAAAGAGTCAACAGATGTATAGAAAGAGGCAAGAGTGGTGCAGAAAGAGGCAAGAGAGGTGGAGAAAGAGGCAAGAAAGATAAAAAAAGAGCAAGAGAGGTACAGATAGAAAAGAGTGAGCTGCAGAATGAGGCAGGAGAGGTGCAGAAAGAGGCAAGAGAGGTACAAAAAGAAGAAAGTGAGATGCGTAAAGAAGCAAGAGACGTGCAGACAGAGGCAATAGAGGTGCACAAAGAGGCAACAGAGGTGCAGAATGAGGCAAGAGAGATGCAGAAAGAGGCAAGAGAGGTACAGAAAGAAGAAAGTGAGCTGCGGAAAGAAGCAAGAGACTTGCAGACAGAGGCATTAGAGGTGCAGAAAGAGGCAAGAGATGTGCAGAAAGAAGAGAGGTACAGAAATAGGCAAGAAAGGTGCATAAAGAGGCAAGAGATGTGCAGAGAGATGCAAGAGAGGTGTAGAAGGAGGCTTGGGTGGTGCATAAAGAGGCAAGAGATGTGCAGAAAGATGCAAGAGATGTGCAGAAAGAGGCAAGGAAGTTGCAGAAATAGGCAAGAGAGGTACAAAAGATGCAAGAGAGCTACAGATATAAGAGAGTGAGCTGCAGAATGATGGAAGAGAGGTGTAGAAAGAGGCATGAGAGGTGCAGAAAGAAGAGAGTGAGCTGTAGAAAAAGGCAAGAGGTGCAGAAAGAGGCAAAAGTTGAGTAGAAAGGCAAGAGAGGTACAGATAGAGGCAAGTCTGTAGAAAGAGGTAAAAGAGGTGCAGAAAGAGGCAAAAGAGGTGCAGAAAGAAGAAGAAAGGAGCAGAAATAGGCCAGAGGGGTGCAGAAAGAGGCAACAGAGGTGTATAAATAGGTAAGAGAAGTAAAACAAGAGGCAGGAGAGATGCAGGAAGAAGAGTGAGCTGCGGATTCAGGCAAGAGAGGTACGGAAAGAGGCAAGAGAATAGCAGAAGGAGGCGAGAGAGATGCAGTAAGAGGCAAGAGAGGTACAGAAAGAGGAAGAAAGGTGCAGAAAAAGGAAGGAAGGAGATGTGCAGAAACCTGACTAAAGGCTCGGAAAAAAGCAAGAAAAGTGAAGAAAGAGGCAAGAGAGGCACAGAAAGAGACAAGTGAGGTGCAGAAAGATACGAGTGAGCTGCAGAAAGAGGATAGAGAGGAGCAGAAAGATACAAGAGAGATGCAGAAAGTTGAAAGAGAGGTACAGAAAGAAGAAAATGAGCTGCAGAAAGAAGCAAGAGATGTGCAGACAAAGGCAAGAGAGGTGCAGAAAGGGGCAACAGAGGTATAGAGAGAGGCAAGAATGGTGCAGAAAGAGGCAAGAGATGTTCAGAAAGAGGCAAGAGAGGTGCAGAAATAGGCAAAAGAAGTACAACAAGAGGCAAGAGAGGTGCAGGAAGAAGAGTGAGCTGCGGAAAGAGGCAGAAGAGATAAAGAAAGAGGAAGAAAGGTGCAGAAAAAGAAAGGAGATGTGCAGAAACCAGAAGAAAGGCTCAGAAAAAAGCAAGAAAAGTGAAGAAAGAGGCAAGAGAGGCGCATAAAGAGACAAGTGAGGTGCATAAAGATGTGAGTGAGCTGCAGAAAGAGGATAGAGAGGTGCAGAAAGATACAAGAGAGATGCAGAAAGTTGAAAGAGAGGTACAGAAAGAAGAAAATGAGCTACAGAAAGAAGCAAGAGATGGGCATACAAAGGCAAGAGAGGTTCTGAAAGTGGCAACAGAGGTATAGAGAGAGGCAAGGTTGCGCAGAAAGAGGCAAGAGAGCTGCAGAACTAGGCAAGAGAAGTACAACAAGAGGCAGGAGAGGTGCAGGAAGAAGAGTGAGCTGCGGAAAGAGGCAGCAGAGGTACAGAAAGAGGCAATAGAGATGGAGAAAGAGGCAAGAGAGCTACAAAAGAAGCAAGAGAGGTACATATAGAAGAGAGTGAGCTACAAAACGAGGCAGGAGAGGTGCAGAAAGAGGATAGAGAGGTACAGAAAGAAGCAAGATCCGTGCAGACAGAGGCAATAGAGGTGAAGAAAGGGCAACAGAGGTATAGAAAGAGGCAAGAGAGGTGTAGAAAGAGGCAAGAGATGTGCAGAAAGAGGCAGGAGAGGTACAAAAGAGGCACGAGAGGTACAGATAGAAGAGAGCAAGCTGCTGAATTAGGGAGGAGTGGTGCAGAAAGAGGAAAAGAGGTACAGAAAGAAGAGAGTGAGCTGCAGAAAGAAGCAAAAGAAGTGCAGACAGAGGCAAAAGAGGTGCATAAAGAGGCAACAAAGGTGCAAAAAGAGCCAAGAGAGGTGCAGAAAAATGCAACAGAGGTATAGAAAGAGGCAAGAGTGGTGCAGAAAGAGGCAAGAGAGGTGCAGAAAGAGGCAAGAGATGTGGAGAAAGAGGCAAGAGAGCTACAAAAGAGGCAAGAGAAGTACAGATAGAATAGAGTGAGCTGCAGAATGAGGCAGAAGAGGTGTAGAAAGAGGAAAGAGAGATACAGGAAGAAAAAAATGAGCTGCAGGAAGAAGCAAGAGACGTGCAGACAGAGGCACTAGTGGTGCAGAAAGAGGTAACAGAGGTATAGAAAGAGGTAAGAGTGGTGCAGAAAGAGGCAAGAGAGGTGGAGAAAGTGGCAAGAGAGATACAAAATAGGCAAGAGAGGTACATATAGAAGAGAGTAAGCTGCAGATTGAGGCAGGAGTGGTGCAGAAAGAGGCAAGAGAGGTGCAGAAAGAAGTAAGTGAGCTGCAGAAAGAAGCAAGAGACATGGAGACAGAGGCAATAGAGGTACAGAAAGAGGCAACAGAGGTGCAGAAAGAGGCAGGAGAGGTGCATATAGAGGCAAGAGAGGTACAGAAAGAAGAAACCGAGCTGCAGAAAGAAGCAAGAGACTTGCAGACAGAGGCAAGAGAGGTGCAGAAAGAAGAGAGTGAGCTGCAGAATGAAGCAAAAGAAGTGCAGAGAGAGGCAAGAGAGGTGCATAAAGAGGCAACAGAGGTGCAACAATAGCCAAGAGAGGTGCAGAAAGATGCAAGAGAGGTATAGAAAGAGGCAAGAGTGGTGCAGAAAGTGACAAGAGATATGCAGAAATAGGCAAGAGAGGTGGAGAAAAAGGCAAGAGAGCTACAAAAGAGGTAAGAGAGGTACAGATAGAAGAGAGTGAGTTGCAGAATGAGGCAGGAGAGGTGCAGACAGAGGCAGAAGAGGTGCAGAAATGGGCAATAGAGTTATAGCCGCTCGTGGTCGAGAAGTGTGCAGACTTTGGTTGCACTTTAAGGTAGCCCTTTGGATGCCAGGTGGAACTGCTACTGAATTGAAAAGCCTCCGTTTCCTGTTCACGGACTTACTGCTGGTTTACTGTCTCTTTAATCTGGGATCTTACCGGGGAGCGGGACTGCGAGGCCCAGAGGTGCTTGCGTTCTGGTATCTCGCGCACCTGGTGCCTCTTCCCGCCCCCTCCTCCTCCTATTTAGGCTCACTCCTGACCACGAGCGCGGGACGCACGCGGGACGAAGTACGGGGCTAAGCCCGGGCAAAGGGCAGGCCGTCTAAGGCCGTCCAAGATCGATTAAGGCCGGGCCGGGCCCCCCTCCTTTATGTGGCATCCTGTTCGTTATCTGTAGATATCTTTACTTCCTGAAACATTCTTGTGGAACACTGGTACGATTGTGATTGTTACCTCAAAGTGTGGGTTGGTTGTGGCTAAAGTTATCATGTCATTGCGGTCTGGAAAAAATCGCCATGTTGCAATTCCTGCTTCTGCCGGGGTGGTTACAGGTACCCTGGATCACTTCTTCAAGAGAGCCTCCACCATACTCGAAAAGGAGATTGTCTTTGTAGAAAAGCGTCTCTCTTTGGATTTAATAATGGGGAAACGGTCTTCCCTAGGTCGTATAGGGTCGACGGTTTCTCCGGCGCATTCAAATACTGCAGGGGACGAAATTAGGTTGGTGGATGTTGGGGATGTTTCAGATAGTTCGAGTACAAACTTATCTTCCCTGAGCTTGTGCCCTAGCAGTGGTAATGCTGGTTTGCATAATTCCCCAGGGTTAGTTATTCTATCTTCCCCCACTTTGACCCAGGGGTCCCCAGTTAGGACGAAACCCAACAGTAAGAAAAGAAGGGGCAGCTCTCTGATGGGCCGTCATGCCAAACAACAAAAGAAGATCTCGGCCCGATAGTTGCTGTTCAGCTCCCTACTTCTTCTGGGGCCGATACAGAAGTTATTAGCCCCCCTGATTGTCCTATTGTTGCTGAGGGCGACCTCTTGGGGAAAATCGAAATTTTGATGAAATCTCTGATGCTGCCGCTCCTAGAGAGAACCAGGATGATTAATTCTAAGTTAGATCAGATTGAAAAGCAGGTCGGAGAAAATTCACTTTTACTAGCTGACCTTGCCAAGGGTAATGTCCCTATTAACCCCCCGGAAATCACCACAAAGGAAACCGGTCACAGTACTACTGCTAGGGTGGTCGCTGAGGACTCTAGAAAAACCCCAGAAAATAAACCAAACATATCACCGCCAAAATCCCACCCGAAGAAAGAAGTAGGCATATCGAGGCTCGGTGGGAAGGCAACGGATTCGGCATCTGCACCGCAGCCTGTATCGAGTGGCCGACCAGCAGATAGAAGGTCTAATAGGCAATTGCACCAGGATAAGGAAGTTCGTAATCACCAGCTCCCTAAACCTTCCTCCAGAGGCAGCACTCTATACAATTGTCTTAGTGGGGGTACGAACCCTAGGGACAGGTAAAACAGAATCTTATAGGGAACTGAATAATAAGGTGGTTTTCTGGTTAAATAGAAATAGGACTCTCCCCCTTCACTGAACACATAGATTTTGGGTGTTAGAAGGGTGCACTGGGTGGGTAACAACCCCAAAGATCTCGAAGGGGATTTTATTCTAGTGAATTTTAGGGACACATGGGTGGTAAACCATATTCGAAGAGAACCTAGATTCGGCCGAGAGGGGGACATTCAATCCCTGGGCCTTGATTATTTTTACCCAGGGGTTATGAATAATGGATGTCATAATTCTTATTCTATCCCCCAACAGAGAGGACTATGGGGAGCAAATCCATCTCACAGGTTAGTGCACCCCTTCCCAGTGTATAATAGGTTTGATCCCCTAACAGATCTGGAGGGTGTTGATTGACTCCCCAAACTAGATGGTGAGACTAATGTTGACGACAGTCAAGTAAAAGTATTGGACTGTCCCCCAGATAGTAATAGTGAGGATACTAAACATCTAAGTGGATCTAGTAGCCCAATTACAACCCAGGCACTACCATCTCGGGCTGTAAACGGGGCAAAGAATAATAGCCAAAGAGTAAATGGAGAACTAGGTCCCCTGTCAATCGTTTCCTGGAATCTGGCAGGGATATTAAATAAACTTGACTTGCCTAAATGGGGGTCATTTATTGACACGCAAGATGTGTCCCTATTCCAGGAAACTTGGGCCAGGGAGGACTTCTGGCGCACTGGTTTTGCCTCATTTTCAATCCAGGCAAAATGGGGTGGGAAGGGACGCCCGTCTGGCGGACTACTCATTTGGGTGGGTTCACACTTAGGATGTTTTGCAAGGACACTTGAGACAAATTCTGCGGATATCCAAAGTGTGGTATTGGAATGGCCAAATGGGGCTAAACTAGTACTAGTCAATGTATATTCAAGACCAACGGGTGTAACTAATGTCTCAGGAACAATTGAGGATTTATCCCTCTTCCTCGGTACCATCCCCCAAGGCATTCCATATCTGGTAGGGGGTGACTTTAATTGTCAATTTGAGCCGTTGCCAGCCTTTCTGGAGGGCACCACACTGGAAGAGGTTGATCAATGGGATATACCACCTGTAGGGGGCCCAACAGTGAAGTCCTGGACGCCACTGGCTACCCAAATCATGGCCCTGACTCTTAATAACTCTATAAAGGCCTGTAACGGGCGGGTCAGTGGGGATAGTCCACCGAAACCCACTTTTAACAAACCGGGGCAGAAGTCACGCTTAGATTATATCTTTGTGGAGATGCGTGACTGGGCCAAGGTAAGGAGCTTTCAGGTAACCCCACGTGATGAAAGCGACCACAATGCGCTGACCCTGAAATTCCTAGTGCCCGGCACTACCATTGAGAACCAGATGGCTAATACCTCCCCGGACCCTAGAGCGATCCTATCTAGCGATAGACGCATAATTAGATGGGCCAAAGTCATAGGGAACCCAGAAGCCATTTCCTGGCTTTATGCCACAATAGTCCCGGTTTTAGAAAGAGTTGAAGAACTTATTTTACTATGCCCGTCTGTGGAGAAACACAGTAAACTTGGGGACCTTCACTTGGAGCTTACCAGCGCTCTAGAGGAGGTATTGAACCCGCGAGTATTGAAAAAGAATGGCAAGCCCACAAAAGTCTCATGGTATAACATAGCCTGTATGAAGGCTAAAGCCGAACTCCTCGAGGCCATGAAGCAAAGGGGTAACACCGTGCTGATTAGGGCTAAGAGGAATGAATATAAATACGTAATTCAAACTGCCAAGACTGAGTGGGATAATGAAAACTGGTCTGAAATGGTGGGTGCCCTTAACTTTAGAGATGGCCGGAAATGTTGGCAGATTGTTAAAAATGGTTCTGTGGATCCAATACCAGCAGTAGAAGTTAATATTGCTCCTAGAGTCTGGGAGGCTCACTTCCGTACCCTATATTCACAGGCTAGCACAGATCACGTAGAAGACATAGGTAATCCAGTGATAGGCCCTAGCCCCTTAGTGGCCCAGGTAGAATTTACTGTGGCGGAGGTTGGTGCCGCAATTACCAAACTCACAGCGGAGAAAGCTCCGGGTTTGGACAAGCTCCCGGGAGACTTATTCAGACATGAACCAACTGCCTGGGACCCATATCTACAGGTCCTATTTAATTCAATCTTTGGTGGGATGGAGGTTCCTAGTATTTGGCTGGGCGCAGAGATTGTATATCTTCAAGAAGGGCTCTCCTCTGCTCCCAGCCAACTACAGGCCTATCAGCCTCATAGATGTTCCACAAAAGGTCTTTGCAAGGCTGATCTTGGACCGTCTATTAGAGAGGATGCTTGATCATTCAGTCATGAGCCCCTATCAAGCAGGGTTCAGGAAGAAAGTCTCTACCATAGATCAAATTTTCTGCTTGGCCCTTTTATATTGGAAAACGGTAAAGTTGGAGGGTGGCAGCCTCTATACTGTTTTCGTAGATCTACGGGCGGCTTTTGATCTCGTACCCCGCAGAAAACTCCGGTCTGTCTTATCCAATATGGGGGTACCGCAGCACCTTCTAAATATGATTATCCGTTTACATACAGATAACTATGCGCAGGTTAGATGTGGCCGGGATGGCTCTCTATCTAATAGATTCCCCGTTGACAGGGGGGTAAGACAGGGCTGTGTGTTGGCACCGACCCTGTTTTGCCTCTATGTCAACGGGGTAATCGCTAATTTGAATGGGGTAGAGGACGGTGATGCCCCCAGACTTGCTGGCAGCAGGGTGCTGGTGATTATGTTCGCGGACGACACCCTGCTGCTGTCTAAATCACCTATGGGGATTCAACGAGTCCTTAATGGATTCGAGGTATTCTGTGGAAACCATGGCCTTGAGATTAGCACTCTCAAGACCAAATATATGATCTTTAATCCCCCATCAAAGACACATCTCAACCCATGCATTGGTGCAAATAGGCTGGAGAGGGTCAGAACCTTTGAACATCTAGGGGTGACTCTAAATGAGAATATGTCCTGGGGTCACCATCAAATAAAGTCCCAGCTTAAACTGGCCCAACTGGCGGGAGGAGTTGTTAGCCTTATAAATAAAAACAAATCTACTATCAAGGCGATCGGTCCCCCATTAGAGCTATATGGAGCACAGGCCAGGGGAGCGGTTATGTATGGTAGTGAACTCTGGGGCCATATGTGCAAACGTGAGATGGTGGCAACTGAGAACAAATTTATCAGGCAGCTTTTAACGCTCCCCCCTAGTACCTCTCTGTTGCCGAAGAGGCTAGATTTGGGATTAAGGCCACTTGATGAAGATCTGGGTGTTAGGCCCCTAACCTTTTGGCGCAGAGTATGGACCACACCAGAGTTGGTAAATTATAGGTCCGAGCTGCAGAAAATCTTGACCTACTCGATTGTATGGAATATCCCCTGGTTTCAACACATAAAAAATGAGCTTGTGCGCTTGGGACTAGCTAATTTATGGTTTGATCCTGTGACTGCTTGCCCCATGGTTTCCCAGAAGCAGTTGCTTTCACTGTACCATGAAAGTAAAATCGTGGCATATAGACAGGGCATACAGTCTGGTACTCTGACCGATTCCTTCTTAAATATCAAGGACACTTATAAGTTGGAGGGAATCCTAGATGTCATATTTCCAACTAACACCAGGAAATTGTACCTACAGTGGAGGTACTGAAGCCTACCACTCCGTCCCTTCACTAGTAAATGGACTGAGCCCTCCCTGAGTCATTGCCCTGGGTGCAATTATGAGCAGGAAACTGAGCTGCACATATTGTTTTTTTGTCGGACTTATGTGCAGGCAAGAAGGCACTAGATTGTACCGGCCTGTAAAAACCTGGGCTTTTCCCACTGTCTCCAGGCATATAGGGTTCTTAAAACGGATCTCTCTGGCATGGTAGTGTTTGTGGTAGCCAAATATTTAGAAACCTTCTGGCAGAAGAGAAGACGTTTACTATCCAGGGCTCCAGAATAATTGTTTAATTTGAATAAACATCAACATCCAATTAGCTCTTGTACATTTTTACTGTTTTTCCGGACTAATCAAAACTGCATCTATGATGGTATGATGTTAAGTATTAAGGAATCATGCTGCTGCTTTTATAATATCTGATTAACTGTCCATGATGTAATTAACTGTTTTATTTGTATAATAGTTGTGTTTTATCTTTTATGGCAAATGCTGCCGAAATAAAGATGTTGATGATGATGATGAGTTATAGAAAAAGGCAAGAGTGGTGCAGAAACAGGCAAGAGATGTGCAGAAAGAGGCAAAAGAGATACAAAAGAGGCAAGAGAGGTACAGATCGAAGATAGTGGGCTGCAGAATGAGGCAGGAGAAGTACAGAAAAAAGAAAGTGACCTGCAGAAAGAAGCAAAAGACGTGCAGACAGAGGCAATAGAGGTACAGAAAGGGGCAACAGAGGTGCAGAAATAGGCAAGAGATGTGCAGTGAGAAGAGAGGTACAGAAATAAGCAAGAGAGATGCAGAAAGTGGCAAGAGATGTGCAGAGAGATGCAAGAGAGGTGTGGAAGGTAGCAAGGGTGGTGCATAAAGAGGCAAGAGATGTGCAGAAAGAGGCAAGAGTTGCAGAAATAGGCAAGAGAGGTACAAAAGAGGCCATGGAGCTACAGATATAAGAGAGTGAGCTGTAGAATGAGGGAAGAGTGGTGTAGAAAGATGCTAAAGAGGTGCAGAAAGAAGAGAGTGAGCTGTAGGCAAGAGAGGTGCAGAAGAGGCAAATGTTGAATAGAAAGGCAAGAGAGGTACAGATAGAGGCAAAAGAGGTGCATAAAGAAGAAGAAAGGAGCAGAAACAGGCCAGAGAGATGCAGAAAGGAGAGAGTGAGCTGCAGAAAGAGATAAGAGAGATTCAGAAAAAGGCAAGAGATGTGCAGAAAGAGGCAAGAAAGGTGCAGAAAGAGGCAAGAGAGATTCAGAAAGAAGAAGAAAGGTGCAGATGAGGAAAGAGAGGTGCAAAAAGAGGCATGAGAGGTGCAGAAAGAAGAGATTGGGCTGTATAAAGAGGCAAGAGATGTGTACAAAGAGGGGAGAGAGGTGCAGAAAGAGGCAAGAGAAGTGCATTAAGAGGCAAGAAAGGTGCTGATAAAGGGGTGTTAGCTGCAGAAAGTGGCAAGAGAGGTGCAGAAAGAGGCAGGATAAGTGCAGGAAGAGGCAAGAGAAGAGCAAAAAAAGGTAAGAGGTGTAGAAAGAGGCAAGAGAGGTGCAAAAAGGGGAGAAAGGGGCAGAAAGAGTCAAGAGATGTGCAGAAAGAGGTAAGAGCGTTGTGGAAAGAAGAAAGGTGCAGAAAGGCAATAGAGGAGCATAAAGAGGTAAGAGGTGTAGAAAGATGCAAGAGAGGTACAGGAAGGGGAGAAAGGTACAGATGAGGCAAGAGAGGTACAGAAAGAGGCAAGAGAGGTTCAGAAAGAATGGAGTGAGCTGCAGAAAGAGGCAAGAGAGGTCTGGAAAGAGGCAAAAGAGAGGTACAGAAAGAGGCAATAGAGGTGCATAAAGAGGCAAGAGAGGTGCTGATAGAAGGAGGTAAGCTGCAGAAAGAGGGAAGAGAGGTGTAGAAAGAGGCAAGAGGGGTGCAGAAAGAAGAGAGTGAGCTGCAGAAAGAGGCAAGAGAAGTGCAGAAAGAGGTAAGAGAGGTGCAGAAAGAGGCAAGGTATGTGCAGAAAGAGGCAAGAGAAGTGCAGAAAGAGGTAAGAGGTTTAGAAAGAGGCAAGCAAGGTGTAGAAAAGGGAGAAAGGTACAGTAGAGTCAAGAGAGGTACAGAAAGAGGCAAGAGAGGTACAGAAAGAATTGAGTGAGCTGCAGAAAGAGGCAAGAGAGATCTAGAAAGAGATAAAAGAGGTGCAGAAAGAGGTAAGATATGTGCAGAAAGAGGCAAGAGAAGTGCAGAAAGATGTAAGAGGTTTAGAAAGAGGCAAGAGAGGTGCAGAAAGGGGAGAAAGGTACAGAAAGAGGCAAAGTTGTGCAGAAAAGGGCAAGAGCGTTGCAGAAAGAAGAAAGGTGCAGAAAGAGGCAAGAGAGGTAAAGAAAGAGGGAAGAGAGGTACAGAAAGAGGCAAGAGAGGTACATAAAGAGGCAAGAGAGGTGCTGATAATAGGGAGTGAGCTGCAAAAAGAGGGAATAGAGGTCCGGAAAGAGCCAAGAAACGTGCAGAAAGAAGAGAGTGAGCTGCAGACAGAAATAAGAGAGATTTTGAAAGAGGCAAGAGACATGTAGAAAGAGGCAAGAGTGGTGCAGAAAGAGAGAGAAAGGAGAAGAAAGAGGCAAGTGAGGTGCAGAAAGAATCAAGAGAAGAGGAGAAGGAGGCAAGAGAGGTACATACATAGGAAGAAAGGTGCAGAAAGAGGAAAGAGATGTGCAAAAAGAGGCAAGGGAGATGCAGAAAGAAGAAGAAAGGTGCAGATGAGGCAAGGGTTGTACAGAAAGAGGCAAGAGAGGTTCAGAAGAAGAGAGTGGGATGTAGAAAGAGGCAAGAGATGTGCACAAAGAGGGAGGGGAGGTGCAGAAAAGGCAAGAGAGATGCATAAAGAGGTAAGAACCGAGCTGATAGAGGTGTGTTAGCTACAGGAAGAGGGAAGAGAGATGCAGAAAGAGGCAAGAGAGGTGCAGAAAGAAGACAGTGAGCTGCTGAAAGATGCAAGAGACGTTCAGAAAGAAGCAAGAATGGTGCAGAAAGAGGCAAGAGATATGCAGAAAGAGGCAAGAGAGGTGCATAAAGAGAGGCAAGATAGGGGCAGAAAGAGGCAAGAGAAGAGAAGAAAGGGGTAAGAGGTATAGAAAGAGGCAAGAGAGGTGCAGAAAGGGGAGAAAGGTGCAGAAAGAGGCAAGAGATGTGCAGAAAGAGGCAAAAGCGTTGCAGAAAGAAGAAAGGTGCAGAAAGAGGCAAGAGAAGAGAAGAGTAGAACATGGTAAGAGGTGTAGAAAGAGGCAAGAGAGGTGCAGGAAGGGGAGGAAGGTACAGAATGAGGCAAGAGAGGGCTCCAGGAGGGGGGCCATGCAGCCCCCCTCCCACAATACAGAAAAGCCCGGGACGGTGGTCCCTGGGGCTTCGGGGGTTGTTGAGGCACCTCCACCACTAATTTTTAAGGTGGGGGCCTTGGAGACCCCCCAACCATTTATTTGATAGCCCCGGGGGTGGCGGTCCCCCATACATTTTTTAAATTTGCCCCCGGGATTTGGCAACCCTGGGGCTAATTATAAAAGAAGCCCCGTTATATTTATTTATTTATTTAGTTTTACGGCAGGATCCGCACACCCTACACGCACCTGCCTATTTAAAAAATAAATAAATTTTGAGCCCTGGTGATCCCCTAAACAGGTCTAAAGGATCAGGATATTTCTACCCTGCCCCCTTTATATGTTTTGCACACTTGTTCCACTGACTTCTTCAGCCTCGCTTCTAACGAGGCACAAAATGGCGGCCAACAATTCCTCGTTTCAAATGTTGACAACCACTTGACAGCCAATTAGCATTCAGCACATGATTGGAAGGGTGCGCTTATGGTGCGCTCATGGTGCACTCATGGTGCACTCAGGGTGCACTCAGGGTGCGTGGATCCAACGCGGCCATAGATATATACATTATTTTAACTGTCATTTTCTCAGGAACTACTAAACAGATTGACACCATTTAAGCAAAAGGCACAAGTCTGAACTGAGAACTACCTCTTTGCCAAATTTGGTGTAAATCCGTTCAGCAGGTCGGGATGTAGCTACGTCAAAAGGTCCGATGGAAAATTGCATGGGAAAAACATGTTTTGGGACCCCCCTTTTTTCTCAGCCCCCGCTACAGGAATCATCCCAAAACTTTCAGGATGGGGACGGACCAGAGCTGATAATTAGTTTGGACAATTTAGCAAAGATTCATCAACCGGCGCCAAAGTTATTCCAAATAGAATGTTGCGGATTTCCTATGGAAAATAGGTCCTAACTATAACTACCTACTGGCGACTGTCAGTAAGTAATATATATATATATATATATATATATATATATATATATATATATATATATATATATATTCACTGAAAAAACCATAGGTTTCAGGCACGTTATAGTTAGGAATTAGCATTTTAAAAAACCTTAGAAATTCACTGAAAAAACCATAGGTTTCACACATGTTATAGTTAGCTGGATATGTAATATGTGACGTCATCAGCAGTGCCTTGCGGGCGCGCGAGGTATAGTTAGCTGAACTAACAATAACGGGGTAATTTCAATGGTTTTGTATGAGTGAAATGTCCAGCTAACTATAACATGTGTGAAACCTATGGTTTCTTCAGTGATTTTCTAAGCTTTTTTAAATGCTCACTCCTAACTATAACGTGCCTGAAACCTATGGGTCTTTCAGTAAATTTGAAAGGTTTTTTAAATGATAATTTTAAAACGTATTAAATATTATATTTCTTTCTTTTTATAGTAATTTCCTACATTTTTATTATAAATACTTATATTTATTTTATTTTTGAAGTTACATTTCATATTTTTAATGTAAAATAATAACAAAATTAAATTAAAAAAGAATGCACTGCTAGTGAAACTGCCTGGTGACTTGTAAGTTTTTGTTAGGGGCAGATTTACAACCCCCTTGTGCCTCTTTTACACAGCCGTTGCATCACTTTTCTGATGCAGCGGTGGTGCAAAAGATGTGCCATGGTGTGTGGTATTTAGAATGTGATGTCTCTGGGAGGTGCGTCACATTGTAAATCCCTGTACCAGAAGGAGATATTCCTACATGGGGGGGGGAGTTTCGTTGCAGGAACACCTCCTAAAAGTGGCTTTGTCACTTTTGAGCTCATGCTGTGTCAAAACCCTGCTTGAAGCAGGCGTAAGGATTGACACAGCATTCTGAGCATAGGGTCCCCAGAGCATTGCTAGAGATGCGTTGCACTTGCAACATAACTCAAACAATGCACCACCTTTACAGCACAGATACATCACATATCTGTGCCGTTTTGGTCCCATGGTTCACCGCATTGTAAATATGGCGCATCCATGGTGGTGGTGTCACGGTGCACAGAAACTGGCATATTCTTGGGGATATGCCAGTTATTGTGTATGTGCCCATTAGTGTATTAATGTAGTGAATGGATTACTACATACCGATGAATGAGTCACTACAACATTAAAACAGCAGTGACAGAGTGTTTGGTGGAAGTGTTAGGATACAAACTGGGGAATTGAAGGTATAAAAGACAAATTTGCAAGTACATAGAAGACTGCATGCGTAGTCTATAGGGGTTTGAAGCAGTCTATGGCCTAATGCCTATTTTAATGCATGAGTACTTAGGTAGTGAGTGGATGATTACAGTTCTGCAAAGAAAGAGCCTGATTGAATTTATAACAGCTGCAGTTTTACCAGAGTATATAGATAAACACATACTGCTGAATGGCTCACTACAATATTGAAACAGTAGTGTGAGAGTGTTTATTGAAAGTGTAAAGATACAGACTGGGAAATTGAAGGTACAAAAGACAAGTTTGCCAGTGCATAGAACACTGCATGCATAGACTATAGGTGTCTGAAGCAGTCCATGCCCTAAGGCACACTTTCCACCATGAGTACTTGGGTACTGGCTGAATGATTACAATTCTGCAAGGAGAATGTGTGGCTGAATGTACAGCAGCTTTACTTTTCCAACAGTGTATAGATAAGCATATACTGCTGTATGGTTCACTAAAATACTGAAACAGTAGTGTAAGAGTGTTTGGTGAAAGTGTAACGATACACACTGGGTAACTAAAGATATAAAAGGCAAGTTTGCTACTGTATACAACAGTGAATGCATAGTCTATAATGATTTGAAGCAGGGGGATGGGGGCGTTCCGGCGCTGGAACACCTCCTAAAAGTGTCTGAGTGCAATATACAAGATTTCACTGTGTCACTTTAAAAAGAAATATGTTTATTAACTTTTCCATTGTGCAACCACATAACAAGCATGTCATTATTGATCATCATACCCCTCCCTTCAACCCCCCGCCCTCCCTCCTCCACCCGCAAAACCCTGACGCAGTCCTCTTAATCCGCTAGTACATTCACACTTCCTACCCAGACCCATTCTAATACAGTTTTATACTTCCCATCCCTCTCCCCTCCATTTGAGACCAGGAGCCTGCCCTCTCCGCCCAGATCAGAGTCCTCCATCCAGGCCATGATTTCGGCGCCACTTGCCCCACACCCTACCAAACTTTTTAGGGCATCCCCTCGCCTTTTACGTGACTCTTTCAGCTGCCATATATAAATCCATACCCCTCTGCCAGTCCTCTAGCTTTGGTAGCTCCGGTGCCCCCCATTTCCTGGCCACGTCTCTCTTAGCCACCACTAAGGCCAGCGCCAGGAAGATCAGCAGTGGGCGAGTCAAGTCTACATCATTTGTCTTGCCTAGGAGGACCAGTTTAGGGTCCGACTGCAGGGTGATCTCTAACACCTCTCCCAGTTCTTTCAGTACTTCCCCCCCACAAATCTGAATTTCCGGGCCGGACCAGAGAGTGCAAAAGAAGTCCTCCCTATCTTGGCCGCAACGCAGGCAGCACGGGTCAGTAGCCCTCCCTATTCTATGCAGTCGGACTCTATCGAAGTAGGTTCTGTGATGTACTTTGTATTGGATAAGCCTTTTAACGGGATTTAATTGCTACCTCTCTCGGGTGCATCAGAACCGTGCCCCTGTCCACTTCATCCATTTCCCCTACATCTCGCTCCCAGGTAGCTCTGAGGTTTCCCAGCCCATCCGTTAAGTTATTCATCAAGGTTCTGTAGGTCAGAGACACCGACCTGCCAGGGATCTGTTCTTGTAGAAGACGACCCTCCAATGGAGCATACTCCGGGAGCGCCTCTGTCAAAACCCTCTCCGCCCTCCAGGCATGTCTCAGCTGCGTGTATCTAAAATATTGTGTGCGGTGTAGCACATATTCCTTCCTCAGTGCTGGAATGGACTGCAATTCCCCCCTCTTCATCACATCACCTAGTGTCGAAATTCCAATAGCATCCCAGCTCTGGAAGCCCTCCAACTTGCTCAGCTCCCTCAACCAGGTACATTTCCATAGTGGGATTTGCTTTATCAGTTTTCGTTCCCACCCCATAGCCTTTGTTGCCCTTGTCCAGACCCCCAATGTGACTCTCGTGGCAGGAAGTAGTCTGTCCCTCCCCTTACCCCCATACAGGTAATGTATGCATGTGTGCTTCTCCATGCTGTGTCTTTCTAACGCGTAGGTGGGATGTGTGGCTGGGGCAAGTATCCACTCGTTTATAGGCACCAACTGTTCTGCCCAGTTGTAGGCTTCTATGTTGGGCAGCGAAATTCCCCCATTATACTGGTGTCTTTGTAGGGTTGTATAACACAGAAAACACAGAGGGTCTATCAGCTTAATTATATAGCTGGACTGTCAGTCCGAGTCACCAGAATCTCGGGGCGTATAAATCACATGAAGACAGCATAATTCAATATACGGTGAACACCGTGTGTATAGGAAAAGCCAACACAGCTCAGATCATTCATACATGGCTGACAAATCCAGAAGAATTAGTGAAGGGTTTCCATCAAATAGACTCAGTGATCAGTCCTATCATTTGGCCAAACCCAAGTGCATGTCAGTCTGTTCCCCTGATCATTGGGACAGCAAACACCGCACCATCTATTGCCGGTTAAGGATTTGGTCCACCAACATACGCGAACCGTCAGTTATTGCCAAATGATAGGACTGATCACTGAGTCTATTTGATGGAAACCCTTCACTAATTGTTCTGGATTTGTCAGCCATGTATGAATGATCTGCGCTGTGTTGGCTTTTCCTATACACAGGGTGTTCACTGTATATTGAATTATGCTGTCTTCATGTGATTTATACACCCCGAGATCCTGGTGACTCGGACTGACAGTCCAGCTATATAATTAAGCTGATAGGCCCTCTGTGTTTTCTGTGTTATACATATAGAAGTTGCTGGGGATAATAACCAGGTACGGGTCTTTAAACCTTATATCCCTTGGACCCTCCCTGAATCCGTTTTGTTGTTGATTAGGGTCTTTGTAGGGTTGTCAGCGCTACCCGGGGCTGTTTTCCCAGCCATAGGAAGGACCTCAATTCCGCATGAATGTCGTGGAAGACCCTGCGTCGAAGGGGGAAGTATTCATTTTGGAAGACGTACAAAAATCTTGGGAGCGATATCATTTTAAACATTGCGGCCCGGCCCAGCATTGTAAGCGGGAGCAATCTCCACCATGCCGCATCCTCTGCAAAGTTAGTCAATATTTGCCTGATATTCCTATCGTAGGATAGGGTACTGTCTTTCGTCACAAAGATCCCTAGATACACAAAACCCTCCCCTGTCGTCTACAGCCTCCCCAGCAGATTGGGCCACGCCTCCCCCCCTTGGGGATAGTAAAGAATTGATTTATGCCAATTTATCTGGTAGCCAGTTTGGACACCGTAGCGAGCCAATTCTGCGAACAGTGCCGGTATCGTAGTGCCCGGTTGCGTGACGTACAGAAGGACATCGTCCACATATAGGGATATTTTTTCCTCTGCAGTATCTGCCTGACCTATTCGGAACCCCCTGATCTCCCCATTCTGTCTGACTGGACTGCACATGCCATCACCTCTATGGTGAGTGCGAACAACAGAGGGGACAGGGGGCACCCCTGCCTGGTGCCCCGCAGTCTAGGGAAATCCTCCGATAACACCCCATTGACTCTAACTCTCACCCTAGGATCCGTGTAGAGCAGTCGTATCCATATCCTATATTTGGGCCGGAAGCCAAAACACACCAGTACACCTTCCAAAAAGGGCCACTAGACTGTGTCGAATGCCTTTTCTGCGTCAATAGATAGAAACAGATGTGGGTCTCTTCTAGCGCGTACCTCCATTAACCAATTATGGGTCCGCCTGAGGTTGTATCTTGTCACCCTATCAGGGAGGAACCCGGTTTGGTCAAGGTGCACAAGTCCCGATATCACCCTCCGCAGGCGAAGAGCTAATATAGTTGCAAGCAGTTTCACCTCCACATTTAAAAGCAAAATGGATCTGTAGGACGCGCAGTCATCGGGTGGCTTACCCTCTTTATATATCGGAATGATTGTGGCTTGGCGAAGATCTAGTGGCAACTCTCCCTCTACCACTGCGTCCTCAAAGAGTCCCAGTAAATGACGGGCCAGTAGGTCCGACGTCTTTTTAAAAAATTTCGCGGGGAAGCCATTAGGGCCGGGGGACTTCCCTGCCGGGGTCTAGCTAGGGCTTCCTTAATTTCGTCCATTGTTACATCTGATTCCAAGTCTCGTTGGTCGTCTTCCGCGAGGATCGGGAGCTCAATGTGGCTCATGTATTGCATTGCGTCCTCCTGCGACCCCAGGTCCCTGGCTTCACAAAAGGCTCGGTAGTACCTCGCAAAGGCCCCCGCTATTTGCTCGTCTGCTCGTACCCAGCCACCCTGACCGTCCCTCACCCTCTCCACCAATCTCGCATCTCTCTCTTTCCTAATGAGCCATGCCAGTAACCTCCCAGACTTATCTCCTACATCATACAGATGGTGTAGCGTCGCCAGGGCCTGTGTCTTAGCCTCCCCTGTCATCAGGTGTCTATACTGATGCTGCACGTCTGAGAGCTGTCTGAGGGCCCCCAAGCCTCTAGTAGTCTGGTGTTTCTGTTCCAAGGCCAGAATCTGGACTTCCAACACTCGAGCCTCCTCCCTCACTTTCCTCTTTTCCCCCGCCACCCTATTCTGTGCCCTGTGCCCTGTCTCGCAGTACCGCCTGAAGGGTTTCCCAAAACGAAACTGAGCCCTCATTTTCCGCGATGTACACCTTTACATCTGCCCGCAGGCCCCGCAATATGTCTGCATTTTGAAGGTCCCACGCCGCTATACGCCACGTAGCGCGCCTCCTGTCCCTTCCCCCCCACCCCAGCCAACAGGGGCGAGTGGTCCAATATGCCCCGCGCCTGGTACTCAGCGCCTGTCTGGCCATGAAGATATAATCTAACCGGGAATATACTTTATGCGCTCCGGAGAAGAACGAGTATGCTTTAGTCTCCGGGTGGAGCCATCTCCACACATCTATCAAGCCCAGTGCAGTCATCGTCCTAGCTAGCAAAGTGGGTTTCGGGCCCTATCTCTGTCTCCCGTCCTATCTGATGTCGGGTCTATGACATCGTTGAAGTCGCCTCCCCAGTATTTGCACAGTGTCTGACGTGTTCAGGAGAACATCAGTGACGGTTCTGAGTGTACCTGTCTGCAGTTTGGGCGGTGCACAGACTGAGATAAACGTGTACTCCTGCCTTCTCCAGTGTCCCCTTACTCCAGCGTATATCCCCTGGGAATCAATCCATGTGTGTGTTATTTGAAATGGTGGGTGTTTTTTAATCAGTATTGCAACCCCCCTTGAGCCCGACGTGAACCCTGCATGGGCGAAGACTCTCTACTGTCCTCTGGCGAGAAGGGTTGCATTTGGTGCACTGCAAGTGTGTTTCTTGTAACAGTATGACGTCAGATCCTACTCTCTTCACATAGTTGTGGACTAACCCCCGCTTAATCTTGCTGCCAAGGCCGTTCACATTCCACGTTAGTATCTTAATCCTGCCTTGGGCCAGTCCTTCCCCTACCGGGCTATTCGCTTGCGTGCCCTGCATCTAGTCAAGAATCTTCCAGGGGGCCCGCGCACAGGGCCTTCAGGTCGTGGGTACTTATGATCCTTGCGAGATGCTAAAACAACCCCCCCAGCTCTCCCCTCCCACAAAGCAAACTGAAAAACATCTTCCAGCCCCCCTCGTGAAACCCCAAACATGAAACAACTGTATCCTCCCCCATCACCCCCCGCCCCACCTCCCCCCCGCCAGTCCCATCCCTGCCAATGGCTACGTACAGGACTTTCGGGTAGAGAAGGTCTGTCGCCCACCCCTAAGGACCCCCTAGCCACCCAGCCCCCAGACAGGAATCCTGGGAGCTAACAACACTCCCTTCAGCTGTAGCTGTCTATAGGGAGGCAAAAATACCCCAATGAACAGTAACACCAAGGGTATAGGGGGTGTTTCAACTTGCGTGCAGTCCGGCAAGCCAATATCTTCACCGTCCAATCAGCCCCAACTTCAAGAATGAGAGTCCTGGATATCGTCCTGTGAGACCCCGGTCTCCTTGGCCGATTCCTGCTCCATCTCGTTGATCGCCGCCACCAGCGGGTGCATAGATTGAGCCTCAGTGTCCTCGTCTCCGGTGGAATTTCCACCAGTGTCTTCTTCCCCTTCAGAGCGAGCGTTCCCCGCTAGGCAGCGAAATCTTGAACCTGCTTGATCTCCTGGCACCGGGGATGCCGAGCTCCGTCGTTGTCGTTGAACCGAGTTTTGCGTGGGATACGGGGTCGTCTTCAGTCTCCTGCTGCCACGTGACCATCTCTATCTCTGAGTCTTAGCTTGCCCCCACTGGGCCCCAGAGGCCGACGCCTCCATCACCGTCTCGCGCCTCCTGTCCTCCGTTCTCCGCAGTGGGGGGCGTTCCTCTATCCACTGCCACGCATCCTCTGGGTGGATGAAAAAGGGGGTCTTCTCCCGATATACAACTTTTAGTTTTGCCGGGAAGAGCAACATGTACTGAATGCGTAAGTGTCTCAATTTTGCTTTTACCAGGTCAAAGGAGCGCCTCTGCTTCTGCACCTCTTGACTATAGTCCGGGAAGATCATGATTTGTGCGTTCTCCAGCCGGATCTCTCTGAGTTTTCTGGCTTCCCTCAATATCGCGTCTCGGTCCGCAAAGAAGCAGGCAATGACCGGTCTCGTTCTCGGCCCCACCGGTGGCTTCGTCAGCAATGCCCGGTGTGCTTATCTATTACAAAGCAATTGGAGAAGTCCGCTGCCGGGAAGGTCTTCTGTAGCCAGTTGTGCAAGAATGCCGCCATGTTGGTCCCCTCAATTCCTTCACGAAAACCCACAAAGCGGAGGTTATTGCGGAGGGCCCTATTTTCCACATCATCCACCTTCCATTGGAGGTGCTTGTGGGAGGCCTAGAGCTCTGCCACGTCTTTCTTGAGAGTGTGGATAATATCTTCCGCATCACCCAGTCTTGTCTCCGCCGTGGTCACCCGCTCCGTCAAATTGAGGAAGTCCTGTCGTAGCAATCAATCAATCAATCAGTCAATTTGTAAAGAGCGCTACTCACCCGTTAGGGTGTCAAGGCGCTGGGGGGGCGCTGCAGCTACTGGTCGAAGAGCCAGGTCTTCAGTAGTCTCCCGAAGGCCGGGAGGTCTGTGGTCTGTCGTAGATGTAGGGGGAGAGCGTTCCAGGTCACAGCGGCGCGGTGGGAGAAGGATCTGTCCCCGGAGGTGGCTCTGTGGATGCGCGGGACGGCAGCCAGGGATAGGTCGGTAGAGCGGAGCCTCCTGTTGGGTACGTATAGGGAGAGTCTGCTGTTGAGGTAGGCTGTATAATGGTGAGGGGGTCCCAGGGAATGAGAAACAAACATTATAACTCAATATACAAACGCAATCACATAGACATTAAATCCAATCTCCATGTTTTAATCACAGAGGAGATGTATGACAAATAATGACAATAATCACATAATAGTGAAAGTGGCGGAGCGAGGCCCCAAGGAGGGGGAAAAGGGAGGGGGTATTCGTGATATTGTGAGGATGTAGTGATAAGGACAGGGTAAGGTGAGCGAACAATCAATGTTTTAAATAGCAATAACGAATGGTTACATATAACGTACAAAAAAGGAACACAAGTACTTTAGATATCAAGTTAAACAGTATCATACTCCACATAGTACAACATATGAACAGTGAGGCCGTGGAGTTGACAAATTAGAAAGAATGTTTGTCGACGTTTCGACCCTCTTAGTTATGCAGGTCCTATTCAATCCTTGCAGCGGGGTCTTCTTCAGGACTGGGGGGATGGGGCGGACCACCTAGCTTGACGCAGTATGCAATCTGAGAGAGGTAATTGCGGGGACATCCTGGTTGATGTTCCCCGTCAGTTTGGAAAAATCGATCAAAATTTAGGGCATTCGTCAGGTATATCGAGGGCTGAATGAATCAGGCACAGAGTCCGCTCGAAACCGCAATGGCGTCTGCTGTTGAGGTAGGCTGGGCCGGTCTTGTGGAGTGCTTTGTGTGCATGGATCATGAGTTTGAAAGTGATTCTTTTGTCGACGGGGAGCCAGTGCAGGTCTCTCTGGTGCGGGGTAATGTGGTCTCTGCGTGGGACATCTAGGACCAGGCGTGCGGAAGCGTTCGGGATTCTTTGGAGTCTGCTGATGGGTTTGGATGGGGCTCCGGTGTAGAGGGCGTTTCCGTAGTCGTGTCGGCTGCTGATGAGGGTGTGGGTGACTGTTTTTCGCGTGTTAGTTGGGATCCATCTTTAGATCTTGCGGAGCATACGGAGGGTGTGGAAGCATGAAGAGGAGACTGCGTTGACTTGGTTGGTCATGATGAACTTGGAGTCGAGGATGACCCCCAGGTTGCGTGCGTGGTTGGTTGGTGCCAGGGGGTTCCCAGGGATTGAGGCAACCAGGAGTCGTCCCACCCCGAGGGGTTGGGCCCGATGATGAGGATCTCCGTCTTATCCGTGTTCAGTTTGTGCCGGCTTGCCTCCATCCAGTCGGTGACGGCCTTCATACCCAGGTGCAGGTTGGATTTGGCAGTGAGGGGGTCCTTGGTGAGGGAGAGGATCAGCTGGGTGTCGTCGGCGTAGGAGATTATGTTGAGGATGTGTAGTCTGGCGATGCGAGCAAGGGGAGCCATGTCGACGTTGAACAGCATCGGGCTGAGGGAGGATCCCTGCGGGACGCTGCAGATGGGTTTGGTGGTTTCGGATTGGAACGGGGGGAGGCGGACTCTCTGGGTTCTGTCGTGAGGAAGGAGGTGGTCCAGTCCAGGGCCTTTTTTGGAATCCCTGCATCGTAGAGGCATGTGCGACGTGTGTGGTGGCAGAAGGTGTCGAAGGCGGCATAGAGGTCCAAGAGGATGACGGCTGCTGTCTCGCCGTTGTCGAGTAGGATTCTGATGTCATCTATGGCGGCTATGAGGGCGGTCTCGGTGCTGTGATTGCTGGGGAAGCCAGACTGGGAGTGGTCCAGGATGCTGTTGTCTTCTAGGTAGCGGGTGAGCTGGGTGTTGACCGTCTTTTCGATGACTGTTGCTGGGAACGGAAGCAGGGAGATGGGCCGGAAGTTCTTGAGGTCACTCGGGTCCGCCTTGGGCTTTTTTAGTAGGGCGTTGATCTCGGCGTGCTTCCAGCTCTCAGGAAAGGTGGCGGCTTCGAAGGAGAGGTTGATGATGTTGCGCAGGTGGGGTGCGATGAGGCTGTTGGCTTTGTTAGTGATGTGGTGGGGGAGAGGGTCCGATGGGGAGCCTGAGTGGATGGTGCTCATGGTCTTGATTATGTCTTCGGTGCTCATGTTGGTCCATGTGGTCAGAAGGTCGTGGTTGGAGGGGTTGGGTGAGTTGGTCGTAGTGGGGTCCTTTGGGTTCATCCGGGAGTTGAAGCTGTTGTGGATGTTGGTGATTTTGTGGTGGAAGAAGGAGGCGAGGGCGTCGCACAGGGCTTGCGACGGCGGGATGTCATTGGTGCAGGAGCTGGGACTGGAGAGTTCCTTTACGATGTTGAAGAGCTCTTTGCTGTTGTGTGCTTTGTTGTCGAGGCAGTCTGTGAACGAGGCTCTTTTGGTGGTCCTGATGAGGTGGAGGTGGTTGTGGATGGCGTCTTTGTGCGTTGCGCGGTTGGCGGGTGTTCTTTCGCTAAGCCAGATGTTTTCGAGTTTCCGGCAGGTGCGTTTGGAGGCTAGGAGCTCCGGGGTGAACCAGCTGGCTCTCTGGCAGGTGTCTCTGTTGGCAGGTTGTCGCACTGGTGCTATGGTGTTGGCGCAGTTTTCCATCCAGAGTCTGAGGGAGCGGGCCCCTTCCTCTGGGTCGGTGGGGCTGGTTGGTGGGTCGAGTGCGAGGTGTGCTTCCAGTAGTTCTTTGGTGACTTTGCCCCAGTGTCGGCGGGGGAACTCTGGGGTGCGGTGGTGGATGACAGGTTTCTGGAAGGTGAAGTGGACGCAGTGGTGGTCGGTCCATGTCAGCTCGGAGGCGTGGCTGTAGGCGACGTGTGGGCTGGAGGAGTAGATGGCATCGAGCGTGTGGCCGGCGATGTGGGTCGGGGTTGTGACAATCTGTTTCAGTCCGAGGGTGGCGAGGTTGTCTACCAGGGTGGAGGAGTTGCTGTCGTTGTTGTTTTCCAGATGGAAGTTCAGGTCGCCGAGCAGGATGTAGTTGGTGGAGGTCAGTGCGTGCATGCTGATGAAGTCGGTGATGGAGTTGCAGAATTGGGGGCGTGGGCCGGGTGGTCTGTAGATGAGGGTGCCTCTGAGGGTGGTTTTGGGGTCAGTGTGGATCTTGAAGTGTAGGTGTTCGGCGGTGGTGAGGGTCCCAGGCCCAGAAGAACTCTCAAGCTCCTGCTACACTCCTGTAGCCCATAAGCAGGCCACTGCCAGATGAGGTCCCCCACACAGTGCCACCGGTTACCGGGGGGCCCACCTCTTCAGATTCAGTCAGGCCCTGTTCCTTCACGTACTCTAGCAGGCCATCTGCGTTTCCAGGCTGCTAGGGTGAGGATGTGGGGCGGGTGGGGTCCCAGAGGGGGGGAGGCCTCGATGTTGTGCCCCCAGTGCTGTTCCTTCCACTCCCGTTCCCCCGATCTGTTAGGCCAGCCTTCACTCATGCTGTGCTCTCCATACTGTTGCGCCTCTGCCCAGGCCCAGTCGTGTCCCTTACCCACTGCCACTCCAGCCAGCTCGTTTCTCTCCTCCGCCGCCATCCAGCTATTTGGGGAGGTTGCAGACTTCTCCCCTGGCGAGCACTCGGATGCGGCTCAGCTCACCAGGCCGCTTCCCGTCGTTAAGGACCCCTGCTTCAAAACGGATCCATCTGCAATGTCCGCCCATCTGGCCCTGCTCCCGGATTGCCTCTCCCCACTGTCAACGTTCCCCAGTGTCTGCGGCCCCTGGAGCGCTCTTACAATCCGGGTGTGTTGGGCGGGCAGGGGCACCTCTCAGTTGCTCCTCTCGCGCCTACCTCTTCGGGCCTCTGGCTCTAGGTCCCGCCACCTCCAGCTTCGGTGGGCATCCAATTGCCCCGCCACTCGACGTCGTGTCCCCGGCTGCACTGCGTTTCAGCCTGGAGGGGGTCTCGGCCCGCTATGAAGCCCTGGGCACCGCCGCCACACTTTCGCTGGGCAACCTCTGTGGCTGGGCTCACTGTACCTAGTGTCCCCGCTCCTTCAGCAGGCCGCCGCCATCTTGGGCCCTGCCGCGCACTTCTCCAGGGACGACTCGGTGGCTCTCAACTTTGCAGTCCGCTTCAAGGCAGCCTCTCGCCCTATTCCGCCGCCCCAGGTTATCACGGGACCTTAGGCAGTCCCTCGATGTCCAGAACCGGACCATCGGACGCCGCTGTACGCTGGATCGTGATCAGCTCGCCGGAGCTGACGGAATACTGGACTTAGTCAGCCATGCTGTTCTTCATTGTGTCATTTTTGAACTCATGCTGCGTCAAAACCCTGCACTTGCTCAAACCAGCTGAAAGGATTGACTCAGCATTGTGAGCATAGAGCCCCCGAGCATTGCTAGAAATGCGTTGCAACGCAACTTAAGCAATGGGCCGCCTTCACGGGACAGATACATCACATATCTGTATCGTTTCTGCCCCATTGTGCACCACATTCTAAATACGGCACATCCATAGTGATGATGTCACAGTGCACAATAACTGGTATTTCCCTGGGGATATGGCAGTTATTGTACATCTACCCATTAGTGTTTTAATATAGTGAATGGATTAGTTCACACTGATCAATGAGTCACTACAAAACTATAACAGGAACGACAGAGTGTTTGCTGGAAGTGTAAGGATAGAGACTGGGGAATTGAACATATAAAAGGCACGTTTGCAGGTGCATAGAAGACTGCAAGCATAGTCTATAAGAGTTTAATACAGTCCATGGCCTAAGGCCTACTTTGCTCCATGACTACTTAGATACTGACTGGATGATTACAGTTGTCCAAGGAGAGTGTCGAGCTGAATGTATAACTGCTTCACTTTTAAAACAGTGTATAGATAAACACATACTGCTGTATGACTCACTACAATACTAAAAGAACAGTAGCAGAATGTTTGGAGAAAGTGTAAAGATACAGATTGGGCAATTGAAAGTTTAAAAGCCAAGTTTGCAGGTGCATAGAAAAAGTCATTTATTATTTATTAATCTTCCCAACGCCTGAAGCGCCAGCACACCTTTCCGAGGATAGGTTTACGATTTACAAATGCTAAAAAAAATTAAATTAAAAAGCATAATAATAACAAATATGAATCCTTTTTTTTCCTTCTAATGATAACGATATTTTGTTTAATATCTTTTATTTACATGTTTTTAATCATGAAAATGCACAGAACACATTTTACCGAGTAACACTTTTTAAACTCTCCAACGTATGTAGATAATAATACCTTATACGTGTTACGATCGAAATCGAAACCTTTACAGTTTCACAGTTTGTAACTTTTCCGAACACGTGCAGAACAAAACCAGTTAAACGTGAGCACATGTAAACTGCAAAACGCGCCATCTAAATAGGCGGACCCACAGCTTCCTTCCGTAGACTACTAAAAAAAACAAAAATGATATAAACCACACCAACTGTGCAATTGTTTCGTTTTCACGAGTTATTTCTGAGTCGCCAATCTATGTTGCAGGTTCCGTTTTCTAACATCGGATTCTCTTTTTCCGTCAACAAACATATTCTGGAGTTGTAAGTTGTTTCAATATGGCATAGGCCTAGTATTTAGTTATAATTTGTGGCTATTTATCAACATTTAAACATTTATATGTAGAAAAAAATGTTATTACATGTTTTTCGCTTTTTCTCTGTAACGTCAGCAGCTTGTTTTTAGAAACAGATAGATTATAACAAACATTGCTCCTTTTCTGGCTCCTTTCACCTTATATATAGTGAGTTTTTGTATTATAATATTGACACTGTACTTAGCTTGAGAGGTGTTGGTGACCCGTTGACGCAAACCCTAAACATTTACAATCAACATCACCATCTTCCACTTGCTATAGTGTTTTCCCCTATAGATCACATACTGTTAATATGTATATTATAACATTAACAATCTTGGTGATCTTAGTGGACTTCACGATCCGTCGTCACAAAGAGTAACGATAAGTAAGCAATGATACCGGCTTGCGGTTTTCAGTCTATTTTCCCCTTGTGATCATGTGCTGTGAGAATATATACATATTATTATTCTCACCGTCATGATCTCAGAGGAGTTTAAGACCCGTCGCAACGAAGATCAAACTTTTTCACCTCCCGGAGAAAAGAAGTTCAGTAAATAATTACTGCTCGAAAGTATTTCATCATGGATGTTCTCTTAAATACACAACTTTATTTTCCTTTTCTTTTTACTGTAACAATGGTATCAATTGTAATATTATAATTGATTGTCCCATTGCTACAGAAGAGGAATGGGAGATTTTTCAGCGCCATCTATAATATATCTTTCAAATATTAAAAAGTACTTGATCAGATATTTTTTTTAAGAAACATATTTTACGAAACAGCAGAGCAAAAAAATATAGCTATCATGCATACTTTGTTACTTTAAATATTTATTAAAACCTACATTTCTGAATGTTATTTTCGAATTTCTATTCTTATTTGCGGTTCCTATTCACCTCCCTAAAGAATATATAGGACCTGTACTTTATATTATAAGAGTAACATCCTACATATTCTTTAGTGAGTTTGTGATTTATTAGCAGAACAGTCTGCAACCTCTAAGAACTATAACAGCACGTTCCTTAATTGTACAGAATATAAATTTGAAAAATAATAATGCATGCATTTCTACGTAATATGAAATAATTTCTATTTAACTGTTTTTTACTTGTTCTCTTGATCTGAGATAATGTAGTGCGGGAGTGTTTGTTGTAGCACTTCTCTTCTACTTTATCTAAAAGTAAATGATGCCCTCTTACATCATCAAGAATGTGGGGCAACACTTTTACAAACTGTAGCACAAAAAAGAAGTATATAGCCACGCTTAAATGATATTTTATGAAATTCCATTTTTAATTGTCACCCCTTTCATATATACAGCGACGGTTTCTGAAGAAAGTTCATTTGTATTTGCTTAATAAAAACTGTTTCAAACCTAGACTGATTTGTACGCAACCACACCTCCCCATCAGGAAAGTAAACACCACATTATAAGTAAATAGTACGCCTAAGAAGTATGTCACCTACAAACACTGTAATTTTTCCGCCGTGATTTATACACCACACAGCAATTATATAAATGGCCCTTGAAACATATAAAAAAAATTGTTTCCCTCATAATCCCTCTCCACCACCTTATGGGCACTGTACAGAGTTAATAGTGTTCCTAACCTGCCCTCTACTACTTTCTTTCCCCATACTCCTTTGTAAAATATATCACAATATGACTCACAACAGTGAACCGTTCCCACCCAATAAGGAGCAAACCTGTGCTCGGAACACTTTAGCCAATAAAATGTCCATGTTGTTCCACAGACGAGCAAGGAATGACTGCCAAACCTTCTACTTTTAATACTTTACAGCCAATGAACATTAAGCTTCATAAAGTCCTGCTTGGAGCACGGTACCCTAATACTCCCAGAACAGGAAGGAATCATTTACAAAACTTTTCCACTGACTTCTTCTACGACTAACGGTTCCTATGAAAAAATAAATAAAACTCTCAAGCACAGCAACTATTTCAATAAGCAACATATTGTGGTGAACTTCTAACCTCTGTACTCACGCAAGTGATCCATGAACTGTTACTATGGTAACAGGCAAAAAGGCACTGGCTGTACAAAAAACTGTTATATTTACCCTGGATCCTCTACAAGACAGAAAGGAAAGTAAAATACCACATTTACAACCCCCTTGCACAGTTTTTTTTTATAAAAAGAGGCCCGGGAGGGGCCTGGGGGGGAGGTGGTCCCCGGAACTCCGGGGGGCCATGACCCCCCCGCATACATATAGTTAAAGACCCGGGGGTAGCTATCGCCGTGCAGGTGGGACCCTCTGGGCCCCCCATTATGAAAAAAAAATTGCCCCTGGGATTTAGCCCCCCCGGAGGCTAATTAACAATAAAGCAGGCTTCGCGGTTTTTTTTTTTGCCCAAAACGCGTACCCCGCATTTTTTTTTTCAAAAAAAATTCCTGCGTGACGTCATGTACGATGCCCCGTATGCGTACGGCTCGAAAGATTGTAATAATTGACCCCTCTCCCAACATTTAAAAGCCCCTGGGGGAGGTGGTAAATTAATCGAGACTGAATACGAAGCCTACTGTGCTTAAGCTACCAGGAAAACACAACAACAGTACAAGGCCCAGATTTCCATTGTTGTGATTTCTTAGTTGAGGGTCTAGTTGTCAGATCGACACACACACTCCCTCATGGCTGGTATACACCCACACCACACACATCCAGCACATTAATCACTACACATGTGACCCTATGTATAAAAAAGACGGAGCGCACGTGTTGTACGCCATTTTGGAGTTGTTCCCAAAGTACCGAACTAGGGGCCCACTACTACATGCGTGGCCTCTTTGGTCACTGAGTTAGTAAAGCCCGATGCACTGAGTGGGTGAAGAACCTGCGATAATAATGATGGGAGCAGGAGTATGTTGTTAGCCATAGAGATATCAAAACTCAGCACCATATATGAGACTTCTTTGTTGGAGATCGGGACTACACTATGGAGAAGGTGTCTTATCCATGAAAAGGTGAGCAGTGAGGCTTGAGTACGCATCGGAGGAAGTCAGGGTTGTAGCAGACTAGATACAAAAACGCGACTTAGTATTTTAGGCAAACGCACTCCTATATAGTGTTTTAATTTACATGTGTACATTTTTTTCCCAATAGCAGGAACGTTTTTATAATCGCTGAAATGTCCGGACTATTACCAATACAAACAGTTTGCAGAAATGTGAGAAGGAACATGTATAAAAGCGCAATGTTATCTAACTCCAAATTAATATAATAACAATTACCAATCATAACATCTTTCTTTTAATATCTTTCTAGATGTAGAGCTTTAGGATGGATTATGTAACAAGGACGACGGCAATGGCACAAGGTGAGTAAAGAAGCTTGTTTCCGAAAGAACGACAAGTTATCTGTGAAATAGGGAGAATGTGTAGCATGCAGTAGGCGCGCAAAACACACTTTGGGCTAACTGGGTTTCAGCTAGGATGAGATAGCTTCCTGGGCCCACAGACAGTCGCACCAGAGTACTTCACAGGTCTTTTAAATACATTTTGCTTGTTAATGAGGCTTTGACGTCCCCCCCGCTTACAGCCCCTGCAGCTCCACTCTTCTTTTTGCTTGAAGTTAAGCCCCCCCCCGAAAAAAAATTCTAGCCCCCCCGATATTTTTGACTGTGATTGCGCCTCTGGCTTCAGGCACCCCCCCTGTCATGTGTGTCTCTCGAACGTTTTAATGACCTTTTATTATCTCTTTCTCTTTCTTACTCTCTCACATCGTTTCTCTTTCTTTTTTAAAGTTTTGGACGCTGCAATCTCCAGTCTGCTGTATACAACCTTATCTGAGTTGAAGTGGTGAGCTCTCTTGATTACAGTGAAGGCTTCTTCGACACGTAGAGCACCGTCTTTCAATCACGCCAATTGCACTAGGTGAACAAAGAATTTTTTTTCTGAAACAACAACAAATTATTTGTGAAAGGAGAAAGTGGGTAGTGTGCAGCAGCTTGACTGTGTAGAAATGTATAATTACCTCCAAGCAGTGACAACAGATAGGTTACAACAGTCTGAGAAACAGATCTACAAGCTTATTGCACCACTTTTGTGTCACTTTTAACATGGGAACATGGGAAAAGTGGCGCAAGGAGCTTGTAAATCTGCGTCTGACTTTTCAAGAAAAAATCTCAACTCCAGACTCTGCGAGACAGTTTTAATGTTGTTTTCTCTCTCTTTCTCTCTCTCACTCTCTGTGACATCATTTCTCTTTCTCTTTTAGAGTTATAGACACTGCTGTCTACTTGGACGTGTAGAAGCAGAGTTGAATTGAAGTTGTGAACTCCGGTCGCCACAGTGTTTATACAAGGTAAGCACAGCGGCCTAGATATATGATGCCTTCATTGCAATGCATTCAAAATAAGTCTGTGTATTTACAATCCCGTTGTGCCACGTTTGTGTCAGTAACACAGTAGGCACTTCCATATAGACACCACTTGAACGCAGGACTATAACAGAAGTGAAATGTACTAGGCATAGTGCACACGTAAAATCGTAGTGTTACCTTCACTTGTAATGCTTCACCTTATTTAGTCACATCTACATAACTTTAAACTCTTTTTTTCTTCTTTTTTCTTTTACAGATTACCTACCCAACGTCTTTTGGAGTCCACATCACAATTTGTTTATAATAATGTTTTATTAAAGTTATTTTTCTAGTTGTTTATTACATTATCTTTAAGTTACATTTACAGTTATTGTTGTTTTAATGAAAGTTAATAAAAAAAACTATATACTTGGTTTTTTTTGGGGGGGACGGTCCACAACAAAAATAATATTTATAATTTGAAGCACTATAGTAAGATGTTTGACAATAGGGTTGAAAAGTACTGGCAGTACAATAAGTTATATTTTCCCTAGATGCACTACAACATAGAACAACAATGTGTACCACATTTACAAACTTCTTGCGACATTTTCGCATGCAAACCTACCCCCCTACAAAATTTACTGTGTGGGCCTCAATGATGCCCCTCAAACCACGAAAACTACCACCCCCTGGAGATTTCTATATTGTGTGAGGGAGGCTGCGTGGCCCACCACCTGATGCCCTGGAGTCCGCCACACCCAGACCCGGTCCTGCAGTGTCCTGGGGGGAAACAGCCATTACAATGCGGTCATAACCACGCGTGACCGTCACCACAAATAATTAGCACGCATATGGCTTTACCATGCATGCTTTTATAACTAGTATACATTTACCACGCACGATAAAGGCATAAGCATGATAATGACAGACACGCGTTGTAATGGCTGTGGCTTACGTGCTTCAAATTAGTTTTCAGGTATGCGTGTGACCAAGTCTGATAACATCGGAGGCCAAGGACAAACACCGTGGAGTCTGTAGCAGGAAATCTCATCGATCACAGAGAAGATAGGCGGAAAGTAATATGAAAGTAACAGGTATAATAAAAATAACGGAGGAAAACTACTAAAATGGCGGAGGACGGAGTATGTAATCAACGTTTGGCGCCTCGGTAATACGTTTCAAATAAATATAGATAGAATATGATTATTAATATATCACAAAAGTGTAGCAGCGGATGACACATACGGCCCGGAAAAAGAAAGCGGCAAATTTAATACCTGAAATGAGGAAAGCTTTGCTTGGCGAACTTGAAGAAAAAGAAAGAAACATGGGCTTTGAAACGAGGCTGCCCATGCATAGAGAGTACAACTGGTGCACAAAAAAACGGAAAGTTTTACATACTATCATAGAAATATAGCTCTTTTTTTGACCAGTAAAGTTAGTTCTCAAAAATAACTGTTTTCTTTTAGCCCCAATGCCCCCACGATCCCAGACGGCTCCCTGCGTCCTTCGAGAGCCTGCATTGCTTTGTCAGATAGAGCAGCTTACATGCTGCTCTCTCTGACGAAAAACAATCTGCTTTCCTACTTGAAAAAGAGAGCAGATTAACTTGCTCTCTCTTTCAAATAGGAAATCGGTTTGCTGTGGTCAAGTGGGAGCCGCAATGCTCCCGCCCTACCATAGCAAACAGCAGTGTCCCGGGGATAGGCACCCCGAGACACTACAGGAGCCGGCCCTGGGATGTGGTGGTCCCCAGGGCCATCAAGGGTTCCAGGAGGGGGGCCGTGCAGGTCCCCGGGGCTGGAAGGTCATTTTATATATTACTGCCCCAGGAAGGTGGCGGTCCCCGGGACGTGTATGGGGGGAGAGGGAAGGGGAGCTAAAAACATACTTTAAAAAATATATATTTTAAAAAAAGCCCCGAGGGGGTGGTGGTCCCCAGGGCTGCGGGGGGAGGGGGGCCATGAGCACCCCCGCATACTTCAAAATAAAACCCCAGGAGATGGCTTTCCCCGGGTCTCGGAGGGCCTTACAAGCCCCCATTATGGAAAAAAATGCCCCAGGGGCTAATTAAGAATAAAACAGAGTTCTAGTTTTTTATTTTACTTTTCCACCGTGTACGCGTACGATATGCGTACCCCGCGATTTTTTTATTTAAAAAAAAAATAACATTTTGGGCCTAAAGATCCATGTGGGACCCCATGAGCAGGCCTAGAGGGTCAGGATGTTTCTACCCTGCCCCCTTTCCTTATTTTTCAAATTTGTTTTACTGTTTTCTTGTGACTCGGTTCCGAGGCGCAAGATGGCTGGCAAAACTTCCTGGTTTGGAGTGTTGACAGACAGTTGACATCCAATCAGCATACAGCTCGTGCTCGTAATTGTACAGATTTCCGTATGCGTGCAGTACTTCGTCTCTAGATATTACTATGATTTTACTTTTGATTTTCTCAGGAACTACTGAACTGATTTACACCGTTTAACAAAACGCACAATCTGTGAACCGAACTCTATCTCTCTGCCAAATTTGGTATAATTCCGTTCAGCCGTTCGGGCTGTAGCCCTGGCTAAAGGTCCCCATGAAAAATTGCATGGGGAAAACACGTTTTGGGACCCCCTTTTTTCTCGGCCCCCACTTGACAAATCACCCCCAAACTTTCAGGGAAGGAGCGGAACGGAGCAGGCCATTTTCTTGGAGAAATTCGCAAAGATTCGTCCACCAGCGCCAAAGTTATTCCAAATAGAATGTTGTGGATTTCCTATGGAAAGTAGGTCCTAACTATATATATATATATATATATATATATATATATATATATATATATAGTTAGTGGGTTTTTTGAATAAATAAATATATATATATATATATATATATATATATATATATATATTCAATGAAAACCATAGGTTTCAGGGACGTTATAGTTAGTTGGAAATTTGACTCGTACAAAACCAGAGAAATTTGGCTGTTATAGTTAGTTGAGGTAACTTTAACTCATGGCCTCGCAATGCACTGCTGATGATGTCACATATTACATCACTCATGACATGGTCAGTGACATCACTGATGACATCTCAAATGACATCACTGATCACATCATCCAGTGGCTGTGTGTTTCTGTAAAGTTTAAATATGTTTTATATATATATATTCACTGAAAAAACCATAGGTTATAGACCATATATAGTTAGGAATTAGCATTTACAAAACCTTATTTTACTCACACAAAACCATTGAAATTCGCATATATAGTTAGTTGCACTAACTATATATCGCGCACCCGCAATCCACTGCTGATCATGTCACATATTACATCATTCATGACATGCTCAGTGACATCACTGATGACATCACTGATGACATCTCAAATGACATCACTGATGACATCACTGGTGACATCTCAAATGACATCACTGATGACATCACTGATGACATCTCAAATGACATCACTGATGACATCACTGATGACATCACTGATGACATCTCAAATGACATCACTGATGACATCACTGATGACATCACTGATGACATCTCAAATGACATCACTGATGACATCACTGATGACATCTCATTTGACATTACTGATCACATCACTGATGACATAATTCATGTGATAATACGATGAACCTCTTCAGACTCTAATATAACCTTAGATACACTCAGTGTAAACAGACACTCACAGACTGTCACTCATCCATGGAGTTACTCACACACCTAGTCAGTCATGCAAAGAATCAATCACACCTCCATTTCCTCAACTATACAGTTATACACACCTTACTTATTCAAACATATACTAACACATATTTACTCTCTTATACAATCCCTGATACAAGTTCACAATGATCCATACAGCCACTCACACATTCACTGGCTCTTATGCACAGTTATTTATATATGTCAACTCTCACATGTACTGTGTTTTACATATGTACTTACTTTGACTTGTAGCACTGAGATATCCATTCACTCACCAATACACTCATGCACACAGTCAACCGCCCATACAGCTGTTTCCACATGCACTTTTGAGCCCATACATCTAGTGAATCAACTGCTCACACATCTATGCACAGAGTCATACACCTCCCAGCCACCCACACACACACTCAGTCTCCCATACAAATACTTGGGCAACCAATCAATAACCCATATAGTTACTCATATAGCTACTGATCAACACATGCATCAGTTTACAGAACAACAGACATAATGATGCACAAATTAAGACAGTTTAGTCACTAACCCATGCACTCAGTGAGACACATTTAATCACTCACTCATACAGTCAGTCATGCACCTACTAAATCCTTCATCCAGACACTTATACATCCACTCATTCTTCAATATGTAAGACATATTTTAACTTTACAGAAACATACAGTCACTGGATGTTGTCATCAGTGATGTCATCAGTGATGTCATTTGAGATGTCATCAGTGATGTCACTGACCATGTCATGAATGATGTAATATGTGACATGATCAGCAGTGGATTGCGGGTGCGCGATATATAGTTAGTGCAACTAACTATATATGCGAATTTCAATGGTTTTGTGTGAGTAAAATAAGGTTTTGTAAATGCTAATTCCTAACTATATATGGTCTATAACCTACGGTTTTTTCAGTGAATTTTCAAGGTTTTGTAAATGCTAATTCCTAACTATATATGGTCTATAACCTATGGTTTTTTCAGTGAATTTCAATGGTTTTTTAATATCAAAAGCTGTAAAATGTATTCTTCTTTTAAAGGAAAAATATATTTTATATGTATTTAATATGATTTTTTTATGTATGTAAATGTTTTGAGGGAACGAATTTATCAACTATCATGCTGAAGAAGAGTGTGGGGAAAAAAAACAAAGAGGAGGACTAAGAGGAAAGAACAATCAGTTCAAAAATACAATTGCTTTAAAGCATGAAGTGCTTTTCCACACATTTACATTTAAATAACCCATATTAGAACATACAAAATATCTACAGAGGAGACGGTGTACATTGAATTTTAGACTCTTCATTGGTACCTACATGTTGGTACTTACATCACCCACACAACATAACAGCTCTATTCAGAGCTACCCTACCTCAAAGCACTCTAAAATATTATTTTAATATTTCCCTTGGTTTTCCCCTTGTTACGCTTTCCGGAACGCTACCCGGTGCGCGGACCAGGCCCTAACCGTGCGAAAATTTGAATATGGGCCTCCTCAGCCACCCTCAGAAAACCTAGGGGGTCAGGATATGTCTCCCGTGCCCCTTTATACCCATTCCCAAAATTGTTTATCCTCCATCTTGTGACTAAATTCGTCTGAAACACAAGATGGCGGACTCCCGTTACGCTACCGGTGAGCTACCCGGTTCGCGTACCGGGTATCGCTTCCACCGCGAAAAATAGAAAAAAAATGTATTTTATTTTTTTGCCCCGCGGGGCCCTGTAATAGCCCCCACATCAATCCTAGGGGGTCAGGAGGGGTCTACCTTGCCCCCTTTCATTCATTTCCCCCTTCGTTTATTTCCACCTCTTGTCTCTCGATCCTACCGAGAGACAAGATGGCGGCCGCTCCCGACTGTTTAGAATGTTGACAGTCACCAGAGAGCCAATCCGCTTCTCCTCGCGAAGTTCCGTTACGCGTCTGGTACGCGAACCGGGGCGCTAACCGGGACGCTGTCACAGATATATATCTTTTTTTGAACGTTAATTTCTCAAAATCCACTGGAGCACATATCTTGAGACCTAGCAAAGGCACATCGGGCAAACAGTCTCTACAATTTTGCCAAGTTTCATAGAAATACATTCAGCCGTTCGAGCTAAAAGTGAGTCCAACCGCCCTATGGAAAACTCATTGTTAAAAACACGTTTTGGGACCCCCCTTTTTTCTCGGCCCCCGCTTGACGAAACCCCCCCCAAACTTTCAGGGGACGCTCAGAAACAAAATGTGCCATTTTCCTGAAAATTTCAGCCAATTCTGTCCATCAACGCCAAAGTTATTCAACATAGAATTTTCAGAAATCCCTATTCAAAAAAATCCTAACTATATATACCTACTGGCGACCGACAGTAGGTAATATATATATATATATATATATATATATATATATATATATATATATATATATATATACGCCAAATCTTTTCAAGCGCTTTTACCTGGAGGCGCTTGCTTCTTTGGGACATCACCTCTCCCAACGGAACCTCGCCGCACCCGCTCCGCGGGTGCCGCTTCGCTGCCTTCGTGAGGGGCAGGACATTGGACGCTGCAGGGAGCAGAGCAGGAACGGTGCAGGACTTGGGCTAGTGGCTACAGCGGGGCTGCGAGCGTTGCAGGGACTCCATTGCCCAGGAGTCCCTGCGTGACCGTGTGAGAGCTTCCGGTCCGCTCTCCCTGTTGGCCCGCCCACCGCCCACTGGAGGGCTTCTTAAACCCCTGTGATCTCTTCTCCCTTGGGACGCCAAATCTTTTCAAGCGCTTTAACCTGGAGGCGCTTGCTTCTTTGGGACATCACCTCTCCCAACGGAACCTCGCCGCCTTCGTGATGGGCAGGACATTGGACGCTGCAGGGAGCAGAGCAGGAACAGTGCTGGACTTGGGCTAGCGGCTACAGTGGGGCTGCGAGCGTTGCAGGGACTCCATTGCCCAGGAGTCCCTGCGTGACCGTGTGAGAGCTTCCGGTCCGCTCTCCCTGTTGGCCCGCCCAACGCCCTCTACGTTCATTACATCTAGGCTCAGTACTCCCGCAGCGCGGGACGCAGCTCGGGGCAAAGACCGGGCTAAGAGCGGGCCGTTTGAGGCCGTTCGAGGTCAGAGAGGTCTGGGCTGGGCCACCCCCCTTGCCCTGTTGTAGATATATTCCATCCCTGCCACTTTGTACACTCTAATCTTTATAATGTGCTCACGGGGTAGTCGCAGCAAAACCGCTAAGGGAGCGATTAAGTCCAATGGAACCCTAGATGATTTCCTCACCAAGACCAATTTGTCCATTGACGTGGAAATCAGTAAAATGCAGCATAGGGTATCGTTGGATTTAGAAGCCGCACAAAGGCTTTCTGAGAACCTAGCTTTCTCTAAAAAATCATCTCTGGGCAATATTGCCTCAGCTTTAACTCCTGAGCGTACATCAGGCCCTCGCCCATTGTTAACGTCGGCAGACATCCACCATGCTCCAACCATATCTCTACCTGAGCCCCTTTATATTCCATCACCACTACCTTTAAACCCCACTGAGGTGTCTGCACCATATGTCCGCGAGGCAGGTATAGGCTTCCCTACTAAACCTAATTTTTCTAAGTCATCAGTAAGTGCTAAGAAAGTTGCCATCAATAAAAAGAAATGTCTTGCTAGATCCATTTATGCACGTAAAAAGGCTAAAATTGCGAGGTCCCAGTTTTTTAATAGTAGAAGACCGCTGGTCACATATGGGGTCAATGAAGAAGCCTCTAAAACTAACATTTGCACTCTGGGTGAGGAAAATGATTCTGGTTTACGTAGTGCTGTGTTAGATCTTACAATGGGAGCCTCTCCAGTTAAGATCGAAGAGAGGCAAACTGAGGGTAGGTTGAGTGAAACAGGGAAGGATAGGGGGGCGATGAAGAATTTCTTAAAATTGTTTGGAGTACACTAAAACAGCTACTCACCCCTCTGGAACTTAGGCTTTCCCGTATAGAAAACAACCTCCTTGAAATGGATAGGACTATAGTCACCTTGGCCAGTCTTAGTCTAAAACAAATGGATGCAAAGTTACCCCAGGGTGAGGATTGTACCCCACAGGCTCAGGCGCCAGAACCCCCGCCCGTGCCCCCCCCAATACTCAAACCCATACCAAAGCCCCGTACAACAGTCTGTAACCCCACTGCTACTACTCCTAGATCCACAGCACCAAGCATTCGTCCCCCTCAAAGTATAGCCCCTTCCAAATTAAGGTCACAAGCTGCTCCACATCAGTTTAAACAGCCAGAAACTGTGAATATACTACCCCGGCAACCCAGTCGTCCAAATTTTTGTGGGGGTTTTATTGATCTGCCACCAGAAGCTGGGCCCTATGTTATTGTATTAGCTGGAGTGCCTGCACTGGGTCCGCAAACCCAAGAGAACCATCATTCCCTAAAAAATAAAGTTATCTACTGGCTCAATGAAAATAAACAGCTTCCTAATCACCAAAGAAGCCGGGTACTAATGGTACGTAGAGTACCTTGGGTAGGCCCTACACACAAGTCCATTGCTGGGGATTGTATAGTAGTATCCTTTGCAGATCCTCATACAGCTCAGCATCTCTGTGTATGGTCTTCACGAGATGTCAACCCTTCCATTGTTGTCAGACCCCTTACTTTTTTCTATCCACCACGGCAGCAGTTTGAGATGGAGGGGTCTTGGTCAACAGTTCAAAACACCAGATGGAAAGGTCGAAGGGATGGTGGGCAAAGCCAACATAACTGGTGGCAAGGGGCGCCCACTTCTAATATGTTTGGTTGTTTGGATGAGGTTGATTGACTTGGGGGGACTGACGCCTTAATGCACTCTACGGAACCCACTCTCCCACAGGTGACTGCTCCCCCTACCCCCCTGGTAATCTGTACGGATTGTTTAACCTCTCCCAAAGGTTCTGGTTTAAATCTGGATCTTGATAATATTCCTACTAAGACCAGGACAGGGGATTTGGGTTTACCGCAGACTATCTCATCTAGTAGCCCAGTGGATACAATCAGGGTGGCCTCATGGAATATTGCAGGACTAAGGGGTCGCCTGGACAACGATGATTGGGTCGATTTTATCGACACACATGATATCATCGTTTTCCAGGAAACCTGGACAACTGTCCCCCTATTTAGAGTAGGCTACCTGAATTATCATAAACCGGCCATACAGGGCCCTAGGGGTAGGGCTTCAGGAGGACTCACGGTGTGGATTAGAAATAACCTGGGAATCCGTGTCAAGGAAATTTTGGTAGAGAATGCCGACCTCCTATGTATTAGCCTGAGTAAGGATAACAGCAAGGACATTCTCCTAATTAATATCTACGCCCGAGGCTGTCAGGGTGGGAGGAAGCAACCAGTTCTGAATGATTTAGAATATCTTTTGAAGAAGTTCAAAGGCGATCATTTTGTCATAATAGCAGGCGACCTGAACTGCTCATTTGAGCCCATCCTTAGTCTGGCAGAAGATGTGGGAATTGAAGAGGATACTGCTTGGAATATTCCCCCGTTAACTATAAGCAAGGGTGTTAGGGGCACAGAGGCGGCCTTCCACTGGTTGGGACTCTGCCTGGAGTGGGGCCTTCGGGCAGTGAATGGCCGCACTCCGTCTGACAACTCAGGGAAGCCAACTTTTGATAATGGGCTCAGTGCAAGTCGCATTGACTATATATTGGTTAATATAGAATCTTGGTCACATGTAATAGTGTAGTGTAGCTCCTATTTTCCCAATAGGCTCTGCGCATTGGAATAGTACCTACAGCAGTAAAGGCCTAGACCAGACGTTAACTAGGTCTACTACTGTCGATACTAGACTTAATTTTTGGGTTTGCCAGCTAAGCTCAGAGTTCGCTAGAAACTTTCTCGAATGTTCAAGGAAGGAATTAACTCCCCTGATTAGACAAGAAGGGATTTAGTTTCTGACAACCATAGAACATGACAACTTTGCTCTCCCCTAATCAAGAGTCAATCTCATGAGTCGTGTGAGCACAAGGCAATTATTTTACTCAGTCAGTACGTGCATTCTTAGTCTCATCAGAATGTAGAGAAAAGGAAGAGACGGGCGTGTTCAATAAAAGATGTTATTTATTGATCAGTCTCTTTTCTCGTACAAGAGAAATGGATCGATATTATTGCAATACTTATAGTTAAGTAAAGTGCATACATTAGAAGCAATAGTATAAAATAATACTGTAAAAACATTGATATGGTTTCTGAGCCATATGATGTTTAAAATGATTAAAATATATTTACATACACATATACATTTGACTAAACGTACTCAACTGGTGTTTCTAAATACGCCTACCCCGTGTACCTGACCTAAGTCTAATGCGTGGGCGGGAATAGAAAGTTACAGTTTAAGTTAAGTTTGTTTTTGCCAAGTGAATAACTAAAGAATTCTCTAGGAGGGCTTATTCAGTTCTGTACCTGGAATTTAGGATGAATGAGGAATGGTATCTCTTTCTCTGCTCTCGATATTCCAGGCTGCCTGCGAGGGCTGCCCAGAAGCGCCGGTGCTGGGTCTCTCGGCTTGAGATAGCAGCGCGTCTCTCAGCGCGTCAGGAAGGCGGGGCTGCTGCCTGCGGGGTCTGCTTCTGCTCTCGGCTTCGGCAAGTATGGCTGCTCCGTCTTGTCACCACGCGTGTGTTTGCATAGGGCAAGGTCGGCAATATTTATACCTTAAAGGTGCCGAGATTGACGTAAGGATGGACATAGGTACGTCAATAAAGATGTCATACGACTTGCTCGTTAGCACATTCTTTTGCGAAAGTTCTCTGTGAAATCAAAACAATGGCCGCACGGATTTTCCAGGTTGTCATAGGTTTGATTTGTTATGAGAACGTCGTATGCCTTATCAGGGGCTGGAGGAATGTTGCTTGTCTAATTAGATCTCAAGCGTTATGACCTAATCAGATAACACGTTCCTGTGCCGTAGTGTGACTGCGTCAGATAACGGTATCTGCATCATGGGGGATTTCTTGCCTCATGGGCTGACTGTTAGTTAACTAGCTAGGTAGTTTAACCAGAATAGGGTCAGGAATAGGGGGATCGATTCAGAACCTATAGAAATACACGACACCCACTCCACGCTAACTATGGTCATATCTACTAATCTATGCATAGTATAACATAGTACAACATACTATAGAGTATAGTGTATACCTTACCACCCCAAAATACATAAATGCATTTCGAAATTTTCAAATATACTGAAAAATTGCAGTCATATATATTGTACGCACTTAAGCTATGAATTAAATGCAAAAGTAAACACGCATTGTAATGCATTATTGCTTTTTGGTATATGAGAAATACACATGAAATGGCTCTTAATATAGCTATACAGAAAGGAAGGTCGAGACCATTTCATCACATAATAAAATATTTGTGAACATACCAGCGGGCAGCTAAAGTCTATATAAAGTATCTAAAATAGAAATCTTAGTTCTCTAGGAATAGTTTCTTACTTTAAGCAGAAGATCAATGTCCCGGGGAAAAAATATATAGAAAAATATTTTAAGGGCTTGCTGAAAAAAGTTGCTGTCCGTGAACTGGATTGTAATTGTTCATGTGACTTTATTTTTAAAGGTTGAAGGCCGAATTCAGGGAACGCCGTGTGCGAGTTTACTCAAAAGTCTCTATTTCTGTTCCGGAGAGAACATCATATCATTCAGGCTTTCGAAAAAAACTGTCAACAGCTTCATGGGAAAGTTCCACTAAGTCGGAAATAGGGGTAACCATGCATTCGTGCGCATGATTGTCTCCATTGACATTCTGATTTGCCTTGCTGACAGAAGGTCGTACCTGTTCGATGCTGCTTTCATCTTGAACTTCACTACTCTTCAATCGTAGTGGTGAAGATTCCAGGAATGCCGTCATCAGAATTGGCAGCCTTTGAGGGCAGCACAAAGCGTGAACCTTGGTAGGAACCAACAGTGTATCTGCATCCACCGGCGCATCCGATTGTAGCGTCAGACAGGTGTCTAACACGCATTCTTCTCCGCATAGCAGACACCTTAGTACAGGTAAAACACACCTTTGCCACATTGGTCGAAATGATAGAAACCAAGTCATGTTTAGGTCTCTAAGCCGGGAGAGTCCCAGGATTTTTGATATCCGGTCCCGGTATCCAATGGCTAGGATCGTATCTTCCATTGTCGCGAGAGTTTGATCTGTGACATGGGTTGCCATAACGAAAAATAAGGACTAGGAATAGGATTCCTGCAATTAGTCCCAGGATCAGGGGAAGTCCGCCAAAAATCGAATGGACGAAATCTGGAAAAATACCCAGTATGGCTTTGAATGGTGTTAATGCCATCGAAAATACTGTCTTAAATACTTTTGAGACCCCAGTGGTATCAGAAATATTTAAGATTTCGCTCAGGATTTCCGCGAAATGTACGGGGGAATTAGTTGATAATAATGTATGTATCTCTGCAGTCGTCCTTGCGACTTGTAGATCATACGTTTCTTTAGATGACGTGAGCCTTGTAGGCGTCTGAAGAAGCACTGTTTTCATTCTGCTTAAAGTGTCTATTCGAATAGAAGTAATTTTCAAACCGGCCCATGCCCTTGCCTCCCTGTCTGGTGAGGAGCTGGGGAACAAAGAACGTCCACAGCACTTGACCTTTGCCGTCGTGGTGACGAGATAAGGAGTCCCGGGCATAAGACTACAACATCTGCGGTCTACAATAAGAATGTAACTCCTATTATAGAGTCTTTGAAAGAATGGTTCTATTTCAGTTGCAGGTGCGCCTTGCTGGTGACATGAAAGGTTGTATGAATTCCCTTCACAGGCTCCGTGCAAACTAATACCGTTACACAGAAGCGTGCCGCTTAGTGACATAGCACAATTGTTGCCACTAAGAAACACTTTCTGTCCTTTGTTACTGACACATGCATGTGAATAGGGCAGGTTCCAAGTTGTTTTAAGGTACCCCTTTCCCAATTTCTCGTACATGCCAGCCTGTATATATTTTTGGCAGTATTGAAACCTGAAGGTTGAGATTGGAATATTTATGATTCCGTGGATTATCCATTCACTGACAGGTCGTTCTGACATTGTCATTGGTAATCTTTCTAGTTTTTCAATGCTCAAGATTGTATAATCAGCACCCTTCTGCGCCATACCGATTTGTCTATCAGTAAGGTTAAAGATTTGGAATAGTGACGTTATGTTGATTAAACGCCAAGGCACATAGCCTGAACGCAGATTTTGTAACGTCCAGCCAAGCTGTACAATAGAGCGCAATTGTGACTGACCATGTTGTAATAACAGTAAGTCTTGCGATAATATATCGATTGCTGAAGACACAATGCTGTCCAATGAAAATATTCTGGAGGACAGAGTCATTAACCCATTGTCCACTACAGAAAGTGATTTTTCCAAATTAATACGATCAATTTCACGTATTCTCTCTGCTGTTTCAATTTGAGTAACCTTCCAGGCCTCATTGTATGCTGCATATACAGAGGCTGCTATGAAACGCTTTTGACGCTGTTTGCGTGGTCCCAGTATGAAATCACGCAAGTCAGCACCATCAGTAAGTAAAGTTAGGTGTTGCTTAATTTCAGGCAGTGTGGAAGTTTGTAGCCATTGAAGGCATAATTTGCCCACACTGTAGGTTGTTATTATCCCTGGGTGATGTCTTTGAGGATATCTAGGGTCTGGCCTGGTCATTTTGAAACCCTGTGTTTTATTCAGGAATCTATCTTGACAGTTATTTGTATCTGTGGGCCAGATCAACCATTGTTTCCAATCAGGATGTGTTCTGTTTTGGTTAAGTATATGGCTTATGTCTATTTCTTCATCTGTATCAGAGTTATTGCTAAACATTGTTGGCTTTGGAATAGACAGGTTATTTAAATCTTTGATTTTGGCTAAGCCAAGACAGGTGGTTTGTTGAACAGTGTCATTTAAAAATATCATTTGTTCTGGGATCATGCAGGCTCTAAACAAAGCTTCTATACCCTGTACTTGCCATTCTTTTGTACCCCAAACACTTTTCAAATCAACATTTTTGTCCCAATAATCAAATCCAAATGTATTCATTTTTTCAAAGAATGAATCTGAATATATCAATTTTGTGTTGGTTATCATGGTTTTCATCCCTGTCTTGTTTGACAATTTGTAATAAAATGTTTCAGCATTAGTTATGTTAAAACCTGAAAAATATGAATATTTGTCATAAACGGTTCTAGAGCTCCCTTTTGGAGGTGTAGCACAATGTTCCCATTGATTATAATTTAAAACATTTCTAGGTTGTGCAGATTTATGCAAGAAATGGTTACCATAATGGTTATAGCAATACATACTATCATAATTTGTAGAACCTTGCAAATAATCATGTTTTGTAAATTTAGCAGACATTACTAAGTCAGACATCATATTGTTTATACTTTCAAAGTCCCAATCATCAGCAAATGAGTTTGGTTTTGCAAAGTCACTCAAGGAGATCTTGATTTGGTGTGGATATTTCAGGATCTCGACCGGACCATAAATTTCATAGTCAGTGTTGTCCCAGGCTACCCCACCAGGTATTGGAATTGCTGTGAAGTTGGCTGAAGAAAGTTCTGAAGAAAGTTCTCGTTTCTCGACGTGTGAAGATGTGTGTGGTTTGAGGACCAAGTTGATGTTCTGACTTGCTGTGTCCATTTTAGCATATTTTCCCTCAATGAAGCGTCCCAAGGTAAATACCATGATGAGCCAAAGTATGAGGATAAATGCACCAAAACCCACCCAAAATTCAATCCATGGAGTAACCAGATATGTTTCTTTCAGTTGTTTCAAAAGTTCCTTAGCTTTGTCTTTAAAGGATTTTGATGATGGCTGTGTCTTTTGTTCGCTGAAACCTTCAGAGGAATCATCGAAGTTGATGAAGTAACCAGATGCAGTTCTGTCAATTGTTCCAATTGGTTCAGGATTTTTGTTTCTTGCATTTTCACTTGGAACTTCATTGTAGATTGGTGTGTCTCTGCTAAATGTCTTTATTTGGGTTTTCAGAGGTCTGAGTTCTATTGCATTGTTGCATAGTCCTTGTTGTTCTTCTTTAGGCGTTTCGAATGTGATGAGCCTCTTTGTTAGGACCTCTGTACTGGTAGCAAACCTTGGTGTTCTGCTACTTATTGGGAGTCCACTTGGCCTACTGTTTGTTATCGGCCACATGTTGTGGTTTTACCAGGTCGATGGATACAACTCGGTTCTCCTTTTTTCCAGCAAGTGGCGGTAGTACAACTGATCTTGTCCCGTTGACAGACAAGACAGGAACTGCTTTTCTGTAAGAAGGCCCAAATTCCTTCTTTACCGCGATCTTCTCCCTGACTAGATCCCCGACTTTTGGAATCCAGACAGGTCTTGCTGGGACAGGTGGTGATTCTTCAGTGGTTGTTGGCTGTTGTTTCAACTGTATGTTGCTCAGGTCTTTTCTTGTTTTGTTTAAGTCCTGCAAAATAGCCAAACGGTCTTTGACATCAAAGGTTTTTTCTATGACCACTGAAGTCTGACTATCAAGGTCAGAGATCAACATCCTAGTTCCGAATAATAATTCGTACGGACTGAATCCCTTCAGAGAATTTCTTGGCAAGTTATTTAGACTACGTTGGACACTTATTAGATGTTTGACCCACCCAGCTCCCGAACCTAATACCTTTGCAGTTATAGATTGCTTTATGTCACGGTTTTTTCTTTCAACAATTCCGTTCCCCTCAGGGTGAAATGGACAAGAGTACCGCAATTGCACGCCCATGCTGACCATGGCCTCCTTATAAGCCCGAGAGCTAAAAGCAGGACCATTGTCCGAATGCAGAATGCCAATTGCGTATGTGCCGATGAAGACCCGCAAATCTTTTATAACAGTTCTGGCGTCAGCCGTTCGCTGGGGCCACATCCATATGAATCTCGTGCATGAGTCCACTGCGACCAAGATATATTTATAGTTACCATCCCTTTGTAAGGGACCGCAGTGGTCTAGATAGACACAGGCTAATGGTTTATCCGAGATTAGAAGGGGCGTCTGCGCTGGACGTCTCACCGTTGATACTTTCATTTTTTGACATATTTCACATGCTAGAACATAGTTCCTTGTTTGTCTTCTCATCTGTGGCCACCAGTATCTCTGTTTTAATAATGATACTGTGGCTGAGACGCCAGCATGAATAGAAGCAAGCCCTTCGTGTGCCGCTATTATTAGTCCTAACCTATGTTTCATGTTTGGAATTGCCCTATCCCCCACTCCAGGGATTCGAGCAAAAGGAACATTGTTTGCATCAGTTATGTATGAGTATTTTACTGGAAAGCCTTTAGGGAGTGGTTCTATCGAATCCTTTTCTGAAGCGCTGACAGCTTGTAATATTTCGCTGTCTATTTTTGTTTTTGACCGGGTGATGGCAGCTACGGAAGCCGTTTGCACAGCTGCTTTCGCGGCCTCATCAGCCAATGAATTCCCTGCAACGTGAACGCCATCACGTTGATGACTCAGTGAGTGAGTCACGTGAGTCTTTGGTAGTTCTTTTTTTTAAAAGAGCTACTTGTTCCCAGAGAAGTCTCTGCTTTATTGGTGCATCTGTGTCATCTTTGTAACCGTTCTGAATCCATGTCTGCAAATCCTTGTTATATGCTTTGACGCAGAAATATGAATCTGACACTATAAGTGTCGGGAATTCGCGATCCGCATTATCTAGCGCCATTTTCAAAGCTATTATTTCAGTTTGTAGTTCTGAATTAGTTTCTACTGAGTGTGATTTTGTTAATAGAGGTCTTAGTTTACCTCCGCGCCACACTTCTTTTGTGATCTCACATGTGGGATTGTATGCATGTTCTCCCCAAACGGAGGGTTGAGCATGTCCGTCTGTATAGATTACACAGGCGTAATGTCGTAGAGGCAGAATGTCGATTGGCAGAGGATACGTCTTTTCATATTTTAGATTTTTTAATTCTTGTAGTTCTTAAAAGACTGTCAACCAGGCAATACTTGATAATTCATATCCTCCGTACTGGATTTTCAGATGGGCAATTCTGGATTTTTTGAAGTTGAATTTGTAACCCTCTGCAGCGAAACCAAGTATTATGGTGTTCACTCTTTTCAAGTGAGTCTCCAAGTCATCATCTGTTAAGTAAATGTCATCGACATAAGATAATGCTTCATCATCATATAGTTGTAGTAATTCTGTTACTCTCGCTGAGAATACCCCCGGGCTGTTCTTGTACCCCTGGGCTAACCGACAGAATTGTTTTTGAGTGCCATTTACTGAGAAAGCTGTTAAATATCTGCTCTCTGGTGCTATGTTTTGACAAAAGAATCCATTGGAGATGTCCAAGGTTGTTTTGTATTTTTTGCGCACTATGTTATTCATTAGTGCAGCACTGTGTGAGTTTTGCACTGCAAAAGTTTTGCAACATGTGTTAAAGTGTCGGTAATCCAAAACTAGGCGATATGAATTGTCTGGTTTGGAGACCGGAAACAAAGGATTGTTCATTTGTGAGGTGCAAGTTTCAATCACCCCCTGGTATTCTAGCTGACCTAGTATTTCATTTACTTGTTTTTTAGCTTCTTGCTTAATTGGGTACTGCCTTTGTGCAGTTGGTTGTGATTTTAACTGGATTTTGTGAGGAGGAGAATCCTCATCCCATCCTACATGATTTTTATATAAAGCAGGTGCTAAGGCCACTGCCCACTTTCTAGCAAGTGTATATTTTTTATGAATCGGCATTTGATTCGAGAAGGCAGGCATAATTACTTCTTCGCCATGAGGGCACTCCCTGACAAACTCTGGTGGCCAGTCTTTTTCAGCTAGAAGGATGTCATAACCCTTGGAGAGGTTATCCCAAAATAGTCCCCTTATTTTCCTAGTCTTATCTCCCTCTATACGTAATGTTATCTCGTATATTTTGTGGGGCTTGCTAACTCTGGTATCTGCAGTTTCCACTTGAAGGTATTCATTCGTGTCCACTGTCTCCAGATGATTCATAAGGACTTTGCGAGCTATGCTCACCTCTGCTGCGCTGTCTAGCATTGTCTGAGCCCACTCTCCGTTTTTCAGTTGTGTCCTCAGTATTCTCGGCATTGTTAACTACCTTGATACTGGCTACCTTCTTTTTGGGAAATTGTGATTTCTTTTTCAGTTGAGCAGGTTCCTTGTCTTTGGA